>NC_067402.1:74504347-75116847 GCF_016432865.1 Antechinus flavipes
TTCCAGGGTACTTCATTTGTCTAGGTTGTCTGAACTTTAGATGTCATCTCTGGTGTTGTCTCTCTCTTTCCCCCTTCCCTTCTCTCTCTCTCTCTCTCTCTCTCTCTCTCTCTCTCTCTCTCTCTCTCTCTCTCTCTCTCTCTTTCTCTCTCTCTCTCTTTCTCTCTCTCTGTCTCTTTCTCCCTCTCTATCCCCTCCTCCCTCCCTCCCTTTCTCCCTTTTCCTTTCCCTCTTCTTCTCCCTCTCTCCTCCTAGAGCTTCACTTAGCAGCCAAGTCAAAGTGCATAGTTCAGAGAAATTATTTTTCATGATCATTGATCATCTTTAATGTAGTACTGAAGAGAGAATATTAAGGGCAAAGCCTATTAATACATCTAAACAAGGAGATATCTCAATGGTGAGACAAAACCTGGTCCTTGTTAATTTTATAAATAAGTTATGAGTGCTTTAGATTGCTAAGGAAAAGAGATCAGAAAATAAAGAAAGGGTGTCACGAGTTAAGTTATCCTTAACAAAGAGAAAGGAATCTCATAGGAGGCAATACAAAAGTCTATAAATGTCTGCCGATTATAGTCTGGGATGTCTGCAGGGATAATGACCTTCAGACTCATATATGGGTATTTCTTTGAGAACCTGGGATATTTTCCTAATATGAAGGAGACCACTTCATGAAAAAGGAATTGTCTTTTTTCCTGTATGTCTTTGATAATACTTTAGGTTCTCTTCTCCTCTGTCACCTGAATGAATCTATAACCACATGTAAAGTTCTTTCAATGGTGTTCTCATCACAATCCATGAGTAACTTCTTACATATAAGAAAAAAGAAAGAAAAGTCTTTCGTGAGGGTTTAGACCTTTCATAATTGGGCAGTCTTGTTGCTTATATACATTTCCTAGAAACAATCATACACTACTTCTTTATACTCACATGTAACTTTGATGAGGTCTTGGATCCCTTGGATCCCAAAGAAAACCTAAAGTATTAATAAGATTATCCCCTCCAATAAGCAGGAAAGGCCACTGATGGGGATCAGTCTTTTAGGATGCTAAACTCCTCTATAAATTTAGCCTGTCAGTAAAGGGCATATTCCCACCTCATAGAGTAATCCCTTTCTCCTTGGTTAATTGTGTGTTCCATTAGGGAATTTCTCTTTTCCATTGTTAATTGTTAAAACCCCTTCTCTTGCAAACTATATGCTCTTCCAAATCCATTTCATATTTACCACTCCTGAAGCCTATTTTACCTTTTCATTTTGTCTGTAACTTCTCATAAATATACCTACCTGTTGCCAAATGGCCAGTTTGATTTCTTTACATGACTGAACTCCAACATTTGGTGCCAACATCAATTTCATCATTTGATACTAAACTCCAAACACATGAACTTGATACTTGGATGAGTCTGAATAGATTTGGATATAGCTAGTATACAAATTTCATATTGAAAATATGAATCAGTGATCATGGACAAATAAGAATGGAAGACTGGTATCTGACCTGGGGATCACACAAGTCCTCCTGAACAAATTTTAACTAGGGGAGAATATAGAGTGTTTGAAATAGAAAAAAAAAATCTTGATGATATCACTTTAAGGAAATGAAATTCCCTTGACAAAGTTCCAAGTACTTTTCATCGGTATTTTGAGTTGGGTGGACTGCATAGGTTTGGAATTAGAAAGGTGAGGTTAGTTACTACTGACCTGAGTTACTTCCCTTTTAGAAAGAACTCTATTAATGTGACCCTGTATGTCTGGGAGATTCCGTAGATCACTTTGAACATAGAGTGCACAGGAAATATGCTTTGATTGAATCTCTAACAAGCCTGAATAATTTCCTATTGTGAGGGGTGGGGAGAGAACCTGATTAGTACTATAAGTCTGGAACATTGCATAGATCTATAGGAAGACATTTTTTCCAACACCTTTTTAAGACCTCAAAAGTTAAAAGGATCCTAAAGGAAGTCTTGTTTCCAAAGGTGTGTAGTAATACTGAAAACAAGCTCAAGTGAGCTTTTGCGCTTCTGTTCCAGAAGGTTTCATCAAGAAAAGCTGTGATATGGAAGAGGCAAGAGATGAATTTTGCCTGATCCCAGATGAAAGAACTAGGGGCAACAGAAAGAAGTTACAGAAAGACAGTTTGGGCTTGAGGCAAATCAAATTTCTTAATGATTCTAGAGATACTGAAGGAAAAATTGGCTGCCTTGAAAAGAAGTGGATTATTTTTCTCTGGAGGTCTTCAAGGAGGGGATTATTTTTCACTGGAAGTCTACAAGAAGTGAATGTGTCAATGATCAAATATGATATCAAGAGGATTCTTGCCCTGAAATAGGTTGGATTAAATGTTCTTTGACTTTCCTTACATTCACAGCAAGAGATAAATTCCAAGATTTGATAATTCTATGCATAGAGTTGGTGGTTGGAGTCATGGAATGCATTAGATTGCTAAGGAAAAGCATCCAGTCAGTACAGAAAAGAATGCCATGAGCATATCCTTTACTTCCTCTTGCCAGTAGGATACAAACCTTGCCTACTGAAGCTCTTTTGACAAAAGGAAAGGCATCCTTGTTTCCTTCTCTATTAAATCAGTTTTGGTTATGCGTCATTAACCAGAGGAGGGCAAAAGAAACTTGTAGCTCAGTTGTTCAGAAACCCTGCTTAATTGAAAATCAATTGAAAATGAAGATAAATGCCTATCTGAAACTTTAACATGAGTCAGTGGAGAACTATAATCTGATTTTAAGCAGCCTGGTTTACATATAATTTTTTAAATTATTATATCTGTTGAGCAACATGAGCTCCACCTGTACTATATGGGCAAACCCAGCTGGCTCTGAAGTAAGCTAAGATAGCTTCAGTTGGCAAAATAAGTTCTCTAAAATGATATGTGTGTGTGGCAGAAATGGTAATGCTATTATTATAAACCCTGCATGAGAATGGGTAAGGGAGATTCATTTGTGGTATACAAGTTTGGGATCACAATATTCAGCGTTCCTCAATTCCTGTTAATCTTACTCTCATTCACTCCAATTTGCACCTCTTTGAATATGTTTTGCTGACATGGTAACTATAAAATCAGGAGGGGAGGTGAACAAATAACAAAGATTTTTAGACTCCTGCAAATTCAAGTTGCTCTTCCTCATTTGTTTGCTTCAAAGTCTTCTTTGACTCCCTATAATTAAGAGAATAAAGGTAAGGTCTTTTGCATTGGCCTTCATGGCTGTCTATAAATTAACATTAATCTCTCTTTCCAGATTGATCTCCTATTATGATCCCATCCATTCCTTCTTTGCCATTTGATCTCCCTGATCAAGCCAAATTGTAATTTAAATGAGTGCTGTAAACTATAGCTGAAATTGCATATCCTAAAACTGATAGTCTTTTAAAATATTATTTTATTTTTCCAAATACATATAAAGTTTTCAACATTCACTTTTGCAAAATGTTGTGTTCCAAATTTTTCTCTCTCTCCCCATTAAGACAGAAAGCAATCTAATGTAGGTTAAACATGTGCAATTCTTCTAAAGATATTCTATATTCAACATGCTACACAAGAAAAATCAGATAAAAAGGGAAAAAATGAGAAAGAAAAAAAAAACAAGCAAACAACAGCAACAAAAAGTGAAAATACTATGCTTTGATTCATATTCAGTTTCCATAGTTCTCTCTTTCTATGTGGATGGCATTTTTCATCACAAGTCTTTTGGAATTGTCATGAATCACCTCATTGTAAAACAGTATTCTTAATCTTCAATCCATACATAGATTTCAAGGAAGTCTATAGATTCCATTGGGAAAAAAATTTACATCTTCATTTTCATTAATCTCTAATTAAAAATTAGCATTTCATTCATTTTTTAAGTTTTTATATTTTTATTTTCCCCAGGTACATGTAAAACAATTTTTACATTTGTCTTTAAAACTTTTAGTTCCAGATTTTCTTTCTTTCTCCCCATTTCCAGCCTTCTGTTCCCCCATGGAGAAGGCACATGTAAAGTTATGCAAAACATTTCCATAAAAGTCACAATTGTGGAAGAAAACATAGATTTCCCTCCCTCCCCCAAACAAACAAACAAACAACAATCCTCAAGAAAGAAAATTATTTTTTAAAAGTATGCTTTCATCTGCATTTATACATAATCAGTTCTTTCTCTGGGTAGGGATAGCATTTTTCATCAAGAGTCCTTCACAGAATAGTCTTGGATCACTATACTGCTGAAATAGCAAAGTCATTTATAGCTGATCATCACACATCGTTGCTATTGCTTTGTATCCAATACATTTTATTTTGCTTGAATTTATAGAAGACTTTCTAGATTTTTCTGAGAGCATCGTTTATTATCTTTCTCACCATTTCTTACAAAACAATAGTATATAAAACAATATAATATTCATAATCACATACCAAAATTTATTCAGCCATTTTCCAATTGTTGGGCATTCCCTTTAATTTCCAATTCTTTGCTCTGAGAAAAGAGCTGCTATAATTGTTTGTAATGTAATTCATTATTCCTTTTTAAAAAATCTATTTTAGTATTTAATCCTAGTAGTGATATTGTTAGGTCAAATGATATGAATAAATCTAATTCTCTTTGGGCATAGTTCATATCTTTTAATCATTTATCAATTGAGGAATTACTTATTTTTTTAAAAATAAATTTGACTATACATTTGAGAAATGAGACCTTTATCAGAGAAACGTGCTTCAAAATTCTTTTCATAATTACTATTGCTAATTCTATTTCCTTCCCATTTGTATGTCCCTTCTCAGAGGTGTTTTGTTTCTGACTACCAACTCCTCCAATATGCCCTCTTATATCACTCCTCCTCTTCTCATATCCCTTTCCCCTCCTACTTTCCTGCAGTATAAAATAGATTTCTATATTCATATTAAGTGTGTATATTATTTCCTCTTTGAGCTAATTATGATGTCAGTAAAGTTCACTTATTCTCTTTCTTCTCTCCCTTTAATGTAAAAGCTTTTTCTTGACTCTTATGGTGTTGTGCCAAAGTTCCCTTTTTAATGTTGTGACCCAGTTTCTCCAATTGTCCTATTTAATTATTCTGCCTCAGGTTATAACCTTTCCCTCTTAATGTTTGATGAGATAAAAGTTTTATATCTTTAGGTTATAGACATTCCTTCTTAAGGTTTGACAAGATAAAGATTTATCCACTTTAGATGTCATTAGAATATCAGTAACCTCCCTCCATTAGGTTATCCCCACCTAGGTACCTACATTATGTCATTGTTCTTGTTATCCTATAAAAAAGCTTGCTCTGTGGTATTTAGTGCTGGATTCTTTGAGATGATAGTCTCCTCTATCCCTGGGATCAAACATGGGTCCATTGGTCCCAGTATTTCTCTCCATTTAATAAACTATTGAATTGGTCTCTAATCTTATCTTGCTCAGTTTCTTTGGCATTACAATGGCAGATAATTTATACCATTCCACTTCTCCCTTTTCCTTTCTTCAAGTACAATCCTCTTTCATTACTTAAATTTGTTTTTTAGATATTATCCCTTTAGACTCAACCCATACCTTGCCCTTATGTATATATATGTACTCCTAATTGCCTTAGTAATGAGAAAGTTATTATGAGCTACAAGGTGGGGAGGGGGGAGGAAGAAAGGGAAGGAGAAAGGGATGATCATTTGATCCTCACAGGAATCCTGAAAGGTAAGCACTATTATTCCCAATTTGTAGTTGAGGAATCGGAGGAAAACAGAGATTAAGTGATTTGCCCAGAGTAACACAACTAGTGTCTGAAGCCAGATTTGGATTTAGATCTTCCTGATTTGGGGCTTAATACTCTATACACCACACCATCAACTGCTTCCAGGATAACAAGTATAATAAATGGATCAATCATTAAATGCAAGCAGCTTCCATTCTAATGAGAAGCATTTATAAGTATGTCCTGGATAAATATATAAAGCATAAATATGAAAGAGTTAAATGCAAGAAGGGGCATTAGCAGTTGAGAGAGATAAAGAATGACCTCATGTAAGATGTGGTGTTTGAGCCATGTCTTGAAGAAAGAGGATTCTCTGAGATAGAAATAAGGCAATAGAGCATTTCAGGTTTGTGGGATGATCAGGAACAGAGACAGGGGAATATTTAAGAGACATGATATGCATGATAGACCAGAAAAGTAGATTGATGAGTGGTGAAAATGTTAGGAGGAAGTGAATGTCATAAAAAACCAGCAAGAAGAGAATATTCAGGAAAAGTGGACACCTGGGGCAGAGGGTTTGAACACTCACAGACAGGTGGTATAAAATATGGATGCAAAAGGTCAACAGTGTTAAATGCAACAGGGAAGTAAAGAACAATAAGAACTAGACCTTTAAGAAACCATTGGTAAATCAAGAGAGGAAAATTTCTGCTGAGTGATGAGGTCCTAAGCCAGATGACAAAGGGTTGAGGGATAAGTAAGAGAAGAAGAAGAAAATGGAAGCAAAGAGTAGAAATGACTTTTTGTAGAAGTTTGTCTGAGGAAAGGAAGAAAAATATAGGGCAACAGATTAAGGACATGGCAGGACCTGGAAAAGTTTTAAAAGTTTTTTCCTTCCTTTTTTTTTTTTTTAATGTTCTCACAGCCATGACTATAAAAGTATGACTTTTTTTGGTTATGCTTTATTTTGTTTTGATTTTTTTAAAAAAAACATACCAGAGGAAACTTTAAAATAGGCATGTGTAAGGGCATTCTATATAGCTTATCCATTAATTTGCATTGCTGGGGACATGCACTAAAATAGAGTTATACCTCGAACTGCACAGATGAAGAGTAGTCTGAATGGTTTATGGGAAATGTTTCAGTGTTTTAAAGGACCTTGACCCCTGCCTGAAATGAAGATCTTCTATTTAAAACATTATTTTAGCAGTAACTCAAGGCATGAATTGGAGCTTGATGACTAATTAAAGAGCACATGTTGTGGACTTGGCTAAGCTAAGTATTTACAGATGAGAAACTACACAAGAGAAACGGTGTGGAACATTCCAATATCAAAATACCTAAATGGAAAAAAAAAACATTAATAATGGAATGATCATAAAGCTGGAAGTCTATAAGCAGCAAGGAATGGCTGGCTATTGTCTTGAAAGGAATACCAAGGGCAACTTGATGGCACAGAAGATAGGGCACCCATCCTGAGTTCAAATTCAACCTCAGACACTTAATGTTTCCCAGCTATGTGACCCTGGACTAGTCACTTGAGTCCAATTGCCCTAAAAAAGAAATATCAAGAGAAATGCAAATTAAGACAACTCTGAGATACCACTACACACCTGTCAGATTGGCTAAGATGACAGGAAAAAATAATGATGAATGTTGGAGGGGATGCAGGAAAACTGGGACACTGATGCATTATTGGTGGAGTTGTGAATGAATCCAACCTTTCTGGAGAGCGATTTGGAACTATGCTCAAAAAGTTATCAAACTGTGCATACCCTTTTACCCAGCAGTGTTACTTCTGGGCTTATATCCCAAAGAAATACTAAAGAAGGGAAAGGGACCTGTATGTGCAAGAATGTTTGTGGCAGCCCTGTTTGTAGTGGCCAGAAACTGGAAACTGAGAGAATGTTCATCACTTGGAGAATGGCTGAATAAATTTTGGTATATGAATGTTATGGAATATTATTGTTCAGTAAGAAATGACCAGCAGGATGATTTCAGAAAGGCCTGGGGAGACTTACATGAACTCATACTGAGTGAAATGAGTAGGACCAGGAGATCATTATATACTTCAACAACAATACTATATGATGACCAATTCTGATGGACCTGGCCATCTTCAGCAATGAGATGAACCAAATCAGTTCCAATGGAGCAGTAATGAACTGAAGCAGCTACACCCAGCGAAAGAACTAAGAGCCATTACACTGAATTCCCAATCCCTATATTTTTGCCTGCCTGCATTTTTTCTTATTTCCTTCACAGGCTAATTGTACACTATTTCAGAGTTAGATTCTTTTTGTACAGCAAAATAATGGTTTGGACATGTATACTTATTTTGTATTTAATTTATACTTTAATATACTTTAATAATAATGTATTGGTCATCCTGCCATCTAGGAGAGGGGGTGGGGGGAAGGAGGGGAAAAATTGGAACAAAAGGTTTGGCAATTGTCAATGCCGTAAAATTACCCATGCATATAACTTGTAAATAAAAAGCTATTTAAAAAAAAAAAAGGGAATATCTGTACTGATCCAGATTCACTGTCATATTAAGGTATATCAGTAATCAAATTCAAATGAGTGCTATATTTTTCGATGTTATTTTTGGAGGCAAAATACTTTTTTATAAAATTTTCTCAAATGTATCACTGAGGTAAAGAAGTCATTCTGGGTCCTTGAAGATTAGATCAATCAATATAGTTATGGCAGGTTGGGCTAAGATGGATATGTATCACTTTCAGTGATATATTGAGAGTTTATGGTCTAAAGTTCAGCATAGGTGAGTTCAGACACTCACTAGCAGATGATGGTTTTCTTCTATGAAGTAGCTCTTAAAGACCATCTATGAGGTTGTTTAGAAGTTGTAGTTTCTGTTAAAGGAATATCTGAAAAAAAAAATAGGGCTTTTGTTCATATGACCTTTAAGTTCCTCTGAAAGAAGATAGGATTTTTCATTGTAGGTCCTTTGGAATTGTCTTGAATTAGCATCAGCACTCTATATCAGCATTTCTCAAGTCAAAATGGTCATAAAACAGTTTGGAATTTGGGATGTGATGACAGAATATATATATATGCTGAATGTGATGACAGAATCCATATATGCTAGTCTGAGAGTTCTAGAGGTCATAAATACTACCAGGGATTAAACTACATTGGAGACTTAAAACATTTTTTCAAACCATTTTTGATTAGATAAATGCAAATTTAAACAACTTTGAATAATGACCTCACATCTATTTGATTGGGTAATATGACAGAAAAAAAGAAATGATAACTATTGGAGGGGATGGAAAACTCAAATACTAAAGAACTGTTAGTAAAGTTGTGAATTTATTCAATCATTCTGGAGAGCAATTTGAGATTAAATCTAAAGGAAGATTAAACTCTGCATTCCCTTTGACCCAAAAATATCACTACAGGAATGTATTCCAAAGAATTTTTTTTTTTTTTAAGAAGCTATATGTAGAAATACATTTATAGCATTTTTTTTGTGTGTGTGTGTGTGGTGGCAAGAAATTGGAAATGAGGAGATATCCATCCATTGGGGAATGATTGTACAAGTTATGGTATAAGATTGTGATGAAATACTATATGCTATAAGAAATGACAATCAGGATGGTTTCAGAAAAATCTGTAAAGATTTATATGAACTTATGCAATGAGAGATGAAAAGAATCAGGTGAACATTGTAAATAATAATAGCAATATCATATAATGAATGATCAACTGAATGATTTTGTTATCTTCAACAATACAGTGATTCAAAAGAATTCCAAAGGACCTACAATGAAAAATCCTGTCTTCTTTCAGAGGAAAAACTGATGGAGTCTCAATGCAGATGGAAGCATACTTAAGAAAAAAAAAAAACTTAAATTTTTTTGGTCTGCAGTTTCTTTTTCAACATGAATGATATGGTGATATGATTTGCATGACTGCACATACAAAATTGTTTTTATATATAATTAAAATATAAAAAGATAGAGAAATTTATGTTAAAATGGAGAAAATTAATTGTTTCACAACCCTTTTTTGCCCAAGAAATTTTTATGTGACTTCAGGTATATTAGGTATTTAAAATAGGCATATAAATCAAACATTTACTGAAAACAAATCATAATTTCATGATCCCCATTCAGTTAGATGATCCCACATGGGGTCATGACCCAGAGTTTAAAAAGCTTTGTATCAGATAGTAGCACAGTTAGGTGCATGTCTACCTGAATGTCTAGACTTAAAGAGTAGTATATTAATCTCCTGTTGTCAACCTGAAGGAAATTCTCTAATGGAATGTCCTTATACTTGTTGTGTTTAATATTTTTTATCTAGATAAAAGTGTGGTAATACTAATAAATTTGAGCTTTACATGAAGCTAAGAGCTAGGAGAGTTTTAAAAATTTATGCAAAATATTTAACTAATATACCTTATCTCATTTGAGTCTCACAATAACTCTGAAAGGAAAGAACTACAGGTATTATAACTATTATAAATGGAGAGAAAATGAAACTAAATCAATGATCCATAGTTACATAGCTAGTAAATGTCAAAGGCAAGCTTCTAATCCAGGTTTCTCTAGCCACAAATCTAGCTAACATGATAGATGACAGTATCAGAACTTAAAAGATTTTCCAAAAGATCACTTGACAAACTAGCACATTGGGCCAAACCCAATAAAATGAAATTTAATGGGGATTAATGTAAAGTCTTTCACTTGAGTTTGAAAAGTCAGATAAAGATTGAAGGAAAGGGCTAGGTGGCATTTTGTCTAAAAGCATTCAGGGAATTTTAAGACTGCATTACTAAATATTTGAGTCAACAAAGGTATGAAAGCTAAAAAATCTAATGCAATTTATTAAGAGAGGCATATTATCCAGAACAAGACAGATTATTACCCTGCAGAATTCTGATCAGAATGTATCTGACATATTGTACTCACTCTATTTCTGGGTGCCTCAGTTTGGGAAAGTCACTGATAAATTGAAGAGTGGTGGAAAGGGCAAGTAACTGTGTGCTGCCTCTTTCATTAGTCAAGCATCTGAGCTGCAGATCCACCAAGTAGTCTCCATTTAGGGATAATCCTTTATTACACTATATTCTTGTCTTTTGCCACTGACTTCCTGTCTCTGCTTCTAGTTCACTGAGGGAGCTTTTTTGGAATTCACCATTGCAGGGGGCACTTTCCTACTTCGGATTTGTAATTAGAATCTCTATAGCAATTTAGTCTATGAACTGTTCTGTATTTCATTATTTCCCTGTCCTATAAACAACTAAAATATTCTTATTGCTCCCCTCCCCCAGTTTTTCTCATTCTTGTGATTTAGAGTCCAGCAAAATCTCCTTCATCTACTACTACTATTATTCTTAATATAATACTCTTGTTTCTACTCAGTTCTATTCTATTCAGATTTGAAGATTTTCTCTTGGAGAATTGAAAAAAAAACCTTGGGTAACCTAACACATCAACAATTTATCCAAATACATATGTGCAAGTGTGCTAACTTTTTTGGATTGTTCAGACAGCTTCCTTAATGTGGACAATTCTTCATCTCTTTTTTTTTTTTTTTCTTGCATATAGACTGAACACTTTTGAAAAATTATGGGTCTCATTTATGAAGAAAGTATCATGCTAACTGCTTTTCAAACATTATCTTATTTAATTTTTACAAGTTTGCGAGGAAAGTGTTATTAAGATACTCATTTTACAGCTGAGGAAACTAAGGCAGACTTGTCAAAGGCCACACAGTTAGTACGTGTCTAATCATATTTGAACACAAATTTTCCTGACTCATGGTAGCACTACAGTGGGACAGGTTTGGATGACATCAACAAAATGCCTTTGGCAAATAGAACTTTATGATATATAGCAAATTCCTCTTTACTCTGAAATTTGTATTGAACTTTGCAACACCAGTGGCACAGAATTTTTGTAAGCCTGAATCTCCCTCATTATACTTTGCTTAATACTAATATTCAGAGGGCTGCCAATTAATAATAATAGTTAACATCTATAGAGCACTTTCTATGTGTCAGGCACTGTGATAAGTGCTTTATGATTAATATCTTATTTGATTCTTGTGAAAATTCTAGGAAGCAGGTGCTATTTTCAGCCCCATTTTACAGATAAAGAAACTGAGGCAGACAGAGATTAAGTGATTTGTCCAGGACCTGAGGCCAGCTTTGAACTCGGTTTTCCTGACTCCAAGCACAGTGCTATATTTATTATAATGCCTTCTTGTCAATTAATCATTCCTCTTGGTACATCCTTAAAAGAATCTTGTATATTTTTAACACATGTACGGGTGACTGTTTTCTCCAGCAGAAATTTTAATATGTTTTGCTCTTCCAAATTACTAATCACCAGAAGTAATGAGAGAGCTATACAACTATCAATTTTAAAGTACTTTAATGCTTATTAAATACTTTTCAAATTTTATATTATTTAACCTTCACAATAGCTCTAGAAGGCAGCTGTTATATTTATTTTATGGTTGAGAAATTGAGAAAGTGAGAGAGAGAGAGAGAAGAGAAAAAAAGAGAGAGAGAGAGAGAGAGAAAGAGAGAGAGAGAGAGAGAAAGAGAGAGAGAGAGAGAGAGAGAGAGAGAGAGAGAGAGAGAGAGAGAGAGAGAGAGATCACAAAATCACACAGCTACTGAATATCTGTGACTAGATTTGAATTCATTGTCTTCCTGACTCCAGGTTCTAGTACTCTGTTTACTATACCACCTAACTTCCTCTGTATTTTTATCATCACCTCCATCTCTATCTATATATCATTTGTATCTATATCTTTGCCTACTTAGCTACAGCAACTCTCAAGGAACATCTACTCAGACACAGAAGGGTTCTGATCCATATTAATGAAGAGAATACCCCCACCAAACATAGCAAAGATCTTTTACATTATTCAAGCAAGTTCAAATATGATATAGTCTGGTGGATCTACATATAACACATCTTTCTTTTGAGAGGTTACTATTAAGTGAATAATTGCTTAACTCTACATTGGCAAATTTAATTTAATTTTTTTAAATTTAGAAAATCAATCTTCTATCTCTGTGGGCTGAAATTGGGCATGATGGGATAGTGCACAGACCTCTGGCCCCAAAATCAGATTATTTGAAATCAATTGTTGTTCTGCCACTAACTTCTTTTATAACTTGGAGCATATCATTTATAGGTACATATCAGTTCTCAGTGCCAAGTTTTAATACTTGGAAAATGTTATCCATTCCCTGCTTATTCTTTGGGAATGCAGGGAGAACTTCTGAATTTAGACTATAATGCACTGAAGACCTAAAATATGTGACAAATACACGTACTATTCCGTTTTATTTTTCTATCTATGTTTGATATAATTTATAGCAGAATCTTCTTTTAACAAATCGCAAAAGATTACTAGAGTTATTCTACCATCTATAAAAAGCTCCATTCTTGATCTTCTCTAAGATTTTCTTTCTTTTTTTTTTTTTAATTTTTTTTTTTTTTAAGATTTTCTAGGATCTTAATTGTGATAGGGATGTGGAACCCTTATGTGGTCATAGGTTGTCAGAAGAACAATTTTCTCAGAAGGCAAAGTATTAGAGTATTCAATTTTCCAGCTCTCAATACAGTCTTCTGATTCCACAATTTGCATTATCAAACATTTCTATACCATCTCAGATTCTCAAGTTTTCAGAATTCCAGCAAGGGTACTGAAACTTCCCTAATTGCCAAACTGATACAGTAGAACTCTTGAAAGAAGTGAGAGTGACTGAGTAAAGAAACAATGCATGATTGCTTCAGAAAGAGAAAGGAGGGGCCATTGGAATAGTAAACTTTGAGACTTAGGTCACCTAGTCCAACCCCCTCATTTTACAGACAAGTTAATTAAGGTCCAGAAAGATTAAATAATTTGCTTATAAGTACCTTTGTAGGAAGTGTCAGAGGTAAAGATTCAAACTCGGTTCCTTGGACTCTTAAGTGCCTTACTCTAAATTCTTTCTTCTCTACATGTTGGAATGAGCAGAGACAATGAAAAGAACTATCATTATTTCTGTTTATTTCTTGCCCTAGCTCTTCCTCTCTCGGTAGAATTTTCAAGGTGATTGAAATTAGGAACATATGACACTTGCAGAAAGAACTTCTTCATGGGGTACAGGGAAACATTAGAAATTATCTAATATTCCCCTTTCTCTGAAGCCTTTTTTGGTGATTGGGTTAAATAATCATGTGTTCAACCTCAAACTTGGTACACTTTATCTGACAAAGGAAATTCCTTTTGCAAAGCTTCCTCAAAAATGCCCTTCTTTTGTTGGAATTGGAATTCATCATCTATATCAGGAGGATCCAAGAAGAGGGAAATGAAATCCCATTCTAACATCATTTGTTTTGAGCATGCTCTCACTGGCTTGACTATTTTTTCATAGGAGACTAATAGGGGGAAAAAGAATTAACACGAATCTTTTAATGTTGGTCTCTTTTCAAATTCTAAGCAAAAACACTACTCTATTAGCACTGGAGCTCAGAACAATAAACTCTCAGAGACTGCAGTGGAACAAGGGCCAAAAAAAAAAAAAAAAAGCTTTTAGCTATTTGTAAATTATTAATCATTCTGATCTATCCTTCTTGACATCAACAAAGCCAGATAAGTGATGGTTCAGAATCAATTTGTCACGGGCCAGTGTGTACTCAGTGACCTACTTGGTCTGGTATATAGGTCAGACTTGGATTTGATGCTCTGATAACACTTGTGTATAGAAATATATGAAGAAGGTTGTTTTTCTCTTTTACCAGCAGCCTGCGTATTCCAAAGTCTGAGCCACAGACATGAAATGGTATAGATCTTGAGAGAACAGTAGCAGAAGAAATGCTCGAGAAACTCTCTGCGCATGGAGGATTGGACATGGGCGGTGTCCTTTAATGGACTTTCACAGAGCGGGATGTTAGTTTGCAGAGGAAGGCAAGGGGAAGGCAGTCTGACTCTGCTCTGTCTGCTAATCTTGGGAGGAAGGAGATTTGTTCAAAGAAAATAGAAATGAAAGGACTGTGGACATGAAGCTAAATACATTAATCTATTTCATAGCAATAAGGAAGCAATAATGACAGTAATCTACTGGGAGAAAACCAGGGAAAAGAAAGCTAGATGATACAGTAAATAGAGTACCAAGTTAGGAAAATCTGAGTTCAGATTTAGCCTTAGACACTAGTTGTGTGATCCTGGGCAAGTTATTTCACCCATTTCTGCTTCAGTTTCTTCAACTATAAAATGGGGATAATAATAGCACTTACCTTTCAGGTTGTTGTGAAGATCAAATGGGAAGTTATTTGCAAAATGTTTGGCATAGTGCCTGACATATAAAACTATATATAATATATAAATTATGTATATATATTATTATTACTATTATTATCATTAATACTTTTGAAGGGTTTTCAAGCAGGAACGATTTGGATTCTGGCCTTTTTTTTTGTCTTAGCATCAATCATGGCGTTTTGTATTTAATGCATGGAAAGAGTACGAGATGCTATTTCTTTCCAGTGTGATCTTATGCTACTTAACTTCTTTGATGGTAAATTATAAAGTCAGCTAGCTGATGTAGTATATGGAATACTGTATTTGGATTTAGGAAGATCTGTATTCAAATCTTGCTTCAGATACTAGTTCCAGCTAGTACCCTCATTTGTAAAAAAGCAACAGTAACAGCCCCTCTTGTTACAATCAAATGAGATTAGGTATTATAACACTACAAATCTGAAGGTGCTACATAAATGCTAGCTATAATTCTTCCAGGTTTCCTTATTTGTAAAATAAGAGGATTTATGATTAAGATGCTTTTGAAATATTTGTTGAACAGGGAGTGGAATGAGTCCCTTCAGATATTTTTTAAAGAAAAGTAGCATAAATAAGCTCCACTGGATTTCCCTTTTGTGTCTTGGTTCTGGATCCATAAGTGGAAACCCTTGATTGGAACAAAAGTAAGAGTTGGAATCTCTTCCCTCTTTGCAAAAGGACTTATAACAAACCCTGTCGATTGGAAATTCATAAGGCAGATAACCAAATCGAATCAGTGATTCTTGTGCTAGCCAGAGGTAGTGAGTGTCTATTTGTTTGTATGCCTCATGGGGTTCTGCTGGGCTAGTTACACTTCATAGCTCTGCTCAGTCACTGGTTCAAATGTGTAGCTACAGAGAGCCAGCCAAGCTATTTGGAAGTAATTCAAATTGTGAAGCTTTGCCCAGCTTGCTGTTTTCCAGGCACTGGAGCTGCTGTTGCTGGTGTGTTCTATTTCACAATCCACTGATGGAATGTGTCCTTTGGTGTGCATGGATTTATCTGAAATGGCAAGGACATGAGTAGGAGATCTGACCTTTAACCTAGGGAAGGAGGTAGTGGTGACTTATCTACCTTGGCAATCCACATGCACACCTTCTATAAGTCTTTCATACCTGTTTATTCTTCTTTTACTTAGATGACTCAGAAAATATAGTTATTTTCCACTTTGGAGCCATAAAAGCTTAGATTTAGATGCAATACAAATTTCTTTATTTTTTTTCAAATAATAAAACTGAAACTCAGAGATTTATAGCAATTAAGTCAAAGTCACATAAATTTTAAGTGGCTGAGCCATTATTCAAATTTGAGTTCTCTAATCCTGAATACAATACACTTTCCACTACACTAAAATACCTACTACTTTCTTTGAAAATTTTTTTTGAAATTATTTTTATATACTAACAAAAATCTATTTTCTCATATTCTTAACTCACTATCTCTCTTCTTCCCCCCCAAAATAAAATAAAATAAAACCCCTATCTTAAATATGCATAATTAAGCAAAATAAATTCTCTTCATTGGCCATGTCAAATAATGAATATTGCATTCTATAGCTTGAGTCTATCACCTTTATCTAAGGAGGTAAATAGTATGTGTCATTATCAGTCCATTGGAATCATGATTGGTCAATGTGTTGATCGGCATTCTTCAGTATTCAGTATTGTTTTTCTTTATGATTTTGTTATTGTAGAAGTGATTCTCTTAATTCTGCTTATTTCACTCAGCATGGATATTCTTTTCTAACTTTAAGATGTTGATTAACTAATCATACCTATAGCCATCAAGACTTTTTTCCAACCCTTGCAAAAGAGAAATGTCTTTATATTTACTTCTACTTTAGGTTTAAACTCCATCTTAAACCATCTATTTCACACTCAGAATAAGTAGGCTAGCACTTTCCACCAGCCTTCTGGTGTAAATGACAGCTCAGCTCCAGAAAGGAAGCTTTCTGATGATTCTCTTTCCAAGGGAAAATGACCTGCCAATCCCATCACCATGTGCTATGTGTTGAACAGAGCAAGCCCAAAATATCTTCCAAAAAGCCATGGCATTAACAGTTAGTTGACATTCAAATAAAAGCTCTGGATGCCTGGGATTGAGAGATGACTTTTAAAAAATAAAATTAAGCATACAAATAAAAATTGAATTAAAAATAGAAGCTCTGGATGCCCCTACTATGTGCAGGGCACTCTACTATAGAGCATTACTTTTTCCCAATCACAGAGAGAAGATTTTATATATATATATATATATATATATATATATTATATATATATATATATATATATATATATATATAGCTTATTGTCCAATAGCAACATATTTATATGCTTACCAACAGTTAAGAAACAAGGGGGCAATGGTGGCTACAATTTCCAAAGACAATTATACTTGGAAGATGCCCCCTAATCATTCTCCAGTTACACCCTCAGCAAGTTTCATATTGAATAACTTCCAGATCACAAGAAGGTAGAAGCTGGAACCTGCAAGTGACCCACCTAAAGAAGATGGCTTCTAAACAAGGCTGAAGACAGAAATCAGGATACTGTTGGCTTTACCATTATGAACACTTGATTTTATTTTTTTTGGGGGGGAGAGGGAGGGAAGGAAACAGAGTATAATACATTTGATAAACATAAATCATTCCAGAAAAAGCATAAGGTTTATAAGAGATATGGACAGCCTGTCTTATACCCACCTTTGGAAAGGGCAAAAAAAGGAGAAAAAAGGTTAGAAAACATTGATTAAGCTATATCTGTTTGATATGTATAAAAGAATTGTACTTGCTGTCTAGGAGAGAGGGTAGAGGGGAAGGAGGAAAAAATTTGAAATGCAAGGTTTTGCAAGGGTGAATGTTTAAATTTTGAAATAAATTTTGAAAATTAAAAAAGCTATATTATTTTTTAAAAAGCTTTATCTGTTTGAGTTTACTGAATCCTGGTCTCATCTATGCAAAACGGCTATATAATCCAATCTGATAATGGTGGATCTCAGTATTTGTGTCTAATCAAATATATTAACATCAATATTAACAGAGATCACGAAAATTACTCCATAATCAATTCAGCAGTGAATAAATAATTGAACCAAGAAATGTTTTTGTATATAGTAGATGGATTTGTTTGGGCTACATGCAGGCTCAGAAATAGTAAGGTTTCTATAATTACCATATAATTTTCATACGCCATGTAGGTAATATTTTTCAGCTTAGTAGATGTTAACCCTGGGACACACATGGAAATCCTTATGTAATACAGTCCCTTGATGCTCAGATTTATAACAAAGCTAGAAAATACTGCAAAGGTCATTTAGGTCAAATGTCTGATTTTACAACAAGAATACTGAAGCCTAAAGGTTAAACAGCCCTTTTGTGTTAGACAAGTAGCAAACAAGGGGCAGAGATGGGATTTGAAGGCAGGTGTTCTCAGCATAGGCAAGTTATTTAACTACTTCCTACTCTAGGCAACTTTCTATGACTAAAATTGCAAAGAATTCGTTCACCTGCTTTGGTGGAGGAAGTTTCTTCTTCTCAGAGTCCTACTTCAATGAAATTCGTCACAACACCAAATGTAACCTTATAATACCAGTTTATTAGATAATGTTCCAGATATCACAGACTAAGAATTAAGCTTGTAGCAAATTGGACAAATACTCCAGTAGGAATTAGGGAAGATTATTAAGAAGGAATTATGATTATTTTGTATAAAAATGGAAGCTTATGAAATAAACTTCCATTAATTCAGAGAAATATTAGGCAAGAAGTCATTCTATGAGTAAGTGAAAATTCTAAGGCATAAAATATATTTCAAATAATAAAATTTTATTATCCCTGAATGACATTTTGTGTGCCTGTTATGGAAATTCTATTCTGATGATTCATCTTGACCTAGAACTGACTTTTCACAAAGGTCACAAGTTCTATCAATTTCTACTAAACTAGAAAATCTTTAAGTATGAGTCTAGTGGCTGGCCCTGAAGACCAGCCTTGTTAAATTTGGAGAGGCTCATCATCAGATTGGCTTCTGGGTGATGAATTCTTCTCCCATACCAATTAACTGTGAAAGACCATCCCCTAAGCTGCAGAGAGGTTGCAGGCTATGTGGTGGGTAGATCACCCATACTGGTGACATCACATAGCCTGAGAGTGTTCAAGAATTAAAATACCTTCACAGAGATGTCACCTCCTAGCAAAACATGTTGCCAGTGAAAGGGGCTTCCAAGTTTGCTTTAATAATAAAGATGATAACAATTAACATTTCAATGGTTGTTCCTTGTGTGGTTGTTTCTTAAGCCTTTGCAAACAGTTTATTTTCTTAAGTAGTTTAAATATACAGCTTCAAAATCTTGCTTGCATGTTCCATTTGCTTAGCAAGACCCCACTACAGCCCCACTTCTCTGGAATGCTCACAAAGTATGAATCAGTCCTGAAGAATTAAGGAGTTTTCTCAGTATCTTCAACTCTGTGAAAAGCCTTCTTGGGTGGTTTCAATCTCCACTTAAGAAAAAAAATAAAAGGAATTATCTTAAAGAGAATAATGAGAAATTGAAGTTAGTTATAGAGAAGAATTTAATGACAATGGATTGTGGTTAAGTACTGAAATACCAAAGGAGGGTGTGGATTTTTCTTTCCCTGGAAGTCTGAAAATGGGACCAATATGGTTCTGTCTAAGATAATTGATATATGTTTCCAACAGACAGTGAGGTGAACTATAGAAGATCTCTCAAAGTTGAATTCCACACTTGGGAGTCTACAGTTTGATGACTTTTATCACTAACATTTTCCGAAAAGGGAAAAATAAATAATCGGTTTCGTGCATCTGGGTCTAGTGAGACAGGATAGGGAAAAAGACTAGTTTGGTGACATGCAGGCAGATTCATATCTAAATTGAGTGATTTTAAAAAGTAGAGAAAGTAGCTGCTTTTAAACTAAAGCTTCAGAAGAAAGAGAATTGGACTTTTTTCTTAGTAAAATATATTCAAAGCTTCAAGCTCTGCCAATTATTATTACTTTTCCATTGGTATAAGCCTGGGTTTTGTAGATATTTAGTAAATGTTTGTTGAATTGACTTGTTAAAGGTGTGGTTATATTGTGTTTCCATACTTTAAAAGAACATGTGTGAGATTCCCATCATGAATAACTTTCTTTAAATCAATGAATACACATTTATTAAGCACCTTTTATGTGCCAAGAATATGAGGTAATCTGAAATATTTTCTTGTAAGACATTCTTGATTTCATTAAGTAAATGAAGGACTTGTTGATTTGAAAGATGCTTTATAATTTAATGTGTATATACATATGTGTGTCATACACATATGTCTATGTATACACATGTATATTCACATACATATATGTATATACAAACACAGAGAATATATCTATATCTGATATGGATAGATATAGATACAACTATAGATACAGACATATTGTTTATATTTATAATTCCAACAATTAGCAAAATGTCTGGCACATTTACTAATAAATGTTTGTTAACTTATTAGTCACTTATACAAACAAATCATTGTTCAGTTAGTTTCAGTTGTGTCCAACTCTTGTGATCCCATTTGGTATTTTCTTGGCAAAGATACAGGAGTGGTTTGCCATTTCCTTCTCCAACTAATTTTACAGATAAGGAAACTGAGGCAGAGTTAAGTGGCTTGCCTAGAATCACACAATTAGTTAATATCTGAGATCAAATTTGAACTTGGGAAGATGAGTCTTCTTTACTACAATCCCAGTACTTTACTTTATCCACTATGCCACCTAGCTGCCTTCCACATACATATATATGTATATAATATATATATATGTATATGTATATATGTTTGCCAAATCAATGTTTTCTTTTTAAATGTTTATTATGTCCCATGTCCTACAATAAGATGGGGAAGGGGGAGACAACATCCAAATGAGATGAAAAAGGGGATTCCGCACAAAGGTTGGACAGCATCTGGACTCTTTCTCACCATGAAGGTTCAGGGAAGAACTCACTAGGAGGAGAAGGGAGTTCAGGGACAGGGAATAATTCCCCAATAACTCATCTACCCTTGTGAGAACTTACTTTGGAGAGAAAGAGTTAAGCAAAACAAAATAATGCTTTGCTCATATCTGTCTGGCAGTACAGATAGCATTCCACATTTGTAGTCCCTCATGTCTCCAACCAGAGAAAAAAAATAGATTTTATCCTTAGACTTTTGGAATAAAGATTGATCGTTGCATTAAAATAAATTTAAATATTTTTAATGTCACTCATTTTCATTGTGGTGGACATTACATTTTCCCAATTTTCTTCGCATCCCTCTTATTTCTCATTTGTTGTAATGAAGTAGTATTCTATTACATTTACAAGCCATAGTTTCTTCATTTATTTTAAAGAGGCAATCACTTTGGCAACAGCTGATTTGTTTTTTGTTTTGTTTTGTTTTGCTACCACAAAAAGTGTTACTATGAATATTTTGGCATATGTGAGACCTTTTTGTCCTTGACCAACATGAAAAAAATGCTTAACAATTGTAATGCTGAGTCAAAGAATGTGAACATTTAAATAACTTTCTAGGATAATTCCAAATTATTTTCCATTTGAGTTAATTTATAGCTCTACCAACAATGCATTAGTATGGTCCCATTAACATTTTAATATCTCTTCTGCATGAACTATGATTACACAGGATTTGTCCAAGTTATATTATTTCAGAAGTTAAACATTTGGCACAGGTAACTAGGATATATTATGGGATGGCAATGATTAACTGAATAAAGTAAAGCTCCATTTTATCTTTAACTTCCATGCCAGGTATTGCTTAATTCAGATAAACAGATACCTTAGACAACTGAAAAACAATATTAACTGAATTCTCATTTCTTTTCATTTTGTAAACCAGTAAAAGCAGGCTGGTGGTTCTCAATAAAGAAGTTGGTGGCAAATGATCATGTGATACATAAATATGATGAATTGCCTTCAAATAAGTATAGCTTCATGAAAATATGAATGTATTTAATCATTCAACTGTCTTCTTATTTTTTTTTTTTCTGTCAGGCAGAAATGGTATCATTTTTCAGCTGAAAAAACTGGCCAGTTCACTAGGTTCTGTGTAAGTAGTTTGGGAACTGACTCCTTGGCCCTGATCTTACCTCACTCACCTTACTTATCTTACCTTTTTTATAGATACATGGCTCACTAATCTTTCCTTAATCCACTTCTTCCCTTCATATTGAGTGTAATCTCTTTTCCTATCAATTTCTTCATAATACCTGTTTTTAGGCAAAGTTAAAAAATAGTGTTAAGCTTCAAAATTCTACCTAGTTGCCATTTCAAAAGAATCTATTTTTTTTAGTTAATTACATAATGATCTTATTTTGACTGAATTACAAAAGGAAAAAAGGATATACTTCTTTCTCTTATGATAACATGAAATTATTAGATATTTCTAGTATGTCAATTAAAAATCTTTATAGAAAATGGGGTGAAGAAAAAACACAGGGAAAGGTGTTCATTGCAAATGTGGTAAAAATTTACATATTTTTTCTTCTCACCATTCTTTGGCAAGTGCCTTTCCTTTACTCAATCTGCTTTAGGTGAATGAACTCACATCCTAGAATTTCTTAATTTTGGAAGTTCTTTCTTTCTTAGGTCATAGAAAATAGGGTAATTTTATTTCACACTTTGAGTGTCTCAGATCAAATTGTGTTTCATAATTCATTTTTACTGTTTCAAAATAAATTTAGAACTAGGTACTAATTGGTGTGAATAATTCATTCTATAAAGTATGATATAAATTTGTTCTCTCTATAAAAATTGTTACTGTTTCTAACCCAATGGAAATATTTTAATATGTGATATAGAATATGGAAATGTATTATGTTTCAATTTTATATATTTATAAATTCATTAGATTATAATATTTATGTGAATTTGAACAATATGACCCACTTCATGATTTTTACCAAAGTAGACTTTGCTGTATTTCAAAATTCCATGTTGTATTACCATTATCATTGTGATACTATTTTGGTTGTTATCTTGCATTTTCAATAGCAATTGCAATAAGAGTCACAAATGATAAGAGGAAGAATTGATGCACAGTAAGAGAGTTTACATGAAATCATAGGATTTGGAGCTAGAATCAAGTTTTAAAATCCTTTTGTCTCATCCTCTCACTTTACATATTTTATTTTAAAATATAAAACTGAATCCCAATGACTTGATTTAAATGCCTTGAAAGTCACCATGGTGATCTCAGCTTAGATGCTTCATAACTATGTGATGTTGAGCAAGACATGACTTCTGAGTCCTGGTTTTCTCATCTGCCAAATGGAGACAATTATATTTTCACTGCCTATCACAGAAGAATGTGGTGGATAAAGTACCTTTTACATTTTAAAGTTTTATAGAAATAGTAATTATAATTATATGTGCCAAAGGACATAGATAAGAACCAGATCTAGGATTTGAACCCAGACTCTAATTTCTCTTTCTATTACACTATGTTTTTTCTGTCAAAGTAGAATCTTATCCAATTCAACAAGCATTTTTGTAACCAGTCCCTGTTGGTCAATCAATAAACATTTATGAAGAGCTTACTAAGTTCTGAGAACATAAAGATAAATAAAACATAGTCCCTGTCCTCCTGGAACACACACACATGCACACACACACACACACACACACACACACACTTACACACATATAGGGCAATATACAAACAACTAGAAAATACAAAAATGGAGAATAGATGAATGGTAAGTTAAAGGGTGGGTGTAGGAGATTTGGAAGAGACAGGGAAAGTTCTTTAATGGAAAGTAGACTTTAAGCTATGTCCTGGAGGCAAAAAATTAAGTTAGGGGTGGTGGTAGGGAAGACAAGGGAGCAAAGAGAGTACTGTAGGTTTGGGGAAAGAGTTAAAGGCCAAAGATGGAAAGTGTTTGGGAAACTTTTGATAGGCCAGAGAATTTGAGTTCCAAATTCTCTCCCTCCCTCCCTGAGAAAGCAAGCAATTTAATATTAATTATACATATTCAGTCATGCAAAACTTATTTCCATATTAAAGAAAACATAGAGAAAAAAACACAAATTTTTTTAAAAAAAGGAAAGTTTTTAAAAAGTATGCTTTGATCTGTATTTAGACTCCCTAAGTTCTTTTTCTGAAGGTGAATAATATTCCTCATTATGAGTCCTAGGAATTGTCTTAAATCAGAGAATTGTTGAAATTAAGTTATTTGCAGTTGACCATTGTACAATATTGCTGTTACTATGAATAATGTTCTTCTGGTTCTGCTCACTTCACTTGCATTAGTTCATACAGGTCTTTCCATATTTTTCTGAAACCATTCTGTTTACCATTTCTCATAGTGCATTAGTATTCTATAACAATTGTACTACAACTGGTTCTGCCATTCCCTAATTGATGGACATCTTCAATTTATAATTTGTTGCTCCCACAAAAAAGACCTGCTAAAATATTTTTTGATATAGGTTCATAGCCCTTTAGGCCTAGTTCCAAATTGTTTTCCAAAATACTTGAATCAGTTCACAATTCCACCAATAATGCATTAGTATTCCAATATTTCCACATTCTTTCCAATATTTGTCAGTTTTCTTTTCTGATATATTAGCCAATGTGACAGATATAAGATGTTATTACAGAATTCTTTTAATTTGCATTTTTCTAATCAACAATGATTTAGATAATTTTATATGATTATAGATAGTTTTTTTTTTTATTACTTTATATGAAAAATGCCTGTTCAAATACATTGACTATTTGTCAATTGAGGAATGACTTATTTTTTTAAAAATAAAATTCACTTGGTTCTCTTTATTTTTGAGAAATGAGACACTTATTAGAAATACTTGTTATAAATTTTTTCACTTGCCAAAGACTAGTATGAAGAAGAATATGCGATTATTGTATATTTCCCTCCATCCCATTCTCCCACTATTTATCGTATTTTCTGTCTCTCTTTTCACCTTGTCCATCCTCAAAGGAATAAGAGAATAGCAGGTGGTGGGGAGAAGGGATTAATAAAAGGAAGGTGGACTGGGAAAGGCAGTAATCAGAAGCCCTTCTTTTATTCCTTTTCTCTCCTAACTTTCTGTATGTTAAGATAGATTGCTATACCCAAATAACTCATCTTATTTCCTCTTTGAACCAAATCCAATGAGAAAAAGTTTACTCTCCCTTCTAATGCCCTATCTTCACCTCCATTGTAAAAAAAAAAAGTGAAATAGTGAGTTCTTATCCTAGGTCTTTGGGTTTATCAAACATTAGATTACTATCATAATTGACTATTGTGTCTTTTGTATCTAACCTATTCCCATGGTTGACTAGTCTATTTCTTAGACAGTTTGAAATGGTTTTGATGACCACTGCTTTATAATATAGTTTTAGGTCTGACACAGCCAGGCCATCTTCATTTGCATCTTTATTAATTCCATTGAAATTCTTGATCTTTTGTTCTTATAGATGAAGTTTATTATTTTTTTTCCTAGCTCTGTAAAATAATTTTTTGGGAGTTTAATTTGTATGGCACTGAATCAATATACTAATTTAGATAGAATCAGCATTTTTATTATATTAGTTCAGCTTACTTGAGATTTTCCCAATTGATTAGATTTGACTTTGTTTTTGTGGGAAGTGTTTTATAATTGTGTTCATTTAGTTACTGACTTTGCCTTTGCAGGTGGAATCCAAAATATTTTATATCATCTATAGTGTTTTTTAAATGGAATTTCTCTCTGCATCTCTTGCTTCTGGACTTTGTTGATAAAATATAGAAATGTTGATGATTTATGTGGATTTATTGTGTCCTGCAACTTTGCTAAAGTTGTGAATTGTTTCTAATATTTTTTAGTTGATTCTCTAGGATTCTCTAAGTATATCGTCATATCATCGGCAAAGAGTGATCATTTTTTTTTTTCATTATCTACTCTAATTCCTTTTATTTCTTTTTTTTCTCTTATTGCTAAAGCTAATAATTCCAATAAATATTGAATAATAATGGTGATAGTGGGCAGACAGTTGTTTTTTCAATGAGATATTTCACATTTTCTTCTATCTTCACAATTTCTTTTATTTTCCATTCTTTTTTGGTTATTTTTTATTTTCTTTTTTTGTTGTTGTCTTATGTAGTCATTATCTTCCACTTATCCAATTCTAAATTTTCAAGGAACTGTTTTTTTTTTTTTTTTTTTTTTTCTCATTGGGCTGTTATACCTCATTTTCCATTTGGCTAATTCTACTTTTTAAGGATTTTTTTCTGCACATTTTCCCCATGTAGCCAATTCTGCTTTTTATGAAATTCTTCTCATCAGTGAATTTTTGCACATTTTTTACCATTTGGCCTATTCTGTTTTTTAAGGTATAATTTTCTTTAGTATTTTTGGGATGCTTCCTTTATCAAGGTGTTTACTATGTTTTTCATGATTTTCTTATAACATGAATTTCTTTTCCTAATTTTTCCCTCTACCTATTTGATTTTTAAGATCTTTTTTGAATTTTTCTAGGGATTCTTTTTTGGGCCTGTGACCAATTCACATTTTTCTTTGAGGATGTAGCAGTTTGGGCTTTGTTTCCTTCTTCTGAGTTTGTGTTTTGATCTTCCCTGTCACCATAGTAACTTTTGATGATCAAATTCTCTGATGATCAAATTTTTGCTGTTGTTCACTCATTTCCAAAGTTAAGTTTTTTAACTATTAACTCTATGTTAAAGTAAGGATCTGCTCCTGAGGTAGAGAGCACTGTCTGAAACTTCTAGTCTTTCTTGCTGCTATTTTCAGAATTAATTCTGGCATCTGTAAGTTTTCAGTTCTTCTCAGGTGATATAATGTAAGGACAAGTATGGTTATTGCTTGCTCTTCTGGCCTGTATTTCAGCCTCTAAACAACTACAAGCAATCCTTTCCACTCTGGAACTCTGACCAGGGACCCTGCTCCCCTGGCTGCAAATTCTGTACCTAGTGTCCTCATTGTCATGGGATTGTGTCCTGGTTCTGCATACAAGCAGTGCAAAATAGTCCTATACCCAGTCCCAGGAAAGGGACTCTTCTAATCTCCTTCTAACAAGTTTATCTGATCTCCTTACCATCTTTGTAATGAGAGCTGCAACAGTCACTGCCACTGAAATTTCAGTCTCCTCCAATATCTGTTACTAGTTTGATGGAACATAGCTTGCATCAGTGCAGGCTACATTGGACTGTGCTCTGCTTTCACCTTAGAACAATAGACCTTTTCTGCCAACAGTCTAAATTGTCTTGGGGTGGAAAATTATTTCACTGTAATCTTTTGTTGTTTCTGCTACTCCAGAATTTGTTTTCCAGCATCGTTTAAAGTTGTTCGGAGGGAATTTGGAAGAGCTTGGGTTAGTCTCTGCCTGCATCCATCATCTTGACTCCACCCCAGATCTATACTTTAGAAAAAAACTTCTTAATAATTATAGTGAAGAATGGAAAATAATAGGACAAGATTTGAGACAAGGAGACCAATTAGAAGGCTACTTCAATAGTTCAGACAAGAGACAATGATGACCTTGAAAGGGTTTGTGATTATATGGGAGGAGATAAAGGATAACACATAAGAGAAGCTGTGAAGTTTGAAACAATGATGTTTGGCAAAATATTATATATAGGGTAAGAAGGAGAGATGCTGATGTTGACCCTAAGGTTGTTAATCTGAGTAAATGGGGACATCTTTCTGCTCTTTATAGTAATAGGGTAATTCAAAAGCAGTGTTTGAATTTTGGAGAAACAATTCTGTTTTAAGAATGTTGAGTCTGACATTCCAATAGGACATTAGGTAAATTTCAGGAGAGAGATCTAATTCACTTAAGGTATGAAGTATGACTAGTCTCAGAAGATTAAACCAATCCTATAGACATTTATTAAACACCTACTATATCCCAGGTACTTTACAAAATGCTACAGATCAAAATGTGAAAATTAAAAAAAAAAAAAACAAGAACAAAAATATCCAATTAGTCTATGCTACTAAGGAGCTGTCAGTCTGAAAAGAGACAACATTCAAACGACTATGTACAAGCAGCTATAATAGGACAAATTTACAGTTATCTCAGAGAGAAGGCACCAACATTGAGGGATCAGGAAAAACTCTTTTTTTTTTTTTTTTTGCACAAAATGAGATTTTAGGTGGGACCTGAAGAAAGTCAGAAAAAGCCAGGATGGAGAAAATTCCAGACATGGAAAGCAGTCAATGAAAATGCCTGGAGTCAAGACATGGGAATTTATGTGAGGAAAGAGAGCAAGGAGTGCAGTATCATTGGATTACAGAGTATGTGGAAGGGAGTAACATATAAGTAGAAAGGAACCAGGTATGAATGGCTTTAAAAGCCAAAGAGGTTTTTGTTTGATTTTAGAGGTAGTAGGGAGACACTGGAATTTATGAATGGAATTTATATCAGGGAATATACCATGATCATCCTTCTCTTTAGGATAACAACAACAACCCTAATATTTTTTTTCTAGCACTTTCTAGCACCAAGCACTATGCCAAATGCTTCACAATTATTATCTCATTTGATCTGCACAAAAGCCTGGAATGTAAGTGCTAGCATGATCCCCATTTTACAGATAACTGGGGAATGTAGAGGTTAAATGACTTGCCAGGTCACATAGTCAGTGAATATCTGAGACAAGATTTAAACTCCGATTTTTCCTCAGTCCAGCAGTCTATTCACTGAGCCACTCAGTCTCCTAGGAAAGAAAGGACTATAATAGACAAAGATTGGGGTAAAAGCAGTCTATTCCAGGTGTGAGAATCAGCACAGGCAAGACATAGAGACAGAAGAATTCAGGACAACAAAGAGATAAGAAAGTATTTTACTTCACTGAGAACACAAAATATATGAAGCATAGTCAAAGAGAAAAATCAAATAGTTCCCACCCTCAGAGAGATTATATTCTAGCTAAATGGGATATCTTTTGTTGCATGATTTTTCTCTTTGTGAAAAATTCAATGTGTAACTGAACTATTCTAATATTTTCCACAACTGCTAATTTCATAAATTATGGAAGTTTGGGATGGATCAAGGAGGGTGTGTGTATGGATGGAAAAATCCCTCAAAAAGTCAGATTATTTCCGTTTCTTAAATTCCTGGTGCCAGACAGGAGCTGGCATCCAAGAGGCCGTGCTCTCTGAGCCAGTATCTGTAGCACCTATAACAGTGCTACACAAAACGGCAAGAGTTGTGTGGAATGAGGGAGCATCTGGGAGGAAAAGATGTGGGATGGTAAAGAGGAAAACTGACTGCTATAAGTTTTGCTCCATTTCTATTTTTTTTCCTGTGGGATTTCCTGGGATTGTGGAATCTTTCAGCCATGTGTGGTACTTGGAAACCTTGGATGAAATGAATCATTTTCAGCAGAAAAGAAAATGGCTGACGCATGAGAACAGGAAAGAACAGCTCTTGGTAGAGGTTTTCAAAAGTTCCCAAAACAGTTTCACAATTTGGCCAAAATGAATGTGTCCAGTTGTCACACTGACCAACTGGTATAAATATAAATGGTCATTTTTGGTCTCTTTCACACATTGCCAAACCATTCATTCAGACCATCTTTGAAAAGTTGACCATATTAATAGTAAAAGAAAATAAACTAAATAAAGAATCTGTAGATCATATTACAGGATTAGGCTGAGGGGTGGGGATAAGAGGCATAACCCCAAAAGGAAATACCAGCTGCTTTAATTGGAGCTGACTTGGTATGATGGCTAGAGAGCTTAATGTGCTAAGTATTCAGACATAGCTCTAATCCCACCTCAGACATTTATTCTTTGTATGATCAAGCACAAATTATTCAACCTAGGTCTGTACTGTAGTTTCCTGATCTGCAAAATGGGAATAATAATATTTCATATAATTGTAGATTTGGAACTAGAAAAAAACCTTAGAAGCCATCCTATCTAATTGCTCTATTTTACAGATAAAGAAACTGAGGCATAGAGAAATTATGACTTGCTTTGGTCACATAGCGAATGTTTAAGGCAGAATTTGAACCCTGTTCTTATTGACAGCAATTCCAAGTATCTCTCCACTATCAGGAGAATAATACTTACATTACAGAATTATAAAAATCTTCCTGTTTAACTCTTTCCTTTTGTGGCTAAACTTGAGAAAGTCATTTATAATCAGTACCTCCTCTTTCTTTCCTTTCATTCTTTTCTTCATTCTGTGTGATCTGGATTCTGATCTCACCTCAGTATTTAATTGCAAATATTCTTTCTAAAATTAAAAATTAAGCCTAGACTTCCAAATAAAATATTCTTTTCTGAATCTTCATCCTTTTTGACTTTTTTGCAGCATTTATCTAAGATAATCACTTTCTTCTCTCTGGGTTTTTGTGACTCAGCTCTTTCCTGGTTTGTTTTTTACTCATCTGACCACTTCTTCTCATTCTCTTTTGCTGGCTCTTTATTCAAGTTATGGTTACTAAGTGTGGAAGTTCATCAAGAATTTGTCCTGGGGTTATGCCTTTCATCCCCATCCTTCAGCCTTACCCTGTAATATTACAGGGTAATTCACATTCTTTATTTAGTTTTTTTTTCTTTTACTATTAATATGTCCAGCTTTTCAAAGATGGCCCACTAATTCCTATGGATTAGTCCATCTTCTTAATTATTAATTAATTAACTAATCCTAACTTCTCTCTTTATCTCTAGTCTTATATCTTCAACTTTCTTTTGCCCATATCAAACATATCTTTGAGAACTGAACAGATTGAAAATTGAGCTAATTATCTTCTCTTAAGTCATTCCCACCTTTTAACTTCTCTCTTACTGTTAAGGGTATTATTAGTCTCCCAGAACCCAGGCTCTCAATTTAGTCATCATCTTCAACTCCTCATTCTCATCTGGCTCCTTTCCCCACCACGACATCTAATCTATTGTTAAGTTTTCTTCATTCTACCTTTATAACATTCACTGAATACACTCCCTTTCCTCCTCGGACCTTATCCCTATCCTGGTGGGAGCAGACCCTCATGAGGTCATTGTACTAGCATCTTGTTGCTCTTCCTGCCTTAAGTTTCCCCCATTCTAAATCTATCCTCTACTAGTTTCTGAATTGATCTTTCTAAAGGACAAGATTAGCTGTGACTTCCAATTACCCCTAAGAGCAAATCTAAAATTCTTTGTTTATCTTTTAAAACCCTTCTTATAAAAAATAATAATAATAAAATACATAAATAAAATAAAATAAAATAAAAAAATAAAACCCTTCCTACTTTTGAAGACTTATATATTTTGTTCCTTCACCATAGTATTGGCCTCTTTGCTTTTCCTCAGATGAGACATCACATCTCCTGATTAATCCAATTCCAGTCCCTTTTGAATTCCTTTCCTTCAAAATGACTAATATGATACTAATTGGTGGTACAGTAGAAAAAGATAGAGGCTTTGAAGGTGGAAAAACTGGGTTTGAATCTTCTCTTTGAGATTTACTACCTTCAGAGTCTTGAGCAAGTCACTCTCCCCTGGGCACAGCATCTTCGTTGGGTGAGAAGTAGCTGGTCAACAAGGTTTTTTAAAGCTCCTATTTTATAATTCTCTGAGTCAACCCAACTTTCTATACCTGAGGTACATATGATCGCTCACTTAAAATGCATTATAACACTTTGCCTAGGTATCCTTATTTTGCTATAATTTTCTTTTTCTTATTAGGGTTCATAAATCATAGGATCATAACTCTGGAATTAGAAGAACCTTAGAGAGCATCTAAAACGTCCTCATTTTATAGAATATCATAAAGGTTTAGGAGAGTAAGTTTCTTGAGTAAGCTCTCATATAGAGCAAGAGGCACAATCAGGATTTGAATTCAGGCTCTGAGATTTCCATAGGAGTACCTCTTGATTCTTCCTCCAGTAATTGGCAAGATCCTTGAGACCAAGGTCCATAGCTTATCTATCTTGTTTCCCTAGTGCCCAGAATAGGGCATAACAAAGTAAGTACTTGCAGAATACCTGGTTGAATTGAATTAAGTTGTATGCTAGTTGCTCCTTCCAAATAGAAGCTTCAGTGGTGAAAGGGCAGGCCCCAGGTTAACCTTACAGTAGATAAGGAAAATTAAATTCTGCCTAGTTAGATTCCCTATGATATCTGGGTTGTAGTTTATGACAAAACATCTCCTTTCCTCAAACTATCTAGTGGTAATTTTGAAATTAAAATTGGAAATAAACTGAAATTGGAAATTTTTTTTTGATCTCATTTAAAAGGTTTTCCCCCTATAAACACTGCTTTGAGAATTCAGTAATAATTCAGAGGAAGATCATTCTGCCATGGTATGGACTCATAGAATCACAAAAACACAATGTCAAAACAGTAGATCTTTAAGTTTATCTAGTCCCTAGCTTCTTAAGCTATGGGTCACAACCCAATATGGGGTCTTGCTTCTGACTATGGGTGTTGCAAGATTTATTTTCAAAAATATTTGATTTGTATAGCTATTTAAATACCTACATATCTAATGACACGTAAAAATTTTTCAGGCATAAATGGGTCATAAGTGGAAAAAAGTTAAGAAGCCCAAATCTAGTTTAACCTAGAGCTGAACAAGAATCCCTGAAAAGTGACTATTTTTTATTTGAACATCTACAGTAAAGTGGAGCAAAAGAGAGATTCCCTCACAAGGTAAACCATTCTACTTTGAGTTAGCTCTAATTGCTAGGAAATTTTTCCCATAATATGCCTAAATCTGCCTCTTTCCATTTTCCAAAGGATTTCTCTCATCCAAAGAGTCAAACATTATATACATTTTGTTGTTGTTCAGTTGCTTCAGTCATATCCAACTCTTCATGCCCCCTTTTGGGATTTTCTTGGCAAAGATACTGGAATGTTTTTTGTCATTTTTCTCCAACTCAGATAAAGAAACTGAGGCAAAAAGGGTTGAATGGTATGCCCTTGGTTCAAGCATCAAGGAGATGAGTCTTCCTGAGTTCAGAACCAGCAGTTTAGTCACTGTGTCAACTAAATGCTTATTATATACATTGTAATTTATCAACTTAGAGTCAACTTCTAGGCATCCTTTGATTTACTATTTTGTTGACTTTATCATATTTATTTTTTCTATTCACCTAGAATAAGCTGCATCCCAAAAAAATTTGGGAAAATGATGTCTGTTAGGACTAATATGCTTAATTAAACTTACTCCAGAGAAAATGTTAACCAAACCATTAGTAAATAAAGAGAGGATAACTTCTTAGAAAAAACTATGCTCTAATGATTTTTTTTGACTACTTACTCCTGCCAAAAAGATGTTTTTTTCTGTCTCTCTGTCTCTGTCTCTCTGTCTCTCTTTCTTTCTCTGTGTGTGTATGTATGTGTGTGTGTGAGAGAGAGAGAGACAGAGACAGAGACAGACAGAGACAAAGACAGAGACGAGAAATATTCAAACATACAGATAGAGACAAAGATGAGAAAGACAGAAATAGAAAGAGTTAGAGACAGAAAGAGATACAAAGAAAGAGAGGGAAAAGAAGAGGGAAAGGAAAGGGAGAGGAAGAGGGAGGGGGAAAAGAAGGGGAGGGAAGAGGAGAGAGGGAGAAAGAGAAGGAGGAGAGGGAGAGCTTGTTATTAGTATGAATCACTTTGTTCTTAATCTTGTGCCCTACTTCTAAAAACCATTCTTCCATGTTACCCTGACCAAGTCCTTGCCATATATGTGATATACTCCATTTTTAATAACTGGCTTCTTGTTTTTTCTACTCTGGGCTTTAGTCCCTGCTTTGGTTGTCCAATTGATATCCCAGTTCTTCTATTACTGGAATTTTGCCTTGTACTATTCCTAATTTTTTTTTTTTTAAAGGATTGAAGTTCTATCCAGGAGCCTCAAGCATTTATTCAAGCTTGCCATCTTCTTCTGGACTGTCAGGTGATAATTACCTCTCTATTTGGATTTCCTCCATCAACGTGCTACTTACAATTCTGTCAATCATTACCCAAGTCCCTGTAGAATAATCAGGTCTCAAAGCTCTCTTACATAGGTCTGGTCTGTCCCATTCTTGACTGTGTGCTGATTATGACAATTATTCTCCATTAGTCCTAGAGATGATACTTTGGAAGAAGTAAACAAGTAATCACAATTTGGGAAACTCTTAACTGGCATCTTCAGCGTGACTAAGTCATTTATTAGCAGTTATTTGAATAAATGCTTTACTTGTATTAAAACTGAAAAAAAATTCTAAATTCAAATATAAATTATTTTTTAAACTCTTAATTTAAAAAAAAAATTCCATCACTGCTTCCTGCTTATCAAGAAGGTTACCACACAGATCTGACGCAATCTGCTGGCTGCAGAATTATAAGCCACCTTCCATAAACAGATGTGCTGAAAATATTAATTGGGTCATAATGGAAGAACATGTCTTTCTCAGTAGTGCACAAAAATGTCTCTCCACAAGAATACCTAATCACAGTCATTCAATTGAAACCAATTTAATTATGACCTTAAGCTTAAGTAATATTTAAAAAAATTGGGGATAATAGATTTTCTCCATCTTTGTAAAGTATAGGAAAAGTTGAATATGTCATTTATTCTCTTGCCAATTCTTATAAAAGTTGTAAAAACAAAGATTTGCAAAAAAAAAATATACATCTATAAAATATAAATTTAAACATAAAGTGGTTCATCACATTTCCTGACAGAAAAAACTCAGTATTTAATATAGGACAAATTTATAACATAGCAGCATATTATTGGCATCAAAATTATTTTATACAATTAAAATCTATCCAGGGGATACAGAAAGGTTTATCAAAATATGAGGCATCTGGCTTTCAAGGTGGGAACTTCCGGAAAACTTCAGAAAAGAGTCATTGTTATTTTCCCAATTGTCTTTTATTTCAATTTAATTTAATTGAACAAGTTTATTAATCTCTCACTAAGGCACTAGTCAGAGAAATAAAAATCAAAACATAACATACACACAAAAAACACCATAGTTTCTGTGACTTATAATTTAATAGGAGGTTAAGCAATATATACAAAACAAGTGTACCAGAAGGCAAAAGCTAAAAAAGTTGTTTTGTTTTAATTTCTGACTTGTAATTCCTTCTTTAATTTTTAGTTTTAAATGTCCTCTCTCTAGTACCTTCTCCACCCATTGAAAAACTAAGCAATATGATACTTGTTATATAACATATAATAAACAATATATTCCATATTAGCCATTGTTTTAAAAAAGCAAGAAAAATAAGATAAAAAAATATGACTCAATCTTGACTTGGAGTTCATCAATTCTCCTTCTGGAGGCAGAGAGTATTTTTCATCATAAGTTCTTTGGATCATTGTATGGAAACAGCATAGCTAAGATTTTAATAATTATCATTACAACTTTGATGTCATTGTGTTCAATGTTCTCCTGGTTCTTATCACTTTACTTTACAACAGTTCATATAATACTTCTAAAACCCTAAAAGATGATTATTATTGTGCCCAACATGTGAGCAAATTTGGAAAACACAACAGTATCTACTGGATTGGAAAAGATAAGTTTGTGTCCCAATCCTAAAAGAGGACAATGTCAAGGAATGTTCAAATTACCAAATAATTGTCATTAAAGTTATACTTAAGATTCTGCAATATATGAATTGAAAATTACCAGAAGAGCAGGCTAGTTTTAAAAGAAGGAGAGAAATCAGAGGCCAAATTGCCAATGTTTGCTGAATTATGAAGAAAAGGAAGCTCTAGGAAAAAAATTCTATTTCTGATTCATTGACCACACTAAAGCCTTTTGTTGTAAAGATCACTAAAAATGAGGCAAGTACTCAAAGAATTGGAAGTACCAGATCATTGTATTTTTTCTTCTCCATTTGTTCTTTTTCATTTTCTATGATCTTTTAAAAAAAAGGGAAATGTTGTGGGATAGTTTGCCTAGATTTTAGTTTAAAAAAGTTGTCCCAAAAATTTTAGACAGAGTTTTGGACTGAGTTTAATAAAATGAAATTTAGTAGGAATAAATATAAAAAGTCTCAGTATTGGGCACAAAAATCATTTTCATGTTGATTTTCAAGTTGATACATACAACTTCCCAAGGAGGATGAAAGTTTAAATAATGCTGAGAAAGATCTGGGAATTTTAGGGGATTGCAAATTCAACATATGGCAGTCAAGTAGGCAAGGTGGTCTTGGACTGTGTTAAGTGAGCTACAGCTATCAGGAATGTTTAATGATACTTCCACTATTCTCTGCCCTATTCAGACATCATCTGTAGTACTGAAACCAGGTCTGGGTTCCATGGTTTAAGAAGAATAATGATACATTGGAAGATATCTAGGGGAGAATAACCAAGATGGGGAAGATACTCAAATAGAGGCTGTATTAAAATTTGTTAAAGGAACTAGACATGTTAAGCACGAGCAAAAGAAGACTCAGGGTAGAGATGTTAACAATTTTCTAGGAGTGGGGAGGAGAGAGATTAAACCGTTCTGTTTGGCTCTAGATGGCAAAACAATAAGGAAGTTACAAAGGGTAAATTCGGGAAGGACTGCAGGGAAAACTTTCTAATAATCAAAGTGATTCTTTGAGAGTTGGTAAATTCTGATCCTTGGAGGTTTACAAGTATAGACTAGATAATTACATTTTTATATTCTAGTGGAGATTCCTTTTGTGGGACAGAGATAGTCATTGAGATACCTTCCAACTTTCTCTCTCTTTTTTTTTTTTTTTTTAGAGACCAATTCAATAGTTTATTAAGGGACCAAATGGATCTTGGTCGCAGGGATAGATGCCACTATCATCTCAAAGACTCTAGCCCTGAGTACTGGGACAGCAAGCTTTTTTATAGGATAACAAGAACAATGACATAATGGGGTAGATACCTAGGTGGGGATAACCTAATGGTGGGGGAGGCCCCTAGGATGACACAATGGAGGGAGGTTACTGATATTCTAATGACATCTAAAATGGATAAACCTTTATCCTGTCAAACATTAAGAAGGAATGTCTACAACCTAAAGATATAAAACCTTTATCTCATCAACCATTTAAGAGGGAATGATTATAGCCTGGGGTTTTGGGGCAGAGCAACTGAGGCAGACCTTTATTTCATCAAACATTAAGAGGGAAAGGTTATAACCTGAGGCAGAATAACTAAATAGGATAACTGGAGAAACTGGGTCACAAATTAAAAAGGAACTTTGGTGCAACATTCCCCACTCTTTCTCTTGTAACTATTCAAATCTTTGAATTACCTTCCTCTAGAAGGTCTTAGCACCATAATTTTGAACAACCCTATGTGAAGTAAATAGATCGAATAAAAATCAGAATAAAGCTAGAACAATGCAAGGACTTATGGCAAGGTCAAGTCTCTCCCCGATAACCCCAGAGTTAATCAGCAATACATAAAGTTCCTTATTTCAATTATTCCTGACAATTAATTGTCAGATCCTCCGCAGTTGGGGAGCAGATGGACAGCTGTGGTCATTTGTGCAGGATTCAGCCTCTGCTTACAGAGCAGCAGGGCTCAAGGCAGTTGTGCTGCCCATTCAGAGGGGCAACAAGTGCTCCAGGGGAGAAGGGTGAGGCTTGGAATAGCTCCACCTGTCCCTGTCCAAAGGAATAAACAGGGCTGCAGAAAGGATCTGGGCAGCTTATGCACAGTTAGACCAAGGCAGCAAACCCCAAATTTTTAGAAGCCCAATGTCAACTACAAGGTTCTTTTAAGTATGCTGAAATACTAATTAAGGACCTGGGGTAACAGGAGTGGAGAAACAGATCAGAGAAACTGCCAGTTCTAAGACAGGTATCCAATTTCTGGTTGTTTCTAAAAAATAATCCCAAAACCTGAGTCTGCCAGGGCAATTCCAACAGAATAAGGGATTTCAAAGTTAAAGAACAACCAGCAAATCATAGTCTAGTAAATTTAAGCAAGAAGTAAAGGACTTCCAATTAAATATGAACCAATTAAATCAAATAAATTGAAATCCGACTTTCAAATTCCATGATTTAATGATTTTGAAAACAGCAGGAAATCTAGAAAGGATTCTTTTTCTTGTACCAATTCCCTATTTTTTCTCTGGGAATTAATTCTAGGGTTTCAAGCATGCAACATTTAATAAAATCCAGCTTCCACAAAGTAAGGTACTAAGTAATCAGTGAGGCATAGGTAAGTATCTGGATGATACCCAAGAAATGTCAAGTTTCATCAAAATGCAGTACTCAGAAAGAAAAAGAAATGCTCTGATCTCTCCTTTTTAATTTCAGGAAGATGTGGCATTAGCCCATGATTAACCCAGCATCATGGTTGACCTATACTTCATCTGTACTTTAAAAATTAACATAAATTTGACATTCATGAAGGAAATAACCCTTTATTAAGTATCTAGCACATGAGGCACTTTGCAAGTATTATCTCATTTGATTCTCATAGCAATTCTATGTGGTTGATGCTCTCATTATCTCCATTTTAGAGCTGGGAAAACTGAGGCAGCAATGGTTAAGTGACTTACCCAGGGTCACACAAGGTAGTATGTGTCAAAGGTACGTTTGAAGTCAAGGAGATGGGTTTTCCTGACTCCAGGCTCAGTACTCTATCTAACTTACATTCCTCTGAGCTCATTGATATAAGGAACTCTCAGATGAGGATATCCCTTAATTAATGTCTGTATGCCTACTCTGCAAAGTATTGTTTCAGAAAGTTGCCCAGAGCAATTAGGTGACTTAATCAGAGTCATAAAAATAGGTAGAGTCAGAACTTCAATCCAGTCTTTCCTGACTTCCCAGGCCAGTTGTCTCTGCACTATGCCAGGATTGCCTCTATTCTAAGCTTAACAAGCAACAAACAAAATGAACATTTCCATGCACAAATTAGAATATAAAAGAGAAAGTTGCATATGAAAGTGAAAGCCTCTATCATGTAAACTTGCTTTTCCCTTTTTAATATATCATAAATTCAACATGTTACGTTCAAAGTCATCCTTCATATCTCTGCTCCCCTCTGGCATGCCTTCTTCCTTCACTTGTATTGATAGGGGCTAACGACTACAATTCTGACATTTGAAGTAAAGAAAGAGTATTTCCAAAAACCTCGTTTTATCCACGTTTCTTTCACAGATACTTGACAATTTTTTAAAATCACACACACACATATATATATATATATATTTAGTGCTGTGGGCAGTATAAAATAGACAAGTTTTAATTACAGAGGTTGACTTCTCTAGAATATAATGGAAACTGGCACCATGTGGCTCTAAGGATTCATGCAAATGATTTCATCAGTGTGGTTTTGAAGAGGATTTTCCTGGTCCTTTCTCAAGCCTTATATCACACAAAAGCAAATAAACTGAGGATCTGTGTCACATCTGAAACAGGATGATTAAACAGGACAAAGGTATCCGACTGGGAGAGTGATCTCCCACAATTTGTGAATCACTGCTCTCGGTAAGGTGCCTGATTTCAAGAAGAGCTTAAGATTTACTGAGATAACTTGCAAAAGCAGGCACCTGAAAGCTTCAAGAAGAACTTTTTTTAGGACTAAAATTGTAAGGTGGATTTTATTTCCTATTTTCAGGTCATATTCATATCTAAGATTTTAGTAACTCTATGGAAATTAGTCCAGTGCAAACTAAGTATCCAGTTTTTGATGAGTGGGAGGGAATACATGCCATAGAAAATAGATTCCATAATCTGTTGTTGATTGGAGGAGAATATTTCTATTTTCCATAAAAATCAAGCCAGTGTTTCATGATCAGAAAAGTATCACATCATCAAATCTGAGAATTTTGAATTAATTATTTCCACTAGGGCCAAGCCTGCCATTAGGAAGTAAACCACATATATTAGGAGTTCTTAGCTTGGCTTGGGACTCCATGGAGAGATTTCAAAGTAATAATTTAAGTGGGAAAAAAATACATTTTTATTTTCACTACCTCTAAAGGAAATAAACATTTCCTTCAAATATTTAAAAATCTAAATCTACAGCCTTCAACATATGCCAACTGCTGTGACACAAAAGAGTTAAAAACTCTTAAATAAATCCACTATTTATTCTTAAGGTGACACTTTATTTTCTTTGTTTATTTTCCTCTTAGACCTGGAATTTCATCAGTTTGGGAAATTCACAGCATAGAAAGTCCCTCTATTTATTCGGATCTAGAACGAGGTTATACCACATTCCTAGACAATTGCCTTGGTCCTTGAAAAATTAAATGATTTGAACACCATCAAGCAACTGGTATACGTAAGAAGCAGAGTTGAAATCAGGTCTTTCCAACTCCCAGGCCAGCTTTCTAACTATCATACCATATTGCTTCCCAAGATTAAGGTTCTTAAGATCACAGGATCATAAGGTTAAGCTTAATTTTAGTGACTTATCTTTGGGAATTGGTAATAGAGTCACGTTCTCTGGAAAAGGCAAAAATATTCAAATCCCATAATGCCTTCTGCTATAGAAAGAGAATTGTGATTCAATCCAGTTGATAAAGTATGACCTCAAACTAAGATAAGGGTCAGAGGTCTGTAGTAATCTCTTTAGTTGATAGTGCATTTAGACTCAACCCTTGAATCTTGAGGAGGACTCCATGGTGGCAGGTGTCTTTAATGACTGTCTATATTATGACCACAAATTGATAAAACATATTTAGGGTTCAACAGAATTCTTCATTAGATTTAGGCATTGAAAAAGTTTCAGAGGAGATGCAGACATTCAAAGAGAGCTTGAGATTTAGGGTTCTGTTAGCTTATCACATTGCATTTGCAGAGACCATTTGTCACTTTATGTACAGCCTATGCCAAAGATAGTGGCAGAATACAAAACAGAGACATAGAAATCTATTCTGATCATAAGTAGTTAAACAAGAGCTTTGAGAATGAAATAGTTACTTTCTGTAAAGGAAAAATGTATTCCGGGAAAAAAAAAAATCACATGATGTCCAATGGAGACAAAAACCTCATACAAGATTGTTTGGGTACATTTACAGCTCTAAGCAACTCATGCAAACTGGTGATGGAGAGAAAACATGCTGTACTCTGTCACTGGCGTGATTTTTGAGGAAAACAGAACCATTCTCACCCATTTATTAGCTGCTCAAAAATTTCAAACACAAGAGGAGCTTTTTAAAAAACCTTTTTAAAAACTCTTTTCAGAACTTATCCTCTACTCCTGTTAGAATGCATTTTCTCCTCTCTGTTCTTAACTATCATTTTCTCTACTTCCCCATCTCTCTTTATTTTCCATACTTCCCTTTGTTTTGTGGGGACTGTCATCTAGACAATCCACTAATTTCCTTTTCCTGAGTGGTTTCTGTCTCTTTTCCTATACTTTACCCTTGACTCAGAAAACCACAGCTGCCACCACCACCACCATCACCACCCACCACCACCACATTAAAAACAACAACAAAATTCTCTCATTTTCTATTTAAATATTCCTTCTGAAAATTTTCTCTTTAATATCAATTGAAAACTCAAGAATATAAAAGCAGGAGAGATTCTCAACATCCTACTTCTGAAATGTAACCTTATTCTAACTAAGTACATTTTATATTTTAATTATATTCTCTTTCACTTAAACTTAATGCAAACCCCCAGGGTAAACATTACCTTTGCATTTAATATGCAACTACAAATATTCTGTAAGCAAAATGAAAAACAAGTAATAAAAAAATCTGTATTATGTCTATTTATTCTCTTCCCTTAACCTCACCTTAAGAACTTCTGATAATAGAAAGGATGTAGGATATGCAAGAGTGCTGTAGTTTTCTTTGTATGGTGTCAGAAGTATAGCTGTTATAGGACAAAAATTCTTTCAAGACATAAGTGCTCTCTGCAGGTCTTTTTACCAAGTAGAAAAGGTAGGCAGGTAATGGATTACTGTAAAGGTGTCCTCCTGCTGATCCTGAGGCTTGTTTATCTGATATCTTTTTCTGAACCAGGAATGAAAAGGGGATGGTTCTGGACAATAGGATCCAGCAAGATGAAGGGGTAACTTTATGAGACAAGAATGATTGTGAGAAATAGAGATATACAGGAGTAGACAGGAACGAGGCAGAAGTCATCCAATGAGATTCATCTCTAGCATGTGAGGTAGTAGTAGAAGTAATGGGAAGGCAATCAAAGTCATTTCTCCTTTCTAACATCTTCCATTTTTCCTCCACCTTCTCTTGACTTTTCATTTTGTCTTTGTGTTCCCAGCATTTGGTTCAGGGAGATAGAAACTGGCTTTAGAACCCAGAAGAGCTGGGTTGAAGTCCTATAAATCATAACTTCTCAGTGCTCTAAAAAAGTCCCCAAGATAATATATTGTATAGAAAGTGAGGGAAGATTCTGGAAAACTGGCAGAGTAGTCAGTAAATTTCAAGCTCTCCAGATTTCCCCTACAAACAGAACAAATTTGCACCTCAGGGTAAATATAGATTGGTGAAAAATCAAGAAGACTTGAGGCAGAACAGGAATCCTCGTGATATAACTCAAGAACATCTGAAGAAAGACCCTGACCCAGGGATTAACTCATAGGAAGTACAAACATCTCAAGGTTAACTCCACAGAAATGTCAAGTAGGGAGCCAGGGCCTACTTAGGTGTGACTGGAGCCTCAGTAGGAACCACAGGAACCTGTAGGATTGCATGTGGATGTGGGATCTAAGTCCAGGCAGACTGAGGGAATCTCAGCTGATTAGGAATGTCAGGCCCAGCTGTACTGCTGAGATGTGGCCAGGGGTGAGAAAGAACCAGCACCCAGTGAGTGCAGAGGCAGTGGAGCAGGGATACTGCTGGTTATAGGCACTTGTAGGAACAGGGAGTAGTACTTGGTTTGGAGTTCCTGGTCAGAGTGGAGAGCTGAGGCACCATCTCCCCACCCCACAATTAGAGGTGTTTATACTAACACTTCTTATTAAAAAAAAAGTGAATTGTCAAAATAGAAAGATCCCAACCATACAAACTTACTGTGGGATTTGGGAAGAATGGAAATCATCTTTAGAAAAGGACACTGAAGTAAAAATGTTCCTTCTACCCCAAAGAGTAACATTAAATGGCTCTGTGCCCAGAGAGAATTTATAGAAGAACTCAAAAAAGAATTTAAAAATCAAATGACAGACACTGAGGAAAAAACTAAAAGCTAAAAGCTAAAAACTAAAAACCATTCAAGAGAAAAAAGTTAACCAACTAGAAAAGGGAATATATAAACTTAAAAGATGAAAATAACTTAAGAAATTAGAATTGGGCATAGAGAAGTCGGTGAAAGAGACAAAGATAAAGATAAGAGATAAAGAAATAACAAAACAGAATGTAAAGAATGAAAAAATAGAACAGAATATGAAACATCTTATAAAAGAAACATAGATTACACTAGCCTTGAAGTCAAGAGGACCTGAGTTTAAATCTAATTGCAAACACTTAATACTTCCTAGCTGTGTGACTATGGACAAGTCACTTAACCCCAATTGCCTCAGCAAAAAAAAAAAAAAAAAAAAAAAAAAAAAAAAAAAACAAGAAAGAAAGAAAAAAAAGAAAAAGAAAAATATAGATCTAGAGAACAGAGCAAGAAGAGAAAATATGAGAATAATTGGACCACCTGAAAGCTATGACCAAAAAAAGAACTATGACACAATAATGCATGAAATAATCCAAGAAAAATTGTTTTACTGAAGAAAACAACTCCTTGAACTTTAGGAAAAACAATCTTATTCAAAGAAGAGATCTTTGAGCTACCAAAACAATTAAGGACTTAAGTGCTCTTTTTAAATTAGTTTTACCTATGTAAAGTCCTTGGAAATGTGAGGAATAAAAATAAATAGTATTGGAAATCAAAGAAGAATTTTGAAAAGAATTGTTAGTAGATGAGCCCAGACCTTATGCCCTTGGCGCATTCAGAATATTTTTTCTTTTTTTTTTTTAATTTTAATTTTATTTTGTTTAATAATAACTTTGTATTGACAGAATCCATGCCAGGGTAATTTTTAACAACATTATCCCTTGCACTCGCTTATGTTTCGATTTTTCCCCTCCTTCCCTCCACCCCCTCCCCAAGATGGCAAGCAGTCCTATATATGTTAGATATGTTGCAGTATATCCCAGAAACAATACATATTTGCAGAACCGAACAGTTCTCCTGTTGCACAGGGAGAATTGGATTCAGAAGGTAAAAAATAACTCGGGAAGAAAATCAAAAATGCAAATAGTTCACATTCATTTCCCAGTGTTCCTTCTTCTGGTGTAGCTGTTTCTGTCCATCATTTATCCACTGAAACTCAGTTAGGTCTCTTTGTCATAGAAATCAACTTCCATCAGAATACATCCTCATACAATATCATTGTCGAAGTGTATAATGATCTCCTGGTTCTGCTCATCTCACTTAGCATCAGTACATGTAGGTCTCTCCAAGCCTCTCTGTATTCATCCTGCTGGTCATTCCTTACAGAGCAATAATATTCCATAACATTCATATACCACAATTTACCCAGCCATTCTCCAATTGATGGGTATCTATTCATTTTCCAGTTTCTAGCCACTACAAACAGGGCTGCCACAAACATTTTGGCACATACAGGTCCCTTTCCCTTTTTTAGTATCTCTTTGGGGAATAAGCCCAATAGAAACACTGCTGGATCAAAAGGTATGCACATTTTGATAACTTTTTGGGCATAACAGAATATTTTTTCTTTTTAAAAAAATAAATGCATCCACTTTGTGTGATTTTCTTCAGTTATCTTTTGTATCTCTTTTTCTTTTGATTAATTCTACTTTTCAAGGTAATGTTTTTTCCAGGGGACTTTTTTTTTGCATTTGGCCAATTGCATTTTTAAAGGGATTGACTTTCTTTTCCAAGCTGTGACTCTTTCTTGCTCATTTTCTTTCCTTCTCTTTTTGTATTTCATCTTTTGTGATTTTTATGGTTGAGCTCTGCTCCTGGGGTAAAAGAGGGACTGTCCTAAGCTTCCTGTACAGCTCTGAGCCTTGGCTTTGACCACAGGGGCCCCTTAGGTGTGTTTGTGTCCACACAGCAGAGGATATATATATTTAGCTTCTCTTTCCAGGAAACAGCCTGGTTTCCCAGGATTTGCCTTCTGAACTGGGACTAGAGGCTGCCCCACTGGTCTGCTTAGCTACTGAGTCAGGACTGAGGTTCTCAGTTGCTGATATGCTATGGTTAAGACTCTTTCACTGGCTTTTCCAGAAAGTGACATTTCATCCCAATGAGACTGACCTTTCTTGAAATCCTTCCAATCTGTCTTGAGCTGGAGAGTGATTTCATTCTGTCAGACTTTGTTCAGAGGCTTAGTTTCATGTGGTTTTCAAGGGAAGCTGGGAGAGCTCCAGCAGCTTCCTGGCTTCATTCCGCCATCTTGGCTCTGCTCCAGGAATTCAAATGCATCTACTTTGAATACCTTGTTTTGTGGCGTGTAGTCACAACTGTTTCAATGAAGGCTCAAAGCCTTTAATAGTAAAGATAATAGTAACTCACATTTGTAGAGTTCTCTATAGTTTCCCAAGGGACTTTCCTTGCAAAAACCATGTGAGGTAAGTAATACAAATGTTATTATGTCTATTTCATTGATGAGGAAATTGAATCACAAATATATTGAATTTGTCTATTTTCACAGATAATAACAAGTGGAATCTTTAATCTTTTATTTCCTGACTCTAAATCCTATAGCAGACAATCAAAACAGAAAGAGTCCAATTTTAGTTATGTGTGAGCATGCAAAATCTGAGATTTTGTCTAGAACATATGACCCATCCTGTCTTAGACTAGTTCAAGGAAGGGTAAAATGTAAAAAGAAAGGATGGGAGAGAAAAACTATCATGTGTCAGGTACTGTGCTAAGTGCTTTATAAATTTTATCTCTTTTGATCTTCACAATAATCCTGTGAGTTAGCTTTTATTATGGTGTGCATTTTACAGACTGTTGAGGGAGGCTAAGGAAAATGATGTTCTCAGTAGCACAATTACAAGTGTCTTTGGCAGAATTTGAACTTGGATCTTTCTGACTGTCAGCACTCCATCCTTTGGGCAACCTAATTGCCTCTAGAAATACATAGTAATCATTTACTATGTATGAAGCACTGTGTTAAATGCGAGAGATACAAAGGGGAGAAAATGGACTTCTCTATAACTTTTCAGCTATATTTTAGTGGCTCTGGTGAAAGGTTTGACAGTAGAAGTGGTTACAAAGGACTTAGCTTAGTCTCTGTAGATTTAACTTATCCTTCCTTATTCCCATTTAGAGTCAATAGAGTGGAAATAACACTGAATTTGGTGTCAAAAGAATCCAGTTTTTGGATCCTGGCTCTGCTATTTACTACCTAGGTAACCTTGGGAAAAATAATTTAAGCTGTCCCAGCATCTGTAATTTGACAGGTCTCATGTAAATCAGGTTTTCATTACCTTAGGGGAGTATGCTTTAGGTCTGAAGGAAAGGGGCTGAAAGAAAAAAAAAAAACAGCTAAAGAAAATCTCAAGTCCCTCCTACTTTCACGGGTCTCTCAGGTGAGAGAATCGGCTCTTGTACAACTCAGGCTTCTATTTTGCTAACAAATTATGTGTTTTCATCTACTTTCAGTATTTATGGAGTGACAGAATACATGATAGCTGAGTCAAGTTATGATATTTATCTTTCAAAGCAAGGAGGGTGATAATTTATGATGTTATAAAGTTGGAAGTGAGTTATTGGTCTCTCTTCAGGAAAGAAGGAAGTTATAAAATAACAGCTCTTGAACCCTTTACATTCCTGTTTCTCAATTGATCATAAAAGCTAAGTTTTTGGTGATTCCAAGTAGATCTTTCCATTTTAAGCTGCTATATTAATATAGATAAAATGGATATATAGGGTTTACCTTAAATCTATCATTCTAAAACAAACATAGAAAAAAATCCTCTACCAAATAAGATTAAGAAAACATATACCATCCAATGGTATCATCTGACCGGGTCTTAAAACAGTCCAGAAATGAATGTAGAATAATTAGGACATGGTATATATAGAAGTGAGGACTGGTCTTCTGATTTCATTGATGCATGGAACTCCTATATGAGGAAACTCTCACACCACAGCAGGTGAGTACCATCTTTGTAAGTTATAGTCTGAAGAGAGTTGCCTAGAACACTGAGAGTTTATGTGAATTGCTCTGGATCACACACAATCTGTTTGGGTCAGATGTTTGGGTGCAGAACAGATCCAAGTTCTGCTTGCTCTATGTTAATGGCCCAATGTTTCTATACACAAAGTCAAAATACATGGAACAGGACCTAGCAAAGCAATGTTAATTGGCCCTTTTGGTGTCATTGGTAGGCCTAAGGCATCAACAAATAAGATGGGGGAAAAAAAGAAAGAAAAGGAATTAAATCAATCACAGACATTTTCAATTACAAGAAAACTCAGATTGTTTAGTCTAAACTCCTCATTTTGTAGTTTGAGAAACTGAAAACCAGAGAAGTTAAACAATTCAAGATAAAATAACTAGTGACAATGTGATAATATAATTAGTGAGAAAATCTGGATTAGGCTTAAGGTCTTTTTATTCTACTTCATGACTGATTCCATTACCACACCATTGAGAGAAAAAATGAATATAATAATAGGAAATCAGAGAAAGAGGAAAGAAAATGTATCATCATCATCATCATCATCATCATCATCATTATCATCATCATCTTCATCACAATCACAATCACAATGTGAAATCCTATTCAAAAGTTGTCTGACTCAGGAAGAAATGTGCCAGAGATGGAAAATAGCATTTGGCTAGTTCCCTTAGAATCTCTATCTAATCACTACTTCCTTCTTGTTCTAGCCACTTGCTTACATTTCCTTAGGGTTTGTTAAAAAAAAATTACCAAGTGCAAAAAACCCATAATACTCCAAAGAATAGTCACTTGGTAGTACAATGGATAAAGTACTGGGTTTGAAATCAGGAAGACTCATCTTCATGAGTTTAAATGTGGCCTCAGACATTCAGTAGTTGTATCACCCCAGGAAAGTTACTTAACCCTGTTTGCCTTAGATCCCTCATCTTAAAATGAGCTGGGGAAGGAAATGGCAAGCTATTCTAGTATTTTTGCCAAGAAAACCCTAAAATAGAGTCACAAAAAAGTTGGATACAAATGAAAAGACTCAATAACAACTCCAAAGAACCAAAACATATATCGATTTTTGTTTCTTCTTCATCCCGCTTCAATTTGACAAGCATTTATGAAAGGCTTATCATGGGTCAGAAACTATGCTATATTGTGGAGAAACAAAAACATAAGTAGAGCAACACTTACTCTTAAGGAGTTTATGTTGTACTGAGGAGAGACAAGATGTATACAGATGGGTAAATAGCAACAAAGTATTATTTTGGGGGGCATGCTATTCTTTGGGGATGGAAGAATTCAGGAAATGTCTTGTACAAGAAGTAGCCCTGGAACTGAGCATGGAAAGGGGTTAAGGGTTGCCAGAGGTAGAAATGAGGGATATGAGGCACATCAGACATGGAAGTGAACAATTCAAATTTCAGTTCAAAGACATAAAGATGGGAGATGAAACATTAAGATTGACTTGACAAGGTGGTGAGTTAGGCTGAAATGTCCAGAACATGAGAACTATGGAGAAATAAATCCAGAACAAAAATAGTATTGTCCTATTGTGAAGGAGTTTCAGTGTCAAATAGAGGAGCTTGTATTTTATCCTAGAAGTAATATAAAGTCTCTAGAGTAGGCATTTGATATTCTATTCTACATTTTCTAAACAGCTAGGTATTATAGTGAACAGAGTACTAGATTGAGCTGAGAACTCAGTTTTTTTTTTTTGTTTTTGTTTTTTGTTTTTTTTTTTTTTTTATCTTGGGCAAGACACTTATGCTGTCTATACTTCAGTTTCCTCATTTACAAAATGAGGAAATAATTATTGCATATGCTTCAAGATTATTATGAAGATCAAATACCATAACATATGTAAAACGCTTTATAAATTTTAAATGCTAGCTATTATTATTGATATTTCAGCATTTTTTATTATGATAGTTGTTCTAACCAATGGGTTTCAACAAGCATTTTTTACATAGTACCTTGGGTTGTTTATGGTATTTTACAAAATGGCTTACAAGCCAGAACTTTCCCCTCAAAACCCAGATCATTTCATGCTTAGTGGGGAAGCACTATGAGAAAGCCCCAAATGGGAAATGTGGCTTAAAAAAGTAAAAAAAAGTTTTTTCTTGAATTTCATCTGAAAAGTACAAAAAAGCCAGCTTAAAACATGCCTTTGTTCTCTCCAATGATAGCATGTGTTCACTCTACCTGACAAGACATAAACACAGTCATCCCCCTGTGTTGGGCACTTTCTTTCTGAAATTAACAATATTCTTGTTAAAGCACCTGAGGATGACTTCATTGCCACTGGAGGGAGTTTGTTCAGCACAGACCTGCCAAGCACCTGGGGAGTCCTCGTTGAGCTGGGTTAAACCTGACCCACAAGCATAAGAAAACAAGTCAGGGCATGGAGCAATCGAAACTTTTCTGCTGCCAAGAAAGATCAGCAGAAACTCAGAACAGGCAGCCCAGAGCTTCCAGGGAGGCTTTGCAGAAGGGTTCATTGCAGTGGTGATTGAAGAAAGGATCTCCCAAGGATAAGGGAATGTGGATTTTGGATGAATATGCAAAAGACTATAGTCATGTTTAATGCAAATAAGTAAGCAAACGGTGGAAATAATTAGAAGCTGTTAAGGCATATGTCTCCTTGGCTGACACACATGTTATTCAAAATAAGAGACTATATAGCCAGCACAGAAGATAGGAATCTTCCTTTGCCACAAAGTATTTTAGTGAGTAATAAAGTACAATAATATTTTACATTCATTGGGTGCTTTCATCAAACATAGCAAAATTGCCAAATTCCCATCTTTCTTCAGCGGGCAAGCATTTCACCTACAATAAGAACAAAAGTAACATTGGACTCCAAGCAGTAGCTCTTCTTGCTGCCCCTTAGATTCTTGTCTTAATCATGTATAAAGAGATTCCTTGATTTGTGATATACTGGACTCTTCCTCTTCACAATCCCACTTAGATCCTGAAATGTTTGACTTTGGTGTGAATTTAGGAAGAGGTTAACAAATAGCTAGAAAAAAGAACTAGTTATTGTCTTGAGAATTCAAGATTTTAACTGCAATGTAGGGCTAAATAATTTTGGATTACCCAATGCTTTGGATTATCCATGAATCAATATCAGTGAAGTACACTGGAGAGGGATCTTTTTCTAGAGTCAGGAAGATTTGGGTTCAAGTCCTGTATCTGCCATACTCTCTATGGGACCATAAGCAAATCGGTTAATGTTTCATTGCCCAAGGCAGTCCCAAAGAGGTGCTGATGTACATAGGTGAAATGGGAAGCTTGCCATAGTGAAATCACAGATCCAGCTTCCTCCCTCCAAAAGTATCCATGTCTCTGCTCCTTTTTGCTTTCCCCTAATATTGCAGAGTTTAATACATTTTAAAATCAGAACTTCTTATTTACATACTCTTTCTTATTACCTCTGGTATCAAATATGAATATTTATATATGGTATTTAAAGTTTTTCATAGTAAGTTCCCCGCCTAACTCTAAACATTTTATGCATTTTAACTCTCTTCCAGGTACTTCACAGTGAGAATAATGGCCTGCTTGCTGCTCCTCACATACTAAGTAGACTCTCCTATCTTCAGGCCATTTCACTTCCTATCCTACATTCCTGGAATGCTCTTCCATCTCACCTCTACTTCCTTGAATTCCTTCAACACTCAATTTAACCCCACATTGTACAGAAAGACTTTCCTTTTGATCTCCCTTCATCCCTTTAGGAGCTTTCTCTTCAAGGTTACCTCATGTTTGTATCCTTATATTTAAGTATGTACATAAGATCATGAATCATGGGACATCAAAGCCCACTTAGTCTAACCTCCTCTGTTACAAAGAAATCAGGGCTCAGAGGCCTCAAATAACTTGACTCCAGTCGTGTAACTAATAACAATTATTGGATTTGAATCCAGATCCTCTGACATGAAATCTTACTCTTTCCAGTGTATGACATTGGCTCTCGAGGACCATGAGACTGTGTTGTTTGCCCTGTTGAAATGGAGGCTCTGGAGGGTTTGTGGTAAGCCACTTTTGTCTTTCCATTCTTAGTACTTAGGACAGAGCCTGGTAGATAGTAGAAACTTAAATACTTGGTGATTGGTTGATATTTATAGTATGCTCTTATTGATATTGGAAATAGAGCTATCTAAGTTTATATTTCCATTCATTATTTGTTTCCTGCATCACCTTGTGATTTTAAGTTTATTAACTCCGCTCTAATATGCCTTCTATAGGGATTCAGGCCCACTCCCTTTGATTGTTACATATCTCTGTCCTAATAGTGGGGTAAGAATCTGTGTAAGATCATCATAGTCAAAGCAGAAATGAATGGTTCCTGTGTTAATGATATCTCAGATCTATTTTGTGGGTGTTATTTCCCCATCAGAAATGTTGACAGAACATACTGGAAGCTCTTGTTACCCATATTCTACTTCTTTCAGACCTTACTGTCTGGAAGAACAAATGTGTTGCTAGTTCAGGAAACCGATTTCTGGAGTAAAGAGGTGATTTTATTCTTCCTTCCTCCCACTTCACTCACATATATCCCATGAAACTTAAACATAATCTTTAAGAAATTGTCAGTTCAGTGATTCCTTCCCTTCCTGCTGTATCACTAGAAGCAGGAAACTGTTTGAGTTGCTTTCTATTAAAACAGTCTCAGAAAATTTAGGGATTTATCTGAAGATCTCTTATTTTCCTTTTAAGAAACACTGTAGAACTTTATCACCTAATAATTTTTCAAGAGGTAGTCAATGGGTTTGAAGACAAAAAGATATGGTTTCATGTCATAGTATTATTATGATATAGTTTCATGTAATAGAAAAACACCACTCCTTAGCCTTGGCTTCCTCATCAGTAAAATGGTGCTAATCACAAAAGACATATAATGTACTATTGTCATTATCTGCCTGTCATGAAGCTGTTGACATTTTCATCCAGCAAGCATTTATCAAGTGCTTACTATTTGTCAGATTCTATACACTGGGGAGTAAAAAAAAAGGAGGGAGGGGAGTTAAAAACAAGAAAACAAAACACAAAAGACTCTGCTTTCAAAGACATTTTACAGTCTAATGGAAAATATTATTTTAATTACCATAAGGTACTTTTCATTATCCTCATTTGGCAAATGAGAACACTGAGTCATGTGTCTAAGTGACTTGCCCAGAGCCATATGGCTAGGAACAGAAATCTTCCTGATTCTGAATCTAACACTCTTTTGACTTCAACATGGTCTGTTTATATGACCTCTTGGCAGGCAGAAATGAGTCATGGATGTCAGGACTACTAACCTGTGGGTGCAAGATACTCACCGTACAAAGTTTAATCCTGTTTTGTTTGAGGTCATTTTTAGAATGACACTCTGGAGTAGTAGAGTTAAAAGAAACAGAAAATATAATCATTTTAATTTCTACATTATTCACCTTTCAAGAAACCTATTTTCTAATCAAACGGGACCATTAACATTTCTCATGCTCAACATAGCATCTCCCTATGTTTATGCCTTTCACGCAGGTGGAAAGAGCTAAATGATGTAATGAACTGAACCTAAGGAGTTCAGCACATATAAGTTCAAAAGTAATTTCAGATACTTACTGGTTTGGAGATCCTACTCTAATCACTTAATGTTGGTTTGCCTTGGTTTCCTCACAAGTGAACTTAGGGTAATGATAGCACTCATTTCTCATTTATAAGGATAAAATGAAGCAATAATTGTAGAGCACTTTGAAAATCTTAAAGAAGTATATAGAGAGTAGTTTTTATTATTAGTCTCCATGCCTAGAACACACTCCCTTATCTCTTTAATTCATGTTTCCCTCTAGCTCATTTCAGCTGAGGTTTCACTGTAGCTTTACCCAAGCATTCCCAGTAATAAATAATCTGTATCATCTCAAATATTCCCAAAATACCATGTTGACCTCTTTGCCCTCATTTCTAACTATCTTAGTATCAACAAACTGTATTTGGATTTTATTACCTTTGTATTATATTTGTATTTATATCATATTTGTGTATATTTGCATTATATCTTATTGTGCTTTTTTTTTTTTCATGTTTTACACTTCCCTCTCCCCTCCCCCAACTAGAATATAAACTGGTTGAGGGGAGAGGCTATTTCATTTTTGTTTGGGGATCCTTAGCATCTAGTGTAGTAAATTTTATAGAGGAGAATAAACATTTTATTTTTATTATTGAATTCAATTGATTTTTTAAAAAAGCAATCTTTTAAAACATGTTTGCTTTAAGTCATACATTTTCAGAATACATTTCCTACCTTTGTAGGCATTTCACTCATCTCACTTTGATGAAATTGATTCCTTTTTACAGATAAGGAGGTCATTCAGATACTCTTCTTTGTAGATAACTATGTTGAATTCATCAAGACCCAGAGTATCCCAGAATCTTCAAAATCAGATCCACAATCACTCAAGACTACTCACAAAGAACAAGAAACCCAAAAGGTAGATGAAAAATGTCTTTTGTTCAGGCAAAAAGATGGACAATCCAAAGAGTTCATTTATCGGTACATATATCTTATATGGATAGAAACTACAAATTGGAAGTGAACTTAGCCCACACCTGAACTGGAGAAGTATTACAGGCTAGATTTGACTTTTAGAGATACCATGCTTCTCCCAAAATCTTAGGCTTAGCTTTTTTTTTTTTTTTAAACAACAATAACGTATCTTCTGATGTTCTTGAAAAATGCCGTTATATAATGATCCAAAGAACTAAGGTTGCAACTCATTCAAAGAACAATGGAAAGGCATATGGGTAAATACCATAACCTGTAACAATGAACATTTCTGCTTAAGGAATGACATAAGTGACATCAGCAAGATGCATCTTGACCTAGAAAAAGAAGTGAATCTGACAGGTCCCAAGGCAAACAGTTCACATGTTCTATCATATACTTAATGCTAAATGAGTTAGAAAGAGAGCCACAACATGTTCCCTTGGTCCCTATGAAGATTTATGGGAGGACAAGGACAAGGACAAATCATAGTTTTAGATAAGTTGCCATGTGCTCTATTGAAAGGAATACTCAAATAATGGAGATCAAATATCCACCAGAGTACCAAAAGTATTAATTACTTTACTAAGGTAATTGTGGCAATCAAAAAGAACAGTAAAAATATTATTTTCTTGCTTTTATTTGGATCAGAACTATTCTATCTTCCATGCTGATAAAAGAGGTATTTTGTGAAGTAACTAGGAAAAAGCAAAATAGTTTTGTCTACAGATGTATCTTTCCTTTTACTTCTTTTCCCCAACTTCTTTTCACCCCATGAAGTAAAATCTTGTTCTGGTAGTTGGATGGCTATATGCCATCATAATTCATTACTGAAGTTTCGATGAGAATTTAACAGCTCATTTATAAAAGTAAAGATTATTAGACAGATCAGTTTAGCTTATCTAAGCTCATCTAGCACTCCCACTTCTATGGAACCCTTCCTAATAGCTCATAATGATTGTTCATAAACACTTAATGAAAAGGGCAGGAGAATGCAATATCTAATGTAAATGAAGAAATCCCATGTCTTGACAATAAAAAGGGTTAGATCAGAAAACATAGTCTAATAATTACTAAAATTGGAGTTCAGACATCGCACCAAGAAAAGCATTATGAACTAGGGGTTTTTATTCTGAGGATTCAGAACAATTATATTTTCTTCTAGTTTTATAATAAGTCTTCCTAAGTCATAGAATTTACAACTAGAAGAAATTTTAATGACACATAGTCCAATCCTTATATATTCACTAAGGCCCTGTTGGAATTACATTATTTCACCTAGATTATAGAGAGGAAATAATAAAGTCAGAATAACCAACCAGATCCTCTGACTCCTTCTCTAGTGTCCTCTTTCCACTTGACTACAATGTCTTATATCACAGATGCTTGGATTATTGGAATGTGTTGGAGTTTAGAGATGGCAGTGAGCACAAAATTCAATTAATTACTGAATCCTATGGAATCAGATCTTTTTTCTGATTGGTTCTACTGAGTCAAATATTTTGGGGGTAGTCCGAAAAACAACAAAGACAGTGAAAGCTTCTATTCTTCAGCACTCTTGATTGGGTTGTTCAGCTGTGTGATTCTGAATATGTGTCAAATCAAATTAAATTTTCAGGCAATTACTCCACGTTCATTTTATTCATTTCCCTAGCCCCTCCAAAAACCCCCAAATCAAAACCAAAACAAATCAAAACACTAAAACCCTCCATTTTGCCTCCCAAACTACAGAATACATTAAAAAAAAACATAATAAAATATCACTTCTAATAAGATTTTCTAAAAATTAACTTGAAATTTCACTTAATTATGATTATAATTAAAATACCTGTGGGAAATCTACTTTTGAAGCTGAAATTATATTACCTAATATATAACCATTATTATCACTTTTAATTGTTGGCCAGATCCTTCTTGTACATAAACTACTTATTCCCAGGGAGCTGTGTTAACTTTTTCAATCTACTAGGGGACTATTCATTCCTCTGAAGTATGTAATTCACCAAATGGTCCCCTAATGTCTTAGTAATTAATAATGATGACAATGAGAATAGGTTACTTTTTTCTAATTTTATCATTAGAAAAAAAAAATTTCCCTGGAAATACTTTATAATGCTGTCAGAACAATTTGGTTACAACTCACTTCAAGGACTACCAGCTTTCCCCACTTAAACTCCTCTCACATTCAAAATTTCAAAAACATCCTGGGGGTTCAAGGGGTGATTCTGGATTCTTAAAGGCTATGGAGTAGGAAAATAAGCTCTGGTAGGCCCTACCAAGTGGAAAGGCTTTGCATATGGGAGTAGTGATGTATTATATAGCTACTATGAGAAGATTCAACTAATCAAATTCAGAGAAGCACAGAAGTTTATCACTAAAGGGTAGGTTTATCTCCAAGACAGCAATGTTAAATTACAGCAACTCATGAGGATCTTCAGCTAAGTCTGAGGAAAAGGTGTCAAACTTCCATGGATCCTAGAATCACTGAAATGAAAAAATGGGCAAATAAAATTTGGTCATTTCTGTATAAGATACTATGAAAAATATGTTATATGTTTTCAAGGTAGTTACATGCCAAGGGTTACAACCTTAGCTGATGTAGAGTAATTATTATTTTTTTCTTTATTTTTCTCACATTTGCTAATTGAAGTAAGGGTGGAATAAGAACTACTTGCATCTTATTTTATTTTACCTATGAAAATGTCTTTGATGGACTGGAATTTAATGTGGTTGTTGAAGAAGTTGAAACATTCTTTCTGAATTCATTCATTGTTTACTTTCTCCTCTTGAAAAAAGTAAACATTTTAGATCCTTAAACACTGACTGGCCCTTTCTTAATTACTTTTCCATCTCTCTCAGTAAGAATTATAGTGCTTCACACATAGTAGGTCCTTAACATATCTTTGTTCAATAGATGGGTGAATTCCACTTAGTAAAACTTAGTAAACATTTATTAAAGCCCTACAAATATAATAAATATTCAGTTCTTTGCAAATACCCAGCAAACATTGATTAAATGGCTGCTCTATGAAAGGAAAACCTAAAAATACTATATACATGTGAGTTGTTGTTAGTTATGTAGTTACTATATTCTAAGAGAAGATTGACAAAAATCAAAGGTGAAATAAGACATGTATCCAAAGAACTTACCTATTAAAAGATATAAGACAAATGAACAAAAAAGCTATAACAAAATACAATATGGTAAGTTCAAATTAATATGAGAGAAAATGTTTGAGAGGCAACATGATATAATATATGAACAGACAACTTTGGAGTCAAGAAAATCTAAGTTTGTATCTCTTCCCTAATCTATATTAGCTATATGAACATGAACAAGTCATTTAATCATCTCAGTGTCCAAGTCAACTTTCTTAGAATTTGAATTGCTGATTATAAGATTATAAATCATTGAATTATAGAGTCCACCATAATGATGAAATCACAAGCCAGAAGTATGGAACCTCCCTTCCTCCCAAAAGATGAAAAGATGGAGAATGGGGAGAGAGATGTCACTAATGGCAGAGGCAGCGACCCACTCTTCTGTCTTGAAGGCTTGAATAGGATCTAGAAGGAAGGGAAGGATTATAATAAGTAAAGTTGTGATACCCATATAATTACTCTTAAACACAAGTTTTAAACTGAAAAGTCTTTGGACTTAGATAATGTAGCACAGTAATTGTGTTTGGATAGACCAAAGAAACTTGGTCACACTGAATTATCAAGCTAGCTTAGTATGGATCACTTAGGTGGTGAAGTGAAGATAGTGATGGGCTTGGAGTCTGGAAGACTTATCTACCTGAGTTCAAATCAAGCCTCTGGCACTTAGTGCCTGTGTGTCCCTTGGCAAGTTATTTAACCTTGTTTGCCTCAGTTTCCTTACCTGTAAAATGAGCTGGAGAAGGAAATAGCAAACCACTCTAGTATCTTTGCCAAGAAAATCTCAGATGGGATCACAAAGAGTCAGACCCGATTGAAAAATGACTAAAGAACAACTTAGTATCAGAAGTATTCAAGAAATCTAGAATAAGCAGGGTGTTCCTGTAAACCCTCTGAGGAGGAACTACCAGCGTAGAAAGGAGAAGCCTTCATCAGACCTCCTTCTTTTCCCCTGTAATCACAGGTTTTTTTCTATACCAGAAGAAGACTTTGCAAGTGATAAAGGATTCAGTGTTGTACTTGCAATTTTCCAATCAGTGTCCAAGCAGGATCCCAGATCAGCTGATGACTATGTCTGCATAGGAAACCAAGGAAAACCTGGATATTGATTGTTGACTGTAGAAAGGAATCCAGCAAAAAACTTAAACTATGCTTAAGGAGAACTTTTCCTAAAAATAGGAGAAAAAACCTATCAGCCAGAAATTTTGAGTACCTTTTCTGAAGCCTGAACCTACATTCCGCTGGACTTTGTACGTACTTGTGGGAAAGTATCAGAGCCTTTTTCTTGGGGGAGGGGGGGAGGCAGTGTGTGTGTGTGTGTGTGTGTGTGTGTGTGTGTGTGTGTGTGTGTGTGTGTGTGTGTGTGTGTCTGTGTGTGTGTGTATTTTCCAGCTGTTCTAAGTGAACCACTTGGGTAAATACCCCCTTTTTAAAACCTCCTTAAGGTAGGCTGACCTAATTGATTTTCAAATGCTGTCAAAGGGAAAGAGTTATAAAGCTTGGGTTCAAGCCCAAGCTTTAGAGATCGTCCTGATTGCTCAGTCTTACCCCGAGAATCCTGACAAGGGAGATGTAGTTTTGCTCTGGAAGACTCATCTGTGAGAGTAACAGTTAAGATAAGCTTCCTCCTAGCTTAGTTGAGCTATCCAAGAGGAAAGGGATGATGAGCAATTTAAACTATGTACTTGTTGGAAATTTTTCAAATCTCAGTCATGGAAAAAGTTCTAAAAATTACAATTACAGTGCCGGCTAGGTAAGACATTTTTTCACCCCAAATAGTGGCTGAAGAAACTTTATAATCCCCTAAATGAAAGCACATTGACCTTTGGACAACTCTGGTCCTTTCACATTTACTGTTTCCACTGTCAAAAACATGTTTTTTTTTTTTTTTTTTGGTTTCCTATTCCCTATGACATAATGGAACCTGGCTCCTTGACATTAATATCCCTAAGTATATGTACCTACTGAACACATAGAATACTAGATGGCAAAGAAGCTTAACATTTTCAGATGATACAGACAGTTTGTCTCATCCTTATTAAAAAGAGAAAAGCCACACAGAGGACCTTGTAATATTTTAATAGACACAGATTGTCTCTTTTGTCATTAAATTGTAATGTCCTCTGCTTGATTCAATTAGTAGCTTTATTTACATCGTTGTAAAAGTGCTAGAACTTTAACTTAACTTTGACATATAGAAGAAGACATTACTCTTGGCTTGCCCTCTATACAATAGTTCTATTAAAGAGAGAGAACAAAGCGTGTTTTTAATGTATTCTAATTCATTTCTTCCTTCCAGAAGTGCAATTCATTTCCATGGAATCATATGCTTTCTCGGTAAACTCCTTTCTCCCAGTTCCTCTATTTATAGCTTTCAAATATTGCCAAGCATGGGTCAAGAACTATGTCAAATATTCAAACAATGTTAGCAGTGTTGAATTCCTCAGCCCAGATCACTTTTCTCCTTTGGTTTCTGAAATGTTGGGGCCTTATGGATAGTGGTTTTACCTGCTTATATTAAAAAAAAAAAAAACAAAAAAAAACCTGTTAGACTTATTAGCATTCACATTAGCTTGCCCTACATAGCTGGAGCTGTTTCCCTCTTTAGGTGTGAGAGCAACAGCTGCTGAAAATATTCAAATTATACTAGTGACCTTGTTAACAAGGAACATGTGAGCACATTTACCTAGCCTGGCACTGTAATCTATAAAAATATAATTTGGCTGCCGATTGCTAGTAAAATGGGTTAACAATTATTTTTATTGTCTGGGGTGTTTTGTTGTTTCTTACTGGAGCCAGCACCATATTTGTTATTCAAATTGCAATAATAAGAACAATGCATTTTACACTTCTCATTACAGGCCATATAATGCCTCCTCTAAGCAGCGATTTAAAAGAATTACAGTGCAAGATGTGGTAATGGTAACAAGTTCCTTTGATGGGTAAAGCAAAAGGGAGGGTTAGCAAGAGTCTTATAACACTTCTATTTATGGGATAATGACTGGCTACAGAAGGGACGAGCCTGAGGTTAAATGTAAGATGTAATGTGATTTATCTGCTTTTCAGAAGACTAGCGAGAACCTAGAAAATTACTGACTGGGTTAAAGGCATCATTGTTTTTGAATATGAACTTAGTGGTTGTATTTTGTTTTTATTTAATTGAACTGAATGCATCAAATGTAGCTGAAAAGACTGGAAAAAAAATCCTTTGAAATAACCATTCCCTCCTCTGAGCTTCTTCCTGGAGCTCTTACTGACTTTTATATTCATTTGGGCTGTTTCTTACTCAACAATACATTTTTTTGGTTGTTGTTTTGGCTGAGGCAACTGGGGATAAGTGACTAGCCCAGGGTCACACAGCTAGGAAGTGTTAAGTATCTGAGGCCAGATTTGAACTCAGGTCTTCCTGATTCCAGGGCTGGTGCCCACCTAGTTGCCCCAACAATACATTTTTGCATATCTTTTCATATCCATTTGATTTGGCTCAACATTTATTGAGTGGTAGCGGTAATAATAATAACAATAATAACTAACATTTCTATAGCATTTAATATATACCAGGTACTTTACAATGATTATCTCATTTGAATCTTTCAACAACCCTGAGAAATAGGTGCCATCATTATCTCTATTTTACAATTGAAGTAGATTAAATGACTTGTTCAGAATCACACAAGTAAATCCTACCCTCAGAAAGCTTACAAATTAGTCAAAAAGAAAAGACTAAAGTTCATTTCTGTAAACTTTGTATGACAAATGATTGAAAAGCACTAACAGAATTACCTGAGGTTTCAAAAGTGGAAGAAATAATACCTGTTTGAGGTGAGAGAGGAAGTCTTCGTAGTGGGGTTAACATTTGAGTTATGAGATATGAAAGGGAAGATGGGCACATCAATGGATAGTGTTCTTTGCAGAAGGAACGACAGAAGCAAAAATCTCTAAGATGGAAAAATATAGAGCCTACTTGAATAAATCAAGTAATTCTGTTTGACTGGAGCATAGATTTAGTATAGGTAAGTGGAGGCTAAGTTTGGGGAGAACAAATAAAGTGATTAGGACTATTCTATGAAATATTTTGATTTCAGACAGTAGAGTGTGAACTATTCAATAGGCAATGGGAATCAGTGAATATTTTTGAATGGATGAATGACGTTACTGAGATTCTCCTTTAGTAAACTAGGATAGGATGGATTCAATTCAATAAACAGTAAGTATCTACAATCATTGTGCTGGGTGCTGGATTGGAAGAAGAGCCTGAAGGCAAGGAGATCAGGGAGACTATTACAGCAGTCCCACAAAGAGATAATGAAAGGTAATGAACCAAACTTTGTTATAGTCTCTGAAATCTTTATGCTTCTTAGTATGCTACTCAGTTTAGGACAGTATCTTACATGTTTGAAAGTGTTCCATAAATATTTATTGATTCCACTTAATTTTTCCTACATGGAAGAAGAAAAAGACTATAGCATTACTAAGAATAATAACTTGCTAAAACTGGCATAAAAGGTATCATCTAGGAAATCTATTATGGGTTTAGGAAAAGAGAAAGTAAAGGATAATAAATGGGCAGCCCAAAGCCTGAGCTGCTCTCCTTTGAATGTTATAATAATATTTAACATTTATAGAGTGCTTACTATATGCCAGGCACTGGCCTAGGGCTTTATAAATATTATTTTATTTGATCTTTACAACAACCTTGGGAGTTATTTGCTATTATTATCTTCATCTTACTGATGAAGAGATTTAGGCAAATGGAAATTAAGTGACTCACCCAGAGTCATATAACTAGAAAATATCTGAAGCTGGATTTGAACTCAGGGCCTTCATGACTTCTGGTGCAGTGATCTATTCACTGTGCTTTCTGTTATAAGATCTTTGGCAGGAGTTTCTCACCTTTTTTTGAGTATCATATTGCACAAATTGTGGCTATTTGGTGAAACCTATAGATCCCTTCTCAGAACAATGTTTTTAAATATGCAAAATAAAATGCATAAAAATAAAAACAATGGTATTGAAATCGAATGATCAAAATTTATTTAAAAAGCACATGGAGCCGCAGATCTCAAGAACCTTTGACCTAGAGGGAAACCTCCAGTGTATTTGGGCAAATTATCAATGAGGATTTATAGGTGGAACATGGAAGGAAAGCTTTTAGAGATGATCCAATCTATGCCTAAAGGGTATAGCCTCAGCCTGTAGTAATGAGAAGGCATGATTGAGTTATGGTCTGGAGGTAACATAGCTGAGTAGTTACAGTACCAGATGGAATTACAAGAAACATCCTGCTCTTCATATTTAGTAGCTTTGTGGTTTGGGGCAAGGCATTTAATCTCCAAGGGATTCCACTTCCTCATCTATAAAATGGGAATAACAATGCCTGTGAACATTAAATTACAGGATTGAGATGAAGATAAAATGATGTGAAAGGAATATCTCCATAAAACCTTGATGTTCCCCCAATGTTTGGAGGCCAAAGGAGAGCTTCTCCCATTCAGAGATTGGTTCCCCAGATTATATCCCACAGAAGTGTGTATATGGGTTCCACAGTGTGATGGTACCTACCCAGCCCTGACTCTGTTTAGGCATACTTCCAAAATGTCTAATTTAAAAATAAGAAAGCTTCCTTCCATCAGGCCCTGGTTGCACTGAGAGTGAAGGGGAACTAATTAAGCAGCACAACTAACACTATTATGATGAGTTTAAATTGGCTGTGTTGGAGACACAGATTTGACTTAACTTTTCCCTTGGTAGTGTGGGAGGTAGCTATTTGGGTATGGGTGAAATGTATACTCATTGTTTGATTGGATTCCTTGATAATACCATGTTATTCTGTTTCACTAAAAGCTTCTGCTTCCCTTTTGGTTTTGTTTGCTAAAAAAGAGACATCCATAGTGGTCTTTGATCTATGGCTATGGATAGGTACTGAGCATCTTGAGAAAAGATGTAGCTTTCAGATTCCTCTATCCATTTAGTAATATGCATTTTGGTAATTAGGCAAAATTATAGAAAATTACTTGCTAATCTTTTTCCAAAAGTGTTTTTCAATACCTTTACTTTTGTTCTTAGAAAATTTGAGTTCTGGCCATGTAAGGAGTTGAAAATGACCAATAAAAAAGAAAAGAGGGAAATGTACAAGAATCCCATGACTATTTCCTTCCATGCTTGAAAAATTATCTCAACTTAATTCAGTTCAATTTTGCAAATATTTGTTAAATGTGTATTGGGTATTATGTGAAGTGATGGGTATATGAAAACAGTTCCAACTCTCCAATGCCTTTCAATTTATTGGGTGGGGGTGCAGGGGTCATAAAGGAAATTAGAAGCAGATTATTTGAAAGCTATAGCCAAAGAAGTTTGGTGATGAGGAAGATAGACTGATAACTGGGATTATTAGACATGGTGTCTTATAGATGTTATTAAAACTGAACCTTGAAGGTAGCTAGGTACTCTGAGAGTAGTAATGAAGAGGAAGAGCATTCCAGGCTTGGGGGTGAGACAGGACACTGAGACCTATGTAAAAGATCCAGGGCAAGCAATGTCCAATTTGTATATTTGCCAAACATTTCAGTTGCATCTTCTGCTGGAATTCACAACATCTGCTGGATAGCTTTCTGTGTTGTGGAACTCAAATGTAAACAACATGTAAACCTATGTCTTTGTTACAGATAAATTGCTATTTAATTTAGGAAAGTAGTCCTACTCATTTTAAAGAATTAGGGAATCATAAAATTATAATTGCCATTGTTATTCAAGTGCATTAGAAACTAATGAAGTGATGGGCAATATAATTCCTCTATTCTAAGATTTTATAGGGGATTAAAATTGAATATGAGAATTTATGCTAAAATCAACACAATTTATGGATGAGGTCTCCTATAAGAATTGTTGACACAGAGTGATAAATCAAGGACGTTTCATTTCAAGTAGTAACACTTATTCAACTAAATTAGAGCTCTAGTATTCCAGCTCAACAATACAGAGCCATTATTATTCAAGGCCATCCTTACCTGGTCTTAATAACACCTTGTAGCGAAATTAATTTACTTTTAAAATTCTAGTTGCCATAACAACTTGGTGCAGCTGTTCATGTGATTTAATGAGATTCCAAAAGAAGAACTGCCTGTCTCATGAAGGAAAGATAGAATGAAAGGAGATCAGCAGAGTCTTTCGATTATTTTATTTAAACATCAGCAGTGACCTGAGGAAAGTGCTTACTGCAGTAGCATAAGCAAAGACAGAGCTTTGGAGGCTTTTATTTTCCTTGTATTTAATCCTATGTGAATGAGTAGCTTCTCCCCCATACCGTCTTGTTTTCTTTTGAAGACAGAAGGGGGAGCTACTTCTGGAAGTAGTGAAATGACAATTCTTTGATAATGGAGAAATTAAGTGGGTTAATTTGTCATCAAAAATGTTTTCATTTCATTTTGTGCTGCCTTCCTGTGTGATCTAACAGAGCATACAACATGAAGATGGAAATATATCCAGGATAAACTTTACTCATGTCCTTGCTTTATTTTTCTCCTTTGAGTACAGTATGATGTACTAAAGATAAATAAGGTCATGATAGCCTGAGAACAAGCTAAGGGTGTATTGGATCACCCAAACTTTATAAATTCCTTGAAAAGTCAAAACTCATTCTTTTTACAAAGCATACTAGTAAGGATACTGGACTGATTTCTTGATCATATTTTATTCTTTCAAATCTTTTCTTATCGTAAGTTATAAAATGCTAATCTGTATTAATGAAGGGTGTTTGCCTACTAGGAATTCCTTATGCTAATGAAATCACAGGCGTAATCTGTATATGTGTGTGTTTGTGTGCACATATACTTGTGTGTGGTGAGAGGGGGGCATTTGAATCTTTTTACACGTATGTCTATTTGTATATATGATTTATTTATAGTGGATTTGTAATTCATATAGTATATTAACATGTACATATTATTATACATGTTATATTAACATATATTGATGTTAACATATGCATACATATATGTATATACACATACACATTTATATTTTGTGCTATGCATTTGTCTATTTTCTTTAAAGTCTTGGACTATTAACTATATCTCTTAGTATGCTAGGAAAGTTTAACTCCCCCCCCCATTTTAGTATGAATTTAAATAATGAATATTCCCATTTACAAAGAAAAAAGAATATAAAAGAGGATTACATATGAAACTGGACACCTCTGTTACATTGTTTTTAAAATGTATATTCATTCTAACACAATCGTAACAAAATTATCCTTCCTGTCTATGGTTCCTTCTTAACCTTCCGCTCTTTTTTATTTTATTGATGTTTTATTGACATCCTTTTCTTTAAAAAATTTTTTGCATCAGTATCAACCATCAACTTCCTCTCAACAACCCCCCTTTTCAGAAGCCCTCTTTTAAAATAAACAAATATAGTCATGCAAAATAGATTCACACATCATCTGTGTGAAAATGTATGTCTCATTCTACACCTCTAGTCTATCACCTCTCTGTGAAGAGGTGGGAAGATTGCTTCATCATCAGTCTTCTGAAATCATGATTAGTCATTGAATTGATATGAGTATTTAAATCTTTCAAAGTTGTTTTCCTTTATATTACTGAAGTAGTTTTATGATTTGGTCTCCTGGTTCTGCTCACTTCATTCTGTATCATTTATAGAAATCTTCCTAAATTTCTCTGAGTCTATTAATTTTCATTATTTCCTGCAGTGATGTGATATTCATTACATCCAGTTATCATTTTACACTTTCTCCTTTTCTCTCTCATCCTTAAAAACTGTTGTTAGACCCTAAGCTCCCTCAAGATATCATCCTATAGCTCTCTTCCTTTCTCTGTCAAATTCCTTGAGAAAGTTGTCTACAATTTCTGTCTTCACATCCTCATATTTCACTTACTTCTTAACACTTTCTAATTCATATTCCAACTTCATTAGTCAAATGAGAATGTTCTTTGTAAAGCTACTAGTAACCTGTTAATTGCCAGTCTGGTCTTTGATCAGTCCTCCTGCTGCATTTGACAGTGTGCATCAATTATGTCCTGGACACTCTTTTCCCTCTGGGTTTTTATGTCACCTTATTCTTCTCCTTCCTATCCCACCATTCCTCAATTTCCTTTCCTAGATTGTCATCATAATATGTGCCTATTGTGAATGTCCCCCAAATTTCTGTCCTCAGTCCTCTTATCTTGTTCCTCTATACTCTCACTCATTAATCTTATCAGCTCTCATGAATTTCTCAGTACTGCTCATTTATTTTATTGCAATAGCCTCCTAATTGGTCTCCCTGCCTCAAATCTCTCACCATTCTAATCCATCCTAGTTATCTTTGTAAAAGTAATGTAAATACATTAAAATTTTAAATAAAAAAATTAAAATAAAAATGGATATGGATCTGACCACATAACTTTTCTATAACTCCAGTGACTTCCTATTGCTTCAGGGGTCAAATAAAAATTCCTTTGATATTTAAAGCACTCCAAAATCTGGCTCTAATCCATCTTTTTTTTTTTTTTTTTTTTTGGCCTGCCTTCTCCTGTAAACATATGACTTTCTCGACAAACCTGTATCTGGAATGGGGGTTCCTACTACTTGAGTCTTGTTTCTATTGGTGCAAGGCCTTGTAATATCTCAAGATGCAGGAGGCATTCCCTCCTATTCCTGAACACCTGAATATTGAGATATGAGGAGAGAGAGACAGAGAGAGGGATAGAGAGAAACCATTGGCATGAAGAGTCCACTTGGAATTGATTTGGCTATCATCAGTGGAAGAGAAATGCAAAATGAGCATCCCTATTGCAAATGTCCCACAAGGTTTTTGTACTAGGCTATCAATTTAATTATTCATTATCCTTTTTCATTTGATGTTACCTTTTTCTCAAGGACAAATCTGTCTATTCTTTATCCAATTCATGCTTACACTCTCAGTGCCTTTTAAAAATGTCCTCCTTCCTTATTGAAGAAGATTTAGGAAGATTCTTAATCAAATCAAAAATAGAGTTGTTCCTTAGGAATCTAAGATGGGGTGGAATTATCGCACTGGGGAAACTAGTTCTCCTAAGTTCTGATCATACCAAGGCAAACTTGAAGAACTAATAAAGATAGAAATCAGCAAAGATCATTGGCCCCTAGGGCCTCAGCATAGTGGCACCTAATCAGCTAAACTTACATGTCTTGTCAACCACTGAATTATCCCCATCCTCACTTTTTCCAGCTATTATAAAAGACTGAAAACTACCTAGTTGCTTTAACAGTTTCTGAAGCGTAATAGTGAAGGTGAGCAAGGAAGAAACAGGACAGGATTTTGGATTAATTCCTATCCATTGACTACTACTTAGATCAACTTCACAGGGCAGGAGTCCTAACCTAGGAGTTGGAAAGAGGCATTTAACTCATCCTCCAACACAGTGTTTTTCTCTAGTATACTTGGCAGACATCTGCTCTCTGAATTTCTCTGTCAAGTTCTTAAGTGACCATAGCTACTCCATTTGGAAAGCTTGAGAAAGAGGATTCTTCTTTTTATTGGGCTGAAATCTATAATCTTGCAAACTCTATCTAGTCAAGTTAGTTCTAAGTAATACAGTACACTTTGTAAGTGTAAGACAGCATCAGTCAAAACTGGAATTTTTATATAAATAAATTCTATCCATACGCTATATTGATTTATTCCTTGAAATAGAGGAGATGATACCTATACTAGGTTGGAATTGAGTCTAAGATAATAATACTATGTATTAGGAATACACTTAATGCTCATCATCAGACTATCATCATCAAATATTCATTAAGACCCTCTTTGGCATGGCATTATGGTAGGCAGAGTAATAGAATCTGTTCTTGGCCTGGTACCTTATCTGTTACTGTTCACATTGCAGTCCTATTATTTATCTAAATGAGGCTTAATTCCAAGAAAAAGATTGTGACCTTCAAAGCCTGTAGGTTCTTTAGGCATGCAGTCTTAGGTACCATTTCTTTTTTACTCAGTTGTAATAAGCTCTGATGTACTCTACTATCAAACCAGTATTTATAGGAATGGAAATTATTCTACTTTCTGACATATTTAGGAATGTCTTTTTCTCTACTTTAGACTTATTCCATGCCTTATTGTGAGTTGGAGTTGATTCTGGGTTTCTCAAAACCACTCAATGGATCATAAGCTCTGGTAGGTTCTACCACAGACCTAAAATAAGAATCTTTTGATGATCAATTAATCTTTCGGTCATCTGAGGACCCCTTATTTGTTCAGAAAGGCTTCTAATGAAGTTAGCTAAATATTGGTTATGTCAGCCACAGCTACTTTCAAAGTTAACCCATTGGGTTCTAGAAGATCTTTAATTTATATCTGTGTATAGATTGTCATCTCACCAGGATGTCTGGTAGATTTTAAACTCATTATGTGCAAAATGGAACTTACCTCCTCCTAAACCTTCTCTAACTTCTACCTTTTCTCTTATTTTAGAGGATAACATCATCCTCCAAGTCCTTAGGTTTGCAACCCAGCAGTCATCCCAGATCCTCCACTATCTCTCACTTACCATATTATGAGGTCAAGGCTTATTAATTTCATCTTTGCAACATCTCTCAAATATACCCTATTCTCTCCTCTGACATTGCCAGCACTTTGAAACAGACCCTCATCATTTCATCTCTGGACTATTACAATAGTTTTCTGTATAATCTGTCTGCCTCTCTTTACTCTGATCCATCTTCCAGTCAGTCACTAAAGCAATTTTCCTCAAGTTCAGGTTATCTCTCCTCTCCACTCAATAAACTCCAGTGGTTAGCCTTTGTCTCTAAGATCAAATATCAAACCTTACATTTGGCCTTGAAAAGCCTTCATATCCTATTTGCCTTCTCCTTTTCCACTTTTCTTACATTTTACTTGCCATCATGTACTATTTGATCCAGTGATGCTGGCTTCTGGCTATTCCATGAAGAAGACACTTTATATCTTAGCTCTGGGAATTTTTTGCGGGAGGAGGGAAGTTGCCCCCCTGTTTAGAACACTTTTCTTTCCCTCCAACTACAGACCTTTAAGCCCCAACTAAAATTGTGCCTTCCACAAGAAGTTTTCTGCAACCCTTCTTAGCTGGTGCCTCCTCCATTAATCCCTTTTGCAGCTTGTTATATCTATCTATCTATCTATCTATCTATCTATATAGATATAGATATATATAGATACTTTCTCCCCATTAGTTTGTAAGTTTATTGAAAGCATGATCTGCTTTTTTTTCATAGTAGACACATAATGAATGTTGGTTAATTGATTAATTTGAAGTAATTATTACTTTGATTACAAAAATCCTATGATGTTCGGGAGTTTAATGCAGTTAACACAATGTCATTCACACACAGGAGCATATGGAAGATCTCACCTTTAAGAAATCTGTTTTCCATTTCTATTGTACATAGGCTGTCCTTCATGACTGAGGTAAACACTTTTGGCAAGCAAATGTCTTCCTTTTTTTTTTTTTTTTTTTTAACATCTTAATGCTGAATTTATTGAGGAATTTTACATGATGTTAACATATGTTAAGATTTTCTTCAATAATGGTTTCAGAATGAAATTAGACTTTGAACTGCTGTTGTCTGAGCTGCTATTTCGCTTTGCTTTACAAGAAGATCAAGTGTTTGCTGACTGAGTGGTTTCTAGACTCTTTCAACTTCCTTACTGAAGTAACTGGAAATTTCTCTAAGACATGGTAACAGAATCAGTGTCTATAAATTTGTCCATTTACCATTTGCTTTTGTTTTTGATTTGACTATATAAAATAAGCTCTTGAATAACTGCACATAAATTCTTCTTCTCATATTTGTTTCTTTGTTCTAATTTCTTATTGGTTTGGACCAATTCTAACTTGTTGATTATCTGACCTAAACTGATAAGCCAATTTAGAAATAAATTCTGTCTTGATAACCAACAACTTTCTCTTTGAAAAAAAGTCATCCTCATTTTTGGATATGTTGTTTAGTGTTTGCCATATGTACCATGTTCAAACTTTCATTTTGATTAAAAAAAAAAAATCATGGTATATAAAAATGAAGCTTCTGAGTGGTAGACCAGCTTTGGACATTAAATTCCTTCCTTTCTCCCCCTTCTCCCTCCCCTCCCTTCTCTCCTCCTCCTTCCTCTCTCCCTCACTTTTCTCCTCCTCTTCCCTCCCTCTCTCCCTCTCTCCATCTCTCTCTCCTTCCTTCCCCTTTTCCCTCCTTCCCCTCCCTTTTTCCCTCCTTCCTCCCTCCTTCCTTCTTTTCCTTTCCCCCCTCTTCCCCTTCCTCCCTTCCTTTCTTTCCCATATTTTTGGTAACCTGGTACTCATTTATCCTGTGAGTTCACCATACTGATAGCAAATTTAATGTGAACACACGATCAGCATTAGCCCAATTCAACTCAGGAGTGTTGAGCTCAAGATCTAGCAGCTTCAATCTCCTTGATAACAGGGATTACAACGGGTACCACTTTAGCAGGTGATGAATTAAGCTTTAAAAGTTTTATTTGTTTGTTTCCTAAGTATCCAAATATGTAGTTTCATCAGTATAGGGAACTTCTCATGTGGAATCCTACCATCAATGCAGATCCATAACTCCTTAGAGAATTATTTAACAGTCTAAGAGTTGCCTAGAGCTCTGGGATTTTATTCATTACTACTGTCACATAGCTAATGGGTGTCTGAGGCCCAATTTGAAGCTAAAATTTCCCTCATCTAAGCCTAGAACTCTATTCAATGTTGTAAGTTTTCCATCATAATTGACAATGATCAACATTTTCTTTTTTTATTCACTACTACAATCTACTATCTTCAGATATTTCATATTTGTCATAACATCTATGCATGACATATAATAGATAGAGAGAAGAGTTGTGAGGATCTGGGTTCAAGAACTTCCTTTTATATATACTGTCTGTATAAACCCAGATAGTCAGTGGACATCTCAATGCTTGAGGTCAGAAGAATCAAACTCCTAAATTCTTACCTAATCTGATCAAACTGTAATTGGGAAATGTTAAATGATAAACATTTAAAAATAATAGACTTTCTAAGTCACTATGCCACCTGAAGGGATCATTTCTATTTCCGTCAGATTTTGCTATTTAAGGTAACTTTCTGGGAATAAAGGCTGCAGAGATGACATAAATATAACACTAGCAGAAGGAGTTTCTTAACCCAGGGCTTTCTTATGAAATCACAAGTCCTTATCCTTATACGTTTTATATGTTCTGTCTAAATTCCTGATAGGAAATGCATGGTTCTTAACAAATGGCTCAGTTTTTAGGATTATATATTTTTCTTTTTCTCACAGAAGTGTTTAATGTCTATGATTCAACAGGATAAATTATAATTTATTTATAATTTGTTATTTATAACTTATTTAATATAATAAATTATAATTCTATAGAAACACATTTTCTTTGTATTACTTATCTTTTTAGCTCTTTCCTTCCTCAATTTCCACCTTTCAGCTGCTTCAATTTACTTTTGTATTAATTGTTGGTCTCTCTGCCTACTTACAATAATAAACACTACTCTCTTTCTTTCTCTTTCTCCCTCTCTCTTTCCCTTATTCCCCACAATATTATTCCTAATAGGGCTCTGTGGGAGTTGCAATTCCTCCAATTTTGAATGCAAAAGATGGATATTAGAAATTTGTTAAAAATATGTGTGATATATGTTTAAGCTGTATTGGATTACTTGCTGTCTAGGGAAAGGGAGGGAGAGAGTAGGAGAAAAATTTGGAACATAAGGTTTTGCAAAGGTGAATGTTGAAAACTATCTTAGCATATATTTGGAAAAAATACTATTTAATTTTTTTTAAAAGAAAGATGTGTGAGATAGATACATTTTTATAAAATTTTGGATTATGGCCATTTAAGAATTGAAGATAGGGTAGGTTATTGGATTCTAAAATATTTTCTCTGTTTATTAAATTATTTCATTTCAGATGGAAGTTATGTAAACTCCTTGAAGGCAGAACTGTTTATTTTGTTTTTCCACAAACTCTTGCACAGACCCTTCAATATAATAAGAACTTAAAAAATAGTTCTTGAATGAAAAAAAAGACTATCACTTTACTTTAAATAATATAGTTCTAGAGGCATTTCAGAATATTTAGAACAAAAGTAAATAATGAACATTATATGTTTGCCCAATAACATTTGACAGTCTAAATTTTCAAAGAAGTTCTGATTAATGAGGAAATTATGATCTAGTTAATTAGTAGGTCCAAAGTCTTCTAAAAGAGCACTGGTCCTCAAGGCAATTAACACATTGTCACCTACAAACACTATGGGCTAGACAACCATCAATCATTGCTCTAATTGTGTGTTATTCCCAGGATATTCCCTATGACTGTGGCAAATGCTTCTTCTCCCAGGATCTAGATTCAAATCCTGTGTCTAATATAGATAGATAAAATATACATGTTCATGCATATGTTTGTATATGTATATATGTATGTATTTTCTAGTACCTGTGCCTGTGACTTTGAGCCTCTCAGGCCCCTTCCAGATTAAGATTTATAACTGTCATCCTAGGGATAAGGAACAGGAGATACCAAATCTTTTAAGACAAAAACCTGAAATCCTACCCGGTTTTCTTTACTAATATGAGCATGAGAAAATTACATGTCTTCTCTAAATCCTAGCCTCCTTATTTTAAAAAATTAGGAAAATGATTTCTGAGCTATCCAATGAGTTGGTTCTAAAGAAAGTATTTGTAAACCTTCAATCTGATCTGCATGTGATAGTGATATCAGTAGGTGTTTATGAGTCATTTCCACAACAAAATTAGGAGGTCATCAAAATCTGTCATTAACATCTCTGGTTTGCCTCTTCTCTTCTTTTCCCTTCCCCAACCCTCCCATCACTCTCCAACATCTAATATCCTCATACATTTCCCTCCTCTATCTCCTTACCCATCAATGCTTTCTTTTAGATCCCTCTTTCATATAAAGATATAAGCTTCAAATATAACTCTTCTAGGGGTATTTGTGTGGAATAGAACATTATATGCAAAGCACTTAGTACAGTGTTTAGCACACAGTAGGCTCAGTAAGCATCCCCTCCACAATTCTCTGATCAAATTCAAATGTATACAATCATTTTCCCCTTCTTAATATTTCACATTACTAACACTAAGTTTGACACAATTCTAACTATTCTGTATGAAAAGTTGAGGTTAGAAGATGCACACATTCCCCCTAATATTTTTTAGTGGATTACTACGATGTTTTCTGATAATGATGTCGACAAATATTCCATTCATAATTTTTCAAGATCTTTGGAAAAGAAAGTCTTCTGAAATAAGTTGTGCACAGCTCCCTCCATTTGACAGTTGCTAGTAGGCTTCATGGGAAATCAAATTGCTACGTTTCTAACTTAGATTTTGGCACCTTTGAAAAATGACTCCACTGGGTAGAGAAATCCTGGGCTTCTGGATGAACTTCTGTGGAATCTTCAAATAGTTGTTCAAGCTGCCCTTCAATTCTCCTCTAATAAAGTATACCTCTGAGTCAGAGGGAAGTAAATTTGAGTTGTGAGGATGTGTTAAGTTTCACGTCATTCAAATTCTGCTTCTTTCTGATATACAGACTTTTACTCCCATCACCCCCATTTCAGACTAGTCAGTTCATTCAATAACATTTATCAAATGCCTACTAAATACAATGTTATTAGGGGCTGAGGATAGAAAGCCAAAAAAAAAAAAAAATTAATCCCAGACCTCAAAGACTTTGTAGTTTACCATGAGGCAGTTAGCTGATACAATGATTAGAACTGTGGGTCAGGAGTCAAATCTGAATTCAAATCTGCCCTTAGCTTCTACTTGTGTGACAATCACTTAACCTCTGTTTGCCTCATTTTCCCCATCTGTTAAATAGGGATAATAACAGCATAAGCTTCCCAGGGTTGTGGGGCGGATAGAATGAGATAATAATTGTAAAGCCTGACACATAGTAAGCACTATAGAAAAGTTAGCTCTTACTATTGGGAGTAGCAACAGCTACACAGATAAGTGTAGTATAAAGAAAATAAAGATAATGGTTCTTACAGTGAACCTTGAAAGAAAATGAGGATTTTTTTTTTTCCTGAGGCAATTGGGATTAAGTGACTTGCCCAGGGTAACACAGCTAGGAGGTGTTAAGTGTCTGAAGTCATATTTGAACTCAGGTCCTCCTGACTTCCAGGCTCTATCCACTGCACCACTAGCTGCTCCTAAAATGAGGATTTTGAGAAGCTTTTATGAATTTTAGGTCTAGTAAATGCCTTGCAAGAATGCATGAGCAAGTAGGGAAATGGAAAGCTGAAAAACAAAAACAGACAAGTAATCCAATTAGGTTGGAATATGGAAGTTATTAACAGGAAGAATAATATAAGATAAGGCTAAATTAGTGGGATTCAATTTGGGGAAGGCCTTAAATGCCAGCCTGAACAGTTTGTATTTTATTCTAAAAGTATCAGGGAAAAACAGAAGGTTTGTAAGCATAATAAGGACAACGTGGTCCGACTGTTTTGGCTGAGGTATGGAAGGAAATCTGAGAGGAGAAATGGCAAAAGTAAGAGGACCAATTAGTAGGTTATTCCAGCAGACCAAGTGAGAAGAGATGAGAACATGAACTGTGGTCGTATCCATTTTAATGGATACCACCCTGGTTCACAATGGGGAATATTAGAAACAACACAGGCACAAAGTAAAGCAGACACAGCTTACACTTTGTTAACTTTACCAATGTAGTGTTTTGTCATCCGCTCAGTCGGCCCTCAGCAAATGATTCAGAAGGTGATTTTCACATCAAGAATGTCATCTCATTTTACATTGATCACACCACAACTGTGATATGCCCTATCTTTGGGCCTTTGTTAACCTTCAATGGATTGAAACAGGAATCCCTAAAATAGAAAGAAAGTATGGGAGCTAAATCAAATGGAAAACCATTTTACTGTTCAGTCTCAAACTATCCTCAGTGAAAAACTGTCTTAGTAAGAGGAATTGTCGAATAACCTGTTGTCATGGTAACGAATGAACTAAATTCACATAGGAGAAGATAGTAGGAAAATAAAAGGTTTGGAATTTAACATTTTTATGATTAAAAATATTTTTTCTTAACTTGTTATTAGAGATTTCCTTTTTCTTTTTTCCCCCCAACAAGACCTTCCTTAGAAGAAACAAAAATTAAATTTAATCAGTTAAAAAAAGTCAAAAAAGCCATCCAAATACCATTTATCCTACAATTGTGATTTATGTAGCTTTTTAATTTCCAATGGCGCTCTTGGTAATCTAGTTTTCTGGGAATTTATTGTGCTTTTATCTTTGGCCTCTAACCCATCCAAATTATTACTCTAATTCCATTCATATTGGCAAGCCATGGACTCTGACTTTGCATTTTCTATTTTATGTCCTTTTATTCTAACTTTTATTAATCTTCTGTTTGTCTCTGATGTTTTCCCCTACCACAACAGTCTGAAAATTAAATGAGCCCTCATGACTTAAAAAGAGGCATTGAAGACATGCCAACTGCTATGCTTCCCAAAAAAGCTTTTAGTTGGTTTTGTTATCTTCAATTTAAGTAACATATTTTATTTATTCTTTACATTCAGAGGCAACTACCTAAATATAACACAATTGTGGGATTGAACTGGGGTTTTTCATTCACTGGGCCAGGGTTTAATACAACAAAACTGCAAACAAAAATATTAAACCAAAGTGATTGTTTCCTGTTTTTCTTGTACCTTTACTAGTAGCTAAATAGACACCATATTCTTCACCAAGAGTCATAAATTTGAAGGAGAAAATTCATTCAAGAAATATATCCAAAGTTAGACATGGCAATAATTTTTGGAGGGTGGGGGATAAAATTTGACTTGTTATTTCATTGGTGTAATGAACTATCTTATTATTGGAGAAGGAAAAAGCAAAACCACTCCAGTATTTCTGCAAAGATCCCAAATGGGATAACAAAAAGTCAAACATTATTGAAAAGCAATTAAAAACCATGGAACTAACAGTGAAGAAGCTTAATTTATCAATACATATTAATAAGTGATCTGCATCTCCTTGTCTTAAAAAGTTGCTTAGGGTAAAGAATAAGAGATGAAGTGACATGCCCAGGATCACATAGTTTTTCTGCTCCTCTCCTCTTCCTTCTCCTCCTTCTTCCAGTGATGATTCCAGGAACTTTATGAAACTCTAGGGACAAAGAGGTCTCTGAGGAGTTTGTTGAGGAATCCCTGATTCTTATTCAGCTAGGGCTAAGACTTTTTAGACTTCTGCCCATCACTTGGAGAAAAGGATAGTAACTATCAATCATAATTGTTAGTTAAGTACCAATAGCATTACTTTCCATGAAGAGCCAGCATGATATTGTAAAAAGAGATTTGTCCTCAGAGTCAGGTGCTCCTGTCAAAGATCCATCTTAAATCACTGTCTTTCTTTTCAATAGAATGGAAGCTTCTTTCTCTAAGGCAGAAACTATTTGGGATTTTGTCTTTCTATCCTCAGCCCCTAGGAAAGTGTTTTGCATGTAGACAAAATAGTTAACAAATTTGTTGACTTAATTGATTTGAATTTCAGTGATACTGTATACTAAGAATCTCAAGATACCAGCTTATGGAAAATTAAAGTTGAAGGTTACCGAAAGGGCAGTAAAAAGGTCTCAGTGGGTAAAAGTAATCTGTAATACATTACAATTGCAATATTGTGCAAGGAGAAGCTATGTAAAGGATGTCTGCTCATTCTACCAGAGGTAAAGGAAGTTTTTTAATGTTCTGGGCAAAGATGTGAACTTGGCCCTGTGTGTCCTGGCCAAGAAATTTCCAGGATGTGATCATTCTTCTTCTACGAACAGTTTGATATTGTAGTTGCCCTGATTCAGAGAGATGTTCATGAATGAAATAAGCAACACTATTTTGACATAACGCCTAAGGAGACACCACATTTACCAGGGCCTGAATGAATAAATATTCTATTAAATCAGTGTTCCTTTGTTTCCTCTTTTCAAGAGACCTAAGGCACATTTTAGGAAGTGTTCCAAGAAAAGTTCTAACCTCCCCATTCCCCTGGGCTAAAGTCACTTATAAATAGAGATATTTTCAAAATGAAGTAATGTGGTTTCATATCAAGTGATAATCCCTTTTTTATTTTCAGATTTCCATTTCTCCTTTTTCCTTCCTTTATCTTCCTACTGTTTCTCCACTACCTTTCATGACTGATTATGTTTCTCCAGCTGAGACTACAAGTTACTAAATATTTAGATAAAGTCTGGAAAATATAGTTAATTTAGAATTTGCCTCCATTTGAGTATTTTCTCTTTTCCACTGTATTGCTTTGCTTTGTCTTCTCCTTATTAGACTAATTAGCTGTGTCATATGATTTCTTCTTCTTCTTCTTCTTCTTCTTCTTCTTCTTCTTCTTCTTCTTCTTCTTCTTCTTTTTTCCTCTCCTTCTTCTACTTCTCCTCCTTCCTCTCCTTCTTCTTCTCTTCTTCCTTCCTCTCCTCGCTCTCTCTCCATATATGTGTGTGTGTGTATGTATGTATGCACATATCCTCACTCATTTCCTCCCTTTGCTCTTTCAACCAAATTCTTGTTAATATTTAATTTTAGTTGCCTTTCCCCTAAACTCTTGCTCTCTCCTCACATATTCCTCAATCTTTACCTTTTGACAGAGAAAAAGGAAATTTTGCCAGAAAGGAAGTAAAATATCTTTAGTTATTTTTCAGTTACAAATATGCTTCATTAGCCTAGCTAGTTATTTAACTTGTATCAGTTTTCTCACTTATAGAATCCCTATTGGGTTGTCTGCAGCCACTTTTTCCTCCATTCTTACATGTTTACCATTCTTTAGAGGCCAACCCAAATGTCCCTTTCTCCAAGAAGCTTTTAAAAATTCCATCCTGTTCTACTTCTAAGTTGGCAATAGCCTTTTCCCATTTGGAGCATTTAAGCCGTTTCTTTTGTGGACAAGTATTATTTCATATCAAACTTATTTGCATATATAATATCACCCTATTAAAGGTGTTTAATGAAGATTAAACTTCATGAAGACAAGAACTATTTTATCCAAATTTTATACCTACCCCAATGCCAAGGGATATGTTCTGCATATAGTAGGTACTTAATATCTAATGAATTAAATTTTATATATAATTAGCACTTTATTATATATGACCTTGCATTACACTAGTTTCCCATTGTTTCATAGATATTAACATTGTTTCATCAACTAAACTATAAATTCCTCAAAGATATGAATGTTGTTTTGTTCTTTCGTATACTTCATACTTCTATAGGGTCTCAAATAATGTTGAACACTAATTAATTGAAACAAAAGATGTGAACATATTTCCAAAAGTGTAATTGCTATCCAAATGTTATTATTAGTATTACCTTGGCAAAACAGTTCAAAGTAGAAAATCTCAGAAATCAATTATCCATAGAGTTACAGCCTGCTGTTTAAAAGAATGCAGATTTCCAATTATACACACAAAGGTTGTCCAATTTGAAAGGGACCTCAGAGATTTTATCATCTAAGGTCTGCTTTTACAAGGATTTCCCTTTATAACTACCTTAATAAGTAATCTCCTGATCTTATGAAGATCTCTAGTGAGGGGGAACTCACCAACCCATTCAACTTTTAGATAAATTAAGATATTCAGCTTTTTCCCTTACATTTGACATCAATCTGTCTCTTTTCAACATCTTCTAATGGCTCCTAGTTCCTCCCCAAGGACTTATGGGGATAATCCAGTATTGATATCCCTTCTTGGTAAGGGATATGGTCATATGAGTTTATAGAATTAATAGACAATAAATCCTCTACTTTCCCCTTCATGACTTGATAATTAAAGTTAGTTTCATATGACAAGGATTAGACATTTTTGCTTTCTTTCTTGTAAAGTGTCAATGTCAAGTGTGGTAATAAGGTGACAGTGGCTAGAGTGCTAGATCTGGAGTCAGGAAAAACTGTGTTTAAATCTTGACCTCACTTATTAGCTGTGTAACCCTGGAAAAGTCACTTAACCTATGTTTTCTTTAGTTTTCTCATGGAGGATAATAATAGCACCTACCTTCTAGGGTGAAATGAGACAATATTTGTAAAGTGCTTTGCAAAACTTAAACTGCTATAAAATTTTTAGGTCTTATTAAATTCTCAACCAAGTTATATTCTTAGTCATAAGGCTTCCTACCTCCCAGGGTTGTAGTGAGGTTTAAAATCAAATGAGATAATAATTTAAAACAATTAGTGTCTGGTACATAATAAGTGCCATGTAAATGTTAATTATTATTACTATTATTGCAGTAATAGGATCATCGCTTGAGAGGCCATTTAGCTGAATGGTTCAGGGTCCATTTAGTACAATCTTTGATTTTACACATGAGGAAACTGAGGCCCAGAAAGGTTAAGTTCTTTGTTCAGAGCCTTATAGAAAATTAACATCAGAGGCAGAATTCGAACTCATAAATTTTGGTTTTAGAGACAATACTCTTCATTGTGCTATATACACAGTACTAAAAACATGGAATTATTAATACCTTTTGGCTATTTGCTATTACTGGAGGAAATAAATGTCATTTTAACATTTCTCTTTATAGTTCCATTTCATGTGAGGCAGAGGGAGTATTAGGTTTTGAATTAGTCAGAGGTAGGAAGGAAAAATTTTAAAATATGTTCCTATGCACACTGTCTTGTAGACTCATCAACATTATGTCATGTTCACTCCTTGGTGCCCTTGTTGGCTGTATAGCCTGGATTTATTGTATTTCTATCACCATCATAATCCTATTTTCTAAATGAAACAGAAGCATCTTGTGCTTCCAAATATGTCCATTTAATCATGCATTGCCCAAAGGCAGATCTTATCAGGTTAGTGGATTGAAGTCTGTAGCAGTTATCCCTCAGTGTTTGCTGTGGTTTAGGCATTGCTTGGCATGAAGGCTCAATGTTTCATTTCCCTAATAGAAAACAATTACAGAATTGGCCTCCATTGTATTGTGAGTCGAGGGACATGTGAATGTTTAACTTTTTGACATCTGAAGCAAAGTATAATTTATGAGTGGCACATTACCAGATTTGATAACGAATTCTATTAAAAGTGTCATTAATTGTTTCAGTTGATAATGTGTTTCTTTGGTAAACATTCTAGTCATGTACAAAGAAGGGTATCAAGTTGATTCAACTGGAATGCTTTAATAATACCAAGGAACATTGCACACTGACATCCCGTTTTCCCCCAAAAGGCAAATTAGTCATATAAGCTGGCAGAATCCCTTTACTTTCCAGGGAAGGCATTGCATGGCTGGTATCCTTCCAGCAAAGGGCATGAGGTATGATTACAAGTAATCAAGAAAAGATGAAGCAATGCTTATGTCCCTTCTGTCAAATAGCATCTCCCTTCCTCAGTGCCCAGAATGGCAACTCAGAGAGTATTCTTAGATGAGAAACACAATAGAACACATTTTTTCTTTATTTCTTTAGAGAAAATATTGACTTAAACATTGTCAAAAAATGGGGCAAGTTGGGAAAGTGTTAGTCAGTCGCTGGAATTCCATGTTTCCATGTAAGAATTTGTTTTTTTCTTTGTTTTTTAAATTAATTTTTAAAACATATGCATGGATAATTTTCCAGCATTGACCCTTGCAAAAACTTGTGTTCCAATTTCCCCCCTTTCCTCAATCCCTTCCCCTAGATGACAAGCAATCTAATACATTTAAAACATGGTAAAAATATATGTTAAATCCAATATATGCATACATATTTATACAATTATCTTGCTGCATAAGAAAAATCCGATCAAAAAGAAAAAAAAAGAGGAAGAAATTAAAATGTTAGCAAACAACAATAAAAAGAGTAAAAAGTGTGTTGTGATCCACATTCAGCTCTCTTCTCTCTAGATGTAAAAGGCTCTCTTCATCACAAGATCATTGGAACTGGTCTGAATCATCTCACTGTTGAAAAGAATCAAGTCCATCAGAATTGATCATCTTATAATCTTTTTGTTGTCATGTCATGTCATGTGCAATAATCTCCTGGTTCTGCTCATTTCACTTATTTTCAGTTCATACAAGTCTCTCCAGACCTCTCTGAAATCATCCTGCTGATCATTTCTTATGGAACAATTATGGAATATTATTCCATAACATTCATATACCATAACTTATTCAGCCATTCCACTCAGTTTCTAGCCACTACAAAAAGGGCTTTCACAAACATTTTTGCACTCCATGTAAGAATTTAAAAGCAACAATATTATAATATGTTTGCAAAGCACCATTCTCACAACAAACACATGAAGTCTATAGTTTAGTTTACAGTGGTAAAAATGAAAGTTGTTATAATTTACTGGAAGTTATGCTTAAAGTTCTAAGAAAACTTTAATATGAAATATGCGAGCAGAGACATCAAAGCCTATCTGATCCAACCTTCTCCCTTTGAAGATGAGGAAATTTAAAACAATATGTGGCATTTACCTCATGTTTTAAAGTTAGCAAAGTGATTTACTTACATTGTTAGTCTTATGACGCGGGTACCATAGCCATTACTATCCTTGTTTGAGAGTTAGGAAATTGAAATTCTGAGAAATCTTAACAAGGACAGTTAAATGTCAGAGGCAGGACCTTCAAATTTCAAGTCCATAACTTTTTCTGACAATGCAGGCAGCTATTTGCCCAGGATAATTATTGGCAGAAGCAATATAGCCAAGATAATCTAGAACCCTCTTTTCTGACTTCTATCTTCATGCTTTCCCCATTCTATCATATACCAATAGCCAAATGTAGTATGAAGCCAAATAGCTAAATATAAAATTTTGATGATCTGACATTTTGGATTTATTCTCCCTTACCATCCATTAATGTGGACAATTGAAAGCAAACTACCATATTCCTGGGAAGAAAAGAAGAATAATCTCAGTGATGACAGGTCAATTTATACATTGAATTTAACTCAACATACACTTAGTAATACAATCCTTTTATGAGGATTTTTGTTTGTTGAACTCCAACCTATGGGTGGGGAACTATGAGTATGGAAACTCCCTCCATGTGGGAGAATAACAATTCATTAACAATATGCTAGTGAAATGGCTTTAGGTATTGAGAGGCTAGATGACTGACATGGTCCCATAGTTAACAATATGTTATAGATAAAACTTCAACCCAGATTTTCCTGACTTCCAACTATACCATATTTACTATTGTATTTCTTTAGAAAAATTAGTATCACTGTTTGATGATTTTTCAGTAAGTATAATTTAAGAATAGCCATATTTGTTTATGGGCATATCTAATAATAATAATAAAAAAAGAATGAGAACTGATGATAGTGAAATTCAGATATACATAAGTGAAGCCAAATATAGGTAAGGTCCCTCGTTGGTAAATAGTTATATATAATGTTTTGCATTCACAACATAAAACTTTTACATAGTGAGTGGATGAGGAAGATGAAAGGATACTCTATTTGGCAGGGTCTGAATTGTTGACTAAGAATCTACTCAAATTGCTATCACAATTAATATTCCCATGAAAGGGAACTTTTACTCAGAAAGAGATAAAACAGGCTGGGTATAGTGGCATATGTCCACAATCCCTGCCCTTATGGAAGGCTACAATGTTAGTAGACAAAGTGATTTGTCTTAAAGGAAGCCAGCCCTTAATATGTCTACAGAAGTTTGAGAATAGATTTTTACTCCAGAAAAGATACATTTTAGAATCCATAAGAAATGTGATTTAAAAATCATTATTCACACAATCATTGAATCTCAGAGTTTCCAGGAGCTTGAGGTCATGTATTTTGACTCATATGCCCCCCAAATAGTCATCCATTTTCCTCTTCAAGAACTGACTGTAGTGTGGAAAACTCATTACTTTCCAAGGCTTCCCTTGGTTTGGACAGATCTAACTATTAAGAAATTTTACCTAGCATCAAGCCAAGATCTATCTGTAACTCATAATTCTGTCCCCAGGGTCTAAGCAAAACATGTGTAATCCATCTTCAACACAATAGCCTTCAAGTACTTGAAGATAGCTATCGTGTTCTCCTAAGTATTTTCTTCCTTAGAATAAACAAGGATAAACACCACTGATTCCTTCAATTGATCATCCCATGAGATAATTTTTAGTGTCCTAACAGCATAAAATGTGATGTCCAAAACTGAACATGATACAGCAGACATCTTAAGATACTATAACAAAATATGTGGTATTCTTTTTCTTCAATATAATAAGATAATGGTTCTTTCTGGGAGAAGGTGCAGATTTCTCTGTTTATTGTGCTTCTAGTAACAAGGTCTAAATTTAAATTAGCTTTGGTTTGCTATGTTCAGATTGTTGATCTACAATGAGCCTGGCATATAGTAGCTGCTTAATAAATGTTTATTGATTTGACTTGTAATCCCCTAAAATTTCAGGTTTTTATTTATAAGAAATAACTTAGCAATTTCATACTTATGCAATTTTGCTTATTTTTTAAAATAAAATTATTTATTAAAAAATTTTAATTGAAAGCTTTGAGTTCCAAATTCTATCGCTCCCTCCCTTCAGCATTAAAGAAGAATGAACTTGGCCAGTTTAGAAATAGAAGTAGTCAAAGATTTTGAACTAATCATCAGAAGGCTCAAACCAGTGAGCCTCCCTTCCCCTTTTCCTCCTTTTTTTCTTCCCTCCCTGACTGGCAAGCAAAACATAGGTTATGCACATGCAATTATGCAAAACATTTCCATATTAGTCATTTTGTACAAGAAGACCCAAATAAAAGGGAAAAAAAGAAAATGAAATATATCCTGCTCATGGTTTTTTCAATCAATATCAATTCTTTTTTTCTGTAAGAAGATAGTATATTTGATCAATAGTCTTTGGGATTATTGGATCATTGTGTTGTTGAGAGTAGCTAAATCATTCACAGTTCTTCATCAAGCAATCCTGGTTCTGTTCACTTTACTATACATGAGTTCATGGAAGTCTTTCCAAGTTTTATCCTGCTTATTATTTCTTATAGCCCAATAATACTCCAATACAATCATATGCAAAAGCCTATTTAACCATTACCCAGTTGATGGGCATCTCTTTGATTTCCAAGTTTTAGCCACCATAAAAAAAAAAGAGTTGCTATAAATATATTTTTGTACAAATAGATCATTCTTTTCCACCTATATCTTTGGGATACAGATTTAGCAACTGTATTGCTGGATCAAAAGTTATATATAGTTTTATAGTCTTTTAGACAGTTCCAAATTTCTCTTCAAAATGGTTGGATCAGTTCACAACTCCACCAAAAGTGCATTAGTGTCCCAATTTTTCCACATCCCTCCAACACCCAACATTTTTCTTTTTTTTGTCATATATCTTTTGTCATCTCTGATAGGTATGAGATGGTACCTCAGAGTTGCCTTAAATTGTATTTCTTTGATCAATATGACTATAGATAGTTTTGTTTTTGGCTTAAAACTGCCTGTTTATATTTTTAATCATTTATCAATTGGAGAATGACTTGTATTTTTATGAATTTGACATTGTTCTCTATATATTTGACAATGAGACCTTTATCTGAGATAGCTTTTGCAAAATTTCTCCCCAATTTTGTTTTTTGAGTTTAGATATGAGAATTTACTTTGTCTATAATTAACTTCAACTTGTTAGATTTAGTCCACAATGCTGGCAAACATGTTTAGTGGACAACTAAATGTCATGGTTAATGTTCTGAATATAGTGTAAAGAGGGATTCTCTATCACACTGAAAAAGTTCCTAAGCTGTTCTTGTTTCCAGATGACATCATATTTTGCTTGGAAGCCTACTTAGAACATTTTAGGGCTTTCTCAGTGAGATTTATGGTAATTAAAAAAATTAATTTTTAAATTGAACATAATAGTAAGATATTTGATAAACCCAACAGCTATTCTCCTTTACCTTCCTTTCAAAAATCTCACTATTCAAAAGAAATTAATGGGGAAAATGGATAGCTTTTTAGCAGAAACTGGTAGCAGTTATACAAAATGAACATCTTGTGGTACATACCACAACAAATTCAAAATTTTTAAATGATGTAAATATAAAAAGTCAATTAAAAATGAATTGTGTATTTTACACCTATGGCTAGGGGAAGTACTTATCAAATGAACAGGAAATATTTAGAGAGTTACTTTGGAAGGAGAAACCCCACCATTAATCATTCACAAGCATTTGCTAAGTGATTACTAAGTGCTAGGCACTGGAGAAGCAAACAAAAAATGAAACATTCTTTGCCCTCAAGGTGCTTACAATGTACTCAGAGGAGACAATATGTAGATAAGTAGTAAAAATAAAGCAAGAAATGTAGTGATATGAGGGTAAAGTTATTAGCGCATAGAGGTATATTAGAAGATGCAATGTTTCATGTAGAAAATGGCAATTGATGTGAGGCTTGAAGGAAACCAGGGATTCTGAAGTGAGAATGCTTTCCCGACAACAAAGAAACCCAGTTCAAAAGCAAAAAGGCAAGAGAGGAGAATGCTATGTAGGAGAAATCAATAAACCCAATTTGCCTAGACTGTAGTTTATGTGAAGAGAAATAATAAGAACTCCTGGAATGGTAGGATGGAGACAGATTGTGAAAGGCTTTAAATATCAACTAGGGGAATTTTTATCTGATTATTCAAAATATCTGAGTTAATCAAGATAGCTCTAGAATGGTACTTCATTCCCAGTTCTGTTCACATTTCCTATCACAGCCTTTATATCCTACCATGATGCATACAATATTCTTTCATCCAAAGTTTTCACATATGCATTCAATCGTGAAATATTGCTTTCAGACAGGTATCCATGTTTTCCAGACAGGCTAACCAAAGTATAAATGACTTAACTAAGCAGGTTCCCCCATGTCATAGAATGAGTCAATGGAAGTACAAGGAATAGAATCAAAGCATTTTGGTTCCTCTTGGCTTGTGGTTTGGACTAAAAGCAAGAAATGAGAGTATAGACATGCTTTCATTTACACAATAGATGTCATCAAGGAAGTAGCATGTTAATTAGAATTATGTAAATTGAATTTCATTTTAAATTCACAAGGGCAGTTTATAATGAAAAGGAATTCTCTCATAAAGCAAATAACCACACATATCTGTCACACCTGTATGCACATATATAATTACATACATATACAGTACATATACACATATACACACACACATACATATCTATAGCTATTAACCTATGCCATATACACACATCCATGTGTTGTAAGGCTAGAATTTTCTCCCCCTCCCTTTTTTTTAAGCGTAGAATTTTCAAATTAGTTCTTATGGAAGTAGGACCTACCTACATATGATGTGGGATCTTTTCTGCTTCATCATTATTAGATGGGAAAGTACGGAAAAGACTAGTCCACAAATCAAAAGAGGGCTTGAAAAAGCACTATGGAAAAAGATGATATGAGAAATCATAAACCTGAATTTTGATTCTAGGCCAAGCTGTATACCCTTGATTTTGTATCAGTTATTTGGCTTCCCTGTACCTCAATTCTTCATCTGTATAAGAAAGGGATTGAATTCAGTGGTCTTTGAATTCTGCTCTGGCTTTATAATTTTCCTTGTTTGAACCTCCTATTTTCTCAATAAAAGAAATAGCTCCATCCTGTATATCTCTCCAAAAAGTCATGACTTGCTGTCTTTCTCTTACCATCTAGCAAGTGTTTGATGGTGTCTATCAGTATATTAAAGTGTTCAAACACACATGTTAGCATAAAAAAGAAAACAATTCATAAAACTACTACATCAATTCCCCCCAAAGGAGACTTCCCACCATAGAGGGATGAAATCACAATTGTAATCCTGTAGTTATAGAAGGGTTTACATTTAAGCTGCTGCCTGTGTCTAAGTCTGTGACTAAATTGCCTTCTAACAATATGTCATATCACTCAAAATGATTTTTAAAAGGTGGGAAAAAAGTCAACTAAACCTGTTTTGTCTAGGATCCTGCAGGGTAAAGAACTGGTTGATTGACTGAAATAATTGTGTGTGTGTGTGTGTGTGTGTGTGTGTGTGTGTGTGTGTTTCAAGTGGTTGCTTACTTTGATGGCATCAAGTTTGCCACTTTGTAGTTTTATGGTCCCTTAGGGCTGGAATGAATTTTAGAGGCCATCAAAACCAAATCCCTCATTTTACAAATGAAGAAGCTGAGTCACAAAGAAATTAAATGACTTTCTAAGGATCATCTGGCTAGTAAATGTCTGAGATGGCATTGAAGTCCAGTCTTCCTGACATCAAGACCAGCACTTAATCCATTATGGTAGAGTTTTTCTCTGGCTGCAAAAAAATGCAGGACTAACAGACTCCAAGCAATTAAAATTGAGGGTCTCTCAAAAGGCCATGAGAGGCACATGGTAGACGTGTGTAAGCTACAAGGTATAGTACCTAAAGAAATATGAAGAAAAGAAGAAAACAGGAGAAATGCATGATTTAAAAAGACTAGTTTTATGCCAAAAGAAAAGGACAACTGATGCACTTCTGTTCTTTCACGGTATTTTGTTAGGTAAAAAAGAAGAGCTTTCTATATGTTGATAGAACCCCCTGGAGTTGTACAGGTGTACATAAAAGGGCTATGATTGACATCTTTGGAAGGAGCATTCACATTGATGAGATCATAGATCTTTCTGAGGATATGAATATGAATTTTTTTTTACATCATCAAAGTATTTGAGTGATGAGAAAACCTAAGTTTGTTGAGAAAACTAAAATGCTTAGCTTTGGAAGGACCAAGGCTCTTAAAATACAGCTAAGGAAAGAATACGATCTCAAACAATGATTTTTAAAAATTGTGTGGGGATATGTCAGATTGGAATCTTTGTGAGGAAATGACTCAAAATGAATGTTCATGAACTTGTATTCTGTCATTCCCAGTCTCTGTCCATCCAGTGCTGTAAATGTTCACTCTGGAGGTGATGTAAAAGTGCTGCTATCAGCAGCCTTGGTCACTAAGGGTACACTTAATATATGATTGATCTCTGTATGAGTACTCTGTAGTGGAGAAGAAAGTCTGAATGTACTAAAATGATCATCTCATGGTTCTCTATTTCATACAGAAATTATTGGAATTTGGGGCATCTGATAACATTGAATTTGTTCTTTTCTTGCCAACGACATTTCTCAGTCTTTAAAGAACCTAAAAATAGTTATTCTACTATATACAGACACTTCCTCCAAAACACAAACTATTCCAAACAGAGGATCAATGACTTATTACACGTCATGCATTGTGTTAAGTAGTGGAATTAATTCCGTTTATGCAATCAATCAACATTTATTAAAGCATCTACTATATTCCAGGAACTATACTAAATACAAATATAGGGAGTTTACAATCTAATAAATGAATACAACAAATAAAAGGAAGTTGAAAAGTGTGTGTGTGTGTGTAAGGAAAGATAAGGTCACTTGAGGTCATGGTAGAGAAGTCAATCTGAGAAATCCAAAAGTACTGTAATCAGGTATGAAGTGACAAGTCTATGATGAAGTCTTACATGGAGGAAAACAAGAAGATGATGGGATTTGGGATGCAGGTGTCAACATTCATCCATAAATGAACAAATCTTGTCAATTAGACAAAAGTGGAATATTAAATATCTCTTATTATGACTCCTAGAAGAAAAGATTGAAACATTCATGCCAGAGGGATATTAATAGAAATCTTTCCATTCCATCTAAGCTTTCTCAGCAATTAATTTCAATGAAACATAAGCTAAAGAAGAACAAAATATGGGAAATGGAAAGCAGAGTTTGATTTGATCTTTATTTATTAAATCTTGTTACATTTCAGGAGTGGAACAAAGTAGCATGTTGTAGAAATGCTACTACAGGTAATATCTAATAAAAAACACTTTCAAGCAGATAAGATCTCAGTGAAATTCTAACAGCTTTAGGCAGTTATTCTACAAACTATTTTTGTAACACCTTTGAAAGACCCATGTCCACAGTTGTTTTCTCTACTAAAAAGGGTGGTCTTGGACCCAAAGGGTGATAAAATTACCAGTGTCCTCACTCCACATCTTTAATTTTGGAATTGACTTGATTTGATTTTAGTACTGCTGAGGTAAGATTTCATTTGTCCAAACCATCCCTGACTTATGAATGTTCCCTATTTATAAACAGTTATTATAGCCAAGGATTTAATCTCTCACAAAACTGTCAAAATTCCCCTCTTTTCCATACCCCTTCAGGGGACACCTGGTATTCCCCTCACCTTCCCATTTACAGTGGGGAAAGCCAGGACACTCCTCTTTTCTCCATCTCCTTGCTATTTGCCCCTACAGCTTCTTAACTCTCTATTCTGCTATAGAGATCAACTATGGGAAAGCAAAAGGGGAAGTCTCTGTCCTGCACTGATGGTTTTAGAGGAGGAAGAAAGATAAGAAAAAGAGAAGAGATGTGCTCTTGCTACCCCAGTTTGGAAATCAGAATGAATTTTTATGTAGATATTATTGTCAATAATGGGTTTACACAATAATGTTATTGAAGTCAAACCCTGCTATGTAGCGACATATACATTATGGAGACATAATAGATGATGTTCATTAACATTCATTAAAAGAATTTTCATGAGAATCAAGTTGTTTTCTTCTAGTGAAATTCTTTATTTTTTTTCTATAAATTGAACCAATTTCATATTGAAATGGCTTTAATAGTTAGAAATAATGTAATATGTATGGCTATTGCTCCGAGTTCTATTTAGAGAGTAATAACCTCCATGCTTTTTTGGTAAAAACAAAACAAAACAAAAGAAAAAAACATTGATATATATACACACACACACACATATAAAACAAAGGTGGAGTCTAGATTATAGTCTTTTCCTTTTTTGGTATCTATTAAAATCCTCAAGCATTTTTGAGTAATGATTGAGTTTTTGTGCGTGGCTTTGGCTTCTATCTCAAAGAAACTGCCATTTCCCCTATGACTTCATGTGATCCTGCAGATATAAAGCTTAGTGTTTTATTGTGATCTAAGATTCCTGGGTTCAAAAAGACAAAGAGTTTTCCTGGTAAACAATTTACCATCCATATCAACAATTAGAACTTCAATATCTAGTTTTAGGTCTACTCCTTTTGTTTCCTTAGCAACTGAATAACCCTCCTTTAACTTTTTGGTATTTCCAACTATTATCAGACCCAAATTGGCTCACAATGACTTTTCTCATCATGTGAGCCATTTTCTTGATGTGGCGGAGACAGTTTCAGCACTAACTTAGCAAGAATATTCTATATCATCTTCAAATGTTTACCAGTATTTTCAGTTTATTCTTGAAAAAAGCTAGTGTTTTCCTCATGATAAAGAATGTAGCAGAATCCATAGATCTGTAGCAACACTGCAAGCTATTTACATACTTTTCTCTGTAGTGTGAGGCTTCCCAAAAGTAGATTGAGGTCTGGTTGTTGAAGCTTTAGATTGTAAATTTTCAGACTGTTTAATGCCTTCAATCTTCACCATCTGGTAGGATGATCTCCTTATCAGAGAAAAGAGAACTTCCTTTCCCTAGCTCCAAAATTAATCACAGATTTAATGACAGCTCCTCACCTTGTATTTATCTTTTTCCCTACATGAATTATTGTCAAAACTTCTACTAGTCCCTTATAACAATGCCCAAATTGGGTAATCTGAAAGCTTTGGGAAAAGAAAAGGATCAGCCTCTGACAAAAACATAGAGAGGCTTATATTCTATGTGTTCTTCTAAGACAACAACAACAAAATAAAAAAAGAAACAGCTCACCCCCACCCCAATCAGAATTAGAAAGAGAGGGAACATTTAGGAAAATACAATCTCTCATATAAATATTGGGATCCTCAAAGCCTATTTTCAGTGTCCCATGACTTCTAAACTAAGTAAACTTTCAATAATACAAATAGAAAATTGATAAAGACAGCATTATTGAAGAAAAAGCTGTAATTGGCTTTGTTACAAATCATTCTACCCATAGTATTTTTTTTTAATGAGCTGTGGACCCCAAACCTTAGATAACTTATAGCCTTGCCCAATACACAAGGCTTCCAGCAACATTCAATACGGTGAAATACACACACACACACACACACACACACATATACATATATGAGAGAGAGAGAGAGAGGGGAGGGAGAACCATTATATAATATCAGACCCCTAAACTTTGACTGACTTCCTTTCTTTGAAAAATGAGCTAGTTTACAATAAACATTAACCCACGGATTCTGGCTTTTCCTCATTTTTATCCATCTCTTTCAAGTAATCAGTCTTATAGTGAGAAAGAAGATAATGCACTTATTAAAACTATTGATAATAAGCAATTGTCCCTTCATTTCAATAGTTCAATTGTCCTTCCTCTATCATTGTGGTAACCTAGTCAAAACACCTCATTTTTTATATGCAGAAATTGGATAAATGAATGATGAAAGAGATGTTAAGTTCATTTTAGAAGTGTCCCAGTCTTTAGTGGCAGTATTGTACAGGCATGTGATAGAATCTTTTCTAACTTCCTGGGAGGGCCATCGTTAATTTTCAGTGTGAACATTTACCTTTCAGAAATAAGCAATAATACAAATCAGGGATTGATTTATTATTTTATTGATTATCTAAACTTTAGAAAATGTTAATAATGCAGATTAAACTTAAAAATGTGTGTGTGCATAAGTTCTCCCCTCCTCCCCAGCCCTGTTGTTACATATTTTCCAGCACACTCCTGGCACCATGACCAGAAGGAGTGGAGAAGATAGTTACAGCTGAATTAGTATAATATGCAGGAAAAGGAATAGAGTCTGACAGATGATCTAAATTGTGTTGCCTTTATAAACATGAAAAGAAGCATATTACACTGAAATTCAAGGAGAGTTATTCTCCTTACCAGTAGTAATGAAATTGCTTGTAAATGTGAAAACTTTGGGAAAATTATATTATTTGGTAGATCCAGGGAAGTTTTAAGTATACAGAAAGCATACATTATTTGGTATCATTGGGACATATGTGGGTGTTTCTCTAGGTATTTACTGGTAAGCAAATCTGTGGGAGGTTAGTCAGAGAATTGGCCTTTTGAAGCTCTCTTTTGTCTCTTTATTATTTGCTCTTGTTTCACTGACACTTCCATGGAGGTGGCAGTTTCAACTTTCCATCATAAGAGAATTTTTAATGATAAATCCTTTGGGAGATAGCTTGGGTAATATTGTAATATAGTAACTATATGAAATTCCGCTCCATTGACCTCTGGGTATTTGGAAAACTCTGAATTTAAAAATAGTTTACCACCACTGAGACCATTGTCCTATTGTCTCACTGCAAGGCATAAGTTATATTATTGGCAGGTTTCATGAGCAGCTATAAACATTGCAGGCAGTGCCTATGAGATCAATATCTGAACAAGATTCGTCTCAATTTCTTCATCTGTAAAATGAACTAAAGAAGAAAATGGCAGACCACTCTAATATCTTTGCCAAGAAAACTCTAAATGGGATCACAAGGTGTTGGACATGACTGAAACAACTGAACAACGAAACAATAAGAAGACCTTACCAGAGTAATAAATCTTTCCACCAATCTGGACAAGAAAAGCTCAGATAAGGGAAGAAAGCAAAAAAGCACTGAACCAATGGAATTGGCAAGAAGTAGAGAATTGTGGACTACTGTGATGTAGCAGTAGAAGAATTATCATGATTTTTACTTTATGCTATGGTTCCCTTTACCATTGGCTTTGGGAGCATAGATGGAAATTGTCCATTTAGTGAGATTTCTATTAAGGCCTGGGGGAATGAAAGCAACTAGGAATTTCTGTCCAGGACAATTGAAAAGCAAAATACAACTTGGAGAGACAGAGGCAAATCTGTTTCACACACACACACATATCTACATATAAACACTTAATACTTTAAAAATATTTATATATATATTTTATTATATATTTTTTATATTTTATATATATTTTTATTTTATTTAAACTATATTTAGTTTATATATTTTATTATATATTTAAAATCTTTATCAAATTGCTTTTCACCTTAGATTGAGGAAGTGAAGAGTAAGAAGGGAGGGAGAAAATTTGAAAATAAAAAAGTTATAAATATAATACTAAAATTATATATCTTTTCATGTAATTGGGAAAAAATAAACTGCATCAAAAAACAAACAAACACTGGTTGATTCTAAGGCACTGAATAACTTACCTTAACAATATTTCTTGCATTCATCAAATTCTCTCTACTCACATACACACTCTGTTGTATGTGAGGACCTTATTGTAATGGGACAGAACTCTGGAGAAGTGTACTTGAAAGAAGAATTCTTACAAGGTGTTAACTCAGTGGAATTAAGATAATGATTCTCTATTTCACATGTACTTAGTACTTAATATAGTTCTACAAGATTGACACCCATTCTATAAGATTGACATCTACAATGATGTAATTATAATAGAGTATATAAGAGCCAACAAGGACTGGACAAGAGACAGTCTATGTTTGGTCAGGCTCCTGATGGCTCTCCCTCATTTCTCCACTGAGACTAAGGCCTGTTTGAAGGCCTCCAGAAAGCTAGCCCAGGCCCCAAGCAAGGAGACAGACTGTGAAGGAGACAATAAAGACTTTTGGACTTTAATCCTGGCTATTCTCGTGATGATTACTCAGCTAAAACGAAGGCTGGCCCTGAGACCTCCAGAAAGCTAACCAGAACATGACATTTTGGCGCCCAAACATGGACCTAAGGATTTACACTCAGCAGTCCAGACTGACACAATCCTAAGTTCAGTAGAAAAGTCTCTGTGACCCAGAAATTAGGGTGAATGCAAAAATAAACAAGCAGAAAACTTTAAGGGCTAAACTAGTGTTTCAGTTGAAATGGGACAAATGCTTAGAAAGGAACCTTGTCCACTCCAAGAAAAGTATGTAGAAAGCATAGTTAGACTAATTAAAAAAAAAAACAAAAAACAAACAAACAAACAAAAAACAAACAAGGTTTTATTATAACATTGGAGCAGACCATTGGACTTTTAGAAACATTAAAATACATATGTCCTTGGTTCTCAAAGGAAGAAGAATTAGATCTGGACAATTGGAAACTAGTTGGAGAGCAACTAATTGAATATTACAATGCTAATGGTCCTGATTCAATTCCTAAAGAATGTATTTAATGGATATAACTTAATACAATTAGCTTTAGGGAATTATATAAGTTTTAGAATAAGAAAAAAGAAGAAAGTGCAGGAGAAGGAGGGTACTGATGAAACAGCTGAAAAACATGAAAAAGTAGACAAGAAAGGAGTTAAGTACAATGCTTATGAAATTAAGGAATGTGGTGCTTCCTAGCAGGAGCCATTAGGGCATTCTTCATCCCCTGATCTACCCCCCCCACTCCACCCCCCTTAATTAATCCTTTATGGGTGGAGGGAGAAGGAGGAGAGAGAGGGTCAGTGACACAATCAGCATTACCCATGAAGCAGCTGTGTCCACCCCCTATGACATGATTACAAAAGGCACTAGATAAAGCTAAAAAAGAAGGACAGGATATATCTGTTTTAAGAATGGAAGCATACCCTGTTATTCAAGAGTTTGATTCTTCAGGTCAAGAAAGGAGAAGATATACTCCTTTGATCTGGAAATTATCAAAGATCTGAAAAAGGGTTGCACTCTTTATGGGGCTACATCATCTTATGTTAAGATGGTATTAGAGAATTTGGATTATGAAATTTTAATCCTTAGTGATTGGAAATCTATAGCTAGGACATGTTTAGAACCTGGACAAAACTTGTTGTGGCTTTCAGAGTATAGTGAACTATGTAGAATACAAGACCAATGAAATAGGCAAACTGGAGTTAATATACAAATCACCTTTGACCAACTAGCAGGTGAAGGTCAGTATGCAGACGTTTTAGCACAAATTAATTACCCTTTGATAGCATATGAACAAATTGCTTCTGCTGCTATCAAAGCATGGGGCTCCCTCTCCAGAAGACAAGATAGAGGGGAAGACTTCACGAAAATAGAGCAAGGTCCAAATGAATCCTTTGCTGATTTCACAGGATGTCTGCAGACAGCTGTCATATGAACTATTGGTGAAAATGCAATAACAGCAATAATGATAAAACTACTTGCTAGAGAAAATGCTAATGAGGTTTGTAGAAGAATTATACTAACACTACACAAAGATGCTCCTTTAGAGGAGATCATAAAATGTTGTGCCACAGTGGGCACAAATGCCTTTTATATCCAGGCTATGATGCAGAACATGAGAAGACAGGGTCCCTCTTGGCAAGGGACTTCCAGAGAGACTCGTCAATGCTTTCAATGTGGTAAAGTAGAGCATCTGAAAGCTCAGCATTGGCAGAGATAGAGTGAGAGGACAGGGTGGGAGAACAAGACCTAAAACCCTATGTCCAAAATGTAACAGAGACTTCCATTGGGCATCAGAATGTAGATTGACTCAGGTAAATGAGAGATGGGGCCCAGTTCCAAGGTACCAAGCAAAAAACAGGTGGGGCATAATGGCAGCCAAGATTACACCCAGAGAGTCTTTAGAAGTTCAGTACTCTGATATGATCAATCATCAGAGAAGCAATCAGATGGGAAAAAGGGATTACAATTGGGGAGAATATAGATTTTTATTACCCAACAAAAGGGCAGTATCCAGTACAAGCAGCTCCAATATAATCTCCAGGTGATGTGGAAAAATCCAGAAAGAGGTGAATGGAAGGGACTAGATAGGTTAATTGTTTGGGGGAGAGGGTTTGTTTGTATCTCTACAGATGGGGAAGGAATCAGATGGGTGCCAATGAAGTGTATTTGCCTTGTCCATCAGAGAGGGACAGAAAAAGAGAAAAACCTTGAAACAAAGGAGACCTAAGAAACATCTGACACTGAAAAATCATAGTGAGAATATATATTATAGTGAGAATGTCACAGAATTTCAAAACCAGCAGGAATCATTGGATTTCCTGAGATCAAAATTTATTGATAAGACTGTTGCAGAACTTCAAAACCATTAAGAATCGTTGCATTCTCAGAGACATGATAAGACTAATACAGGACTTCAAAACTTGCAGGAATCATTGGATTCCTGACACATGAAGTATTGAACAATAGATTGGTTTTGGACTATTTCTAGGACTTATGGACATGTATAATTCCTCATGTTGATTCATGTTTTTTATTGCATCACTATCAGCCTATACTATATTGCTATGTGCTTGTACATCCTATGTTGATGGGTTTATGTATACCTGTTTCAAATGATACCTTTCAGAAACCCATTAATCTGGTTTGACTTCCCATTTCCATTTGGTGTTTTCATTTCCCTTCATGAGACGTCAGAGAGGGTGTGATCACCTCCTTTTGGGGATTCTTAACTCCCTAAAAAAGTCAGGAAGGGCATGACCACCTATGTTCTAAAACAAAAAAATGCAGGAGATGTAATGGGCCAGAATTCTGTAATGTACTTGAAATAAGGATTCTTACAAGGTGTTAACTCAGTGGAATTAAGATAATGATTCTCTAGTTTATATGTATTTAGTACTTAATATAGTTCTACAATATTAACACCTATTCTACAAGATTGACACCTACAATAATGTAATTAGAGTATATAAGAGCCAACAAGAACTGGATGAGAGACTTTCCATCTCTGATCAGGCTCCTGGTGGCTCTCCTTCGTTTCTCCACTGAGACTAAAGCCTGTTTGAAGGCCTTCAGAAAGCTAGTCTGGGCCCTAGGCAAAGAGACAAACTGTGAAGGAGACAATAAAGACTTTTGGACTTTATCCCTGGCTGTTCTCATGGTAATTACTCAGCTGAAACAAAGGCTGGTCCCAAGACCTCCAGAAAGCTAACCAGAACATTATATCTTATCACTTCCTACCTAGATTATTTCAGCAATCTCCCAATTATTCCTTTAACTTCTAATCTCTTCCCTCGCTCCAATCTATTCTTGAAAGGATGACATTCTAAAACACACATCTGAACATGACATAATTCACTCAAAAATTGTTAATGACTTCCTCTCACCTTTAAGATAAAATATAAAATTCCTAGCCTGGTATTCACATACATAGTGGTGCCAACTGACATTTTTCAGTTTTATTTTGTCATAGTATTATATATTTCATACTAGTTTTTCATTTGTTCATCACAAACCCTTCATTTCAGTAATTCTGAGTTGACAGTTATGACTTTCCCTTTGGGTTCTTGCAGAAATGGTCCTCCATGTTTGTCAGGCACTTCCCTTCTGATCCCTGTTTTATAAAATGCCTGGTTTTTATCCCCTCACAGATAAATAAAACCTTCTCCAAAATACAGTTATTCCTTCTATATTATGACTTTCCCCATCTTAGTTTTGTTATATTGCCAATCACCATAAGAAATTAAATGGTGATTTTTTGGGGAGTTTTGCAGAAGTCACAGACAATATGCAAAGGCTAGCAGATAACAAAGAAAAAGCTGAGAAAATTAGAAATGTAATACACACACACATACATACATATACACACACATATGGACTTTCAATGTATATTACTATATAATATCAACATATTTTATCTTTTGTTCATGATAATTCAGTCTTCCTTTCTGATATGAAAGGAGTTCACCAAATTGACATATATTTTCCAGATTGCAAGGATCTGCACCCCTTATCCTTGTTGTGGAGGAGATAATTTTAAAGATACTTGTCTTTGTATTGCAGGCATGTAGTATAGTACCTTTCATATAGTAGGTGGCTTGATAAAGATTTGACAAAATAAATCAAATCTCCAGGATCAGTTTTACTATCACCTAGGTGGTATTTTTGATCTTTGATCTTGAGCAATACAGACTCCATATTGAATGAAACTCATCCTGTTTAGTGAATTTCTTAAGCAAAAAACTACCTAGACTAGTCCAGGTTGCCCTGCAAAGTTTTACTTTGGCTAAAGTTATCTCCCTTAATGGGAATAAGAAAGGAACTTTTAAAAAGTCTTGAACCAGGAATGGATTGACAAATGGAGTCCAAATCATGATTATGATTAGACTTTTATATCTGTTACAACTTTCTCCCACCTTATATACATCTTGTAAACAAATGTTTGTCTTACATGAGGAATATAGTCCTCTTAAAAATAAACAACAAAGCTTACTTTACATTTTATAATATTTAGATTTTGTAAATTAATTTTCTTACAACAGTGTAAACTAGAGTATGTGTGTGTGTGTGTATTCCACATACACAGATGAGAGACAGATATAGTTCTATAGCTATATAAATTATTCTATTGATCTCAATTGGTAGCTCTATTTTTTATTGTTGCTCCTGAGATGCATTGGTCACCCTGAGTTGACTAACAAAGCCTGAATGAGAACACCATTCATAATGCAATTCATTTTTGTGGATTTCACCTATTTTGGTCAGAGTTTAGGAAACTTACACCTAAACCAAATTAGATTTCTGAGAACATATAGTCTACTCAGAATCAGAACAGTAGATGAATGGAAAACAGTCTTTTGGCCAGAGCTCATAATTAGCCACAATTACTGAAAACCTGTAGAAGAGAAATTCTTGCCACTGATGTCTTTACTACAGTTAAATGGTTAAAAATCAGAAAGTGATGTGATTTTAATATGATGTTAAAGAAGATGCATCACTATCTACTTCACTACTGTACCCTAAGAATCAAGAGGTTTTACATCTTTCTTGTTGCTAAAACCTTTATGTTTAGTCTCTCCCTATTTAAATGTAAACTCCTCAGAGAATGTGTTGCTTTTGTATTTGAATACTCACAGCTTTGTAGATAGTACATGCTTAATAATTACTCTTTCATTCCTTTATCGATTATGATCATTTGATTCTGTCTTTCTCTTCTCAACTACCCTTACTGAGCTCTTGCAATGTGCAAAACATTGTGCCTGGTGCTTAGGATAAAAAGACCAAAAAAAAAAAAAAATGGAACAATTCTCCTGTTTGGCTAATAGAACTATGACCTTCCAATAAGTAATTAATTAAGTTTTGGCAGATCCTCCTGATTCCTTTAGGGGAAAACAACAACAACAACAAAAAAAAAAAAAACAAAACAAATCCAACAGATTTGATAAATATTTACATAGTTGCTTTGCTATGATTAAGTAGAATGTATTACTTATGAGAATATTCCTTAAGGGATCATCTTCTTATATTTGTAGCCTAATGACTTTGTCTAGGATATTGTAGGGGCTTAAGAAATGCATATTGATTGATGAATTAACCAATTAACAGATGATGTGTCTTATAAGATCTAGAAATATAGCTTACATCAGATTTAGATCAAATTCTTGGGATTTGTGATGGGATCAAAAGGGCAAACATATATACAAGTCATACATCCATAGAAACATGACTAGCACAAGTTAAGGTGTTGCAATGTTTCTTAGGAATGATAAACTATTTTAGAGATAGTTTATTCTAGAGTATTCAAGGCAGATGGATCCTACAATTGTGGAGAAAGTAGGTATGAGACAAGTGATATGTTGGTCAAGAGTTTTCCCAATGTCAAGAAGAGTCTTGTGGCTAGTATAATTGTTATAACATTTAAATATTTAAGGTATTTAGGACAATCATGAATCAAATTGGATCAGAAAAAAAAGTCCCATCATAGTCTAAGACTTTATACTTCATAGTTATAAATTTTTTCCATCAGTTGATTTTAACAGGAATTAATTATGTGATAATAGTTTAGGAACTGATTATTGGAGAAATAGTGGCACAACTTTGAGGGAATTAAATAGCCAGTTAGAACATTAGGGAACAATAGAAACTAAGTCTATTTCAGTGGTCAGGATAGGAATAGTTTTTCTTTTTATCTTTGTTTTGCTGACCAGATGATTCATGTGTTACTACTGCTGTACCACCATGAAAGTTAGAATTTGAGGAGGAAGAAGACTGGAGAGTGCCCATGTTTACTGAAAATCACTCAAGAAAACCTTAAAAAGTGTTTGTGACATGCTAGCCAATGTGCTAAGCACCAGGAACATAAAGAAAGGAAAAAAAAAAAAAAAGCTTCTACTTTCAAGGATCTTATTGTCCAGTTGGGGAGATATTTTGAAAATTCTAAACAAACAGATTATATATTTGATAAATTAAAAATAATCAACAGATGAAAAGTATTAGAATTACAGGAAATCATAAAAGACTTCCTGTGAAGTTTTAGCTGGGCCTTGAAGGATCATAGAGGTCAACCAGTCCAGCTCCCTCATTTTACGGAGAAGGAAACTAAGACTTAGAGATATTCAATGATTTAATCAAGGTCAGAGACAGTAAATAATAGAGCAAGAGTTTAAACTTAGGTCTAACAACTAAAAACCTTGTTTCCTCCATTGCAGAATACTGTCTTTATCAGTGACAAGGAAGTTGGAGTAATTTTAACTGTGATTCATGCAGGAGTGGATCATAGTGTATTATGTCATCCTGTTAGCCAAACTTTTGAGGGAGATAAGATTCTAAAACTAATCCAAAGGCATTAATGGTGTCTGGACTGAGCTGGGAATAAAGGGATTTATATCTAATTTAATGAGTTGTGTTAGTACATGAAAAGATTATAGCAGAAGAATGGTGATATTACCTTGACGAGACCCTACAAAAAACATAGTGCTACTTCCTTGATTATAATATCAGGTAGGGTTTGATTTTATAATTGATTTATTATTTTCATACTTACAACCTTCATGACATTATATTTTCTCTCTCTCTCTTTATCTCCCCTTCTTTGTCTTCCTTTTCCCTTCCTTCCTTCCTTTTTTTCTTCCTTTCTCTTTCTTTTTCTCTTCCTCTACCACCCTCCATCACTCCTTCCTTCCTTGCTTTCTACTTCCCTCCTTGTCTCCCTTCATCCTTTTCTCTCTTTCTCCCTCTCTCCCTTCCTCTTTCCCTCCCTCCCTTCCCTTTTCCCTTTCTCCCTCCCACTTTCCCTCTCACTTTCCTCTCTCCTTCCTTCCTTCCTTCCTTCCTTCCTTCCTTCCTTCCTTTCCTTCCTTCCTTCCTTCCTTCCTTCCTTCCTTCCTTCCTTCTTTCTTTTCCCTATTGGAAAATCCATATTGGCAAAGCACTGGTCACTCATGGGACTAATCCCAAAACTAATTGGAACAGGAGTTTTGACTTTCTCTGTGTCTTAGTTGGGCTAGTCTGCTTCTCCTTAGGCAGTCTGGTGCTATTCTCCCCATCCTCTAACTCCCTGGGTCTTATCATATTGGTGCCAGATTTAGTGCAGTTACCAGATTGACTTTAGCCCTGTTGCAGTTCAGAATTTCTGAGTTCACACAATACACCAATGTCATCTTTTCCTAATGGTGAGGATTACAGGCCTACACCATCATACTTGCCTACAATAGATCATTTCTCAAGAATGTGCTATTTGATCCCATGTTCCAGGCTACTGTTCACCCCCCAGACAGTATGGTATTTTCTAAAGGTCATTTTCTTCCATAGACTTCCTGTACAGATTGTCTTGGATAGAGGGTCACACTTTATAGCCAAGTTCTGTAAAGGCCTTTGAATAAAGATTAGAGGTCCAGTTATGATTTATGATAGCTTACCGTTCAGAGGCCAGTGGACCCATAGAACATACAGAACTGGGTATTATATGGTTTTTGTTCAGTTATATCACAAACTTGCATCAGGATTGACTTCTATTCCTATCAAGGGTAGAATCTTCCAAGAAAAAGTGATGTATGACATACTTGAAAGCTCACTCTTTAATGTGTCTGGCTGATGTGCCAGAGACTTGAAAAATGTCAGATTTCATGACCCGGGGACAAAATCTGCAGGAATTCAGAACACTCAGCAAACATTAAGGCAATTATAGGAACAGGAAGACAACAGGGTGATAGATAGATAACAAGAGCTCTGTAACTAAGAGCCAGAGACCATATCTCTGGCCGTTTCATTTCACACACATTTCCTACATTCAGATTCTCCTGAGCTTTAAAGAATATATTTATATAGGTCCATTCACTATTACTTAAAAGTTAATCTGGTAATTTATAAGCAGGACTACAATAAACTTGGATGATTAGCCTATGCTCAATACCTCAAATTGATCTATCTCATATTCTTACAATAATATCAGGATTGATTTGTCCTAATAAGGTGAGATTGAGAAACAAGTATGACTGGAAGAAGTGTGGTCTAGAAGTCCAAACATGAGAGTTAATCAAAGATGTCCCTGTAACCTCAGTGATTAGAGACTTGAATGAGAAGCACCTAGGGCAGATCCTGTCACTTTCTTGGAGAAGAAAGAAAAAGGATTCTAGGAAGAGAATACTGTCAGTACCCTGTCTTGGCATAGTGCTGGGGCAGCAGTCGCTAATTTGGTCAGCATTACAGCTAAGCTAAGTAACATAGCTGGTCACAACTAGATTGTGTTATTTGTCATGGACGTGTACAGGTCATATAGAGAAAATGGTTTTAGGAAGAGAGTACAGCTCTTGGTCATAGTTGATATTTAGGGTGACCGTAACTGTGTAGCCCTTTGACAGATTTATCTATATTTGGGAGAAACTGAGATCCAGGTAAACCTCAGAAATGTGAAAAAAGAATGACTATATTGGGATTCCTGGGAGACTTTCTTATTTGTAGTACAACAGTATAATTTTATACAGAATCCAGAGCTAGAAGATCTGAATATAGATCCTGACTCTGGTACTTTTGTTGCTTAATAGTCATGGGCTTCAGCTTCTTCATTTTTACTTATGCTATTTACGTATGCTATTAAAACAGTTGTTATGAGGAAATTTATTTCTTTAAATCCCTTAATGAAAAAAAGAAAAAAAAAAAATCAATAAATTAAAAATACTAAAATTAATATATTTTATAATGCTAATTAAATATCAAAATAAAAATCCTGAAAATTAAAGAAGAAATTAACAAAATAAAAAACAAACAAAAATTGAATTAAAAAGTAAAATTAGAAACTTAAAAAAATAAACCATCAGCTAACTCGACCAAAGTGAAAGAGGAAAACCAAATTTCTAGGATCAAAAAGGAAAAAAAAATCATAATTCACAACAAATGAAAAAAAAAGAATAATATTAGAAACCATTTTGCCCAACTGTAAGAGAACATTTGGTTAGATAAATCAATATAATATTCAAATTCTTTATTTCATGTTCTGTTCATTTGAAATTTGGTTTTCCTCTTCCTCTTTAATCATATATATATGTAAATATAAACTACGTATAAATATAAATATATGTATAATTATTATATATTACATAAATATATGTTATTATATAATATAACCATGTTATGCTAATATAGCATTATATTATATGTTATAACATGTAATTTAATTTTGGATAGAGAAAATTGGGGTTAAATAACTTACCCAGGGTCATACAGTTAGTAAATTCAGACTCTCTTGACTCTAGGCCCAGTACTCTATCCACTGTGCTATCTAGCTGTCCTAGTACACATCCCCATACTCCTCATCTCATACCCCCAAATCCCCTCACACACATACTCCTTATACTATATATTTATACTGTATAGACATACATGTACTTATACTGATATATGTATGTATTTATGTATGCATATACATTTAGTAGTATTTTTTTTTCAATTCACATGTAAAGATAGTATCCAAAATTCTTTTTTATAAAATAAGATTTTGAGTTCCAATTTTTCTCTCCCTCTTTCCCTCTTGTCATCCCTCCCAACAACTGCAAGTAATTTGATATAGGTTATACGTGTGCAATCATGTAAATTTCCATATTAGTCATGTTGTAAAAGAAGAATCAGAACAAGAGGGAAAAACCACAAAAGCAAAAAAAAAAAAGTGAAAATACTATGCTTTGATCTGTATTCAAACTCCACAGTTCTCTCTTTGGATGTAGATAGCAGTTTCCATCATGTGTCCTGTGAAATTGTCTTGGATCATTGTACAGCTGAACAGAGATAAGTTGATCATAGTTGATGATCACACAACAATGCTTTCCTGGTTCTACTCATTTGACTCATCATTTAGCTTATATAGACTTTCCAGATTTTTCTACTCATCATTTCTTGATGATGAACATCTATGATGAACACAATAACATTCAATTATATTCATATTACACAATTTGTTAAGCCATTCCCCAATTGATGGACATTCAGTTTCCAATTCTTTGCTGCTATAAATGTTTTGTACATGTAGGTCTTTTCCCTTTTTTATGATCTCTTTGGGATAGAGATGTAGTAGTGGTATTGTTGCATCAAAGAATATATACATTTTTATTGTCTTTTACACATAGTTCCAAATTGCTCTGTAAAATGGCTGGATCAGTTCACAATTCTATCAACAATAGATTAGTGTCCTTCTTTTTCCAAATCTTCTCCAACATTTATCATTTTCCTTTTCTGTCATTTTAGCCAATCTGATAGCTGTGAGACAGAACTTCAACATGGTTTTAATTTACATTTCTCTAATCAAATGTGATTTAGAGCATTTTTTTCTTATGTCTATAAATAACTTTAATTTCTTTATCTGAAAATTACCTATTCATATCCTTTGAACATTTATCAACTGGGGAATTCTTATAAATTTGACTCAGTTCTCTATATATTTGAGAGCTGAGACCTCTATCAGAAACACTAGCTATAAAAATTGTTACCTACTTTCTGCTTTTCTTCTAATCTTGATTGCACTACTTTTCTTTGTGGAAAGACTTTTTAATTCAACAAAATCAAAATTATTTAGTATTTTATATGTTCTCTATTTCTCATTTTGTCTTAAATTTTTTTCCTTTCCATAAATCTGATAGGTAAACTGTTCCTTGTTCTCCTAATTTGCTTATGGTATCACCCTTTCTGTTTAAATCATCTTCCCAATTTATTCATATCTTGTTGTGAGATGTTGGTCTATGCCTGGTTTCTGCCATACTACTTTCCAGGTTTCTCAGCAGTTTTCTTTTCAGATAATGAGTTCTTATCCCAGAAACTGGCCTTTATGAGTTTATTAACAGTAGATCACTGTAGTCATTGACTCTTGTGTCTTATGTACTGATATATTCCACTGATCCACCACTCTATTTCTTAGCCAGTACCAAATAGTTTTGATGATTGCTCTTTTATAATACAGTTTAGAATAACTAGACCAACTTCCTTCACATTTTTTCCTTAATTCACTTGATATTCTTGACCTTTTGTTCTTCCAGATAAAATTTGTCATTATTACTTTTAGTTCATAAAATATTTTTGGCAGTTTGGTAGGCATGGTACAGAATAAGTAAATTAATTTAGACAGAATTATCATCTTTATTATATTAATTCAATCTATCAATGAGCAACTGATATTTTTCTAGTTGTTTAGATCGAATTTTATTTGTGTGAAAAATATTTTGTAATTGTGTTTTTATAAGTCTTCTGCCTTGGCAAATAGACTCTCAAATATTTTATATTGTCTACAATAATCTTATATTATTATTATTGTTATTATTATTATTTTGCTGAGGCAATTGGGGTTAAGTGATTTGCCTAGGGTCACACAGCTAGGAAGTGTTAAGTGGCTGAGATCAAATTTGAACTCAGGTCCTCCTGATTTCAGGGCTGGTGTACTATCTCAGCTCAACCTAGCTGCCCCACCCCATCCCCTACAATAATTTTAAATGTAATTTTTCTATCTATTTCTTGTTGTTGAACCTTGTTGTTAATATATAGAAATGCTGGTGATTTCTGTGGGTTTATTTTATGTCCTATAATTTTGCTAAACTTATTATTTAAAGTAGTTTTTTTAGTTTATTATATATGATTTTCTTCAAAGAGTTATAGTTTTGTTTCCTCATTGTCTATTCTTGTTCCTTTGATTTCTTTTTATTCTCGAATATTTCTAGTACCATTTGAATAATAGTGGTGATCATGGGCATCCTCTTTTCATTTCTGATCTTATTGTGAAGGCTTCTAGTTTATCCCCATTACAAGTAATGGTTGCCAATGGTTTTAGATAAAAACTACTTATCATTTTAAGGAAAGCTCAACTTATTCTTATACTCTCTAGTACTTTTTTATATTAGTACATTTATTTTGTCAAAAGCTTTTTCTATTTAAAGTTATTGAGATAGTCATCTATTGAGATAATCACAAGATTCATGTTAGTTTTGTTACTGATATGGTCAATTTTATTAATAGTTTTCTAATATTGAAGAAACACTGCATTCCTGTATAAATCCTACTTAGTCATAGTGTATTATCCACATAGTAAATTTATGTAATCTCTTTGCTAATATTTTACTTCAAAAACTACATCAAAATTTTTTAGGGAAATTGGTCTACAATTTCATTCTCTGCTTTTACTCTTCCTAGTTTAGATATCATCACCATATTTGAATCATAAAAGGAATTTGGTAGAACTCCTTTGCCTATTTTTCCAAATAGTTTATATAGTATTGGAATTAATTTTTCTTTAAATGTTTGGTAGAATTCACTTGTAAATTCATCTGGCACCAGAGACTTTTTCTTAGGGCGTTCATTGATGACTTGTTCAATTTCTTTTTTTCTAAAATGGGGCTATATAAGTATTTTATTTCCTCTTCTATTTACTGAATGTTCAATTCATGTATTTCTTTTTTCTCTTATTTTATTCGTGTAATCATTTCAGAGATATACAATTTTCCCCAAAGTAATGATGTGTCTGATTCCCACAAATTTTGGTATGTTGTCTTATTATTGCTATTTGATTTGATAAAATTATGGATTATTTTTATGATTTCTTATTTGGCCCACTCATTTGTAGGATTAAAGTATTTAATCACCAATTAATTTTAAATATATATTTCCAAGGCCCTTTATTACATTTAATTTTTATCTCATCATTATCTGAAAAGGATACATTAAAAATTTTTGCTTTTCTGAATTTTATTGTGAAGTTTTCATGCTCTAATACATGGTCAGTTTTTGTATAGATGCCATGCACTGCTTAGAAAAAGGCATATTCCCTTGTATTCCTATTCAGTTTTTTTCCATAGATCTACCTTATATAACATTTATAAAATTTTATTCATTTCCTTAACTTTTTTTCTTGTTTATTTTGTTAGATTTATTTAGTTTCTGAGAGGAACTGAGAGTGGAGATCCCCCATTAGTATAATTTTGCTGTCATTTCTTCCTGTAACTCACTTAACTTAGGATTGCTACCCCTGCTTTTTTCTCCCCTTCAGCTAAAACATAATATATTCTGCTCCAGGCTATTATCTTTATTCTATGTATGTCTCTTTGCTTCAAATGTGTTTCTTGAACAAATGCATTATAGGAGTCTGTTTTTTTTTTTAATCCACTTTAGTTTGATGGGATAATTCATCTCATTCCCATTCACAGTTATGATCATTAACTGTATATTTCCATCCATCTTATTTTCTCCTTTTGTATGCTTTTTTTTTCTGTTTCTCTTTTTACCCTGTCCCATCTCACCAGTATTTGGCTTCTGACTCCCTCTCCCTCAATCTTCCCTCCTGTCAACCCCTCCTCTCTTCTTTTCTCCTTCCCCTACTACTTTGTTATAGGGTAAGATGAATTTCTTTGTGTATGTTGTTTCCTCTTTCAGCCAGATCCAATGAGAATAAAGTTCATATAGTGCTCACTCCTTCCCTTCTTTCCCTCCTTCTTTCATGCTTCTTCATGTGATACAATTTCCCCCACACACACACCTTTCCTCTTCTCCCAGAACAATTCTTTTTATCATCTCTTAATTAATTTTTATCTTTACATCAAAGCTGATACCCACAAGCACTAAGTATATTCTTAACGGCCTTAATATAGATACGTTTCTTTAGAATTATAAGTATCACCTTCCACAAGCACTAAGTATATTCTTAATGGCCTTAATATAGATATATTTCTTAAGAATTATAGTATCACCTTTCCATGTAGGCATGTAAAATGTTTAACCTTATTGAATAACAATTTTTTTCTTTACTATTTACCTTTTTATGCCTCTTTTCAATCTTGTATTTGAAGACCAAAAACTCTGTTCAACTCGGGTGTTTTTATCAGGAAAGTTTGAAAGTCCCCTATTTCATTGAATGTTCATCTTTGCCTGGAAAGATTATGCTCAATATTTCTGGGTAATTGATTCTTGGTTGTAATCCAAGCTCCTTTGCCTTCCAGAAAATTCTATTCCAAGACCTCTGATTCTTTAATGTAACAGTTGCAAAATCCTGTATAATCCTGACTATGGCTTCTTGATACTTGAATTGTTTCCTTTTGGCTGCTTGCAATATTTTTTCCTTGACCTGATAATTCTGGGATTTGATTACAGTATTTCTTGGGGTTTTTATTTTGAGATCTCTTTCAGATGGTTATCACTGGATTTGTTCAGTAACTATTTTGCTACCTGGTTCTAAGATATCGGGATAGTTTTTGTTGATTTCTTGGATGGTGCTGTACCATCTTTCTCTCCTAGTTCTTTTTTGTCCAGTTCAGTTGTTTTTCCAATGAGGTATTTTACATTTTTTTCTATTTTTTATTCTTTTGATTTTGTTTGATTGATTCTATATGTCTCATTGAATCATTAGCTTCCATTTTCCCAATTCTAATTTTTGAGGAATTTTTTTTTTCAGTTAGCTTTTATACCTATTTTCTATTTGGCCAATTCTACTTTTAAATGGGTTGTTTTCTCTAGGGGATTTTTTTCTTTCAATTTGGTCAATTCTGTTTTTAAGAAGTTGTTTTCTTCAGTTAATTTTTGTGCTTCCTTTTCCAGGTTGCTGATTCTTCCCCCTCCCCTCCTCCCCGCCCCCCTCCATAATTCTCTTGCATAACTCTTATTTTTTACCCAATTTTTCTTCTACCTCTCTTATTTGACCTTTTTGAGGACTTTGGGAATTTGAAATCAAATCATATTCCCCTTTGAGGCTTCATATGTAAGCATTTTGCCAGTGCTATTCTCTTTTGAATTTGTGTTTAGATCTTCCCTGTCACCACAGTAGCTTTCAATGGGCAGGACTCTTTTCTGTTATTTTGTTCATTTTTTTAAAGATGAGCTCTGCTCCTGGGATATAGAGGGCACTGTCCCAAGCTTCTTGCACTGGCATACAGGTGTCTTATCACTTGCTTTCTGCTTAGGGGCCTCTAGGACTTACAGCTTGCCCACTGCACTAAAGTTACCTAGCCTAGTTGTTACCTATTGTGCCCTGAGTTCTGGGACTGGCAGTTTTCCTGCTGGAAGATGCAGGCTTCACAGCTAGCCTTCTGGGTCACTGATCTGATGGGCCAGGACTGCAGGGCTTGGGTTGTTGATTTGTGCTGTGGCAAAAAGCCTTCCACTGGCTTGTCTGGATACCATTTGTGCAGGACTCTGCTCCCTCTTTATCCAAGAATTTTCTTAAAGTCCTTCTAAGTTATCGTGGAAAATTGTTTTGATCCATTTCTTTTTGTGGATTTTTGTCACTCCAGAATTCTTTTAGAGGCCCTATTTAATGTCATTTCTTGGAGAAACTGTGAGAGATCAGTAAATCTTCTGGCTTTTCTCTGCCATTTTGGTTCTATCTCCATTATGTTTAAAAGGAAGGATTTGGACTAGATGACCTCTGAAGTTCCTTCTAATTCCTAAATAGAGGGTTCTTTGATTCTTTAATATTGGCCTGTCTTATATGTGTGGCATTTAAAACCCATATGTTTTTGGAGAAATCTTACCTTAATTTATCAGCAAATGCCTTAATTATAAATTAACAGAGCATAGGAATTAATTCAGTTTAGGACAAGAATAGAGTATAGGAGGATCTTCCTTAGAAGCAATATGGAAAGAGGTTCTTCTAAGAAAAAAGACATTAAAGTTAAACTTTATCATTGTACAATTTTGCTTGGATCTGACTGATTGCATCAAAGTCATCTCAAATGCCACTTTTTCATGCTGGTCAATGTTTGCAGAGCCCTGATGTCAATTGTAGAAGTAAAGACAATTCCCTGAGGTTTCCTCTCTCCTTTTAATGTCTAGCTCACCAGTCTTAAGTGTTTTTTTATCTTAGAAATGTCTCGTTTCTATAGTAATGAAGACTATTTAGAATGCAAAAAAAGACAGTTCTTAAGACTTTATTCACCACAGGAACAAATTCCTCATCCCTATGATGCTTCCACTTTAATTTTTGATTAAAAACCATGTTAAAATTATCATAATGCCACATTTCTCTTCTACTGAAGGCCTCCTTGTGACAGAGGTGACCTTAGATTCTTGAAGTCTTTTTTGAGATTCTAGTCAAGTAGGGAAAGGTTCAAGCCCTTCCCAGCAAGAGCTTGTGTGTCTGTCATACCAAGATCATCCCAACTGAGTTCTAAAAGGCTCATTATCAGAGTGTTGGTTTTCAGTGGATTAAAAAAAAAAAACTTGGCCACAGTAACTCATGAATGTGTCATCAAAGAAGTGGAGGAGTTACTATCTGCTTTAGTGGAAAAGGTACCCATGTGGAAAAGAATTTAAGTTCTCTGGGAGCAAGGGATATATTTTCATTGTCCATATCCCTTGTGCTTCTCACAGTGCTGACACTTAACAAATCCTGATCTACTGACAAAAGTAGGAAGGAAGGATATTCAAGGATACCAACGTGCAAACTGAAGTCATGAAGTAAAAATTTAGGGGTTGTCATGGAAAGGAAGGCCATGATTCAAACACTTAGCTTTTCGAGAAAAGAAAGAAAATGGCATGGGAATTGATGACATATTTACTATATTAGGCATTTAATAAATGTTTGGTGAATTGTTGAGTTGAACTCAGGTTTATTTGGGTCCTTGGTGTTTCCTAAGCATTATTGAACAGAGACTCAGATAGCCTATTTTCTGGAGAACTGACAGAGAGAGCTCAGGAACTGGAATATTTCTAACAATGATAAAAATAACTGAATACTATTCTTTGACTTCTTGTCTGTGATAATGGCATCCTGGCACATATACTAGATGAAGTAGCAGAGAAAAAAGAGAAGTGCTACAAATGGGGAGCCATAGAGACAATAAGTATCACAGGTAAATCCAGTTATTTGAGCTGAATTGTAGAGCCTGGTTCAACCAAATTCTTTGGGTTCCAGCTTAGTCAGGTTCGATTTGGAAAATTGACATTGGGAATATGAAGGTAAGGATAAGAATTCTAGAAAATTCATGATATAACATGTTATCCACCTCCAGATAAAGAAATGATGGATTCAATGTAGATTGGGACATTTTTTTTTTTAAATTGACATGGCCAAAGTAAAAATTTATTTTGTTTGACTATAAATGTTTATAATGGATTTTGGTTTCCTTGCTTTCTGGGGAAATGCAGGATGGGAGGGGGCAGAAAAGAAAGAGGAGATGAGTGAGAACTCCAAGCTCAAAAAATTTTAAATTGAATTTAAAAAATAATAAAGAAAGTTAGTTAGTGGAAAACTCACAATATAAGACTCAATCTTAAAAATAAAGGACTCAGGAAAATCCAATCAATAATTACAATCTTCCCTGGGTTTTCATGTTGCTGTTCAGGAGACTGGTTAGATTGATTTACTCCAGAATCTATGGAACCACCCTCGATCAGCTGAATAATAACCTGAATCCTTAGTGGGAGGATCCTGTAACTGCTCTAGGTTTCCTTAGCTCTTTGGGAATAAGAATGATCCAGAATCACTTTGGACATCCAGCACTGATGGTAACATGGGCAGTTACCCAAGGATCCCTTGGGTCAGTGTGGAACTGATACAGATCCCAAAGTTCTGAAAGGATATAGTCTGACTTCTGGAATGCAAATTTGAGTTATTGTATTAGCTTACTTCATCGTAGTCATCTTCATCACATGAATATTTGTATATGTCATTAAGATTTGTAAAGTGCTTTACAATATATTATCTCATTTGATCCTCATAACAACCCTATGAGGCATGTGCTTTTTTTTTTGCTGAGGCAATTGGGGTTAAGTGACTTGCCCAGGGTCACACAGCTAGGAAGTGTTAAGTATCCAGATCAGATTTGAACTCAGGTCTTCCTGACTGCAGGGCCGGTGCTTTATCTACTGCACCAACCAGCTGCCCCTGGCATATGCACTTTTTCACCATTATTTTATCCAGTGGAAGCCTAGACTGAGAAAATCTCTGTAACTTTCCAATAGTCACAAAATTCAGTATTCAAACTCAGTCTTTGTAACTTTAACAGTTTGAGCCATATAATTATCCAATCATATAAATACCCAATTCATATCGGTAGCTGTGTGCTGGGAGTCTGTTTCATATCCTGAGCATGTTATTTATAGTGTATTTGTGTCTGTCTGTCTGTCTGGGCCTGTGTTTGTTATGATTATCTAATTATCTTGATGAGTTTATAAGGGTTGGACCTCTGTTTGAAACTATATCTTCCTGTTAAGGGTATGGACACACACACTGTGAACCTCTTGATAGAAATTGAGGGACATAAAGGTCATATCCTTTGACTTTTCATTTGAGTGTGAAAGTCTATTAAAATCTCATGAATTGGGCATGAGTTGGACAATCCACAGATTGTTGTTGATCTGTCATTTCAGCTGAGTCTGACTCTTTGTAATGCTATTTGGGGTTTTATTGGCAAAGATACTGGAGTGGTTTGCCATTTTCTAGTCCAGTTGATTTTACAGATGAAGAAACTGAGGAAAACAGAGTTAGATAACTTTTCTAGGTCACACAGCTAGAAAGTGTCTGAGGCCATATTTGCACTGAGAAAGATGAATCTTACTGACTTTAACTCTAGCACTCTATCTAGCTTTCCCTATGTGAAATTAATTGGTCAGTCCAGCTACATATGGCTCCTTTGTGCTGGTTCTAAGGATTTATTTTAAAAAGGGAGATGTGGCAATTTCTGAGAATGTTGATCAAAAAACAGAGAGGGGACAACAACGATACTGTTTGAGGATGTATTCTGATGGAAGTGGATCTCTTCGATAAAGAGAGCTAATTCAGTTTCAATTGATCAATGATGGACAGAAGCAGCTATACCCAAAGAACGAACACTGGGAAATGAATATAAACTGCTTGCATTTTTGTTTTTCTTCCCAGGTTATTTATACCTTCTGAATTCAATTCTCCCTGTGCAACAAGAAAACTGTTCGGTTCTGCACACATATATTGTATCTAGGATATACTGTAACCTATTCAACTTGTAAAGGACTGCTTGCCATCTGGGGGAGGGGGTGAAGAGAGGGAGGGGGAAAATCGGAACAGAAGTGAGTGCAAGGGATAAAGTTGTAAAAAAATTACCCTGGCATGAGTTCTATCAATAAAAAGTTATTAAAAAAAAAAAGAAAAAAAAACAGAGAGGGGAGCTAAAGATTGACTTTGGACAGGGTAGGAGTAGGGATCTGTACATACATACAAGTTTCTCATCCTCCATTTCTAAAAAGCTCTGTTTTCCACATATTTATTCACAACAATATATGCTGAATTACTCTTGGTTGTTTTTACTCAAAATAATTTAGGATGAACAAGTAAACATGTAATGAAAAATATTTCTTTAAACAACTCTTGCACATAAGTAATCTATCCTTCAGCTCTTCCTAAAGGGAAAATGTGGCTAATTATTATCAGCATCAAAAGAAATTCCACATTAACACCATTTATACTGCTTTCTTTTCTTAATTCTGCTTATCAAAACAAAAATATAGCCTACATATTGCTCTGGGATTATTTTCCATTTATGGTATTTGAGGAAAACTACAGAAACTTGGACTTAAAGAAGAAAAGGAAAGACCATCTACCTATGAAAAAGTAAGCTTTCTTGCTTTAGGATTCATGTTTCTAATCCCATTTTTTTTCCAGTTTAATTATAACTATATGTTTATGGCATTAGAGCTGGAAGGAAGTTCAAAGATTACCTGGTTCAAGTCCTTCTTTTTACAGAGATAGAAAGTGACAGGGAAGCTAAATGACTTCAAGGTCATGCAAATATTAGATCAGAGGTAATATTTGAGCCAAAGTCCTCTGCCTCAAGAGCTGTGTCCTTTCAATTGCACAATATTGCCTACTTAAGTGAGAAGTCACTATAGCTCACCTGGATGTGAACATTTTATGGAAGAGATTTACTAGAATATAGGGTGCTTCAGGACAACAAGTCAATCAACAAGCCTTTTTTCAGAACCTACTATGGACCAGGGACTGTGCTAGGTCCTGGGCATACAAAGGCAAAAAGGACATGTCACTGTTTCATTTGAATATGGTTTCATTTTTGTCTTTGGATCCTTAATAGTACACACTCTGTAGGCACAGAATAAAGGCTTATTAAGTCAAAATAAATCGAATTTGGTTGGAGAGACAGATTCAGACAAGAAAAAACAACACTTTCTGCTTTTGAGGCATCTACCTCAGTGATTCTGGAAGACAGATACCTGGGTAAAGGATGGGGGAGGAGTTGTGAGGAGTTGTGGGATAACACAATAAAATGATAAGTTTAGAAGTACCGTAAAATAAAATATCATAATATTATTAACTTGCAGCAGAAGGTGAGCTGTAATTACTGCCTGAAATGTGGGCTGTTAAGAAGAAGCATGGATAAAATATTTCAGTTCTGTGTCTTTCAGAAGTTTCCATTATTGCCTTTAAAGGAGCTTTTCAATCTATCACTCTTATCTAAGACTACTCAGAAGTTGATTTGTGTGTGTGTGTGTGTGTGTGTGTGTGTGTGTGTGTGTATGTGTGTGAGAGAGAGAGAGAGAGAGCATGTGTGCACATGCACGTACTCACACCTATCAATGATTTTTACAGTTGTTATAAACCCAGACACATTATGGCAGATAACACTAACGTAGCCAAGGTCCTGATTATGGTGTGTCACAGAATGCCTTAAATCAATCTTGGCTTCATTGTCCCAACCTTCCCCTTTGCTCTCATCTGGAAAGCACACATTTCCCACTCTGGGAACAAACGGCACACCTGGCAATCTAATGATTTCTGCTTTTTATTGTCAACCCAACTCTGTCACATTGCTGGGTTTGCCCCATAGTGTGATGGATGACTGGACCCATATACAAGAACAGGAAGTATAGATAATAGCTATAAAAATGCTTAAAGGAAAAAAAAGCCCAAATGAATACAGAGCACTCAAGCTACCATCTTGGTAGAGTTAACTGATAATGACAGTGGAACTTTACTATAGTGCAGAATGTAATAACATAATGTGGTTCCTTTTTGGACTTCCTCCAAGTTTTTTTCATTTATGAAATATCAAATAGAACTTGTTATAAGGAAGTTACATTACAGACTATGATGATAGGGACCTAATAGACAGAGAAAACCTTGAATGTGGCTCTTAATATTTTTAATTCCCATTTTTCAGGGTGGGAAAAAGACAATGCTCTATCAAAATTATTGCTGGAGGTAACTGCTAAGCAGTACTGAAAAGTATCTAAAATTGTTGCATACATACAGAAGCAGTGTGGGTGGAAAGGACAGAAAGCTGGTCTCAGATCTGGAGGATCTGGGTTCAAGGCTTGCTTTTGACACATATTGGCAGTATTATCATTGATAAGTATTTATCCTTGACTTTGTCTCTCATGGATGGGTAACTTTAAGACTCTAATGTGCAGAGAAAGTGTACTGCTGTATAATAGGAATTCCTTATAACAATGGAGAAAAAAAAACCCCAGGAATGGTATAAATAGAAATGTCATTTGTAACAAATGGCAATAGCAATTCACATTGCACTATTGTTTTATAGTAGAAAAAAAAGATGCTTTTGAAAGAAAAGTTTCAGTTTGGTCATCACAGTATAAATCTCAAAGAAAAGCTATATTTATGGATTATAGTGTTGAGAACTGGAGGAGACTTGATATGGAGCTGGAAGGAACTTGAGAGGTCATCTGGTCCAACCTGTTCATTTAATAAATAAGGCAAATGTGCAAGAGAGGTCAAATAATTTATTCAAAGTCTCACACACAGGAGTTAGGTTTCAAACACAGATCTGCTGATTGACATTCTAATAGATCTTTCTTCCCAGTTTTAGAATTAAAGAGTTCCTGAAAGACTGAATACAGTTTTTACATGTCCATAGACTATACTAGGAAAAAGTTAGTCACCAGAATATCTAGAGTTGCATCTTGATCCCATCACTTCACTACTTATGTGACATTGAGCACATTGATTCATTTCCGTTAGTCTCAATTATCTGACCTATAAAATGGACATACAACATTTACCCTGCCTAACTCCAAATCACAGAACTGTAACTGGGGACTTCATTTTGGGCATCTACATGACTCAGTGGATAGAGCACTGGATGTGGAGTTGAAAAGCCTGAGTTCAAATCCTGTTTCAGTTACTTATTAGTTGTGTGATCCTGGGCAAGTCACTTAATCCCATGTGCCTCAGTTTCCTTATCTGTAAAATAATCAGGAGAAGGAAATGGCAAACTGCCAAGAAAACTGAAACATGGGGTATGAAGAATCAGTTATGACTGAAACAATCCAACAACGACAAGAACTCCAAAGATTGTTGTAAGAAAAATATTTTTGATCCCTTAAGGGCTCCATAATATGAGGTATTTGTATCATATTCTATTTTTAAAATAAAAAGTATGCATATATACACATATGTATATATAAACACACATATATACATATACAGTACAGATATAATATGTGTATATATGTATATATATTATAAGTATATACTTTAAGGGTTTTTGTTTTTAGGTTTTTTTACTTCAAACCCAGTTGCTACACGGAACTTTTGTGAGGAAACTCTCTGCCCCTGTATATTAATAATCATCCTATGAATTTTAGTCCTGGAGAATTGCCGCTGATGAGTTAAGTGACTTGTCCAAAGTTTCACAGTCAGTATATGTTACAGACAGAATCACACATTTAAGGCTAGAAAGAATCTCAGAGGCCATCTGATCTAAAGAATTCAGTCCCTTAGAGGCTAAATAACTCCAAAATTATAAAAGTAAGAAGTGACAGGGTCAGGACCTCATTCATAACTATCTAACCATGAGGCAACCTTGATTCTGATGCATGTGTTTATGTATTGTGTGTATATGTGTGTGTGTACATATACACACAAATGCACTCACATAATAGCAATCTGGACCATATCACAGGGAGGGAACAGATACAGCTGTGACCTGGAGCTAAGCTGCTGTCCAACGTGTGCTGTTTTCTGGACAACACATCCAGCAGCTCTGTCTAGCCTCCCTGCTGAACACATGAGCCCTTTGCTTCAGACCTTGTCCTGGCCCTGTGACAGCATGGTCTGCCAGCTGCTTCCCTACAGACAGCAGCCACTTGCGAAATTCTGCTTCAGTGACATTTTACAGTGCTGGATGTGTGAGCGATCTTTTGGCCCATGTACCCTTTAAGGGAAGAAAACAGCTTCATGTAAGTAGTTGAAATTGAATTAAAATGAGCTCCAAAATGTTCTTTAGTTCATTTCTCTCCTGAGGTGCAATGCATAATTGCAAACTCAATGGTGATAGCTGTGCTTACATCTGGTTTTTGCCTTGCTTTATTTTTCTATCATCTTGAAATACAGACATGGGGAGTAGCTATAAATAAATGAAGTCTACACTATGCAGACGAACAATTAAATCATTTCCCAAAACTAGGGGATATGAATTACATATAGGAGGTAATGAGATATAATGTAAAAATAAGATTAAATAAACACTGGCTTGGGTATCAATAGACCTGAGTAGCATCAGAGATGGAGTCAGGCTTATCTGGAATCAGATCTCATCTTTAATCCTGATCTGCAGTGGCAACCTGGGCAAGTTAGGAAACCTTTCTAAGATATCTTCTTTATCTGAAAAATGGGGATAAATACCTTACCTCACAGGGTTTGTTGTGAGGCTCACTTAAGATATTACATATAAAGAATTTTGCAAACATTAAAGCATTATGTGAATATCAAATATGATTAGTTCCATCTAGCTCTTCCCTCCTTACATAACTTTGGACTTCCCCATTAATCATTATCATTACCAACAAATATTTATAGAGAACTTACTATATTTAAGATACTGTGTTCAATATTAGAAATAGATGATGCTCTGATACCAAGTTCTCAAAAAAGCTTCCAGTCTTGCTTAGGAGATAGTGTTAGGACAAGAAATATATATGGAGGAACATAAACTTTCAAAATTGGAGTAATTGTTTTTCAGTATAATTAGTTTCCTTTGCAGTTCTATGCATTTTTTTTGATATATTTAAAAACATTATTCTGAAAATGGATTTGTAGCTTTTATTGGACTGACACACACACACAAAGTTAAGCTGAATGGCACAAAATGGAACTTGGGGCAGTCAGATAAAATCTATAGACATCTCAGAAAAATGTTTTTAAATTCATGAAAAATGCATAGAATTCTATAAACACACATGAAAAAAAGGTTTAAAATCCTTGATATAAAATAGATAATAGAAGCCTAGTTTACATGCTAAGATACAGTTTGGTTTAGTGGACAGAAAGCCAAGATTCTCAGGGTTTGTATCAGGGTTCAGGAAAACCTATGTTTAAACCCCATCTTTGACACATCATTCTATGGTTTGTGTGACACTGGACAAGTTATAAAAGGGAACTATTCACTGCTCTTGATAATGTGTAGAACTATGAATCACAAAGCAGATGCCGACATTCACTGGTAAAGGGAATTTTGTCAATGGGAGTTCCCTACAATCATAAAATGATAAGTTTGGTTGAAAAAAAGGGGCAATTGAAAAGGTTTACTATGTATGCTAAATGCCAATGAGTGGTACAATTAAAGCTAAAGGAATTCAGAGGATGACAGGAAAACCAAAAACTACAGCAATCAGGAGAGAATTTATGGGGAGAAAAACGTGAATTAGATCTAAATGATAGAGTTGAGGTTTTGAGAACCAGAGGACTAGATCTGTGGTAAGTACTTACTGGGGTAAGAAGTACTACTTCTCAAAATAGGAGGAGTAGCATAAATATAGGAAAGAAAAGGGGAACATTCTAAACAACAGGATGGAGAGAGATGAGAATTCACCTTAGTTTATGGATCTCCTCAAATTACTTTCTTCCTTTAAAGACCCATTTCATCATAGACTAAGGATAAAATCACCCAAATGGATCAACAAATTTATTTACCAGATTGAGCATTCTGAATGTCTTAAGTGTCACCAAGAATCCAACCCATCTTTAAAGAATAAATGCTTGTCCCCAATGAAGAGAGTTGGAGAAACATGAGACGACTGAGAGGAAAATTGCAGTAGAAGTGTTCCAGAAATGTTTTAATTATTGCACCCCCATTGAAATAAGGTATGTCCTTCCAGGCTGACTACCTTGAAGTGGATAGTATTCACTGAATGAATAAATTCTATTTGTAGGAGAAAAAAAATCTTTCTTATTTTATAGTTACAATTCATCAATTCTTTTGGAACTTTTGGTGATTGGGAGGAGGGAAGTGTGTGGGAGAAAAGAAGAAAAAGGAAATAAAAGAGCGAACAACAACAAAAAAATCACTATTTATTGAGTACTTACTATATGCAAGCAACACAAGGCTAAATGCTGAGAATACAGCGAGGAAAATAAAGGTCTCTTTCCTTAAGGAATTCACATTATAATGGAGCAGACAACACATATGGAAGGTATCAGCTGTAGTTCATATAGAAAGATGGGCCTTGGGGTGTAGCCTCAAGGCAGATGGCAAGGACTCTTCTGTAATATTGAATCACTTTGTAACACTGAGTCATTTGACAAGGACAAGGCCTTCTGTCACAAGGACTTTCTTTTCTGGGTTTTCCATAGTTGTGGTTTTAGCATGTGTAAGAGCATTTGCTAATCCATGGGGATGACTTCACATCATGATGATTAAAGGCATCAAATTAGAAGTGTTGCTATTTCTAAGGTGAAGAATGAGATAGAAACTGATAAAAAAAGAATTTAGGGAATCTTAAATAAAATGATCACTTAAAAAGAGTTCACTTCTTTCATACTTGTCCATCAAATTTGCCTTACAGTCCAATAATTCAGCAATTTCCCTAGAACAGGAAAGGTATTTTCCTAGACTCAGAACCATACATGGCAAATTATTCATTGAACTTCAGTAGCATATTTCATCAGTGAATCAACCAGAATAAGACACAGCTCCTGCCTAAGAGATTGCGCTGCAAGGTTTAAATTCATCTCATTCTCCACACTGCGAAGAATGGTTCGAATGTTCAAAGAACCTCTAAAATGCCTGTTCCAAGAAAAGAGAAAGAGGAGAGAGAGACAGAGACAGAGACAGATTCAGAGACACAGACACAGACAGAGAAACAGAGAGAAGGAAGGAGAAGGAAGATCAAGAAAAAACTTTATTACAATGTAGAATACTAAAGGGGATTAGGAAACAGAACTAGAAACATAGTTGAGAGCTCTAAACAAGGGTGTGATGGGGCCAGCAGGACCTGAGGGATGCTAAAATTTTCAGTGTGAGTTGTTATACTTCAGAAATCAGCAAATGCTATAAATCCTGGCTTGATTTATTGTTTTGTCAATTATCAAGATTTAAGAAAATGATAGAGAAAATATTGATAAAGCAGATTAAACTTTAAAGTGTTCTATGCATGCATTCTTCCCCAGAGAGTTGGATATGAAACATTTACTGGCACATCCTTGCCTGAAATTCAAAATTTTCAGAATAAGTAATTTGTAAATTGCACATTTTTACTTTTGATGTCTAATTCTATTATAAACAAATTTTAGAGATTCAAGCCTAATTAAAATAACATTATTTCAAAAAGTAATTAAAAGTTTTACTAAGATTCCTTTTTCACTAATCTCCCCTCCATGGTTTATTTCAACATTTTTTGGGTCTGTATCTACAAGACTTCAAAATAACTGGCAAAACAATCAGCCAAAAAACTTATTTTGCCTTTTTGGCCTTTACTATGGCAAATAACAGATTTGACCTTTCCCCTCCTCCCTCCTTTTAATGAATAGAATGATTGTTTGCTACATTGCCTGGGCTTGACCTGTTATTTTGGAATTGTATAGATACAACCTAAAAACACTGGTACCCAACTGCTAGGATGTTGATGACATTGTAGATAAGAATAAATGTCTTGCTTTCTATACACTTCATTTTTCTGCCTTCTGTTTCTACAGATAAATTTTCTGATTTTTCTCTTTTCTCCCAGTTATCCACTTAGAACTAATTCTCTTCCAGCCTATTCTACCATCCACCATTGCCTTTTTACTTACCACATATATAGTTTCCCAGAATACCCCTCTCTCTGCCAAGTGAAGTTAAAGTCACTTCTTAAAGAAAATAATGGGTATAAACTTTACTCTGCTTAACCCCTTTGTTGACTTTTCCTCTGGGAGCAAAAAAATCTTCACTTTAAACTTTATTTGCATAATTGCATGTATTCTATATATTATAGATGGAAAGGGATGTGATTTCCTGCCTCTTCAAATTTTGTTGTTTTTATCACAGGATTTAACCAGGAGTGATGAGGTTTTCATGTGGGAATATGTTAAAATGACTGTATTGTGATCAGATCCCCCGTGTAAATCATAACGGGGACCATACTTGGCTAAGCAGAAAATCAGCCATGCCTCTGAAGGCCATTAAAAGGCTCAATTTTGAACTTTCCATGTAATTGAGGCCAGGAGAGAGAACTAAAGGAAAACTTGGCCCCTGAAAGGAACTTTTTCTTAGTGGGAAAAGAGATTCCTTTCTCTGTCCCCCTCTTTGGACTTAGCATTTTGACTCAAAATTACTCAACTGGAAAGAGGCCTCTTATACACTAGTTTGGGAGTTCATTAATTGGAGATATTTAAAGTCATGGTTAAGATTAACCCATAAGAGAACAAGATGCAATCTCCAAATAATCATATATAGAGAGAAGAAGGCCCTTGAGGGAGAGCCAAAAATGGGACCACTGGTGTAAGAAAGAAAAGAGCTTCTTGGTGACTCAAGAGAGTTAGCATGGGCAATCAAGCGCCAAGTTGAAGCTACAAAACCTTGGAAGGCCTGATGAGTGAATTATCTGGCAGAAGTCTGCCAGATAATTCACTCATCAAGCCTTTCCATGAAATATATGAGGGTTAAAAGGATAAAACAAGAACAATGAGACTCTTCATGATCCAAGTTGTAAGCTGTCTGGTCATATGTATTCCTCACCTATATGCATATTCTTTGTATATAGATTATATTCCAGAAAAAAAATATATATATATACATACATATAAAATATAATATAACCTACATACATACAAAGAGGTATACTGAGTATATATATATATATATACATATATATATATATACCCTCTCTTCCCAAGACTGCTGCCTGAATTAGTGGGAAAGTATGCCTCGGATTTAAGGGTGAAATGTTTTGTAGCCATTATCCTTGGGATACCATTTTAGCAAATAACTTTTAATAAGAGGTAATTGTGTACAGGGGTTAATTTTTAATGAGAGGTAATTGGATGAACTTTAGGAGTGGGTAGTAGAAGAATATATACTCTATAGAGCCTCATTTTAGCAATTGCCCATTATGGACCCCAATTACAAAAGCAAGTGCTGAGTTATGTATGGGGGGGGGGGTTGTGTGTCCCTCTCTGGGTTATATGCACATATCTATGTATATTACACGCATACACTCATATATAGGCATATATCATGCATATTTATCTGTATCTCAAAAATGTTTAAAGTATAGGAGTGCAACATAATGGATTAGGAACTGGCCTTCCAATCCTCCAGTCAGGATGCTCCACTGCTGATGCACATTGACTCGATGGCCTTAGGCAAATCACATAACTTTTCATTGCTCCAGGCAAACTTATATAGCCACAGAGGAAATATAAGGCTGTTTTGGTAGAGGAGGGTAATCACTGTAAGCTCCCTATACAGATGAAATCATAGGTATAGTAATTTTTTTTAAAAATGTAGCTCCTTTACTTAATGTTGCTTTTTCTTACTACCTATTTTGACGGAAAAATCCTACCTTTCTGAAAAATTGCCCTTGTCCAACTAGTATGCCAGGAAATCAATCTCCTTTAATTCTTCTTTTCTACTGTGGCCTTTCATTTGTCTGCTACTTTGTATTTCTCACCTCTTTGAAAGTTAATAATGAGAAAGACAAGATGAAAAGATAGAAATGTCTGTAGACTTGTTAAAAAAAAAAAAAAAAGACATTTCATTCCGAATTGGTTCTCAGGGTTTGATAAACATTTTATTGGATCAATTAGGAAATAATGGACAAATTCCAGTGGACCACTAACATGAATTTACTGCTTAGCCCTGGGTTTGGGGATGGATAGAAAACCTTATAATAAAGCTTTCTGGATCAGGGCATTTGCTGTATGTTAGATCCCCAAAACAGATTTCTAGGCAGAAATGATACTTTACAAAGTTGAGAGCTTGATTTGGGGAAGCATTTTATGTTCCCTGTTCACTGTTACCTGGAATTTCCCTTTAGAAGCCCTCTTTTTTTTTTAACCTGGGAGAATAATTCCTAAATATTTAGATCATAAATTCTAAACCTGTTTTATGTATGTCATGGATCTCTGGCAGTCTGACAAAGCTTACAGAATTCTTCTCAAAAGGATGTTTTTAAATGAATAAAAGAAAATACATATGGTTACAAAGAAAATCAATTATACTGAAACCTAATTTTCAACATTTCTTTTTTTTTCCTCAAAAAAGATGTTTACAGACATCAGGTTAAAACTCTTGGCTTTACTATGATAATCCTTTCCCCCTCCCTGAGGCAATTGGGATTAAATGACTTGCTTAAATGACACAGCCAGGAAATATTAAGTGTCTAAGGTCAAATTTGAACTCAGGTCCTCTTGATTTCAGAACTGGTGCTCTATCCACTGTGTCACCTAGCTGCCCCAATAATCCTTTTTAAAGTAACAAAGTTGTCCTGCACTAGAAAAGTTGTTCTATTAGTATGTGATCAACAAGCAAATCACATTCATTTTACAAATATTAATTAACCATGTACACATGTAAGCAGGGGCTATAAAGACAAAATCCAAACAAACCTAGACTAAGGCTTGAATAATGTGGGAAAAATGGGTAAATTCCAGTGGACTACTAAAATGAATTTACTGTTTAGTCCTAAATTTGGGAATGTGAGAAAATCTTATATGTAAGAGTCATTTGGGAGGTGGTCATTTGGGAGAGTGGTTACAACATATACTCAAGTAAGGGAGTAGACTCAAGTAGAGTTGAAATAATTTCAACATTGGAGAGGAGTCAAGAAAAACCCAACTAAGTAATGATGCTTTAGCTGAGTTTTGAAGATAGGTAGATACTAGGACACAGAATTGATATATCTGGATAAAGATCCCAAATGCTCAATGCACCATAGACTTAGAATCCTGTTAAAATGCAAATTTTGGGGATAAAAACCCAGCCTTCTAGATGAGTGATGAAAAGAAATCTCAGCACAGTGCATTCAGTTATATCTATTAGAAATCTCTCAAAATTGTTTCCCAAAAACATATAATTTTATGGGAACACACTAAAAGCCAGAGTTGGACACATCCTCTGGGATCAGAGAATCACCAGCTTCTGCCTTACACTACTAACACCTATATTCTTCATATTCCATAATACTTTCCTCCTGCACAAATTTGTTCATAAGCCATCTGGGCATTAACAAACAGGTCTTAATATTCTCCACTGAACACACTCACCCACATTTTCTCCTTATTTCACTACTACTATTCTATTTCTGGGGGCTCTTTCTCTCTTCCTTTATCTCTCTGGCTTTATGGGCTCTGTGTGTGTGTGTGTATGTGTGTCTCTCTCTGTCTTTCTGTCTGTCTCTCTGTGTGTGTCTCTGTCTCTCTCTGTGTTTCTTTGTCCTTCAGTCCTTCAGTCTCTGTCTCTGTCTTTCTCTCTCTGTCTGTGTCTCTGTCTGTCTTTCTCTGTCTCTCTGTGTCTCTATCCCTGTCCCTCTGTCATTCTGTGTATGTCTCTCTCTCTGTCCCACTGTCCCTCTCTCTGTCCCTTTGTCCCCCCCTCCCTCCATTTCTCTCTCTCTCTCTCTCTCTCTCTCTCTCTCTCTCTCTCTCTCTCTCTCTCTCTCTGTCAATGTCTCTCTATGTCTCCATCTACTGGCTTCCTTTAGATAAATTATCTTCTACAGGAAGTCTTTCCAACTTTTAAAAATTCTATCTACCCTCTCTTAATGATTTTCTATTTTATCTTGTATATAGCTTGCTTAATTTTCTTTTTAAAAATGCACCTACCACTGGAAATCCTTTGCAACCAGGTATGAATTTTTGGTCTTCCTTCTTTGGAAGTGAATCATCAGACACCAGGGAAGGGGAATAGTTTCCAGTGATGATCCCACTAGAACTACAGCCTTCTTAAGCGACAGCATTGGAGTGTTACACATCATTTGGTACCGTTCTGGCTCCAATGTGTATAAGAAAGAAGTAGTTGAGGTGGACCTCATTATGGAAATGCATTGATGACCATGTAGGCATTGTGGTTATATTAAAAATCTCCAAGATTTTCAAGTGCTCAAAACCATCTTTGCTGATGAAGTGGTTCTGTTATACTTGGCATAAATCCAAGATCTTCATCAAGTATTACAAGGAATGACGAGATAACCATGGCAATGAAGAGCTTGACAAATATTGAAACAATAGAAAGAAATCTGGTAAGATGATGCAAATCATTGCCCATACCCTATATATGCCTGTTCTCCCTAAGATAGAAATCTCACTGATGGAGATCCAAGGTGCCTCATGATCCCAAAAGAAGATGGAGAAGAAAGTGCCTGTGTCCACTGTATTTGAGCAGGACAAGACGACTGATATCATTGGGGTGACAAAATGTAAGGATTACAAATACATCACCCACCCATGCATCATCAAAAGTTTTCTCATAAAACCCACTAAGACCCGCTTAAGGTAGTCTCTGAGGTAGCTTGGCATTCTACCTATGTCATGTTCTTTATGGACCAAGTTAATACTGCTGATCTGAGTCAATAAGATTTATAAACTGGCCATCCTTACCAAATCAAGGATGACAACATGATTAAAAAAAAACACAATGCTTCTCTTAATTATGATCTATCTGACAAGAGCATGAAACCTCTGGTATGATTTGTCCCATTATGATGAAGTGATCAATGATTTAAATTATCATTCTGGAAGGCTACGTTGTTGAGACCAAGCATGTCATCATTCTATGAAATCTACTGCCGATAGATAAAACACTACATTTTGAAGAAGATAGATTTGAAGCTTATCAATTCTACTAACTACCTTTACATTTGGCCACAACCATTTCCTGATCTTGAAAGAGAAGAAAGAAAAAGAGCCATATTGATAAGAAGAAAGCTGTTTAATCCTTGCATGTTAAATTCTAAATAAAACTGGAATTATTTTTAAAATTATATTGATATCTTTTTATTTTTATATCACTTTCATTTTTCTTATATCTTCCCCTGTCCCTTATAATAGGTCCTCTCTTATAATAAAACTGTTATGAATGATAAATTTATAAAAATTGTCATCTTAAAAGGTGGTATGGATAAAAATATGTGTTGAGATAAAATACATATGGCAGCTCCATAACAATTATTATAAGGTAGATTTTAAATGTTGGGGGAGGAAAGAGATATGTCTAGCCTTTTAGTGTCATTGTGAATTTAAAGCTGAAAAGGATCTTAAGAGTTCTTTTATTTCAGGACCCTTCATTTTTTTTTTTTTTTTTTTTTTTTACATGAAGAAACTGAGATACAGTTAAAGATCTTAGCCAAGGTTACACAAATAGCAACAACACAGGGTTGCTTTTTTTTTTTTTTTTTTAAACCCAGATCCTCAGACTCCAAGTTAACTGTCCTTTCTATTTTACCAGGCTTCCTTGGTAATATTTAAAAGGTCTACTTTGCCTGCACAATTTCATTCTCAGAAACAGTGATGATAGGTTAGTATTTAGGTTTTGATGCTTCTAACCATTAACCTTTTTTTCCCCATAAAAACATTTTCAGTTTTCATTATCAGTGTTAGAATGTAATCATATGGCATTTGAATTCATAGCAAATCTGATTTCATTTCTAAAAGTCCCTTATTTTAGGGAAAAAAAAGGATCACATATCCACAATGTCAAGGTAGAGCTTAAAGACCTTTTCTGTATTTTAGAGGAAGTCATTTCATATTGATGTTTTAATTTCTTCTGAGCTAACATCACTTGGAAATTCCCATAACAAAGAACTCCATCTGCAGTGTCTCTCTATAGCCAAAAACTAAGCAGGGATTTGAGACTATTTCTCAAAGAGAGTTATTGTTTTTTTTACATGGCTTCTACATTATATTGTACATGTAATGATGTTTCAAACCAAATCAATACATATTTTCAAAGTCATTGATTTCAGTGTAGAAATGGGCAGAGAGAAGAATGGAAGAAAACACATGAGAAAATATAGCTTAGATTTGAAAAAAAAAGAGACCAAAAGCTTGTAGTCCACCTAAGAGCCTCATATCTGTATGTTAGGAGTACTTTTTTTAAGGACTAAGGGGAGAACAAAGGGCAGTTTGAAAGCCCTAAACATAACACATCTTCATCACATCTTCTTATCAATGGTTATTTTCTCTGAATAGGGTATAATTACAGGAAACTGTTCTAGCTTCCAGACAAATCTGATTAAGGAACTTTGGAACTCCTGAACTCTAGAGTAGCCAGTAGACTTTTTTAAAAGTCCATAAGATTGCTTTTCTGTCACCTATGCTCAGGAAGAGTATCATGAGTAAAAGGTCCTGCCCAAGACATAATGCACACTGATTTAGATGAATATATGAGCTCATGCCAGTTTCAGAGAGTTGCCTGCACTTCAGGAGGAGTAAGGTGAAGAAGACAGTATTTTCTTGCCTTTGTGAGAAATTCAAGGGGACCTAGTTAGTTAGAATCTCAAAACACACATTCAAAGTAAAGGTAGAAGAAAGCTAGAATGGAAGTTTTCTCTTTTAAGCCTATTGAGTGGGTGGCTGAGTCAGGAATCAATTCTCTTTGACACAATCTTCTTCTTCTTGACAGGGATCAAATGATTGTGGTTTCATCCCAAAGTCCTGCTGAAACTGGGTAAGAGGAGCTCAGCTCAGATCTATTCATGTTCTACATGGAATCTTCTTCCCCTATTACAATTCTATTGAATAATGTTTCTATTTTTATAGTAATCATCCGTGACTAAAATAATTGCAAAATTTAGATTCTAAAATACCATTCCATGATATAAGAATTTTAATAAATGAAATTAAAACAAATACATGCAAAGAGAAACAAATTTGGAGGCAATCTAATCTTTAAATTTTTTTCTCAAAAAATTATAAGCTTAACAAAAAACAGTCAAACCAACTTACAAAATATAAGATAAAACTTCATTCTAAGCCCTTTTTCTTTATTTGATATCTTTCTACTTAGCTTATTTTGAAATCTGGCCAAATGTTGTATTATTCTCTTTGATCATCATCCATGACACTCAATTTCCCATCACCATGACTTTGTTCTGGACATTCTACATCCTAGAATGCATTTATTCCTTTTATGAATAAAACCTTTCCTGACCCCCACTCTTCAAACTCCTCAAGCCTTCCCATCCAAATTATCTTGTGTGTAAATCATATATATATGTATGTATATATATGCATTTATTTACTTTATGGTTATGGTATATATATATATACACACATATGAAACAGAATAAGTGCTAAAATAATAAAATAAATTATTGGTTGATATATTAATTGACTAGATCAAATGAATTAACAAACCATTAACAAGCAAGGAAAATTCTTTTGTTCTGTGTCCCTAGCCAGACCTGTTCAAAATTTTATTTTCCCCTATTTTCCTACTTTTTTTTCTTCCCTTGAATAAATGTTAGTGTGCATAAAATTCCATTTCTGATGATTTTGCTTTGCATCATCTCATATGGGTTTTTCCATATTTCCTTATATGCTTCATATTTATCATTTTTATGGTACTATAATATTCCATTGCATTAATATACCATAATTTATTCAGTCATTCTCCAATTGTTGCATATATAGGCTGTTCCTAGTATTTTGCTATTACAAGTGGAGCAGCTATGAATATATTTATATAGATACGTCCTTTCCCCCTCTTTTTATGATCCTTTTGGGATAGAGTCCTAGAAATGGATGAGGTAATATAATTTTGAAAGCATTGAGGGATCATTTTACAAGATCGCTCAGGGTCTGGAAGGTACCAGATGAATGGAGAAAATCAGAGATGATTTGATTAAAACAAACAAACAAAAGATGATCAAGAAAGTATTAAGTAACTGCTAATTCATATGCCAACTTTTTTTTATTGTTACAAATTCTTTATGAGAATGATCTATACGTATTACAAGGTATCCTTGATGAATTGGTGAGAAAAGAACTGGTAGGTTTTTCAAACAACTTTCTACAGACTCACAATTGACTTAAAAGCACAAAGAATACAACCCCAACCTCTGTGTTTATTATTTCTGTACATTTGATTTATCAGAGCTGAGTGGAACCTTCCAGACTATCTTCCAGCAGTATGTGCACATATTGAGATCTTGCAGGATTCCTTCATAAGTATGAGGGCCACATACTCATAGCTTTTTTAAAATATAAAATTTTAAAATTTCATTTTCTTATATGCCAGTCCACTATCTCGCTGATATAAATTCACTAGACAAAGATCTTGGACCACGTTCTGTGCAAGAAACATTCCATATGTATTGAATAGTTGCTCAGAGGCTTTTGTTTACAGATGTTATTATATTGATTGAATAAGGTCTCAGAATATTATAGTTATATAGAGTTTCCTCAATAAGATACATGATTACTCAAAAAAGATCAGCTTGACAATCCATATTGGGAAAAAAAAAAACTAAATGGATAAAAAACATATATTGGGTGACCAGATCATTGGCATTACGTTAATGCATTTTACCAGAGATGAACATAGCCAATGAATAGTGAGATCCCAAAATGAATTAAAAGAAAGAAAATGAGTAATATTTACAAAATTTTGAAGTGTTCCAAAAATCCCAAGTTGCTGCTTGCTTCAAAGCCCCACATTTCCAATAAAAATATGTTCCTAGTGAAACCTAATAGTTATAAATTTTGTCATACTATATCCTCAGCAGGGGCAGAAATAAAGAAACCCAAGATGGGCACACATATGCTATATCAAATTTCCAAAGATGATTTACCTGCAAGAAGTTATCTTTGGGATATTGATGTGAAAATGCAGAATTGGAAAAAGAAATACATGGAATGATGGGGGGAACTCTGAAACTGTCCTCTGACTTTGGGGGGAATGCTTGAAAAATTCTCTTTGAACTCTTGAGAAGCTCTCCCTTGCAAAAGACCAGCCCCAGGGAATTAAGATAAGTAGTTTCATTCTGTTACACCCCCTATTGAGTAGAAATTTAGTCCAGAAACATTCATTCAATTGGAAATCTTGTATTCAATTGGAAGATTTTGGTCTGATTTCAACTCAAACTGCCCCCAGCCCCCAGCCAAGATAAAATAGGTTTCTGCTCACTCATTTTTTTGCAGAGGCCCAAAGCAGGAACCTCTCCTTGGCATAGTTGCCTGTAAGGACCCCCTGTCCACTGAGAAGACACCCTTTTTTCAACATTAACCTCTCTTTATCTCTCTGCCAGGATTCCTCCTTCACTTCTCTGTCGGGACCTTGCCACTGAGGAAGTCAGCATCCTAGTAAAAGCTGACTTCTCAGTGCCAATAAAGTTCTTTTTGCCAGTCTAACTTTTGGGGTTTGTAAATTCTTTTACAAGGACCTGCGCAGACCAGAAGGGGTTCCCACAATTCTCTGCCCTGGGCTAAACCTCATCACTATTATGTAGCATGAGCAAAGGAGAACTGATGGACAGTCAAGTACCATCCATAAAATATGTGTGAAAAGAACCAGGACAAAGCCTTCAGCACTTTTTGGAGCATCAATGGGAAAATGTGCACAAATATCACATAGAATTAAAAAGCATGATTCAGTGATAATTGATACCAATGGAATTAATACCTGCTTCAAAGAGATCACAGAACTACTGAGTTATTCAAATTCCTATTCAGAATGGTCTGCTTCATTTTATTTTAGATATAGTACCTTGCTTATTGGATCACAAATTTTGATCTGAAAGCAAACTTAGGTTGTTGTGTATAGCCTTGTTATATATTATGTTATTATCATCCATACTTTCCAGATGAGGAAACTGAGGCAGAAAGAAGTTAATCAGCCTTGACTTAATCAATGATTATTTCCCACCAGGTCACATACCTAATAAATGTTTGAGGCAAATTTGAACTCCATTTTTTTTTTTACCTGTGGCATCATAAAAACACAACAAAAATGCTTTTCCCTTTACCCCCGGTGGGCTTAGCTTGAAAGTACACTACCAGCCTTAACTTCACTAATTCATCTTTTAGAAATGAACCCTGCTGGCCTTTAAGCATTGCTGCCATGGGAACAAAGCCACATTTCCAGTCTGGTCAGGGGTTTTAATAGTCACATGGCAAGATCCATTTCCTGTCCTTGACCTTCTGTTTGTCTCAATTTGATCATACAGGCTAAGAAAGCACTAAACAATACTTAGGAATTCTTTCAAGTGAAGAATTCTCTTCCTTAGCTTTAAAATGACACTTTGAATGAAACAATCTTCCCTCCCCCACCCCCACCCCAGCACAAATGCCCTTATGCAATTACTGCAAATGAGCTATTTCTTGTTAAGAGTATTTCCTCCTAGCTTGGATCATTTCCCGTTTTCACACTTTGGCTCTTGCTCCATTGAGGGAGGAGTTGAAGAGAAGAAAATTTGGTTCTCCGATCTAGCCATGATATTGCTGCCAAAGCAACAATATTTTATGATCTTGTCATTCCGGGCAGAACAATGATGCTATTTTCTCTAAATCTGGAAGTTGAGGATTGTTTCTTTTTTCCCCCAATGCAAAATAAAATGTCTAAGGCTCTTAGTTCTTTGTATTTGTTGAAATATCTCCCTTCCCCCAGTGGTATTCTGTTTTGTTTCAGCGCCTACACAGAGCTATTTTACTAGCTTAGCTTTTTTGTGACCATTTAAGGGGAGAGAGTCTGACCACTGCCAATTTGATAACATAACAAACAAATGATAGAAACCCACAATTTTATTAGGAAAACTGGCTCCAAAAGTGTAAATCTTATTGACATCACTTATCTTCCTATAACTTCTGCTTATGTGAATAAAAATATCTTTTTGTTTTGTTTACAACTACATGTCAGCTAAATAATAGAATGGGAGAAGCCAACTTGAAAGACATGGGTGATTTGTGCAACTGAAAGGGCTTTACAATTAGGAGTCCTGGCAGAATACAAAAAAGAAATTGTTTTGGCCTGGGGTGGAGATGGGGGGGAGGGGGAGAAGCTTGGGGTTGGGGGAAAGGGAGAGGAAAAAAGACTGATAGTGAGATTGAAACACACAGAGAAAGAGAGAGACAGAAACAGCAGAGACAGAAAGAGGGAGAGAAGGAGGGAAACAGAAAGACACACAGATAGAAATTAGGAGAAGAAAGAAGAAGAGAGAGAGAAAGGGAATAATTTATATTAGAATTCCTCTTTCTCAACCATAGAGTATGTAACATTTTTAGGTATTTATCTGACATTTAATAGCCAACACTATGATATAAAATTATCTCTGCTATTTGATTTTATTTATGGTATTTGTTTGGAAAATATTATATTATTATCAGCATATTATTAAATCCCATTTCTGTGATTATGTGTACCCACACAACCTCTCCACTTTTTCCTATTCTTATGTATATACACAAATATACATCTCTCTATATGGAAATACATGTGTATATATGTGTATATATATATACATATATACACAAATAGACAGAAACATATGTAACTGGATCTGGAATTTTATTAATATAGACAATTCCCAATTTGGAAACTCCCATTATTATTATTAAAAAGTAGCAACTCATCTACAAATTATAGCCTTATAGTATTCTGTTAAATATGATCACAGAGTCCTAAAAAGATTAAATATATTTGAGATAGGAATTGAACCACGCGTCTTCTTCTAAATTATAAAGCTAGTCTTCTCTATACTATAACATCAGTGTATCAGGCTGCTTCTCTCTGTATATCTGTGTGTATATATGTGTATATGCTCATACACATAAGGGGTGTGTATGTATATTTTATGTGCATATTATTCATATATCACATCTAGATAAATATGTAACATTATATAGTTAATATTTCACATGTGATAAATATGAAATTATATCAGTAAATATATATTCTCATATTAATTTGTGATTATTTTGTTTTTAAAGTATGCATGTGTGAATGTGTATGTATGAATCAGAGGAAGGAAATCCTCCCAGGTGTGTTTTGAATTAGAGTGACAGAATAATAGAACAGCTTCTGAATTAATTCTACATCCATTCATGGGGCTTGTTTGTTCCATCTGTTCAAGTGTCATTTAATATTTGTCACCTTCACCTATTACACGATGTTCTTAGAACAGGGTTTCAGTACCTATTCAAATTACATATGATACAATGGATCACCCCCTTTGGGTTTTTTATTTGTTTTGGGACAAACTGAAATGCCCTTATAAGCAAAAGAAATTCAGATCTATTTCACCTACAATCACTAATGTTATATAGATACATATAAAATGATGCTGCTTTTCCTTTTATGATCTTCAACCTATGATTTTTCTCTACATAGAAAACTTGTCTGCAATTTAGTCTTACAGAATTACCTTGGGTAATTGAAAGACCAAACGTCTTGAAAATTGTCATATAGTTATTATAAATCAGAGGCAGGTTTCCAATATGGGTTTATTCCCTCCAATTCTACCCTTTTATTAGCTTCACCAAACAACTTCTCACCATTTTTTCATAACTACTGGAAAGCAAAAAGTTGTTAAATGGATCTGGCTAGACCAAAAGGAATATAGGACAGGGTAGAAAGTGAGGGACAGAGGTGAAACAATATATTGATATTACCAGGACGAGAAACAATTTTGTCTGTGTAATGATGTTGCCTGCAGTTTGTTTTCCTTCCAGAGTTATTCAAACTCTGAAGTAACACAGGAAGTTACAATGCTTTGTTCATTACAATGAAAATAAAAAGAATATGTGTCTTAAGTGGGAAAAAAAATTGAGAATTTTTTCATTTAATGTTTCCTATTTAATAACAACAGTCCAACTTTGTATGAATGTTGGTGTTTTCAGGGGGTGCTAATAGTAGCCTTAGCCTGTTAAATGATAATGGACTCATTCTATTCCCACCAAGAAAAAGAGTAGATCAGTTACACAATGATTCTTGCAATCAGGCAATGGTAATATTCTATATTTTATATTCAATGCACAATATTAGAGAATTTCATTCCCTAGGGAATTAATAGAAAACATATTCTCCAAATGCACTCAGCAAACAAATATATATTCATGTTATGTTGGGAGCACATATGGTTACCTTTACCTAATAAAAAGCTTTTATGAATCTTTGTTCGAATCCAACTGTCACCTGGGAAGTGATCCTTACTCTATTTAGCAAAAAAGATTTTGTGAATGTAGAATTGATAAGATTTAAGATTATGTATGAGGGGTAAGGGAAAGTAAAGAGTTGAGTAAGATATTGAGGTTTTGAGCCTGGGTGATTAAAAGGTTGATGATATTTGCAAAAGTAAGAGGAAAGTAGGGTTTTCGAGGGAGGGTAAAGATAAGTTCTGTTTTAGTGATGTTGAGTTTGAGATGCTATTGGTATATCTAGTTTGAAATGCTATCACTTTCCTAGACTCAATAATAACTTCTGATACTATGACAAAACCTAATGATGGTAAAAATTTAACAATTAAATAAAAAATAGCTTTAAATAGAGAATAGAATAATTAGGTGATGTCTCTAGTATTGCTGTTATTTCAACAAGAGGGAAGAGAATTTAGCTTTATCTGATAGGATTCTAGTGGCAGTTAGAGAGTTGTGGAAATCCCCTTTTGGTCAACACAGGTCCTTAGTGAAAGAATTCATGAACCCAAAGAGTTTTAGGTGGCAAAAATAGAAGTTTATTGTTTGCTAAGGAATGATTTCCTCGGTGGCAAAGTCCTATTAGGGAAATGGAGGCTGGCACTAAGAAGAGAATGCCTTCTCAGTGGGCAGGTCCTGGTAGCTATACCAAAGAGGCAGAGAATGCTATTTTTGACTTTCTGAAAATAAATGAGTAATCTGAAACCTATTACATGAACATATCTTGGTGGGGGGCTGGGGCAATTTGAGCTGATCAGACCAGTATCTCCCAAATGAAATTGCTTTGAAGGCTTTTGCAGCCTGAATTTGAATGGGCATCCGGCTATCAATGGAGGTGATTTGCCTTAGAAATGGCCCAGCCTGAGAAGCTCTCTCACATGGAACCTGGGGAGGGGGGGGTCAGGAATGAAAGGGGACAGATCAAAAGGAAACACAGTTTCACACCCCCATCATATCTATGTTCAGAATAATGTTATAAGACAGAAACTCAGGAGAGAGAGAAGGACTGCATATATAGAGATCTAGAAATCATATACTTGGAGATGATAATTCAATTCATGGAAACTGATGAGATGACCAAGCCAGAAAATATGAAGAGAGAAGTGAATACCTTGGACAGAGAAACTTAGAATTGGAGTGGATGACAGATTAGAAACTAGATAAAGACTCTGAGGGAAGATGGACAAGAAGGAGAAGGAACAGGAAAGAACAACATCGTAGAAACCTAGAGAGAACAGAGCATCCAGGAGGCAAGTTATATGAAGATAGACATAGATACCATAGTTGATTTCTGCCCCACCAAAAAGGGCAACCATCCCTCAAATTACATTACTACTTCTAAAGTCAAGGCACATTTCAAAGTGATATGGAATACACATGCAGTGCATGTCATGGCTAACATCCAACAGCTTCTCGTAAATGAGTACAATGAGGCACAACAGGATATATTTATACACACACACACACACACACACATACAATTCTCCAGAAGTAGAGAACACATAGATCAGCATATTGAAGAAAAAAACAGCACCAGAGTGAAGCTGAGAGCAGGTGCTTTGGGAATGCCTATGACAGAAGTACTGAAAAACTAAAAATATATAATTGAAAGATCAAACAGAATAATTCTGTGCAACTGAAAGTGAGTTCCCTAGACTGAGATCTCTATATTCTCGGTAAGGTCATCCTTGTCAAGAAAGTTTACTGTCCAAATGGATTAACTCTTGGTGGACCATGAAGTTTATTTAGACAAAACATGGATTCCCTAAAAGTGCTGCTTTTACCCTAAGTATGGATACAGCTAATGATTATGTCTCCCTAGAAAAATAATAGATCCTTATCTACTGGTTATTCTGTTCTCTACTTAATGCTTTGTTTATTTAATTGGTCAATTTTACTTTCATTAGGATTTGTCAGAATATCAAAGGTTATTGTAGAGCCTAGTAAAGTAATAAATTGCCTATTCTCTTTATTATTATTTTCCCAAATTATATGAACTGATTCCCAAATTATATGAACAAGCTATGCCATTATGCTGAAATTGCTCTCTTCACAATCACCAATAACTTCTTAAATTGCCAAATTCAGTAATATTTTTCAGTTCTTATCCTTTTTGACATTTCTGTTATGTTTAGAAGTTTTGACTTGCCCTCTCTTTCTGGATAGGGTCAGGTAGGTCAGGCAGTAGATAGAGTGCTAGATATAGAGTTAGGAAAATCTGAGTTCAAATCCAGCCACAGACACTTATTAGCTGTGTGTCACTGGGCAAGTCACTTAACCATAATTGCTTCAGTTCTTGACCTGTAAAATGAGCTAAAGAAAGAAATGATAAATTTTCCAAGAAAATTCCAAATGGGAATCAGAAAGAGACAGATACAGTTAAAATGACTAAATAACAATGAGCTCTACTCTCTCCTTTGTAGCCTTCTCTATTCTTGCAATTTTGTCATTCTTTTCTCCTTTTCTCTGACCTTTAGTTCTTTTCCATTTGACTTCTATCTCCCCTCAAGCTCCAAGTATGGATATATCCCAAAACTTTTTCATAAGCTCTCTTCTTCTCTTTTGAATTTTTTTCTCTTGGTACTTTCATCTATTTAGCTAGAATTTAATTATCCTCTCAATTTACATGACTTCTAATCAGTTAATAAATATTTCTTAAGTGCCTACTATGTGCCAGACACTGTTCTAAGTACTAGATGTGTCCAACTTTGTCTAGTCTCTCAGTGGACCTCCAATTCCAGTTTTCCAGCTTCCTGATGGATCTGAACACCTAGCTATCAAAAGTCCATAAGCATTTTTGAAATACTATATGCCAAGTATTGTGCTAAGTGCTGGGGTTATAAAGAAATGCAAAAAGCAGTTGCTATCCCCTGAAACTTGCAGTCTAATGGGGAAGATAATATGAAAATAGCTATGCACAAATATGACACAAATAGGATGAATTGGACAAAATCCACAGAGGGAAGGCCCCAACATTAAGGAGGAAGGTCTTGTGGAAGATGGATTCTAGTTGGGACGTGAAGAAAGCAAGGGAGAGGACATGGAGAGTAGAAAATGCCAAGTATGAAGCACAGCTAGTGAAAAAGCCCCCAAATCCACTCAAATCTTAGTTTTAACACCAAAACACCAATACAAGACAAGATCTTCCCCCCTAGACATCTCTATTTCTTTTGCTAAGGCCACCATCTTCTTAATTAGCTACAGAAACTTCAATTCTTCCCTGCCAGTCACTCAACAAATGTTTACAAAGAGCTTGCTTTATTTTAGGTCCTGTTCCCATCACTAGGGATTTGGAGAAAGGCAAAAGCAAGGTCTCTGCCTTCAAGAAGTTAATATTCTGGGGGAGGAAACAGTATGTGAATAACTGTGTACAGATAAGCTATAAATGGGAGGTAATCCCAGGGGAAAGGCAGTAGCAGTGGAACAAGCCTGGAAAAGGCCTCATGTAGAAGGTGGGATTTGAACTACCAAGGAAGTAAGGAGGTAGAAGGAGAACCACTCAGAAGATATCCCAAGTGTTCTTTTCTTTTCTACTATCCACATACCCTCAGTCTAGCTCTTAATGCTCTCTCTTCACTGAAATAATTTTTGTTTGGCCACAGTGGCACATGCCTCTAATCTCTCCAAGGGGATAGTTTGAGCTCAGGAATTCTGAGATATAGTAGAGAAAAGCTGATTGGGTGTCCCTAATAAGTCTGACAATAATTTGGTGAGCTCCCAGAGCAGGAGGTATCAAAACTGCCTATGAAGAGGCGTGTTCCTGGCAAGGTCAGGATTAAAGTAGGTAAAAATATGGTAATCCTAACTGATGGGGTCAGGCCTATGAGAGTTACAATAACCTAAGTAAAATAGGGAGACTTAATCTCAAAAAATAAAAGAAAGAAAGAAAAAGAAGGAAAAAAAGGAAGGAAAGAAGGAAGGAAGAATGAAAGGATAGAAGAAAGGGAGGAAGGAAAGAAGGAAGAAAGAATGAAAGGAGAGAAGGAAGGAAGGAAGGAAAAAAAGGAAAGAAGGAAGGGAGAAATGGGAAGAAGGAAGAAAGAAGGGAAAAGAAAAAGAAATTCTTTAGCAAAACGAATAAAACTACCTAAACAACTTCTAGCAGTAGATAGCATTTTGGGGACTTTGGGAATCACAGAGGCCTTCTAGGGCCCCTGAAATCATACCACCTGAGCAGTCACCTGTTTCAGCTATTTGTAAAGCCTTCTCTGCCATCCTTGAACCTCACCGGGATAGTGGAGTTATTCCCACCCCAATTTCCCAAGTCATTTTAGGGACATACCATATGTCACATACTTTTGTCTATTTAATGCCATGTGAACTGAAATAATGAGACATTCTGGAAACATGAAAAATGATGTTTTGCACTTATCTAAAGCCTCTTTTCTTTTGAGCACTTTATAAACATGAAATAATTAATCCTTGTAATATCAAGTAGAGGAGGCAAGTAATACTGATGCAACGATAAATTGACTTTTTCAAGGACCCACTATTTTAGATTAGGGATCAAAGAGCTCCCTAATCCCAGTTGTCTGCTCTGACAACCATACTCCAGTAACACTGGAGATTCACAAGAAGGTTCTTGTATAATTATATAGAGTTGTATAATTAAAACATTGATATCAAAATCAGAACACACTATGGCAGTGTGGGAGAATAAAGAAAGAAAGGGAGAAGAAGGAAAATAAGAAAATAAACGGTCAGACTGACATACAGACCCAGATGGACAGAGAGATGCTTCATCAGAAAATTGTAAATTTTATATATATTTTTTTACAAATTGTTTTGCACAGGTCTGTTAAACTTGCACTTCAACTTTCTAACCTACAAAACTGGCACACCTATCCCTTAGAGGTGTTGCAGTAATGGATCATAACTTCCATATCATTTTTTCCCATAGGGATGTGAAATACCTTGGTACTAAAGCACTAGATAATTATAGACAAAGTGTTTAAAATAAAAGATGTTGAGTAGAATCAGGAAGAGGAGTTGGAGTGTGATGTTCTAAAATTAAATATAACACATGGATTACCTATATGATATATATGTGCATATATATATATGTATTTTTATGTATATATATATATATATATACATATGTGTGTGTATATATAATATGATAATTATCAAATCTATAGCTTATATCCTTGGCAAGACATTTGTGCTTAATCTGATGGTGTTTAGCAAATGTTTTTTCACTTGCTATTATGTGCAAAGCACTATGCTAATCATTAGGTATACAAAGACAAATACAGGGACCTTATATGGATAACCAAATATAAATTATATACAAAATAATCTTCTTGCTTCCTTCTTCTCTTTCTTCTTACCTCTATTTTCCCTTTCCTTCCTTCCTTCCTTCCTTCCTTCCTTCTTTTCTTTCTTTCTTCCTTCCTTCCTTCCTTCCTTCCTTTCTTCCTTCCTTTCTCCTTCCTTTCTCCCTTCCTTTCTTTCCTCCCCAGTTACTGTGCAAAGTGATGAGCACACAAAGAAAGGAATCTTTCCTAGTTCTTAACCTCGAGGAGCTTACATTCTAAAGGAGGAGAAGAAATGTAAATAAATAAATACATATAATATATAATCAGTTTTCCTATAACTTATTTTGAAAACAGGAATCTGTTCCAGTATCATAGATATATCAAGGAACAACTTGTCTTTTGAATTTGCTCTTTCATGTTTTCATCTGCCACCAACAATGGGACAATAAGGTACCAACTACATCTGTTGTTAACACCTTCCTTCTAATTTCAGATAACCCTCTTTCCCCTCTTATCTCATTAACTCTACAACCCTTCCAATACCCTCCTTCCATGTATTTGTGAAGGTAAAGTGACATATTTGGTGTATATCTTGTGGTGCAGTAGGAGGTATGGACAGAATAGGACTAGTCTGTTACTCTTTCATCCTTGATCCCTCTCCTACTGGTAACTGTGTATATTTGCTGTTATGTGTAAAAGAGAAAAAATGAAAGGGGAGATGTGCGAGTTATATCTGCAAAAGGAGGAAAGTATTCATAAAAGCATTTGTGAATCTGCTCCAGAAAGTGCTAAAGTAACCTCTTAAGTCCCTGATGAAGGAATTGACAAAATGGAAAAAAAAAATGACTAAATGTGTATTAAATGAGATGGTGGTCCTCCCTGCTTCCTCAACAGCGCTCATCTGCCAGAACAAGTGCCTCAACTCCCTGGCTGCCCCTTCAATGGCTCCTGAGCTCCTTGGGGTGGGGATGGGGATAAAGGTGGGGCTTACCATTAGACATTAGACATGTGCTTTATCAAAGGGAAACAGTTCAACCATGGAGCCACAAGGGAGGTTAGAGATGACAGGAGTTGTCACTTTCCCTTTTTAACCTGGAGTTCTTCTGACACATCCCCTAGTCCCTTCCATGTTCCTCCCATCCTATCCTGAGTTGCCTCTCCTGTCACCTGCATTTTATAAGTTATTTCATGGTTACTGAGTTATAAAAAATGCATAGGATCAGAATTAATGTTTTGTTATACAGAATTATGTGCAAAAGTGTATTTTCAACCATCTCTAGCAAAAGATTACAATTTTAGATAGTCATGGGAACCTAATCTCCTATTTTTCAGAGGTTCAATGTATCAGCATTCAAAGTTTTGACTTTGGGGATATTTTTTAGGGAAATTACCCCTGCAAAAGTTGAATACTAACTGCATTTCTTAACAACTGAACATATATAAAACTGTGCCACCATATTTATTAGGTTTCTAATAAAACTAGCTGGGTGTAATAGATCCTAGAGTCAGAAAGTTTTGGGTTTAAATTTGATCTCAGATGCGTACTAGTTATGTGATCCTGGGCAGGTCATTTAGCTATTATTTGCCCCAGTTCCTCATCTGTAAAATGGGAAATGGCAAACCATTCCAGTATTTTTGTCAAGAAAACTCCATGCACAAAGTTCATGGGTTTACCTAGAGTCAGAAATAACTGAATAACAATCATTTTTTAAAAAGTGTCAACAACTTGGTTTTTGAGCATTGTGTCCCTAATTCTATTTTTTCTTAAGTCTTGTGATTTTTATTGAGCAATTTTGCATAACACAGTTTTTTTTTTTTTAAAGTAGTACTGACTATATATACAGAGTAGATGGAAATCATCTGTTAGTGAAACTAGGAAAGTTGCCTACAAATGATGAGATTTTAGCTGAATCTTAAAGGAAGCCAGGGAAATTTAAAACACAGGTCAGGGGGCATTCCAGCCATGGGGACCTGCTGGTATAAAAGCACAGAGATGGAAAAAGGAGGACCTTGTTTGAGGAGTTACAAATAGGATAGTATAGCTGGATCTTAAAAGAATGGAGAAAAGAAGGAAATGGGAGGCCATTAGAAGCTTTGACTATTCTTCCTAATATGAATACTATAACAATACAAAGACATATCTGCATGCCAAGGAAAATGACATTTTCTGGAATTAAAAATATGTTCATTTATAAAATGCCATAGCTGAAAGTATCCCTTAATGTGTTCCTCTGTGAGTGCCTAAATGGGTGGGCTCAGAAGAATAAAATGTTAAATATTTAATGTGAGCATTTATTTACACCTCAAAAATCAGCAAGTGCTACAGATTAGGGCTCGATTTATTGTTTTCTTGATTGTCTATATTTAAGAAAGTGATGGGAAAAATATGTTTAAAAATGTAGAAGAAATTTAAAAGTGTATCCCGTGAATTTTTTTCCTCCAGAGAGTTGGTTGTTAAAAATTTATCAGCAAACTTATCTCTTCCACTATATCCTAGGTATAAACTTCCCATATTTAATCCTAATTCCTAGTCTTCCCACTTCCCCTACCTTTCCTCCTTTTAGTATTATAATACTTATTATAAATATCAAGTACTCTCTGGCTGAGTTTCTTCTGGAGAGTAAGCTCACTGCTCCAGTAATCACCAAGCCTAGATTTGAGACCCAGCTTCCCCACTCACAGGCTGTGTGACTGAATATGAACTTTGATCCGTGCTTCTGAGCTTTAGTGTTCTCACATATTTGTAAAAAAAAAAAAAAAATGGACTAGAAGATCTCCAATATTCTCCAAATCTATGATGCTTTGACTTTGATTCTATGGCAAACTTATTTTTATTAAAGTAGGAGGGATTAAAGAGGCTTGCAGGAATTTGCATTTTCAAAGATTAACGAATAGAGAAAGCAATAATTAAAACAAAGGAATCAGACATCATGGGATCATAAATCAAGAAGTGGAGGTTACCTCAAAGGCCTTCTGGTCCACTCTCTCTTTTGATAAATTAGGAAACTGGATAAGCAAAATGCCCATGTTAACACATAGTAATTGCTTGAGGTAGCATTCTAGAACCACTGTACCATACTGCCTTCTTAGGGACCAGTATTGAAGGCTGCATTAACCAATCTAAAATCATACCAAGTACATTCCATTTGCTCAATTTAGGAACATTTAGGAACAATTGATTGGAACAATCTAATGTTGGTTCTCAGCACAAACACAGTGAATATATTTTTCTTTCATACCACCAAACTGTCCACCACAAAACCCTTTGAGTTTGGCCAAGAGCCACTGAGACAGACTATTATTGCATCCTAAGTAGAGTAAGAAAAATGGGTACAAAAATTAGCTTTCATTATTCAAATTTCCCATTGAGAATGAATCTTGGATTTGTTTATTGTTACTGCAAGTAAGGCCTGTGAATCTGAGTGGAATAACATCTGTTATGGCTTCAACCATTTTAAAAATCCCAACATGATGTCCAACTTTCTTTGCTGCCACTGTGAATGACTTTTACTTAGGTCAGCACTATTTAAAAAGGATCAATGAAGGTTTATGAAGAAAAAGCCTTGTCATCTACTCCCAAATGGACTAAATTAATTAAATGGTGGGAGCCAAATTTATGACACTTTTATATATTGTTACTTTTTATGGATTGTCTGCTGACATTGATTAGGACAAAAAAATGAGACTTTTAAGTGGATTAGAATGGAGAATTTGAAGATGTTCTTTAAAATTTTACTTTCTCTGTCCTCTCACTGGGCTAGCAGAAAAATGTTTCCAGACCAAAAAAACCCAAAAAACTGGGGTACTTTCATATTTGGAAAAGGTTGGGTCGATGTCTATGACCACAGGCTCCATTTTCCAAAACATCTGTGCTTTCACTCTTGTGTATACTCTCTCTACCAACTCAGATCACAAATCTTCCAAACCTTAGCAGATGGTTTCAAAGTTTTTGTGGCCAAGTTCATTGCCTGACGGCCAACTTTCTGGTGGCAAAATCTCCCAACTAAGTCACACTAACCCTGATGAACCAGAGCTAGATCCACTGTTATTCAGCCTATTAATAGAAGTTTTCCATTTCATTAAAATCTTCCAGAGCTTGAGTTTAGCCAGTGTCATTTTTGAGAACTAGATGCTATGATGAGGCATCTAATTAACACTGCAGTAGAAGTGGTTTTGTTTTTCAATAAACCATCATTAATTCCTACTATGTGCAGTGTCTGCCAATAGACAGCTAAGTGACACAATGGGTCAAAGTGCTGAACTTGGAAATATGAAGACCTGAGTCAAATCCTGCCTCGGATATTTATTAGTAAAGTGATTCTTTGCTTCTCTCAGCCTCAGTTTCCTCATTTGTAAAAGGAAAAACAATAATCTCACAGGGTAACTTTGAGGATCAAATGAAGTAACACGTCAACTGCTTGGTAAATTTCAAAGAACTATATAAATGCTATTATAATGATGATGATAGTCATTTCAGAGAAGATGGCTGTGGGGACATATATTTGGGGAATGGAGCACTTACACTGAGCCCTTTATATCACACCAGCCCAGAGACCATCTTATTCAAATTGTCTATGAGCCTATTTCTGTATCCACTAATTAAAGAATTTGGGAAAGTCCAAGGAAACTTTAGGATGAATAATGGACTCAGTAGTCTTTCACATTGAACCACTTTTTACCATGGCAAGAATAAAGTGAACACGTGAAGTCTCATTACATATAAAAGTAACCTTGTTAGAAAATGAGCTTCTATTTTCCATCTTCATCCAAATTATTATTTCCTTAGAGCAAAGCTTTTTAAACTATGGGTTGTGACGCCAGATGGAGTCACATAATTGAATGCGGGGGTTGTGGAGAAATTGTCAACAGTAAAGGGATCAAATATTCCTCCAAGATTTAATTCTTTATGTAAAAATAAACAAATACACCCATATCATTAGTATTCAAATTTGCTTTTGTTTTAATAAGTGGTAAAATTATATGTATACCAAAGAATTGTTTAAAAATGAAGTTCTTTATGATTTGTTATTCATAAATGGTTGATTTGTATACCTATTTTACATGCCTATATACCTGGGATCACATAAAACTTTCCTGGGCAAAAAGGGGTCACAAGTAGAAAACATTTTAAGCCCTGACTTAGAGGATTTTATCTTTTTAGAATCTGTCTGTAGCATGATTCACTTTGTCATATCAGTCTACAGGTAAGAATCCTTAACCTTTTTTTGTATCATATAGCTTTTTGACATTTTTCTTTAAACATATAAAATAATATTACATCGAATTACAAAGGAAACCAAAGTTAGTGAAAATAAAGATTTTTTTTCTTTTTCCATGTTCATGGAGTCTCTGATCCATTCTATAAATACTTTGGTGGTCCATGTACCCCAAGTTCAAAACCCCTGATCTAGAGGCAGGGAACAGATTGCATCTTTTAGTTATTATATTTCCCCTGATCTCCTTTCCCCAACCATGGGCAAATATTAGAAATTCAATAAATAAACACATTTCCATTGTTTCCCAAATGTACTACCTTCTAAAAAATAGTAGACCCAGGAAGGAGCTATGCAAATCAAATTCCTGGTGGCTTGAAAGTTATTCCCAGAAGCTCTATTTTCCAACTTCTATAAATATCACAGCACATCAGGTGGGAGAGATATGCTTCCACTTCTCAGGTAACTAAAAGTAGAATCTTGACATTTTCCCCATGTGGGGATATGAAATAATTTTTTTCCAATTCAGCTTGCCACTCAGAGCACTACATTGAAGGCTCTCATGTGGCAAAGAATCCTTCTCCCTCCTCTGGCTTGCATCAAGATCTATTGCATTCATTATTCCAAATCTTCTAACAGGAGATTTCAGACCATTCCCCTATACCTGAGATTTTTCAAGGCTTTGAAGCATTCGGCATTTCCATTTATAGTTGGGCAGATTATATAGAAACCGACAAAATGTGTGCAATTTGATGCCTCCACAGTCACAGCAGAGCCAAAAGATGGAGGTGAGCATGGGGCAAATCATCAACACAATTCACAGATCTCCTGCTCAGGACACTGAGATAAAAGCAATGGAAATAAACAGTTTCAACTCTCATCTCATCCATCTTCTAGACTAGGATGTCTGGCTGCCTTTTAGCAAGTTGATTTTTTAATTTAACCCTGTCTGGCTCACAGAGTCAAATAACAGTATATCAGATCCCTGACCAAAATCTCTGAGTCAATCAGGGAAGGACAGAGCTCATAAATCTATATTTGTTTTAATATTCTTTATGCTCTCCAAGGGGTCCTAAATAGCTAGAATTTTCCCTGCAAGTTTTCATTATCATGGATCTTTTGTTCTAAAGGAAGGATCTTAAACTGATGTCAGTCAGTGAACTTGTTAAATATACACACACATTATATAGAATATATGTATTCTATATATGCATATATTCTATGCACACAGAAATATATGTATATATAAAATATTTATATTTATATAGTAAGAGAAAAGTTTAGAAACTCCAAAATGCATAAAATATATGCACAGTATTATTTAATATCAATATATTTTATCTTTTATATTTAATACCATAATAATTTAGACTTTTTCTCTAAAAGAAAGGGAAGGCCAAAAATTTTTACATGAATTTTTCAGATCACAGGGGAGCAGAAGACATGCTCCTAATCCTCCATGATATGAAGGGCTAATTCTGTATATGTGTGTCTATGTTTCTATCTGTGTAAACACATAGTTATCTCTTCCATATAATACATAGAATATTTTCATATTCTCATTCACTTAGCTGTGTAACCTTGGACAAGTCATTTAACCCTGTTTTCCTCAGTTTCCTCATCTGCAAAATGATCTGGAGAAGGAATGACAAACTGCTTCAGTATCTTTGCTGAGAAAACCTTAAATAGGGTCATGAAGAGACAGACATGATGAAAACAACTAAACAACACAATATGTATATTTATATACTACATATGAATATTTATATACATACATAGAGGTACTTGAATATATTTGGATTCATTTTTAATCCCATATTTTTTTTTATGCATTCAGAAAACATTCTTCTAAGGGTCCATAGGCTTACCAGACAGAGCCTTGCCAAAAGAAATGAGCAAAGTTAAATAATCCCTTTCCCAAAGAGATAAAAGCTCCGATAGGATCAAACAGAAGCATTCACTGCCTCTGCTATGCGGGTGATATGTTGTCCTGGTTTTTACAGAATGCTGCGTAACTGGTTGAGAAAGTGAAAATTGCCATCAATCACTTGTTGCATTTACATGATGTCAAACAAGTAGTCTGCCCCCCCCTTCCCTCTTCCCCCTTGCACATATATATGCACACATATCACTAACAAATCATTATGCTAATTTAATTGACTGCTTGTTTTGGTGCCCAAGAATTGTAGCCTGTAAAGCAGAGACATACTTTTCACCTTTAGAAAAAAGGTTTCAATCTTGAAAATAATTTTTCATAGTATAAAACCTGCTGTAGATCTGAAACCCATGCCCTACCTGACCTATCTTTACCATTTCTCTAGCTCAAAAAAGCTAGACAATATCTTGGGACCAAATAGATTATAGAATCACAGAATCTTGTTATAGAAAATAACCTTGACACCTCTAATAAAATTCTTACTTTTAAAGCAGCCATCTCAAACAAATCCACAACTAGTTGTCATCTAGAATCTGTTTGAAAATCTTGAATGGAGGGTAACCCATGACTTCATAAGGCAGTCCATTCTATTTTGGACATGGACTGACAACATGACTGATTTAATCTCTTTTCAACATCTACTTGTTCTGAGTTTCCCTGCTGGAGACAAACAAGTATCTGCTCACTTCACTCAGCATCAGTTTGTGAAAGTCTTTCCAGGATTTTTTTTTTTTTCTGAAATCTCTCTGCTCATAATTACTTATTGAATAATCGTATTCCATTACATTCCTACAGCTTATTCAGCTATTCCCCAATTGATGGGCATTCCTTCAATGTCTAATTTTTTGTCACCAAAAAAAGAGTTTCTATAGATATTTTTTTGCACATATAGGACCTTTCCCCTTTTTCATGATCTCTTTGGGATACAGATCTAATAATGGTATTGCTAGATGAAAGGTAATGCGTGATTTTATAGCCCTTTGAGGATAGTTCCAAACTGTTCTCTAAATGGTTGGATCCAATCAGAACTTTACTAACAATGCATTAATGTTTCAATTTTCCCACATCTTCTCCAGCATTTATCATTTCCTTTTTTTGTCATGTTAGCCAATCTGATAGCTGTGAAGTGGTACCTCAGAATTACTTTAATTTATATTTATCTAATCAATAATGATTTAGAGATTTTTTCTTTTTTTATTCATTCATTTTTTTTTGTTTTACTTGAGTATTTTATTTTTTCCAATTACATCTAAAGATAGTTTTAACATTCATTTTCTTACAGATGGTTATCATGTTCCCCAATATTTTCTCCTATCCAGGATAATATGTTGTTTATATAATATCAAACAATGGATCTGTTTCTATATACACACCTTTCACTGACAGATTACTGAACAAGCAATTGGCCAACTGCAATCTGACTGGTTACTATATCATAGGATCATATATTTGGAGCCAGTATATATATTTTGGAGTCAAGATAAGTAAACTGAAGTGAAAAGAGATAAAAAGGATTTGCTTAGGATCACACAGTTAGGGATGAGACAGGATTTGAACTCATGAATATCCTGACTCCAAAATATCAACAGTACTACCTAGTAACACCCTATATGGGCAATAGCACATCCTGAGTTTGTACCAAGGGGATCTAGATAATTATTTCACAGAATGGCACATGATCTTTGTGTACTCTTTAACATTAATAAATTCAAATGTATCATTTCCTGTCTTAGCTGTGGCTTTCTTAAATTTAATGGAATTGGTGTCAGTCATTTATGGGAGGACATAGCTCAATACCCTCCCAGTTCCTCCAACTAGTCTTAAATACTCTCTTATTTCCATAATTCTGTGAGAGAACAGATCAAAGCATACCATACTGATATCATCAAGGAGAGTTTTGACAGCTACATTTAGGGCTCAGATTCCACAAGAACTTTAGCTCTTCTGGTCCCAGTCTGCTCTGGTCTCCTGGAATGTTTTCTGGGAAATAGTTCTTTTCAGCATCTGGCCCCATCAGAGCAGTTCTATAGTGACCTAATAGATTACAATAACTGTTGGAATCCTTACTAACTGCTAAGTAATTAGAGTTGATCTAATCTTACAAGAAGATGTTTTGGGCAGAACCTGAAACAAGGTACTAAGTAGAACTAAGTTCAATGAGTTCACACCTCCCTTGAAGCTCGTTGGGCCAGAGAGCACTATGGGAGAAAACCCATAATCCCTCTCTCTCGTATCCCACAATTCCTCCCTCTTGGATAAAAGAAACAGACAGAAGCTCTCGGTCAGATTTCAGTAGAGTTACGCCAGAAGTCCTCTCTCCGAGGCAAGGCAGAATATTTTCCACTTGGCTGGCTGGTGGCAGAAGTGTTCTTGAGAGAGGAAGACGCTATAAGTCGAGATTTCACCGGAATGACATGAAGAGTTGGAGCTGGCTGGAGGATGAAGACAGCAGAGGCAGAGGCTGAAGGACCAGACCTTTGGATTTGGTGACATTCGGAGGGAGCTCTTGGAACCAAGCAGAGAGATAGACCTCTAAGCTAACCGGGCTATATTGGGATAATAAAAGATCTGAACTTTTATCACCTGGCTGCGTTTTGAGAAGAAAAAGCTCACAACATTTTCTCCCCCTTTCTTTTGTTTTAAAACATAGGGGGTTTCTGAGGGGGTACACATAAATCCATCAATATGGGCCAGAACTTTGTAACAGATATACATGGTATACATAAATCCATCAATATGGGAGGCATTATACATAATTTACATAAGCACATAGCAATATAACACAGGCTAGTGGTAATGTAACAAATAACATGAATCAACATGAAAATTTAACTACTGCAAAAAGTCTCATCAACAATCTTTCATCTCAAGAAATCCAATGATTCTTGCAATTGCTTAAAATACATAAGCACATAGTAATATAACACAGGCTAGTAGTAATGTAACAACATAAATCGACCTGAAAATTTACAAATGTCCATAAGTCCTAGAAATAGTCCATAAGGAATCCATTGTCCATTAGTTCATGTGCCAGGAATCTAATAATTCCTGTAAGCTCTGAAGTACTGCAAAAAGTCTCATCAACAATTTTTCATCTCAGGGAACCCAATGATTTCTGAAGATTTTAAGAATCCTTTTGACAGTCTCATTGTCAGCCATCTGATTCTTTCTTCATCTGTGGAAATATAAGCAGATCCTCTTCCCCAAGCAGTTAACCTATCTAATTCTCTTCTATTTACCACTTTTGGGATTTCTCCTCATCATCTGGTAATTACATTGGAGCTGTTTGCATTGGATATTGTCTTGTTGTCTTAAAAGGCCTGTATTCTTCCCAACTGTAATCCTGATTGCTTTTCTGTTGGTTGATGACATCAGAGTTCTGAATTTCTAAAGTCTCTCTGGGTGTAACCTCAGCTGCTATCATGCCCCACCTGTCCTTTGATTGATACTTTAGAGCTGGGCCCTGCCTCTCATTCCTCTGGGTCAATATACATTTAGAGGCCCAGTGAAAGCCTCGGTTACATTTTGGACATGGGGTTTTAGGTTTTCTCTCACCCTGTCTTCTCACTCTATCTCCATATCTACAATGAGCTCTCAAATGTCCAACTTTTCCGCAATGAAAACATCGACGAGTTTCTCTAGAATTCCTCTGCCAAGAAGGACCTTGTCTTTCCATGTTCATCATAGTCTGGGCATAATAAGCATTTGTGCCCACTGTGGCACAGCGTCTAATGATCTCCTCTAAAGGAGCATTTTTGTCTAGCCCCCATATAATTCTCTTGCAAATCTCATTGGCATTTTCCTTAGCCAAATGTCTAGTCATTATTTCTGTTGCTGCATTGTCTCCAATGGTTCTTATTACAGCTGTTTGTAAACGTCCCACAAAATCTGCAAAAGGTTCGTTGGGACCTTGCTCTATTTTTGTGAAAGCATTATTTCCATCTTTCTGTCCAGGGAGAGAATTCCAAGCTTTTATTGCAGCCTTAGAAATTTGCTCATACACTGTTATGGGATAATAAATCTGTTCTGAACTCTCTGCATACTGACCTTCTCCAGTTAGTTGGTCAAAAGCAACTTGTACAATAGCTCCTGTTTGCCTATTGCATTGGGCTTGAATCCTACATAATTCACGAAACTCTGAAAGCCACAATAAATTTTGTCCCGGTTCTAGACAAGTTTTCACTATGGATTTCCAGTCATTCGGGGTTAAGATTTCATAAGACAAATTATTCAGTAACATCTTCACATAAGATGATGTAGCCCCATAAAGAGTGCAACCCTTTTTCAAATCTTTAATTTTTCCCAAATTAAAAGGAGTGTATTTTCTCTCTTTTTGACCTGAGGAGTTGAGCTCTTCAATCACAGGATATGCATTTATAAAATCAGATATATCTTCTCCTTCATTTTTTGCCTTAATTAATGCTTTTTCTAATCTTGTTAAATTCTGCTTTACAGGAGAAGCTGACTGTGTTTCTGTCTCTCTCCCTCCCCCTTGTTCCACCCATGAAGGGTTAATTGTGGGGGGAGGGTCATGAGATGTGGAATCACCTAATTCCTCCTGCTGTGAAGTATCATACTCAGAATTGTAATTAACTCCATTCTCATCTGATTCGTCCTCCTTTTCACCTAGTAAAGTTGGCATTTCTTCCTCCTGTACTTTCCTTCTCATCATTCTATCACTTAAATAACTTCTTATAGCCAATTGTATTACATTGTATGTATTAATTATTGAGTTAGGTCCATTTTTATCATAGAATTGACAAAGATCCTCTCCAACCAATTTCCATTCATTTAGATCTAATTCCTTATCAAGAGAGAAACAAGGACATATGTCCTTTACAGTTTGTAAAAGTTCAGTGATTTGCTGTAAACTTATAATTAAACCTTGGCTTTCCATAATTTTGACAATGCTCTCTAAACATTTTCCTTGAACAGAAACAGGCTGTTTTCTAAATATCTGTCCCATCTTAGCTGAAATTCTACTTTAACTCTTCTAACAAAATTTCTTTGTTGCACTCACCCTAATTTCTGGGTTGAAGTTTTTTCCACTGGATCAGGATCAGAGGCTTTTCCATTTGAATCAGGATCGGAGCTTTTCCACTGAAATCCACTGAGGGGTCTGTTTGCCCCACGTTCAGGCGCCAAAATGTTGTGAGCTTTTTCTTCTCAAAACGCAGCCAGGTGATAAAAGTTCAGATCTTTTATTATCCCAATATAGCCTGGTTAGCTTAGAGGCCTATCTCTCTGCTTGGTTCCAAGAGCTCCCTCCGAATGTCACCAAATCCAAAGGTCTGGTCCTTCAGCCTCTGCCTCTGCTGTCTTCATCCTCCAGCCAGCTCCAACTCTTCATGTCATTCCGGTGAAATCTCGACTTATAGCGTCTTCCTCTCTCAAGAACACTTCTGCCACCAGCCAGCCAAGTGGAAAATATTCTGCCTTGCCTCGGAGAGAGGACTTCTGGCGTAACTCTACTGAAATCTGACCGAGAGCTTCTGTCTGTTTCTTTTATCCAAGAGGGAGGAATTGTGGGATACGAGAGAGAGGGATTATGGGTTTTCTCCCATAGTGCTCTCTGGCCCAACGAGCTTCAAGGGAGGTGTGAACTCATTGAACTTAGTTCTACTTAGTACCTTGTTTCAGGTTCTGCCCAAAACATCTTCTTGTAAGATTAGATCAACTCTAATTACTTAGCAGTTAGTAAGGATTCCAACAAATAACAATCTACATAAGTATCCATGTATTATTTGAGATTTCCATCAAGCACACTACGGGACAAATTTTAACTGGCATGTGACAACATTGTTCTCACAAATAACTATTCTTCAAATCACAAAGGACACAGAAAGCCATCTAATGACAGGTCAAATTCAAGTGCAAGCCTGTACCACAACAATATCCATTTTCTTTATTTGAACAAATGTTGGAAGGAGACAAAATAAACTACAAAACAGACTATGCATTCCATTACCCATGATAACAGTGAGGGGGAAAAATGCTATAATACATTTAAAATAATCTGAATGTCTTCTTGTGCCTTTTAATTACTTCTGTATCTTCATGATAGATAAGTTTACAACTTTAATTTCAAAATGATTGAGACAATTACTATTAGCGGCCACCTAAATCATTATGGAGCAGAAGAAATACTGATAAAAAAATCAAGTTTTCTCCTAGCAGACAGTTTACCAATAATAGATTCTTTTTTTCTTTTTGACTGGCAGTTGAACGTGAAGGGATTGAATGAATACAACCTCATTGTCAGTGGAAAGTTAAGCCAGCTCAGGAAAAGAAGGAGCTACCAATGAATAAACGGCAAATCAAAGCAGAGCTAGAAGACATCTTGATCAGTAAACCTTTAGCCTTTTAAAGGAGGACCCAATTATTCAAAAATCATGTGTGATCTGTGGCCCAAGGGCTTACCTTCCCAAGCACTTCTGTTCTGGATCCATGTGAATCTTTGATCCCTTCTGGAGGAAACCAGATGCTAAAAGAGATTTGGACTTTTCTCTTTTTTTTTTCCTCTGACTCATGTGCCCACCTCATTTTATGACTGTGAAGAAATCTTGAAAACAAAGCTTATCTATATGTCTAGGGACTCCAAAATGTGTTAACAAGGTCCTTTTAAGACTCCAAGGTCACAATAAATGACAAGTATATACACCAGGTATTTATTATAACCACCACTTCAAAAATATTGCTTAAATCACAAAAATGTCACAAGTGAATACTAACAAATACCTTAAACATAAAATAAAATAATGACTATATTCAATTTATTATGTTCTCTTGGAGGGTCAGACAATTTGTGGCCTGCCTGATCCATTTACTTCAGGCCTTTACTATCTCAGCAAGTCATGAGGTACAGTTATATTGGCTTTCCAGGTATGACTTTTTAGTCTTTTCAGGTTCAGAATACTATAGATCAGTGTTTATCTCCTCCAAAAATGGGAATAAGTATAACAATTTGTTGTTGTTGTTTAGTCATGTCCAACTTTTTGTGACTTCATTTGGGATTTTCTTGGCAAAGAAACTGGAATGGTTTGCCGTTTTCTGATCCAGCTCATTTTATAGATGAGGAAACTAAGGCAGATGACTTGCCCAGCAACACACAGCTAGTAAATGTTTGATTTGATCTTGGGAGATGAGTCTTCCTGACGCCAGGCCTGGAACTTAATCCACTTTACAATCTAGCTGTAGCTGAATAATAACTTATATTTATATAGCACATTAGGGTTTTTCAAAGCACATGTGACTAACTTGATCATTACAACAACTCTGGGATATAGACAAGGTTATTCTTGGTTTAACAATTGGTTCTCCCTCAAAAATGTATGCAAAGAATACATTTAAGTTTAATCTGCATTATTAACATTTCCTCCACCACCTTCTTAAATCTAGACAATCACCAACAAATCAAGCCCTTTCTGGTGATATTTGCTCTCTTTCAATATATAAATATTCACCTTGAAAATTTGACATTCCTCACTGACAAGCCATTTGTGGGGCACCTCTGGCTATATTCTACTATCAATCCCATTGTATAGATTAGGAAACTGAGTCTGAAAAAAATAAGTGACTTACAGTCGCACAACTAATAAGAGAGGTAGGATTTGAACTCCCATTTTCATTATTCACTGATTCAGAAGTGAAGAAACTCTTGAATTCATAATGTAATCACTAGAGCTGGAAAAACTATCTCTTAGGATTATTGTCCACTGGCCTGACCTCAGGAAATAAAGCATGAAGCAGAAGAGGAAATTGGAACTTAAGGTCTAAGCTTAAGTTCACCAAAGTGAGTCAATACTATCACTGGGTGATTGTAGCCAAGAATATTTTTGATGGAGTAAGGGAGAGAAGTCCTCTTCTACCTGAAAGCCTAAGGGAGAGCTCACTGAGTATCCAAATAATATGCCCAAAAGAGTATTGGGTTTTTTCTATGCTTCTCATTTCCTACTGAGGGAGAAAGGACCTCTTGATTCTGTGACCAATCATCTTCTCTGTAATTTCCCCATCTCACACACACACACACACACACACACACACAACCACACACTTCAAGTCCCAAGTAAAAGAAACAATCAGGAATTCTCAGATCATGCATGTACTTTGGCAAGGAACCAGAGCTCATAAATCCACAAAAATAGGTCAAAAATAGCAAGTTTTACATAAAAGATTTACTAGTTTCATGTACGATCATCTTGCCTATACAAATGCTTGTTTTATTTCTCAAGTTCGGTATAAAATTAAAAAAAAAAACAAAAACAAAAGTAGTGCAGAAAGAATATCAGACATGGAAGTTGGAAGACCTGAATTCAAATTCTGCCTCAATCACTTAAAAGTGATATAATCTTGGACAAGTCACATAAATTCTGCCTACCTCAGTTTTCTCAAATGTAGCATGGGGATAATAACAATATGTACCTCCCAGGGTTGTTGTGAGGACCAAATGAGATAATATTTGTAAAGCTCTTAGCACAGAAGGCATTTAAATATTTATTTCCTCCCCATAGTTTCATCATCTAAAAAATAAAGTTAAAAATAATACCTGCCTCACATAATACCTGTTGAGATGATAAAATGAATGATAGGTGAAAATACATAACTCTGTTAACCTTAAAATGCTCTATAAATATCATTATATCATCATCATCATCCCTTTGCAAATCATAAAACAAAGAAAAATAAAAAGGTGCCCCCTTAGTCTTATATATCCCCTTCTGGTTCCTCAGTGACAGTGACAAACTAATGGAAAAGTGAAAATCAAATGAAATATTTTTGAACAAAAAAGCATAGACATGGACTTCCTTGCTTTGATAGCTTCCTCCACCAAAGAAGATGAAATCAATTAAGTTTTTTTTTATGTCAGAGAAGTTGAATGATTTGTCTGCAATAACACAGCTAGTAACTGTCAGAAGAGGTTTGAACTTGTTTCTCTAACTTTCTCCATAATCTTCAGTCAAATATATTGGAGGCTTTTAAAATCTACCTTTATCTATAAAATCTACCTAATAGCTATATATTGATATTTTCTACCAACATCTATCAATCTATCTACCCAACTGTCTAGTCATTATGTATGTATGTATGTGCCTGTGTTTTCATTCATCCATTTATATATCCAACTATCTATCCATTCATCCATCTGTTCATTCACCTATCTATCTATCTATCTATCTATCTATCTATCTATCTATCTCTTTGGACACTCTGAATAGATCAGTAACATTGAGGAGTATTTAACATAGTAAATGTTACAGGATAGATACAAATGGAGGAATTCCAAATAATTTGGGACTATTCTGAAGAAAGACATATTTTTCCCTTTTAGATTCCTTGTTCACTCATTTGAAAATATATAATATTAGTTACTCTTTGTTCTATTCCACATTCCAGGAAACATTCCAAAGTAAACATGACTCTGTCCTGTCAGTTCAGTTCAGTTCATAAACATGTGGTAAGTGCTTCCTATGCCCCATGTTCTGTGCTAAGAGTTCAACTTTTTACTCTGGAATTTAAATGCCTCCACAATCCAATTCCATTCAATTTTTCTAGTCTTATCTTTCATATTTCTATTCTTCAGAAGCTTTATGCTGTACCTAGATTGTATTATTTTATATTTCTTGAATTTTCCATATACTTTTTCACTTTGGTGACATTTTTAGTATCCTATGCACAGAATGTTCTCCCTACTTACCTCTGTACCACTGTTAAATTCTATTTGTTCTTTAAAATCCAATTTATATGCCACTTTCTCTACAAAATTTCTCCCTCCTCTCCATCCACAGGTCAGGAGAGTTCAGCCCCTCAGGATATCAAATAACATGTTTTTTCATATTTTATTACTGTACGTTATCATGTAATTTTGTGTACTGTAATTATCTAAGTGTTTCTTAATTCTTATAGGATGTTAGCACCTGAAAGTTCAGGACTATACTTACATCTCCAATGCCTCTCACAATGCTTTGTACTAGAAACTTTATAAATATTTTTACTAATTGATTGATTGACCTTAATGCCAGAAAGTAAACTACATGAAGGTAGGGCCCATGTGTTATCTAAACTTTTTTTTTTTTTTTACTTTCCTATTAAAGATAGTCTTCACAGAGTAAGTACTTAATAAATGTTTGTTGAATGAACAAATAAATTTCTGAAAATCTGCTGTTTCTCAATTTATCAATCAAATAATTAGGCTGAAGTTTTAAAATATACCAAAATTCACAGCTAAATGAATGTGTAATAAACCAAAGTGTGCTTAACAGAACTACTAAGAGCTCTGGAAATATAAATGACTATACAGCCAGAGACAGAGGAATGTAAAGCTAACCAAAAAGTTTTATTTCTGGGGGAGAATCAGTCATTCCCACAAACTTTCCAAAATGTTTTTATGTGGTACTGAATTTGACAGGAAGATAGACTTCTGTAACAGCCATGAAATGACATATTTAGCTTTTTTGATAGAACCTGAAGTCTGTGTGAAACAAAGTAAGTAAACTAACTTTTCTGTGACTCTCTAATAATCTTTTTCTTTTAAATGAGGTACCCATAGCAAATATTTTCTCTCATTCCTATTTCTTATATACAACCCACAGGGCAGTTTGCAGATCTGGAAAAAAAATTTAAGAAAATTTTTATTTAAAATTAAATTATTTCATTTTTTAATTATGTTGAATTTAAAGGCATTTTTTAATTATGTTGAATTTAAAGGCAAGTTGATTCTTTTTGAAAACACAGAAGCATGGTATAATGAATGGAGTGTTCTAACCAATTTTAGTCAGAGGGTAGATATTTGACTATTTCTTCTCAAATCTCTCTGGTCTTCATAGGATCATGAGAATTAAGAGTTGGAACAGACTCAAATTTTGGATCAATTCAGTTGAGTTCACTGGGCTTTTCTTTTCACATTTGTAAAATTAGCAGGTAGAAAATATGATTCTAAAGGTCCATTTTATCTCAAAATCCTATAACCTTTATATGTAATTAATAACAAATGTGAGGAAAATATGAAAGCATAAAAATTAGGACATTTCAGTTAACCTGAATGTATTTTTTTTAATTCCCATTGTTTCAATTAAATAAAAGGTTTCTGTTGTTACTGCTGTTTTTGCTTTAAAAAATAACTACCTTTTTCCAACTATGAACCTATCTTTCCCTCATCTTCTCAAGGCAGTTATAAACACCATTTTTGAGGAAGAATATGTTGCATGTAAATAGATTGGTATCCAAATATGTGTCAAGTATATGATGTCCATTGTTGGGCACCAGATGATGTAAGATTAGGATTAAGTTAAAATGGCATAATTCTCATGGTAGCTCTAAATTGGATTTGACCATAGTTCTCATCATCACTTGTCCCAAACTAATGGAAGTTAGACTCTGAAAAAGTATAATCCAAGATACACGAAAACATTGTCATTTATCTTTGTCAGTGATGACAAAAGATTAGGATAGGGATTTCATTGGTATAGGAAATTCCAACTTGAGGAAAAGCACCTTCTCCACAATTCAAAAGATTTACAGAGTTAAGTCATACATGCAGTAAATATCAGAGGAAGGGCCCAAAGTCAAGCCTTTCTGGATTTGAGGACAGTTCTCTATCATCTAAGTCATGTTGCCTCATGTGATGGCAAAAAGGGAATCAAATATAGCATGTCCCTAAGTTGCACTGTTATTCCAAGTTTCAAATACCTTTTTCCTTTCACCTATTCTACTTATTCTCCACCAATTCAAGCCAATATTACATGAACCTCCTTTTCCTTCCTCCTAAGTACTTCCTAAGTTTATGAAAAAGTATACCATACAATAAGCTTCTACAGGATTCAGTGATTTCCTGCAGCTCCAGCACGAGGGGAATGATCCCAGATGTTCTCCTGAGTATCACAGAAGGCCTGCTCACCTTATCTCTCTCTCTTTTCTCTCTCTCTCTCTCTGTCTTTACCCCATCCTTTCTCTTTTTCTGTATCTGTCTCTCTCTTAATTTTCTCTTTACCTGTCATTCTTTTCCTTGTAACAAAGTATGAAATTGCTATAAAATGTATAATTTGCTTAATATTATTTATCTTTGATTTTAATATGTTTGAATAAAATCATAGAGCCATAAAAACATACTTTCTCCCTAGGAAAACTACTTTGGGAATGACTTCCTACATGTTTTACCACATTTGTGCCGGTATTCTCTTTCCTGAGAACCTTCTCCTCAGTTTGCATTGCCCCTGCTTGGCTATTCTTTCTCCATTCTCTCATCCCCTTTGTCTCTTCCCTGATTTCCATATCCCTTTTTTGAATTGTCTTCATTAGAATATAAGTCTCTGAGAGAAGGAACTGTCTTGCTTGTCAGTATTTGTGTCTTCATTTTCATATGTGATATACCAGAAAATACTTTTGTTTTCTTCTAACACTATGAAGGTACCAATAGAGCATTCTCTGTCTACCTGTCTGTCTGTCTATCTCTGTCTTTGTCTCTGTCTCTCTGAGTCTCTCATTCTGTCATCTATCAGTTTTATACACAAACATATGAGCATAAGATTGTAGATTTAGAGCTGGAGGAAACTTCAGAAGGTCTCTAGTATATTTTTACAGGTAAGATAAGTGAGGCACAGAGAATTTACTGGCTTAAGGTCACAAGGTAGTAAGTGCCCACTTTTACACTTGACATAAATTTCCTTGAAGAAGTCTTTTGCTTCTGTACTTGTTCAAAATTTTTCCTTGTTTATATGTCTGCTATTTATTTTTAATTCTTTGGAGACTGTTATATTCCACGCCTCATTGACATGCTGGTTTCAAAAATATGGGCCTTTATTTCCACAGGAAGCTTGAGAAGCCATTATAGGAGCTTTGCATTTTCCCAAAAGTAATCCGGTCTGCTTTTCTTTTTAGCTTCAGATCCAACACATTGTACTTATGTACTGTCTGTCCCAGATATACAGACTGATGCATGAGCTATATGGGTTGTTCAGTGAAATGCATGTCATAATACAGATAACAGACATTCTTTGTCCATTTGATCCACCGTGTAGATAGGATAGATTTTTTGAAATTAGTGCTGATCTATTCCTGGAATTTTTGTACTTTTCTGGAACTTGAGATAACCAGAAATATGCCATCCTTAAATAGAAGCATCTGGAGGACCTCACCATCCACCAAGGCTTCTTCTGAAACTTGGACTTTGATTGGATCTCCACTATCATAGAGGTGAACATTTTTGGTGACTATATAGCTCCCTATTTTATGTCTCAACCAATGTCTATGACTAAAAGATTGTTAATAGGGCTATTTAGGTTATTATGTTTTCCAAGAAATCTTGAATGTTTTTTATAGTGGAATGAAGATAATTCACTAGAAAAGCATTACTAATGGATGTTTCTGCTCTATTGAATCAAATACTTATTTAAAAATAATAAATAAGAACAACTGATTCTTTTAGTCTTTATATTTTTTAATTCCTTTATGAAATGGCAAAGATGGGATATATTGTTAAGTTTCACTTGCAAAAACATATTGGTTCTACTGTACTAATAGCTTATAAGAAGTAATTATTTTATAAATAATTCATAAAATTTTATGTAGATAAGAGAATAGGCTTGTTATTTGCTAGGTGTTGATATTTTGGCTGCTGATTTTTTTGTATTAGTAATGTCTAAATTTTCTTTTCCTACTTCAGATGTTTTCCATGTCAATCCTTGAGCATCTTCACAATTATGTCTCTTCCAGCATAGAGCTGCTTTATATGTTTTAGGTTTCCAAATTTTTGTTCTTTTAAAAACAAAAACAAAACACTATGGTACCTTCTCAGGAATAACTTTATCCAACTCACATTGGAGTAGAATATTGTGTTCCCAGTGGGTTTCTAACTATTCCCCTCAGGATTCTACAAGTCTGAGAGACTGTGACTTCTACTACTATTGATCATGAACTCCTGATATCCCAATATCATTTAACAAGTTAATATTTCCCTAGTCCTGATTAACCAATTAATACAAATTAGTTTTTGAAAGAGACATTTGCTTAGAAAGCATAGCAAAGGCTGAACAGTAAACACACTCTAACTTCTGTACGCCCACTTGTACCTTCAAAAAAAAAAAAGATTAAAAGTAGTTTATGCAAAACATCCCTCCCCAAAATGGTGTGGAGGAGGTGGCAGGTGGTTGTTATGTATTTGTGTATGTGTGTAAAGTATTGGTCCTGGCTATCCCTTTCTCCCTTTTCAGAGTTTTCACAACACCAAGTTTGAATAAGGCTCTTTCTTCTTCATCTGGGCTGCTTCTTTTCTGAACTGGGTCAAGAAAGTCTACTATATTATATTCTCACTGGACTGGGTTATTGCTATGGGATTACAATTGTCAATCAGATTTCTTATGACTTTAATGGATCTCCTAGTCTTACCAGTTAATACTTTCACATCAAGTGCTAAGATATGGAAAAAAGAAAGACAAAAAAAACCCGAAAAGTTCCATGGGTTAATGCATACACAGCATCTTGGTAGAGAGACAGGCAGCAAAGGCTTGTTGCCCCTCCCCTCACCTAGAATTCTGTAATAGTTTTTTTTTCTCCTCAAAAGCTGTCAGAAAAGAGATAGATTATCTGCTGTAGAATTCACACTCAGTTCCGGCTAACTTTAAAATGAGAATAAACCTCCATTTTACATGCTCAGAAACAGGTTTGCCAGGTATGACTTGGAGTGAAAACAGGGAGAGATTGTAGTCTATGTTCTAAGGATGGGTTCCTCATTGGCCAACCTCCCCATGACATATCCATTTCTACCTCCTGTATAAGCAAAAAAAAAAGAAGGAAGATGTTGGTGTCCAAATATGACAGTTCTACTGCCCTTGATGGTAAAAAGAATTAATTATTTTATTCTTTAGAGATCTTTTCCACCTCTTTGTTTGTCCTCTATTTTTTATCATTAAATGTCCTTGGGATAACTGTTTATTTAGATCTCTTGCCCAGCTTTCTTTAAACTGTATTTATCCTCCACTGCTTTCCAAGACAATTTGTTTTATAATTGGCCAGCATCCTTCTTGGTAATATTTACAAACAAGTTCATGTGTTAAACTGCTGCTTTTGGCTGCTACCCTTTTCTATTTGACAAGTGAGTCAAATTTGCTGACTAAGGACTTTCTGGATTCCTTTGGTCTTTTGGTTGTGACAATAGCTTTACAATGGTCAACTACATAAAATTGTCATACTCAGTGCTGGCATAATTTCTCTTGTCTGCTTTCCATTTTTCTTTGGTAATCACTTGTTTAATATTTGAGAATTAGATTGTTTCAATTATATAGCATGTCTTTTCTCATTATTATTCTTTCTTCTTTCTCTTTATTAATTCTGATCTTTGCCCTGAGAAGTCAGTGGTCTAACAGTATTCAGTTGATTTAGAAATAATTCCCATAGAAATATGTCTGTTCCTATCTATTAAAATATAATCTATTTCAGTTTCAGGATATTATTTTTTCTGTGCCATATCTAACATTTATGATTTTTTTTTAAAGAAAATATTCAAAATATAGAAATGTTTAGGCTTCTGTTTGGTCTCTAATTCTTTGACCCCTCATTCCTTCTGCCACAGGCACATATAACATTTAAAAGTAAAATAGTATTTAATTGATAAAATGGCTAAGTGAATGGTTCAGACAGTAAAGGATATGGGAATTCAAAGGGAGAGGTCAGGTCAGGACTGGAATTGTCAGATAACATTTCACCAAGATTGAACTTTAACTATTGCTTAAGGAGAAAGGTATAGATTTTTAGGGAAACAAGAAAGATGATGATGGACAGGAAATGTCACAAGTGAATATCCACAGTTTGGATCTAGAATTATAGAACTAAAAGAGATCTTAAAGCAACCATGACTAGAAGGTACTCTATCCTAACCTCCGTACTATAGGATTTCTAACTTTTTTCAAAGGGTTGTTGGAGTACTACCCTGTATATTAATATTTAACTTTCTAATTTTTAGTTCTTTCTTATTCTTGAATTTGCTCTGCATCACTTTGTATGTTTTTTGCATTTATAGAACCAATATGGAATAATAAATAGAATCTTAGGCTTCAAGGTAGAAAGAACAGGCTTAAAGTCTTATCTCTGATGTGTAGAAGCAGAAAGACTTGGAACAAGTCACTTCTTTATGTGCTTCAGTAACTATATGGCATTTATCTCAGTTGCAAATCAGGTATATACTACGTTGAGAAAAGCATGTACGTGTTGTCCTTTTTTTTTTTTTTTTTGGTTATCTGTATTTATGTTGATTCTCAATACTCCTCATATTTGTCTATTTCTCTTTCCTCCCATACCACTTTCCTTCAGGGCTTCCACTATCTCTTGATAGTACTTTGTCAATAACCCAAGCTCCACTTGATAATTATTTGCACTCTGACTGGCTAAGAGTGAATGTAAATAGCAGTTATTTCTGTTTTGCCCAAAAACCCTGAGGGTCTTTCCTTCCCAGATTTTTTTTGACTAAATAAAAGAGGCCATTCTTTGCCTCATTTCTCACTTAGCCTTAGTCACTGATTGGGAATTGTTTCACAGACCTGTTAAGGACCTTGGCTTAAAAAGAACAAGGTCTCCCATGCATCCAGAGCCATCTCCAGTCATCCTGATCTGTATCTTGCCATTGGACCCAGATGACTCTGGAGGAGAGAGTGAGGCTATTGACTTTGCACAGCCCTCCCTCACTTAAATCCAACTCACTCACATGTTATGCTGTCATGATCCTCTTTGAGAACAAAAGACAAACAACTCATCTCCTAATTTATCTCCACACAACTATCAAAGTGATATTTCCCAAATGTATGTTATTGCTTAGACCAACATTCCTTAAACAAATGTCACTTCTCTGTTCAAGGAGCACCAATGACTTTCTTGCTTAAAGAATATAACATAAACTTCTCGGTTGTTATTGTTTGTTTAAAGATCTAAAGTCTGGCTCTGGTCTGTCTTCCAAGGTTAATTGTAAATTACTTTCCTTCTTGAGCACTGTGTTTTAACTATATGAGCCTACCTTTATTTTCTGAACAAAACCAAAACATGATATTCTATTTATTTTTGTACTTTTACATAGGTAACATATTCCACTATGCCTAGAATGTCCTCATCTACATTTTACATTACTTTCATACTGGCAAGGGGGTTGATGAGAAGTGAAATCTTTTGTTTCGTTTTCCTAAAGCTAGAAGGATATACTGAAGGATAATGAAAGGCCTTAATAGAACTGGGCTATTTGGGAACTTTTGAATCCTGTAGAAAGGAGCCAAGGAAATAAGGACACATACAATACTAGGCAATTGAGAGTTACTCTAAATTGAATAAAATAATAAGCAACTGAAGTTTGTCTGGCCCACTGGTCTGCGTAAGTGAGACCGGTCTACACAGATTTGGACAGAAGCACTGAATGTCATCACCACTAGGTGAATTTATATCTTCTTCATTTCTTTCCTCTTCAATCACTGCCTGGTAAGTGGTTTCCTTTACCCTTGGGAGCTTCCTGTTCTCTTTAAACTTCATTTGCTATATGTACTTTCATAATGGGTTTTGTCTCCAGATAAAGATAAGATGACTTTTATTACATTCTGACTGGGTATTTGTTATAAAGAAGTGAACCCTGCAATAAAAAAAAAAGAGAGAGAGAGAAAGGGAATCTATGGACCAATAGCCCTAGACTTAATCATGAGACTAAGCCTATTTTGAAGCAGTATACTCCCCGCTCCTTTCCACCTATCCCCTCTCCCTCTTCTCTTCTGTTCTCCTTCCTCCTCCTCCTCCTCCTCCTCCTCCTCCTCCTCCTTCTTCTTCTTCTCTTTTCTCTTCCTCCTCCTCTTCTTACTCCCCTTCCTCCTCTTCCTTCTTCTCTCTTTCTCTCTCTCTCTGCTTACTTTCTCTCCCTCTCCCTCTCCTTCTCCCTCTCCCTCTCCTTCTCCCTCTCCCTTTCTGTCTTCTTCTCCCTTTCCCTCTCCTTCTCCTTTTTCCTCTCCCTTTATCTGTATGTCTTTTTTCTTTCCCTGTTTCTTCAATATAATCCCTAGATTTCTTCAAATATTAGCTTAAGTACTATCTTAAAAAACAAAACAAAACAAAACTATATGGATCCTTTGAGGTACAAGTACCCATTTCTTCTTCCAGGAAATTATTTGGTATTTACTTTTCTGTGTTGTATCCTCCATAAGCTCCAAAAAACATAAGCTCCTTGAGATCAGGGGTTATTTAATTTTTCTTTCTTTCTTAAAAAAAAAAAAAAAAAAAAAAACTGTCCTAAAAACTTAGCACAGTGCCCTGTGCAAAGTAATCAATTAAAAAACAAGTTGAGAAAGGAAGGAACTAAAGAAGGAAGGAAGGAAGGAAAAAATAGAAGACAGGGAAGAAAGAAGGAAAGAAAGAAGAATGGAAGGAAGGAGGGAAAGAAGGAAGGAAGGGAGGAAGGAAGAAAGGAAGGAAGTTACTGGAGAAAAAGGATTGTTTTAATTTTGGTATTTTATTCTGAATATTTTGACTTTTTTAGGCTATATGATACTAGAGATGAGGTGAGGGAGATAAGTGATATGTACAAACTCAGTTATTAGTTGGTAGCAAAGTCAGAGGAAAATCTTGGGTCTTAGTCCTATCTTTTTCACATGGGGACTGTGTGGTTGTTGTTCAGTCTTTTCAGTCATGTTCAATTCTTCATGACCCCATTTGGGTGTTTCTTTCTTTCTTTTCTTTCTTTTCTTTTCTTTTCTTTGTTTCTTTCTTTTCATTTCTTACATTCTTCCTTCCTTCCTTCCTTCTTTTCTTTCTTTCTTTCCCTGCTTCCCATCCTCCTTTCCTTCCTTCCTTTTAAAATTTATTTTATTATAGCTTTTTATTTAAAAAAAAACATATTCATAAGTAATCTTTCAACATTGACCCTTGCAAAACCTTCTGTTCCAATTTTCCCCTCCTTCTCCCCACCCCATTCCCTAGCTGGTGGTCCAATATATGTTAGATATGTTAAAACATATGTTAAATCCAATATATGTTTATATATTTATAGTTATCTTGCTGCACAAAAAAAAAATTGGATCTTGAAAGAAAGAAAGAAAACCTGAAAAGTAAAACAAAAATGCAAGCAAACAATAACAGAAAGAGTGAAAATGCTATGTTGTGATTCACACTCAGTTCCCATGGTTCTCTCTCTGGGTGTACATGGGTCTCTTCATTACTGAACAATTGGAACTGATTTGAATCATCTCATTGTTGAAGAGACCCACGTCCATCAGAATTGATCATCGTATGGTCTTCTTGTTGCCATGTTTAATGATCTCCTGGTTCTGCTCATTTCACTCAGCATCAGTTCACGTGAGTCTCTCCAGGCCTTTCTGAAATCATCCTGCTGGTCGTTCCTTATATAACAATAATATTACATAATATTGACATACCACAATTTATTCAGCCATTCTCCAATTGACGGGCATCCTTTCAGTTTCCAGCTTCTAGCCACTACAAAAAGGGCAGCCACAGATATTTTGGCGCATACAGGTCCCTTTCCCTTCTTTAGTATCTCTTTGGGGTATAAGTCCAATAGAAACACTGCTGGATCAAAGAGTATGCACAGTTTGATAACTTTTTGAGCATAGTTCCAAATTGCTCTCCAGAATGCCTGGATGTGTTCCCAATTCCACCAACAATGCATCAGTATCCCAGTTTTCCACATCCCCTCCAATATTCATCATTATCTTTTCTTGTCATCTTAGCCAATCTGACAGGTGTGTAGTGGTATCTCAGAGTTGTCTTAATATGCTTTTCTCTGATCAATAGTGATTTGGAGCATCAGATGTTTTCTTGACAGAGACACGGGAGTGATTTGCTTTTTCTTTCTCTACCTCATCTTACAGGTGAAGAAATTAAGGCAGAGATAAGTAGTTAACCCCAGTCATACAACTAGTAAATGTCTGAGGCCAAAGTTGAAGGCAGGTCTTCCTGACTTCAGGCCTGGTTATCCACTGTACCACCTAGCTGCTCTGCATTACCTCTCAATTACCTGGGCATAGGTATCATATGAAAGATACTCAATAGAAAATTAGAACAAAGCTTAATTGATATCTACTTTCTGGATCTGTAATTGTGTCTGTATTAATTGTGCCCCATCACTTCTAGAGTAGTTTTTGTTGTATTTTTTTTTTTAAAGACTGTTCTGAGAAGTTAATATGGATAATGGGCAACCCATATTTGTATTATGTTTCATAGTTTACAAGTTGTTTTTAACTACTTTACATAGATAGTATGAGTATTTTATTCCCATTTTACATAGGAATACAGTGAGATTCAGAGAGCTTAATTGATTTGTCCATGGTGACACAGCTTATAAATGACAAGGGAAGAAGTTAAACTAAATCTTTTGAATCTAAGTATTTCTAATCTAAAATATTTTTAGAATATACTCAGGAAAGGAGAAAGAGCCAGGCCACAGTCTCTGGCCACAGGCAAAATGCCCAAATCTCATTTGGGCTGTCATGATATCCTGTCTCCACTAGGTTCTTTCAAAAGGGGGAAATTATTAAAGAAATTGAACCTTTTTAATCTGAGTCCATTAACAGTTGAAACATAATAAAATGGTTATTAGTAGAATCTTATGCTTTCCTTAACAATACCATAATTTCCTGGAAAGAGCCTTGGATTCAGAATCAGAAATTATGATGTTATCTCTGTTACTAACAACTTCTCAGCAATACACAGGCCATTTATCCCTCTCAGAACATTTTTAAAATTGAGGAAGTTGAATTATCACATATCAGGTCAAAGTTTTGTGGGGTTTAAAAATATTATTCTATGATCTTTATTATAGATACAGGGTGGGGCTGCACAGTTAAAGTCAAGAATTGAGGCCCTTTGCAAACAATATTTCAATGTAGAAAGCAAAGAATCTAATCTGCCCATGAACTACAAAAGGTATGTCAAAGATTTGGGATGCTAAAAGGTGCTATTTGTTTCTTTACCATGAAGGTGTGGTTATACATTATCAAAATGGGTTTTCCTATTTAGACTGCAGGCTTGTGACTATGGCCTGTTCCTCTGTTAATATTAAGCTATCTCATCTAAGGTAAAATTTGTTCTACCTAAGTTCCTTTCATCAAATTTTCTTTCACTGGACAGCCTAGGTCAAGTTCCAGTAACTAATTATTCTCTCCCCAAATCTTTCTCACTAAATATATCTTCCCCACCACCACCACCTCTTTCCCTACTCCATGAACCTATCCTGAGCAAGTTTTCTTTTTCAAAGTTAAAGCATACATTCCATTGATGATAATGTTTGTTTGTTATAAGGAAATACCATGTCAAAAATGGAAGAACTCTACTTGGGACTTTGTGTCCTTCTGCTGTAAGCTGATTGCACTTTCTAGGGAATTCTTTAAGTGCCTTTTAGCATGCAGTGTGAGGCCCTCTTTCCCTCCCCCATCTTGTTCTTACAAGGCTGTGGGATCATCTTTTTACTTCCTAAATTGGATGAGCTGTTTTGAATCCTCATTAATCCAAAATCCTAACTCTGTGTCCCCATTCCATTTAGATATACTTTCATTATGTCAAAATATCCAAGAGAGGAGCCCTTCATTTTCTGTCATTCTTTTCTTCTAATGACCAATTTTGATTTTTTTTACACCAGGATGTTTAATGAATATATACTCCTAGGAAGAATTTAACAAACACTATCTCTATATCTATCCATCTATGTATCTATATCTATAAGTATAGATATAGATAGTTGAAAAGGATCTATGGGAGGGGCCACCTAGTCAATCCTACTGATTTTTAATTGTTGAAATTGAGACCAAAGGAACATAATTGACTTAACTAATGTTATACAAAGTTAGTAAGTATCATAGGTGAGATTTGAATCCCCGTCTTCTGACTCCAGAATCCCCCTTCTTTCAGCTATACCATGCTCCCTCCAGTACAATCCCAGTGAAGAGAGACTTCTGTAAGTCTCTCTTTGGGGAAATTAAATTCATTTTACTCCACTCCCCATTCCCATTGGAATACTCAATAGACCTCATTACTACCGAGTAGCTTCAGAAGTGCAATTTTGATTCCCATGAAGCAGGAAGAACTAAACTGTGTTATACCTAAGCTTCAGAAAATGACTTATAGTTATCATAAGAAGTAATCAATGTTTATTATAGCTTCAATCACCCAAACATCAACATTTCTATCTGGATTAGTATCCAGACCTAGGAATTCTATTAGGGAAGCAGTTTTGCATCTTACTTCCTCCCATGAAGTCTCCCTTTTGATCAGGAAGAGTGACTCATTGATTCCTGCTCTGACACCAACGCCTGAATGTTAATGAATGTTAATTAATGAATGGTAATTAAAAAGAAAGGAGGTGACTGACTAAGTATATTCCAGAGAATTCTGGCAAGTCGATAAGAATGACGATGCTATTAGGTCATAATAGTTGGGAAAAAACTCTGTCTTTCCTGAGTCAGGGCAATGAATCAAGGTAGTCAGGGAACATCCTGCCGGGAAACCAATGGTTACAAATTGGTTCCCTCAAGTCAAAGCCTTTTACTGTTTTAAATTTCCAGCTGTTTTTCATTAAGGACTTCCATGTGCCTTTGATAGGAAAAGAAGCCTGACCTGACCTCTTTATTGTTGAGAATACAAATGGGAGTCATCAGGTGCTGAAAACATTGGTTCTACCTGCTTTGTGGCAAGATACCCTGGGGACCTGGGTCATATGAGGAAAAGGAATTTGTTGGGGGCAGGGTAGATCATTTCTTTTTAATTTTAGGTATTTAATGTACTGTGTAAGGTGAAAATCTTAGCCAGATGCCTTGGATTAACTAATCAGGCTGGATGGCTGCTATCATTCCATCCTATACTTGTGCTATGAAACTGAAAACATTCAAAACATGTCTTGTTAAAACAGAATCCATCCAAATCTCAGCTTTTCACTTCTATGCTAAAGGATTTTTTTTTTTTGGAAAATAATACTTTATTTGAGAAATAGGGTGATAAAATGGATAGAGACCTGGCCTCAAAGCAAGACTGGAAAGTCCTGTCTCTGACCCATAGTATTAAGGAGCCCTCACTGCTCTAGGAGAGTCAGGCTGTGACATATCAAGAAAGGGCTGAGCTATATTTATAGAGGGAGGTTCCTCAATGACAGTTCCCTATATCAGTGGTTTGTTGTCTATCCCTAATTTTGGAGACAGGCTGTGTAGCAAAGTGGGTAGAGGGCAGACTTCAGTGTTAGAGAAACATGAGTTCAAATCTCCCTGCTGGTAGTTATTAGTTTTATAATCATGGTCAGCCACTTAAGCCCTCATTTCTCTAGTAGAAAGATGTGATACACATGGATAAGTAAGTGTATTTTAGTAAAGATATGGTAATTCGGGAATTACAAAACACAGGGCTATGGGATCTTCAGAGGAAAAGATTTCTCATTGAAGATGGCATTTTAGTTGGAGTTTAAAGGATGGGTAGAATCAATGAGCAAAGGAAGGTGGGAGGAGGCACATTTAGCAAATGGGAAACCAGGAGGTTCACCAGCATAAAAGCTGGAAAATACAGGACACATAAAAGAAGCAGAAAGTATTTCAGTTTTGCTGGAGGATAGTGTGTGTGTGTGTGTGTGTGTGTGTGTGTGTGTGTGTGTGTAAGAATTATATGATGGCCCACTTGGCAAACTAAACTAAAACATTAAAAGGGGGGATACTGAACTATTTTCAGTACTATTGGGAGGCAGTAGATAAAAAATAGAGGAGATGGAAGAAGTGTGGGCTACTTTAGGAGAGCTTTTTCCCTAAAATGGAGGGAATGTGGCCATTCCCAAGCCTGAAGCATATTCATTGTTTCTATGAAGCTATTCATCCACCATTCAATGAATCATGCAAAAAATATGTATTAAATACCTTCAATATATCAATCAATGTGCTAAATACTAAGAATTCAACAATAAAAACCCATCATTTTTGAGTACCTACTATGTTCAGTGCATTGTTGGGGACTTAAAAACCATAACACCTTCTCTCTGCACTCAAGCAGCACTCATTTGAATTGGGGAAAGAGTTCAGCATACATGAAGCAGTGAGGGAACAATAATAGAAAATGATGATATTAGCTGACATTTAGATAGCACTGTAATATTTAAAAAGCACTTTGTATGTATTATCTCATTTAATCTTCATCACAACCCTGAGAATTAACTACTACAGCCATTATGAGTTTCATTTTAAATATGGGAAAAAAAAAAAAAAACAACCCTGAGGCTCAGTTAGAATAAGTGACTTTTCCAGAATCATATACCTAAGTAAATATCAGAGATAGAATTTGAACCAAAGTCCCTTCCTGAATTTCAAGAGTACCACTCCTTCATTTATATGCTGTCCCTCAATTAAACAAAAATGCTAACTTATGGTACAGATTATAAATGCAATAGAAGTTCACAAAAGGGATATCGTGATATGAGTTGATATAATCAGAGTAATTAGAGAATTCTTCATAAAAGAGTTACACTTTCATTAAGAAAGATCATGGATAATAGATAGGATTTAGCTGAGTGAAGAAGAGCAGGGAAGAAGGCCCTGTAGTCAAGGGAAGAAGATATCAGAAGCAAAAGCACAGAATGAGGAATGTGGATGGTATAAAGGCATAGAGTGGGGCTAAGGAAGCAACATTGAAAGGGCTTGTTAAGAATGACCTGATTGGAGTACTGAGGCAAGGCTAGAGATAACATCAAATCATGGGAATGACTAAGATGTGGACTATTCTGTAAAGGTTAAGAAGGTCAATACAGTTAAATGTCTAAATATTTCTGTGTTATTTCAGAACTGAGCAAAAGTAAATCTCTAGGGAGGCAGGGTGGCTCTTGCCTTTAATCCCTGCTGCTGGGGAGGCTGAGGATGAGGGATCATGAATTTGGGAGTTTTAAATCTCAATAGATTAAGCCAATTGGGTATCCTTACTATATCTGGCAGCATTAGGGTTAGAGAATTGGAAGCCATTAGAATACCTAGAGAGGGGAGAACTGTTTCAAGTTAAAAAAAAAAAAAACAGTAGGTAAGAGCTTCTGTGTCTATAAACAGTAGGATTATGTTTCTGAGTAGTTTCTATACTTGTAGCCTTGGAGGAAAGAGAGAAGGGAGAAGGGAATCTGCTTTCTGACAGGCACCATGTTGAATGTTTTTTGTTTTTTTTACAAATACTGATCTCATTTAATCTTCACAACAACTCTGGAAGTTGCTGCTGTTCTCCCCATTTTTTGTTGTTTTCAGTCATTTTCTGTCCTGTCTACTTTTCATGACCCCACTTGGAGTTTTCTTGGCAGAGTCGTTTGCTATTTGTTTCTCCATTTCTTTTTACAGATAAGGAATTTGAGGCAAAGAAAATTAAGTTGTGATTAGGAATTAAGAATTTTATTAATTACATTAAAGACATTGTAACTAGTTTTTTAAAACTTAGATTAAAAGAATCTTGAGTAGCCCTTGGTAGTATGTTGCTTTATGGGAGACCACGTATGAAATGAACTTATCTTTTGAAGAACATAAAGAAGATGAATGAAGGACAATTAAACGTAGTCATTGGATGTTTTTCCTAGCACTGGTTTTCTGTGGTATAGAGAGTATGGGGCTGGAAGCTTTTCCAAGGATGTTTACTAACTCTATGTCACTGTTCCCATAGACCCCTTTTTCAAGTCAATGTAATTATGGAGTAATCATAGTCTTAGTTTAGTTGGCACTAGTGAATGTTATGTAATGAATTTATATAATAAACAGACTGAATAAAAGGATGCTTTTATTGTATTGATGAGTTTTTGATGATTGAAGAGTCATTGATCTTTATTATTGGTAATTGCTAATCTTATCAATAAATAAATTATGCTCGGACTCATTTTAATTCCTCATTTTAATCACAAATTTATCATGACATGACTTGCTAGGGGTTCTCAATTGGCTAGTAATTGTCTGAACCACATATGGACTCAGATCTTTCATACTCTAAGCCCTATATTACACTATCTAGCTGCTTGGACAGGAAGGTTTTAAAAAAAAAAAATCACCAGGAATTGAACTGATGATTCAGGAGATTGTTTTATTTTACTTTTTTAAATTTAATACATCCCATTTTTCTTGACTGTAAATGGCAATTCTTTCCTTCCACAAATTTGATATTTCTCTTGATGGCCAATAAACAATAAAAAAACAGAAATGGGAATTTAAAAGGACCTTACTGAATCTTTTCAAACAAAGAAAAATTCCAGTTTGTATCTTATTTGAGTTCCTTTAACCCGTTGTCAGATATAACTTCAAGTTGTTAATCAACTTGGCAGTAGCTGGGGAAAGAGCCTATTGACTTGTATATACAAGTAGAGGCTTAAGATTAGTATATGTGGGTTGATGTTAAAGTTCTGAATCATTATTGTATACAATCTACTCTCAATCTGTTGAAGTTCTTACCTTGTAGGAACTCAATTCTTTGCATTGATGCCACTTTATAAAATCTCACCACTAGTTTGGTAGAGCAAAAGCTATCCAAATTGTTGAGGGGGTTACACTGTTTTCCAATCATTTACATTAGAGCAAGTCATTTTTATCACTCATCCAGGCTTTGTCTACCTTGTCAAAGACTCTAAGTTCCTTTCTAGATAAACATTTATCATTCTGTCACACACACACACACACACACACACACACACACACACACACACACTTTTTTCCTATACTTAAATGAGTACATATGGTCTCCTCCACTAGAATGTAAGTTCCTGAGGGCAAGAGGCATTTTCATCTTTGCATCACCATCACCTAGAATAGTGGCTTACCTTGTAGCAGTTAAAACATATCCATTGATTGATGAAGTGATTATGAACATACAGAGGATCTGGAGAGTATATGAGGTCATTTAAAAATGTGTCTTCCCTTCACACATTTGTAGGCTTTGTACCTCTGACATTAAAAAAAATTAATACTAGAAGAGGACTTAGAAATTAAATGATACTTCCATTTTTTACCAGTCCTTACTCTCCAAACTCCGAATCCAATGCACTCTTCCCTACACCACACAATCTACTCAAAGAAAAGGAAATCAAGCTACCATTCGGTTCTGCTGTTCTTCAGTTATTCCTCTGTTTAGAATATGATAACTCTAGCTACTGAAACAGTAGCAGCAGTGGAAGTTAATGAACATTCAAGAGGCCAAAGAGCCTGCATTTGGGATGCATTTTCTGTCACTTCTAGTTATGTTGATGCTAAGGAAATGAACTATAGGCAAGCATCTTGGTGGCAGTTTTACTGAAATGATTTTCTGTGGCAAAAAGTGACCTAAAAGTGAACTGGTAGAGCCATTTTTGTGAAAGTGGGGGAGGTTTGCCCAGTAAAGCCTATACATATTTTATGACATGTTAGGGGATGGTGAGCTAAGCAAGAATTGTGACAGAATGAACTTTCTTTACTATGTTTTGTAGAGCATGAAGGTCACAGCTGTGTATGACTGTTTGAATCGACAGGCTATTTCCCCCTGTGTACAGCCCAATGCATTGGTTTTAACCTGAAAAATCTTATTAGGTCTGAGTCTTTGTTGTCTCTGAGATTTCCTTTTCCTCCTTTCTTTAAAAATGTAAAATCTGCCAAAGGCTCTTTTTATGCTTCAAATATTTGTTTACTTTCCAAAGTGTTGGAGTTAGGATATTTTTCACAGTAGTACATTAGTTTTGGAATTCTTCTCTTATAAGGTTGAATCAGTTGATCTTCAAAGTCAGATTTTTTTTTCTGTCACTTGAGAATAAGTTGAAAATTTATTATTTTTGTGTACCTCCTTGAGTCTATACAAGGCTAACTAAACTAGATAAAAAATGAAAGTCAGAAATTTTTGTGATCATTATTTCTTTTCTTCCTTTCAATGTAGTTTATTGGAAAGAACCTAAAGAAGGCTCCGAGAGAAGACCTGAGTTTGAATCTTGGGTCTGCCACTTTTAATCTATGAAAACTTGGGAAAGGCATTTAATCTTTTGAACCTCAACATGCTCCTGAATAAAATAGCAATAGGATAGAAGTAGAGGGCCTCTAAATTCCTGGTTCCCAAACTTTGATCCAATGATTTTCTTTTGAGGTAACTTATAAGAATGGTATTGATCTGTCTCTAGGGTCATATGATCCTGAGAATTACTAACATCAATTTTATCATAAGCTAATGTTACTATATAACTAGAATGTATTATTGAAAGTGTAAGAGATTTGAAAAGTCATAGAATCACTGATGATTAGAAGAAATCTCACAATGACAAAAGATCATTTAGTTTAGTTCATAATTGATGAATATATTCCCTCTACAGCAAGGAATAAAGTGAACCTTCCACCTTGAATATTAAATAAAGGGAAAACTAGTCATTCCCAAAATGGTACTACAATTCTAAGGAATAGGAAGTCTTTTTTTTTTTTTTTTTTAACATAGAAACTCAATTTGCCTCTTTGTAATTTCCACTGATAGATGCTCTTATCTGCCCTTTGAAGGCCCTATAGAGGAAAAAGGAAATGAAATGTTTTTCTGGCTCCTTCTTGTGAGTAGAAGCTGTTCCCTTGAGTTAAGGATTTCCATTTCTGGTACCTTTTGGGGAAAAGACAATAAGACTGGGGGTGGGGTGGAGTAGGGTGAAGATTGTATTTGAAACTAGAGTATGTGATAGAAACTATTTGGAAACTGTAGCATAACAGGAAATTTAGTTACAGGGCAAATTGTTTTATGTTCAGAGACTAATTGGGACTATGGCAAAAGGGAAGGACAAGGAAGAGCCTACAGTCAAGATGTAAAGATGGGGGGGGAGAATTTTATTTTGTCAGATCAGGAGAACTCTGAAGGGTTTCCTTTTGACTTGGTCCAACCAAAAGACTACTGGGATAGATGAGCAAGGGAATTCCAGAAGTGGGGCTCTCTATGGGGAGCAATGAGAAACTGCAGAAGGAGCTTGGTAACACCTCCTAAGAACAAGAGGGGACCACAAGTAGAAGTCACAGCACAGCAGTAGACAGATAGCCAAGATCAACAAGAAATTATTGAAGAGATCTATTGAGAAACTCAAGAAATGCTGAAGGAACCCATCACAATGGCATTACTAGCACTGGGCAAAAGGGAGACCACTGGGAACTACAGGAGGAAAACATCCTTATTTGTAATAAGAGAGTTAATGAGAAATTTGCATAGAATTAGGGGAGAGGTTGGTTCATAAAAGGATTTCTGTTTTGTTTCTCAGTGTTTGGGTTTCCATTTGTTTTCCCTCTTTAATTAAGAAAATAAACATTTTATTCTGCATTCTTGTAAACTGTTTGTAAGTGATGGTCTTAGTTTCTTGGGAGTGGATTCTAGGTTGGGACATAACAGCCAAAAATAGTGAAAAAAACCTTTACTGTGTCTGTGGGTCCTTGTGGGATGTAAGATGTGGGGTTTACATTATAACAATAGTGCAAGTGATGTTTTTTTTGTCAGTGAATTAGCTAATTATTTTCAAAGATCACGACTTCAGTGTTTTAATACTGAGTAGACATAGTTTTTGACTCCATCCCTCAACTTTGAGTTCATGCATGAGAGGCAGTAAGATAATAGTGGAAAGAACATTGGCTTTGGAGTAAAAGGACCTGAATTGAAATCCTTTCTGTGATGTCTATTGCCTGTGTAGCTTTATGCATGTCATATATCTTTGCTGGAGCTCAGTTTCCTCATCTGTAAAATAAGATAGTTGTTTAAGATGACTTCCAAGAACATTTCCAATGCCAAACCTGTGATCTTCTTGGAATATGACCCTTTTGAGATTTATACTTTTGAGTGTATGTAGAAAGAGATGAAGCTCTGGGTAAAATGTAGAAGGAGGTGCCTTGGGACATAATGAATTCTACCTCCATTGAAATCTTCATACAGCACTTGATCAGGCTGTGTGATCACAAAAGTTGGCTGACTACTTTTATTCATTAGATTTTAGGGAGAATTTATTCATTAGATAAGTGTTGGACTAGATGGCCATAGAGCCTCATTCCAATCCCCAAACTCTACTAATTTTGTGATTCTGACATGGGAACCATGAGGGTGAAATAAGTGGCATTGAACAGTAGCAGGCTATGGCCAAACCCCAAACCAGAAACAGGTCCAAGCCATTAGTTCCTCATCTGTGGTCTGGCAGAAAAGGTGATGATTCTCTTATTTCAAAGCTTCCAGGATCTGGAATTCCTCAAGTATGGATATACCACAGTGCAGCATCAGAACAGAGTTTGAACAAAGGGACAATTTTCATATATTGGGAATAAACACACCATCCAGTATTAATTAATGAAGGCATGGATTTGGGATTCATAATCCCATTGCTGCAAATACTGCTTTTTATAAAAGTCTAATTAATTACTATCCTTAAAAAAGAAAGCTTTTTTTTTTTCTCACAGAAAGCACAAGTTAGGTTTTGTGAAGCATTAACTACCTCTAATTGGAATGTGTTTGGGGTCAGTGCAAAACACAAACCTCATAAATTTTGAGCAGTCTCTAAGCCTGGCAGGGCGCATTCTTCCACCCTTGACCAATAGCAAACATGCACTTTTAAAAAAAATGGTGCTTGATTCCACAGCTGAGTGTGAAACTGCCCCCATCAGCAGTTCCCTGGAGCCAGCCTAGTGTGACAGCAAGCCAGCCCTGTCGCTAAGATCTTACAGCACAGCAGCTTTGAGAACTGGGGCCTTTTCTCTGAAAGGACATTGCTTTTCAAACCCTGGTCACTTCCATTTATCTGGTCTGCAAGGCTGTCCTCCCCCTCTGCTAAAATTCTGAAGTGTGTTTACAATTCATGAAGATTCCCTTCCTTTGTGAACCTGCCTGTAGAAATGACAAGAAGAGCTTCAAGAACAAGGAGAGAGAGGAAAAGAGAGAGGAATAAATAAGGGGGGATGGAAGGGAGGGCTGTCTAAGCAGTCCAAGAAATGTAAATCCTGTTGTAAATAAGGAACACAAACACTTCTCAGAACCCTCTCCAGAAGACCAGCTTGAACAAGTCAGGAATGCAAATGAGATCATAGGGCATACAGCTTGCTTTGACTGGCAGGGGTAATGTATGTATGTTGTTGAAAGTGTCGATGATGTGAGGGAATCAGCATACTGAGCAGACTCAGCCAGGAGGCAGCAAGACTGCTTTCCATACCAGAATTACTGTCCCAATTTAAAGCCCTGGTGTGTAGAGGTTTGGAGAGGGGAGGGAAATGGAGGGGTTGAATTTGGGCGATGGGAACTGTAATGACAGAAATGCACATCTGCAGCCAGTCCGGGTGAGGTGAAATGAAATGAATGAGTGCCCCATGGGAGAAAAGAGGAGCATTCCACTAAATACATTGCAATCCATCCAAACACAGATCGTTATTCCAAGGAAGCGGGCAGGCTCTAAATGGGGTTCCAGCTTGTGAAATTTGATGGCTGCCAATGGATGTGTCTGTACAGTCACTCAGAATTCCTTCTATACCTTAATAAAATGGAAAAACAATATCTGGATGAACCAAAGAGGGGAATAAGCAATTATTTGAAGGGATATAATGTCTCAGATCATCTTCAGTCAGAATTTGTGCTTCATTCATTAATGAGAGAAGGATGTCCAAATTTTTCAATAAATGCCCAGGGTCATAGCTCCAAATGAATGAATTTGGAGCTTACTATGATCACTATTAATCCATAATTATGTGATAGTGATGACATAAATAAGCAACTCACAATTTCTTAATTAAGGAGGGGAAAACCTCATGTTTTTTGGTGATTTATGTCATGATAGTTTTCTATGAAACTGCTTTGATTCAGCTGAAAATACTGGTGTAGGAGAAAAAGGAATTGCCTCCCATAATCTAGATTAAACATCTCAGTGCAAATAAACAACGCTTCTTGGAACCAGAATATTAGTCACCATTATTACTGGAACCTTCATTTTACTCTAAATATCCTTAAAAAGACATATATCAATTTATTCCATCCATAAATCCAAGATTTACTCAGATCTTTACAAGATCAATTATATAGCTTTCCAAGAGGAATGCATATTAAAGAGTTGATATCTCAAATAGGGTCTACAAAGATTAGAATAGCTTACCAGTGTACATCAAAGATTTATCCACCTTAAGCTCCTACAGGGGAGAAGTTATTTTTTCACAGCTGTACATCTTATGCATACATAAACAAGCAAAGTTAACTGAGGAAAAGGGGAGGGGAGATGCTTGAAGCTAGCAGCCCAATGAGGAGGGGGGATTTGTTTTTTCTCAATAGCACCTAGATTCCATAGAGGGGCACAACTGTGTGATAAAGTAGCATTCTATGAAGATATTTTTTCCCTTCCTGATGTTTAGCTTGAGCAGGATTAAAAAACACTATCCACTTTATATCGTGACTATCTTGCTAAGACAGCTCTCATGGCACACATTTTGGATACATAAAATGCAAATGAAACAACCTAGCTGGCTATCTTTCTTGGGCTCAAACCCTATTGCTTGATTCCCATTATGACATTTTAAAGCATTAGACTAGGCCTGGTGCTGAATTTCAGATATTGCTGGTAAGAAAGACAGCTGGTCTAGAGAGTAGGCTGAATGGAACTCAAACTCTCAGCTGTATCACTGATTGAAGGAAAGAGAAATGTGGGAGTTGTTCAAGAAGCTGGATGGAATTTGGAAGCATTTAGCCTTAATAACATCTCTGAGAAACAGTTGAGTTTGGAGTGTTTTTGGCTTAGCTCTGGGTAGGTCAAAAAAGTTATCTTTGGGATAGTCCTTGAGAGAAGAATATAATTAGGGAACACAGCTCAACAGGAGCTACTCCATCATTCTAAATTATTGTTTGTCCTTTGTTCTCAAAGAGAACCATGACATCAGGGAGGTTATGCCATGGCATGCCAAATTCACAGATTCCCTGAAATCTATCCAAAAATTCCTGGGAGGTGGGTCCATTGGCCCCAGCTTAAGAATTCTCCTCCTAGATGACATGGCGGTTCTATGATTCCATTTACTCAAATGCAGTAGAGACAAGATAAATGAAAGCTCAATCAGTTGATATTCATATAGTATTTTTATACTTGCAAAATACTTCATAGGCCAGCTGAGCCACACAACAATCCTATATTAGGTACTAAAGTGTTAATGCCTTTAAGGGAGCTGTCCATGATCATGTACCCCATAACTATCTATGATGAGGTTTGAACTTGGTCTTCCTGACTCCAAGTGCAATTCTAAATCTACTACCCCACACTGTGCCAATAAGACCTAGAGATTTAGTTGCCTGAAAGTTCATTATAAGCTAACAATGTAATATAGTTGCCAAAAATGTTAATGTGATCTTAAGCTCCAATAATAGAAGTATATTGTCCAGAAACAGGGAGATCATAGACTCACTATATTTTGAGCTACTCAGACAACATCTGGAGTACTGTGTTCAATTCTGGACACCACATTTACAAACTGAAATAGGACCAAGGGAGAGTGACTAAGATAGTAGAGGTTCTGGAAATGATCATCTGAGGAATGGTCGAAGGAAATGGAGATGTTTAGTCATCATTTCTCATTCTAATTCAAAACTCATTCACCTCCTTCTGAAGCATTTTGTGGTCTTTTAGATTCTTCATGAATTCTTTCCTCTGCTACCAAGATAGCAATAAAAAATCTTTAAAATTTCTAACAGAGTGAGACTGTTTTTGTTTTCTTTTAAAATAGTCCTTTCTAGGTCTGGTTCCAACAGTGTATGAAGATAAAGACTGGACTGTGATTTCTGGTGAGGAACTCACTCTATGATTACAGTTGCATACCTTAGAAAGCTGCCTAAAGCAATGAAAAGTTAGACTACGTGCCCAATGTCACACAGCCAGCATATGTTAGAGGCAGGACTTGAAAACTACCTGGATTTGGGATGCTTTTAAAAAAAATCCACACTGCTTTTCTTTCAAGACAGCAATAATTGTTATTGTGGTTGCACTGGATTTGTAATCAAATAAAAGCCCCACTGGAAAATGGACAGTAAATCCATTATAAAATTGAATATATGGATTCTTTCCTTGAATAGGTAAGTATTTTTAAAATGCTAACAGACTAATGGTTTGACCAATTCATTGCTTTCTTCCATGTCCTAATTAACCAAATAGATAGGATTGGATTAATTAAATTATTTTGGCACTGTATTTTTGGTATTTTTTTTCCTAGCATGCATTTTCTGAATGTTAATCATGAATCCACAGAGAAAGCAGTTAGACAGGCATCAGAAGGGGAAGAGTTTAAAAAGAAAAAGCTGACATGCAGTTTTAAGAAGAAATATCTAAAAATCAAGCTAGGAGGGGAAAAAAAGCTGTCTTAACTGCTCTGGAATATCAGAGAGATAGGACAGCCTTCAGGGAAAGATAGAAAGGGAAAGCAGATGACTGAAAGAAGGAAGAACTACTCAACTCCTATTTAATGTCTTTATTTCTTCTACAAAGGAAACTCATTTTCAGACTTAAAATTATCATTCAAACATGTGGGATGCAATATTGGATCACAAAAAGAACACTGAACTTAATGTTGAGCATAAAATCTCTGTAATTGACTTTAAATCCTAACCCTAATACTTGATATCTTTATGATTCTGAATAATTTTCTCAAGATTTCTGGGTCTTGGTTTTCTCACATGTAAAATAAAGGCATAGGACCAGATTATCCCTTCTTGTTCCCTTCTACTTCTGGATCTATGGTTTTATGATTACACACAAAAAAAAAAAAAAAAAAAGAAAGAAAGAAAGAAAGAAAGAAAGAAAGAAAGAAAGAAAGAAAGAAACCTACTAACTATAAGGAGAAAGGATGACAACTCTTAATTGCTTAAACTAAATATGGACGATCTCTGAAAAAATATTGAACAGGACAAAGCTGGAACTGGATAAATGGGCTTCCAATTTTCAATCTTGTCTTCCTTTTCACAATTCTCTCATATTACTATGAGCCCTCATTACCACCTGTCTCAGTTATTGCAGTAGTCTTCTATTACAACTTCCTGTCTACCAGAGTATGCTTCCTTTATGCTTAATCACTGCTCATGAATTTCTATAACTCAAAATCTTCATTGGCTCCTCATTGCCTAATAAGTGAGAATTTAGGTTCCTCCAAAATGTGGCAATACTCTAACTTTTCACCCTATCATTTCCATTTACTCTCTGCTTCAAACTATCGCCTCATCCTGGTATTTCCTGATTTTCTGTTTTCTCTCTTCATGCCTACATTCATACCTAAAATGTGTTCCCTTTCCTCTAGGACTTATTTACTGAATTTCCACCTCTTCTTAAAAGCCCAATTCAAGTGCCACTTCCTCCAAGAAGATGTTTCTGACCTCTTCAATAGATTACCTTTCTCTTTTTTAATTTCACATGGTAATTTAATTCTACCTTATGAAATTATCATATATTATTTGGTATTATACTTATTAATGCATGTACCACTTTCTTCTGCTATATCATAATCCCTGTCAATTCAAGGTGTCTTATTTAAACTCAGTCATCCAATTACAATAGACTTGGGATAGAAAATACTATCTATATTCAGTGAGAGAACTATGTGGACTGAATGCATATTTTTTTTTTTTTGCTTTTATTCTTGTGTTTTTTCCCTTTTGTTCTGATTTTTCTTTCACAACAGGCCAACATGGAAATATTTTTAAGATGATTGTACATGTATAACCTATGTCAAATTGCTTACTTACTGCCTTGGGAAGTCATGAGAAAAAAAATTGGAACTCAAATTTTACAAAAGTAAATTCTGAGGACTATATTTGCATATAATTGGAAAAATAAAATATGATTGAAATTTTAAAAAATTAAGTTTTGCCAACTCACCCACTACCTAAGACAATTTTTTTTGTCACGCAGTTTAATAAAGTATTTTAATTGAATTGTTGTTCAAAAAACTATAAATAACATTTAGTTTGGAGGGATAAATAATATATTTAATTCTGCTCAAAGTTACCACAAACACAGAGAAACAATGACTCGACCAATAAGATTAAATGGAGATGGATATAGAAATCTGTGCTTAAGGTTTTGCTTTTTAAAAATCAATTATGAGTCCAAGATAGAATACATATGAATAGACAGTAGTTAATATGAAAAAGACCTGGAAGGGTTTTATTAGTTACATACTCAAAATATGAATTGTCAATATGTAAAATAGTGTTATGTGATCAAGAGAATATTGGATTTGTGGTTCGAAGAAAGGAGTTAAAATATCAATTCATCTTTATGTTGGTGACATCTTGGAACAATTACCATATCCGGGTCTCAATTACTTCAGCAAAATGAAGACACTGGACAACATGACTTCTCCTCTAGCTCAAAAGTTTATAATTCCATGATCATAAACTATCTGCTAAAGAAAATATTTTAATATTTCACCAGAAACTAAAATCAAGCCGACTGTATTGTAGTTTGATGATGATAATAACAACATTTTACATAGTATTTTAAATTTACAAATATGATTTCATTTTATACTCACAATAAATGTAATAATTGTATTCATTTTTTAATAAATAAGGAAACTGAGGCAGAGACAAGTTAAATGACTTGCCCATATCTAATGTCGGAATCTAGATTTGAATTCAGGTCTTGTTGACTCTAGAACTGAGTCACTTTTGACCCCCCCCCAAAAAATGCCTTTCTTTATAAACCCCACATTTAGCGGATTGTCTGGCTTAACAAATGTTTTTGTTTAACTGAATATTATACAGAGTTTGTTCATGGTCTTACATTACAAAATTCCTTGCATATTTTGTTTTTTTAATTCAATTTAATTAACTTTGCATCAATTCATGTTTCCCTGTGTTTCTCTAAATCCTCATAGTCACAATTTCTTTCAGAACAATAACTTTCCATCACACCCACAGATTATGATTTGATAAGCAACTTGTCAGTCAATTGGTAACCCATTTTTTAGTTTTTTATTAACATACACACAGTGCTTCAAGGTTAGATATGGGACATTTCTGTTTTTAACCTCCTTTGGTTCTAGATCCAGCAGTCTCTGTCTTCCTTCTTGCCCACGCTCTGCCTTCTGAGTCTCTCATTTCTTCCATCATGACCGTGTCTTGTAATCTCATTGCCTTACTATGAATTGTTTTTTTTTTTTTTTTTCTATCCAGACGGAGGAAGTCTCAACAGGATGCTGAGCATTACATTAAAATGTTCATGAATGCTAAGAGCATCAAAAATAACAAAAATCATTAGTATCTATTTTATATTTATATCAAATATAGCTGGGTTCCAAGGATATGTGAGTTGGATACTGATGAAAGTTCTTGTTAGCCATGATTTCATTAGCTTAGTTACTATAAATTATTTATAACTTAAACTGAACATCTGAGCTTCTCTCTCATGAAAGTGGACTGAAGAGCCATTTGATAAAATCAGCATTTGTTCAAGTTTTCTGGGTTTTTAATGATGTCTTAAGAAGACATTATTTTAACAAGATTGTGGTTGTTCAGTTATTCTGGTTTGGTCTATTTGCCTAATAAACTGCATGCTTCAATATTTTAAGGAACTTGAGTGTTGTCAGTATGGATACTTCCTCCAAAATGCAGACTGTGACCCTGTCACCTATTAGTCAATAGTCTCCGTGAGTTACTGTGACTAGAAACATCCTTTACTTTTTGTCTAATTTCTAGGTCTGAGTTTTTGTTCCCAAGTGGTACAAAATTGCTACTTTCTACTCACTTCAGCTTTGTAATGCTAAATACACCAAATACATCCTGGGACCTCAGGAATGAGAACTGAAATTTAAGTCAAATCAACAAGCATTTATTAAGCCCCAACTAAGTGTTGTACTGTGTTGTGCTGCAAATACACATAAAAAGGCAATAACATTCCCTTGGCCTCAAGGAGCTTCCAATCTAATGAGGAGACAGAATGCAAACAGTAATAATAATCAGCATCAATATTACACCTTAAGGTTTACAAAGCCCTTAGAAAAAAATATAGTTTCATTTGATCCTCACAATGACTTCTGGAAATAAACTCTATTATTATTCTTATTTTATAGATGAGAAAACTAATCATACAAGTTAAGTGATTGGCCCAGAGTGATTTGTCCACTGCTAACAAATGTCTGAGCCATATCTGAACTCACATCTTCCTCATCCCAGGAGTCTATTTCTACTCTATTTCTACTTGGCTGCAGACAACTATGTAAAAATAAAATACATTCAGGATAATTTACAGATTATCTCAGACGAAGGCACTGTGTTAAGTGAGGACTGGGAAAAGCTCTTACAAAAGGTGAGATCTTAGTTTGGACTTGAATGAAACAAGAAGGCAGAGACAAGAAGGGAGAGAATTCTACATGGTGGATATCCAATGAACAGGAATGGAGGCAGAGATGGAGTGTCTTGTGTAAGGAAAATCAAAGATGCCAGTATCATTAGATCATAGAGTTTATGGAGGGGATTAAGAAGTATAAAGGCTGGAAAAGTTGGTAGGGGCCTGGTTTTTGAAAGCTTTAAAATTAAACATAGAATTTTATAGCTGATGTTGGAGGCAAGAGAAAAAAAAAAACACTGGAAATTTATGGAGTGGAGAAAGGGCACCATTTTCCTACCCTAGATCATTTTAATTGCTGTAAAGAAGATGGAATACACTGGAGAGAGACTTAAAGAAGGGAAGCCAAGCTGGTATATAGTTCCAGGTGAGGAACTGGTCAGGGTTCCTAAATGGCTCAACAGAATATAGAAAATTGCCATGACATCTGCCACAAGGGTAGGGATGAGTGTGTGAATGTGTTTGTGTGTGTGTTCTGGCCATGTACTATAGTTTACATAAGTCTGTCCAGGTGTGGGATGCATAATGCATGAAAGTATCTTTCCTTTCTCCTCTGTCTAACCTTCTCCAACGGAAATCTTGATTCCTGCCAGAAGGAGAGCAAGCAATTAGGGCCAAGAGGCTGACCACATTGCTCTCCTCAGAATTGACTGGAATTATATCTATTTGGGTAGAATTTTATTTTTGCAATGCCTTAAATATTGTTAATGTGTGGGGAAAATTATATTAAAGTTGTATTCTTGATTTCTATTTCTTAAGTGAGGAGTGTTCCAAGCTGTATCCAAGGCTTGACTCCCTTTCCATCAAAAGCCAGTTATACAAAGACATAGCTAAAGACTGTTACTATTGGGCTTCTATCCAAAGAGATCTTAAAGAAGGGAAAGAGATCAACTTATGCAAAAATGTTTGTGGCAGCCCTTTTTGTAGTGGCAAGAAACTGGAAACTGAATGGATGCCCATCAGTTGGAGAGTGGCTGAATAACTTATGATATATGAATGTTATGGAATATTATTGTTTTGTAAGAAATGATCAACAGGATGATTTCAGAGAGACTTACATGAATTGATGCTGAGTGAAATGAGCAGAACCAGGAGATCATTGTATACTTTGGCAACAACAAAACTATATGATGATCAATTCTGCTGCATATAGCTCTCTTCAACAATGAGATGATTCAAATCAGTTCCAATTGTTCAGTAATGAAGAGTGTCAGTTATACCCAGAGAAAGAACTATGGGAAGTAAGTGTGGACCACAACCTAGCATTTCCATTCTTTCTGTTATTGTTTGCTTGCAGTTTTGTTTTCCTTCTCAGTTTTTTTTTCTTTCTTTTTAGATCTGGTTTTTCTTGTGCAGCAAGAAAACTGTATAAATATTATATATATATTGGATTTAACATGTACTTTAACATGTTTAACACATATTGGACTACCTGCCATCTAGGGAAGGGGGTGAGGGGAAGTAGGGAAAAAGTTGGAACAGAAGGTTTTGCAAGGATTAATGTTGAAAAATTACCCATGTATATTTTTTGTAAATAAAAAGCTATAATAATAATAATAATACTAAAAAGAGACATGGCTAAAGGTAGTATAATATCCAGCATTTACATATAACTTTAATTTTCATGTCTCTTTATCTCATTTGATCCTTATAACAAATATATGAGATAATTACAGATAAGAAAAACTAAGGATAAGAGAAGGAAAGTTACTTGCACAAAGTCATAAAACTAATAAGTATCTGAGGCAGGATTTGAACTCAGGTCTTTTTGATTTCAAATAATGTACTCTTATTCACTATACCACCTAGCTGCCTAGGTATACAAAAGAAAACCATAATGTCTACCCCTCAAAATACATTTCTATATCTATACCTATATCTGTGTCTATGTCTATCTACCTTTAAATGCTTGTCTCTGTTTCTCTCTCTCTCTATTTGTATATATTTGCATATATGTATACATTTATGCCTTTGTATTTATGTGTATTTAGTTTGTATGTTTGCCTATCTCCATTGATGGAAATTCCATTCTATTCCCTAAGTAAGTCACTCAAGTACAAAATGTCAGTCTACTTTGACCTTACCTGATTTTGCTCTCCACATTACTAAGTCCAACTGATTCTACTTCTGAAATATCTTTCATATTCATGCTTCCTCTCTGCTCCCTCTGCCACCACCACAGAATTTTAAGCACCACAGATGTTCTGTTGAAAGGACAGATGATTGGCTGGAAGGGGCCCCTCGCTGTCACTAGGAAACCTAGTGAAGAAGTAAAATAAATGATGATGATAATAAAATGAACTATGTTTTTGCAGAAGGGAAGGATAGATGTTCTACGGAAACTTATCAGAGGGATGTGACAAAATTGAATTAACAGCTACATTCTTGAAAGTTTTTTGTGAGTTTCTTTTTTTCTTTAAAGGATAAATTGAGCGTTTGTGGTTTGGAGAGATACTAAAAGACTCTTACTTGGCAGGAACTCTGGCAAAGATGGCTGTTAGGGATGAAGGCAAAAAGAGTATGAGAGCTATCTAAAGCAGGAGTCCAAGATACTTAAAAACAAGAGGAACCCAATTCTCTTCTTCTTAAAGACTTTGAAATATTCATTTTCCTTCAGGGAAATGGGGAATTTCTTAGAAATGTGTTCACTGGATTAGCAACATGGAAAAATGCCTTTGCTACAAACAGGTCCACTTGGGAAAGAACTCTTATTTTTTTAAGGAGGCACAGCCATTGATTCAGCGCTGTTGACTCACAAAATGAAGGGAGGATATATTTAGTTGTGAAGCAAGCATAATATTTTTAGAAACCACAAAGTTCATAGAATTTGCTTTTAATTGAACATCTTTAAAAGACAGGGCTATTTGGGGGTTAAGCAGAAGTGACCATTTGAGACTTCTGAAAGAAGACATTTATACTCTTTGTAACTTCTACAATATTGTCCCCAGCTGACACAGCTGTGTTCTGATGGTTAACACCTGCAAGAAATCCTGGGTTAGGCCTACTGCCATGGAGAACCTGTGTGTGTGTGTGTGTGTGTGTGTGTGTATAAATAATGCATGCATGTATGTATGTTTTTATAATCTTCTTGAAGCAAATTCCTCCTTAACTCTTTCAGGGTCATACTACACACACACACACACACACACACACACACACACACACACACACACATATTGTGTGTATATATATATATATATACATATATTTTTTTTTTTGTGTATACACACACACACACACACACACACACACATACATATATAAAATATGGGTGTATGCATAATCCTCTTGAAGGAAATTCTCCCTAACTTTTTCAGGGTCATTTTACATATATATTTATTCATACTATATAAATAAATAGATAAAATGCATGTATGTATGTATGTATGTATGTCTAATCCTCTTGAAGCAACTCCTCCCTAACTCAAGATTCCAGCAAACTGGCTCTCCCAGAGAGAAAAACTACTAGAAATAATATATTGGGGTTACTTTTCCCCAAGCTAACATACCCTATGATGGTTTTCTGTTTTTGAATATCTTGGGTTCTGTGCCTATCAGTATACTTCTCACTTCTGGAGCTAGCTCTACCTTCTCATTCTCTTTTCTTCCCTTCATCATTTATTATCTAGAATCATTACACCATAACTAAAGCTGAATTATAGTTTCCACAGAAATGTGATGGCTGGTCAACTAATCCCTTCACTTTCATAGTGACACAATTATTCCTTGGACCTTTTGAAAAAACAATATTTTTCTATCTAATCTCATATCCTGCCAAATTTCTCCCATCTCTTGGATAATCCTTTTGCCCTTATCCTGCTTTCCTTTTCCCACAATTCTTCACTGATTTTTTTTTTTTACCATTTATGATTCATAGTAACATTTGCAGATGTGCCCTTCACTTATCAAATTTTGTTCCATATGACAAGTAACCTTCCAGCATCCTCCTGAGCCTGACTGCAGGAATGAAGAGGAATATATTATAAAACAAAAGTCAAAAGCTCCTGTGCAAGGAGAGAATATTTCTCCCCCTCCCCCTTTAAGAAAAAAAGAGAGGAAAAAAAAAAACCCAGCCATCTCACACTATCTGATTCTATGAAAAATTTTGATAAGCAAAGCAATAACAATGAACTAAAAAATGCAATCTTTCTTAAAAATGTTTCATTCATTCTGGCTTGACCTTTTTGAAGGAGTCTTTCACTGGAAGAGACATAAAAACAGATCCCATTCAAATTAGAATATGCATATATGTGCACGTGTGAGCACACACACACTATATTAAAGATTCACTTTTAAAAACATCTCTAAGCCAGATGGTTTAGACTTGATATCTTGGCATCTTTCCTCTAATTTATTTTTTCTTCATTCCATTGTAATCATCTCTCCTATCCCCTTATAAAAACTCTACAAACAACTGAAAAATGAGCAGATTATGACATTGCATATCTATACTGTAACCACTGATTAAAATAAATGTTTTGATTGTCTAGATTTAATTCAGAGGTTCTGAAGACACATAGTATGTTGGTTCCCTATGACAGCTCCATATCTGACACTCTTACAAAGAAAGGAATGTGATATCCCAAGCCCCCTAGTGTGAAGCCCAGAGTATATTTGCTGACATGACAGGTTTGGACCAGATCACTGAATGGCCTGTTTCCAACTGGAATTTGGAACTGGTGGTCAAGTCAGCCTGCTGATCACAGACGTGAAAGATATATGACCCCCCATTTGTATTTTCCCAGGCTTCCAGAGAATGTACTTTGTATGTGTTTAGATATTATAGAAGTACTCAAATTTTTGGAAATCCAGACATTTAAACAAAGATATCTCAGTTGTGTTCTGAAACCTTTGACGTGGTTTTAGGGAGTTGGGGGTGGAGAAAGTGGTAGGCGATCTTCACAACAATGCATCTTTTAGCACAGTGTGTATTCTCTGATTTATTGCTACATATGAATGCCAATCTCCATCTTAAATAACACTGAGAGATTCAGTGTCAGATCTCATAAAAAAAAATTCTGTCTTACTACACTTAGAATTTGTATACAAGATATGGGAGTCTGTTTTGTTTTGGTGCAGAATTTTATTAACATCTATAAAAGTCATCCCATTGTGAAACTTTTACCCATATCAATCATTAATTTATCTGTAATTTATGGTCTTGGGAAAAATAAAATAGTAATATAATAATTATATATTACATAGTATATTTGAATTTAAACCATGTATGTATATCATATATAAATATGCCATATTAAAACAGTAATAATATAACTAGCATTTACATAGTATATACTATGTACCAAGTTCTGTGATAAACACTTTACAATTACTATCTCACTTGATCTTTATAACAATCCTGGAAGGTAAGTGCTATTATCATCCCTATTTTACACATGAGAAACTTGAGGTAAACAATTTAAGTGGTTTGCCCAGAGCTAGAAGTTGTCTGAAGTCAGATATGAAATCCTATCTTTTTGACTCCAAGCATTCTATCCACTGTGACACTTAATTGCCCCCTCAAAAAGAGGCAGAGGTGGTATGGCATAAAAGACACTGAATTCAAAGTTGCAGGACTTGGGGTCTAATCCTTTCTTTGCCATTTATAATTGGAATACTCTTGAGCAAGTGATTTCACTTCCTTCGACCTCAGTTTCCTCCTCTGTAAAATGAGAGGATTGGGTTAAATGACCTCTAAAGAGATCCCTTCCCCCCTCAAGTCCCTGATCCTTATAGGAACTTCCTGGAACACTGAAAATTTCCAGGACATCTCCACTTATATACCAGAGGCAGGTCTCATGCCCATGTCTTCCTGGTTCCAGATACCATTCTCTTCATGACTCCATGTTGCCTTTCCACGCAAAGAACACTTTTAAAAATGGGACCAAAGGTAGAATGTTGCTTGGACTAAGTTAGGACTTTATTGATCTCAGTCCTAGTATCCATTAATGAGAGGCAAGAATAAACTTTAGATCTTTAAAGTCATAGAAGTAAATTGTATTCACAAATGTTCAAAAATGCAACTGGTAAGTTTAGTTCATAGATAAAATGAAATTATAGCAGTTTCCTTATTTATACCTTGGTGAAAGCAAGCATTTGCATCAATAGTACACTAAAACACAAATGCACGCAGCATCAATAGCTATCAGTAATGTTCCTACATACAGATCTGTTCACTTGCAGATAAGTCCCTTTCACATGCAGATAAGTTCAATCTCAAGCCACAGAATACTGTTTCTATTGGCACTGTGGACCATTCTCTCTTCTTAGCTGTTTTAACTTGGTTAGTATTCTGTGAATAAGTCACCCATTAAATATAATGGGAAAAAAACCCTAATGATAAAGCAATAGTGCAGAGGAGATAAGACACAAATCACCTAATCAAGCTAAAAAGATAAAGTTTTCACTATAGAAAATTGAACTTTCAGGTACAAATTGGAAAAGAAACTGCTATTTTAATCAGTGATGGGCAATTCTAAAAACATGAAATATTTTTGTGCTTTTTGGTCTTTATCATATCTATATCAAACAAGCCCTGCCTTGCAATTAAACAAAACAACTAAAGCAAAATCAAATAACACAATGACTATAGCTATGACTATATCAAATTCTGAATACCCACAGTCTACCTCATTTCTACTGAGAAAGACAAATTACTTTTTTACTTCTTTGGAACTAAGCTTGATTGTTCAATTCCTCAGCACATGGCTACATTCTAGGGATCTTTGCATTTACATTATTGTAATCATTGTATGTATTCTTTTCCTAGTTCTGCATGTTTTACTCTGTGACACACAGAGACCCTTTCCAAGAAAAGTTATTGAGCCCCTTTTTGGGGAAAAAACATTATGTCCAGTGACAGACTTTATAATAGAAGCTATTGTAATGAACCAAAGAGAAATTATGTACAGCCAATATCAACCATTTATACTTTTGTTGTTGTTGTTGTTGAGGGAATTGGGCTTAAGTGACATGTCCAGGGTCACACAGCCAGGATGTATTAAGTGTCTGAGATCAGATTTGAACTCAGGTCCTCCTGACTTCAGGGCTGGTGCTCTAACCATTGCACCACCTAGCTGCCCCCATCTGTACTTTTTAAAAAGGCCATAAACATAGAGTAAAAACACCAGTGCTAAGATATTACTCAAACATAAACTTTAAACTATTTCTGGGGAGTAGTACCCTATAAATAGAGAGATATTTTAAGCACATTCTTTTCAGTTAGGCCATCTTTATGTTTCTATTATTGACTTCCATAATTTGTTGGAGCTCATTCATTTTTGTCTCAGTAGTCCTATGGTCTAGTGTGGTACCTGAAATGTAGTGATATTTACTTAATCCATGTATATTAATTGCTTTTTGAGGTAGTTGTCTCATTTTGCTACATTAATTTCTCCCTATAAGATAGAATGTTTTTGAAATTCAGTTAAGTCATTATAAATTGTGTGGATTCAGATTTACTAAATGATAGATTTCAATCATGCTCAGATATAGTTTCATTTAAGCTACCAACAATCATCAGAAACAAATATTTCAGACAAAATGTGTTTGTTAAATGCTTACCTGGAATTGTTTTTGTAGTTTATAGTGTTCAACGAGGACTGGCTCTTCTTGTGTGAGAGTTTCCAGCCATTTTTAGAGCTTCTCATCCAGTTTTGGTGTCTACCTTCACCCAACTCTTTTCAGTGGCTACAAGAAACTGTAGTACATGCAATGGCCACATTCTGGTAAAACTGTCCTGGCAGCTGGACTAAACCAGATTGAGGATAACAGGTTTCAAAATTTTTGGAGAATTAGGGGAATATTTACCCAAGCATGAAACTATATCCCCCATCCCTGACTCAGGAGAATGAGAGTATGAAAACAATTTGTTCCAACAGTTGTGAAAGCTACTGAAGCAGGTGCTGTGGCAGACTTATAGCTTGGTCAGACATCAAAGACACCAAGGTTCCACTATATCCTGAGCTGTGACTTGATTTTTGTGGTGCCCCTGGACTTTGATGACTCTGGAATAGAAAATGAGTGCCATTCTGACTCACTTAAATTTAATTTATGTGTGAATTGAGATATTACTCTATGGTTTCATTGGTCCTCTCAAAAGACAAAGAACAAACAACAACAACAACTGCTACTGCAACAGCAACCATCCAGAACTGTTCTAGGTGCTGTGAAAAGTATAAAATAACTCCTGAAATGTGAGATAACAAATAGAACCAAGATGGCAGAATAAAGGTAGTGACTCAACTGAGTTCTCTCCTAAACTATTCCTTTAAATAATGACTCTAAACAAATTCTAAAGAGAATTTTTTCTCTTTAGAGAAATCTGTGGATTTCTCTACAGATGACAGAATCAAATATATTTATATATTTTTTAATGTCAAGACAACTTATATGGTTGGCAAGAAAGATTATTTGCACCAGGTTCATAGAGGAACACAGTCCAGTACATACTATATCAGAAAAGATTGGTCCCCCCAAAACCAGCAATAGGCTTTGGGGTGACTGAATTAGTGGCAACTATGGTGGTTTCCATATTCTAATCCTTAACTCACAAAAGTATTGAACAATGGGTCAGAAGATTTATAGAGATCCTTTGCTGGCATCAGAGGCAGGACTCTGTTGCATTGCCTATATCTGGGTTGCAGTCCTGGGTCTTACTCCCAGTGTGAGAAAGAACATTAATTTAGGAGCTCTTGAGGCCTCAGAGGAATAGGGCCTTGATCACAGTTTCAGAGTTAAAAAGAATGCTTGTGGTCATTCATAAACAAGTGCACAGTAAAGGGGAGTAATTAACATTATCCTCTCTAGATCATATCACCTTGGAAGAATCAAAAACTTATAGGTCCCCATAATTACTTTTAAAAACAGATGCAAAGGACCTGATACTTGGGACAGTGTCCCTTCCTCTTGTGAACTAAACCCTCACTTTAGCAGAAGTTACAGTTCAAACAATAGGCTAGAAAATGAGCAAAGAATAGAAAAAAATCTGATCATAGAAAGTTATTAGGGTAATAAGGAAGGTCAAAATATATACCCAAAAGACAACAAAGTTAAAATTTCTGCATCTAAAGCCTAATGCTTTATATATAAATATAAATTGGTCTCAGACCATAGAGGAGCTTAAAATGATTTTAAAAATCAAATAAGAGAGATAGAGGAAAAAAAATAAGAAGAAAAATGAAAGGATGCAAGAAAATTATGGGAAAAAAGAGCCAACTTCTCAGTAAAAGAGTTACAAAAATTGAAGAAAATGACATTTTAAGAAACAGAGTAAGTAAAATCATTTTAAAAAACACAAAAACCCAATGAAGAGAAGAATGCCTTGAAAACAAAATTGGATGAATGGAAAAAGAACAAAACCTCATTGAAAAAAGTACTTCCTTAAAAGTTAAAACTGGGCAAGTACAGGCTAATGATTTATGAGATATCAAGAAACAATCAAAGTGACAAAGTATTAGAAACTGAAAAAAATGTCCCTTATTTTGGGAATGACTGAACAGGTTAATTGCATATGATTGTGATGAAATACTATTTTCTTTTAGAAAATGATAAGAAGGATGCTCTCAGTAAAACATGTACACATTTACATGAACTGATGCAAAGTAAAATGAGCAAAATCAGAACACTGCCTAGTAATTACAGAATTGTATGATGATCTACTATGAATAATTTAGCTATTCTCAGCAACACAATGATCCAAGATAATTTTGTGGAACTTACAATGAAAGGTGTCATCCCTTTCCAGAGAAAGAACTTATAGAGCCTGACTGCAGATAAAAAGATACTTTTTCTTTACTTTGTTTTTGTTAGCTTTTTTCTCTGTGTTTTCTTTCACAGAATAACTTATGTAGAAATGTGTTTTGCACATCTTCAATGTATAACCTATATCAGATTACTTACCTTCTCAATGAGAGGAAAGAAGATAATTTGGAACTAAAAATATGGGGAAAGAAGAATGTAAAAACTGTTTTGCATAAAATTTGGAAAAATAAAATATTAATATTGTTTTGAAAGACTTATTGAAATGAGTCAGAGCCAGCTAGGGGAAATAATTCACTTACATTGAGCTTTACCTTAAATTAGTTTTCCATTTCAAGTAGTATAACTAGACTCGTTCCTATAAACTGTAAGTCTCAAATTTGGGGGGATCATGTTAATTGTTTGATGAGATGATAAGAATGGGGTACTACTATCCTGTACAATAAAGTATAAAAAAAGAAAGAAAAAAAAAACAGGGCCTTAAAACTAACCAATAACACATAAACAAGTTCCAACAAGATTTCTCTATCCATAGTCCTGACCTCTGCTAAGAAAGTGGGAAAAGGCATTCTTCTATCATTACCTTGGGGCCAAATTTCATCATTATAACTTTAGTGGTCATTTTGATTGTTTTGTTATTTCTATTTTTGTTATAATAATTGTATATATTGCTCTCCAGAATGTGCATTCTATGTTTTGCATTGCTTTCATGTGCCATAAGTCATTGGGCATTTCTCAGTATATGAGCTTCTACTTTTATTCCAGTTCTTTGTTACTATAAAAAGCATATACATATGTACATATACATAAACACATACATATATATAGCAGTGCTAATAATTAATCCCATTAACTGGTCATAACTAGTTAAATTTGAGCCATTTCAAGGTGTAATTATCTAAAATATGGTCATTGATTCCAACCCAATGGTAATATATATACAGATTAGAATAATGTTACTACTTCACAGGATTCATTGTTCACAGTAATTCGAACCATAATATTTGTATATGTATATATATATGCATGTATGTATGTATATGTGTAATAGCTAATGATAACTAGGATTTATTTAGCATTTTCCATTTGTAAAGCGCTTAACATGTTAACTTGATAAATTAGGTATATTATGTATATGTACATCTCTGTGTGAATATTTTTATACATGCATATGGAAAAGATGAATGAGAGAGGAGATGGGCAAGAGAGAAAAGGGAGAGAAAGGAGGAGAAAGAGGAAAAACTAGGGTCTGTGAATCAGAGTATGGAAATTTTAGTCAATTTTTGGCATAATTCCACATTTTTTCCAGATCACTTAGAGCAGAATATTCTTTCATGTGTTGTTTTGTTTTGTTTTTTAGAATTATGGAGGGAAAGGGCTTTTCCTCTTTCATGATACATCGGATATCATTATACAACAGAGAAATGGAAGAAAATATCATTCTTAACAAATCATTGTTGTTGGTATTGTTTATTCTTTGTTTTGAATAGGACCATGATATCAGGTGTTTGATGCTGTGACGTGCAAGTAAATTGGATTTAAGTGAGGGAGGGCTTGCAAGGTCACCTACCTCACTTTTCTCTCCAGAACTATCTGGATCCAGTAACCAGATATAGATCAAGATGACTAGAAATGGTTCCAATAAAAAGACAATGAATCAGATTATTAGTGAGTCTCCCCCACATATTCCATTATGTGTTTTCACAACACAGGACATCAATTATAGTTACCTATTCTTGCCTTCTTAACACACTACTTTGTCAATATTTTGGTCTAATTGCATCCCAAACATTTATACATATGTGTGTGTGTGTGTGTGTGTGTGTGTGTGTGTGTGTGTAACCAATGACAAAATAAAGAGAGAAAATTTACTTTGAAAAATGTTTTCCAAGTCAATAAATTTTTAAATGGTTATTTGAGGATGACCAGATATCATCTCTTTCCTTCTTTAGCTATCTTCCTAATATAATATAATATGATTCCTTGGAATATAGTTTCAACTTAGATAAAATATTTCATGAAAATGATGTTTTAGCATGGCTAGTTATATACTCTTGTCCTTCCATGGCCAAGACATTCAGGTTATTGAGCTTAGGAAAATTTATCTTTTGCAAAAACACTTTTAATAGAAAAATTCATTTTATGAACATCCAAAGTACCTAATATGAAATACCAAAGAAAAAATGTTGCAAGCAAAAGGTAAATCACACATCTCTGTCTTTTTATTTTCTCTTTTAACATTTGTCTTTTATATATTTTTATTTTATTTTCTCAATTTATGTAAACAACTTTTTGACATTCATTTTTAAAAATTTTGAGTCAAAATTCTCTCTCCTTTCTTCCCTCTCCCTTCCCTGAGAAGGCAAGCAATTTGTTATAATATATATGTACAATCTTGCAAAAATAATTCTATATTAGCCACGTTTCCAAAGAAATATATATATATAGATATAGATATATAGATATATAGACAGAATGAAAAAAAACAAGAATTAACAAATAAAGTTTTTGTTTTAAGTATGTGTCAATTTGTATTCAGCCTCCTATCAGGTCTTTTTTTGAAGCTGGACATCATTTTTCATCATAAGTTCTTCATCACTGTCTTGGATCAATATATTGCTCTGAATAGTAAGCTACTCACAGTTGATCATTGTTTACAATTGCTATATACAACATCTTCTTGTTTCTGCTCATTTTATTTTGTATCAGTTCATATAAATTCGCATTTTTCTGAAAGCATCTGCTTATTAATCTTATAACACAATAATATTCCATCACAACCATATATCACAACTTGTTCATCCATTCTTCCTAATGAAAGGCAGGCTCTCAACTTCCACAGTTTTCTATTTGCGTTTAATTACAAATTGCTCTTCAGAAAGACTGAATCAATTGATAATTTCACCAATAATGCATCAGTCCTCTATTTTCCCATATGTCCTCTAACATTTGTTACTTTCCTTTTCTGTCAGATCAGCCAATATAATTTGTTTTAGATGAAACCTCAAAATTGTTTTAATTTGCATTTCTCTAAACAATAGTAATTTAGAGATTTTTAATATAACTTTAACTGTCTTTGATTTCTTCTTTTGAAAACTATTCATATCCTTTGATCACTTATCGACAGGGGAATGACTTGTATTCTTATAAATTTGACTCATTTATATATTTAAGAAATGAAGGCCTTCATCAAAGAACAGCTGTAAATATTTTCCCCTCCATTTCTTCTAATTTTGCTGCACTGTTTTTTATACAAAGTATTTTTAATTTATATACTCAAAGTTATCCATTTTACACATTATGATGTTTTCTATATCTTGTTTGATTATAAATTCTTTCCTTATGCATAGATCTGACAAGTAACATATTCTAAGTTCCCTTGATTTGCTTATGATATTACCCTTTATGCCTAAATAATGTTCCCATTTTAACCTTATCTCAATATTTGTTGTGAGAAGTTGAGTTATACCTAGTTTTTGCCAAGTACTGAGTTCTTATCCTGAAATCTTGAATCTTTGGATTTGTCAAACTCTAGATTATTGTGATCATTTACTTCTCTGTTTCATGTACCTAATCTACTATACCAATCCACCACCTTTGTTTTTTTTCTTAACTAGTATCAGACTGTTTTGATAACTACTGTTTTGTAAAACACCTTGAAATCTGGAACTGCTAAGTCATTGTCCTTCATTTTTCTTTTTATTCATTCCCATGAGGTTCTTGAAATTTTGTTTTTGAAGTGACTATTTAAAATTTTTTTCTACCTCTAAGAGATAATATTTTGATAATTTGATGTGCATGGCATTGAATAAGTAAGCTAATTTGGATAGAATTGTCAACTTTTGTTATACTGACTTGTTCCACCCCTGAGCAATTAATATTTCTCCAATAGTTTAGGTCTGACTTAATTTGTGTGAAAAGTATTCGTGTGGTACCTGACTATCTCTTGGCCCAAGTATTATATATTGTCTGTCAGTATTTTGAATAAAATTTTCCTATCTCTTTTTGCTAGACATTATTAATAATATATAGGAATGCTGATGATTTGTGTGGGTTTGTTTTATATCAAAAGGGTTATAAAATGTTGGACATGACTAAAACAAAGTAATATTTTATATCCTGATAGTGTTGAATTATTGTAATTAGTTTTTTAGTTGATCTCTAAGTATACCATTATATCATCTATTGGATTTGGAGACATCCGAAGGGCTCTAAGCCTCTAAACCGGCTGTGCCCTGAGAAGAACAAACTCCAACATTTGAACTCTTAACATGATTCCTTCAATTTTTTTTTCTTTTCTTATTGCTATAGCTTGTGTTTCTAGAGAAATAATCAATAATAGTGGTGAGGATGGGCACCTTTAATTTACCACTGAAGTTATTGGAATAGATAATGCTTGCTAATATTTTTAGAAAGATATTGCATATTATTTTTAATGAAAGCATTATTTAGTCCTTTGCTTTCTAGGGTTTTTAATAGGAATGACTTGTTTTTTGTCAAAAGTTTTTATGCATTTTTTGAGATAATCATATAAATTTGTTGCTTTTGTTATTGATAGAGTCATTTTTTTGTTGATAGTATTCACAATATTAAACAAGCCCTGCATCCCTAGCATAAACACACCTGGTCATAATGTATGATCTTTGTGATACAATAGTGTAATTTTCTTACTGGAACTTAAAAATTTTTGTATCAACATCCATCATGTGATTCACATCAGTTCGATGTGATGAAGAGAGCCACCTACACCCAGTGAAAGGACTGTGGAAACTTACTATGGACCACAATATAGCATTTTAACTCTTTTTGTTGTTTGCTTACATTTTGTTTTCTTTCTAGGTTTTTTTTTTTTCCTTCTTGATCCAATTTTTCTTGTGCAGCAAGATAACTATATACATAAATTGGATTTAACATATATTTTAATCTATTTAACATGTATTGGATTACCTGCCATCTAGGGAAGGGGGTAGAGGGAAGGAGGGGAAATTTGAAAAACAACATTTGCAAGGATCAGTGTCGAAAAATTATCCATGCATATGTTTTGTAAATAAAAAGCTTTAATAAAAAAAATTCATCATGGTAATTCATTCTATTTTTGCTTTTCCTGGTTTAGATGTCAGCACCATATTTGTGTTATTATAGGAACTTTGTAAGACTCTTTCTTTGCCTATTTTCCCAAACAACTTATATAGTGCTTGGAATTAGTTGGATTTTTAAAAAAAACTGTTTTATACAATTCATTTGTGAATCCATTTTGTCCTGGGAATTTTTTTTTCTTATGAAGTTCATTGATATGTTCAAATTATTTTTCTTAGCTAGACTTGCTTATGTATTATACTTCCTTTCCTATTAATTTGAACAATTTATATTTTTGTAAATATATGTATTTAGAGCAAAATAGCTCCTAATAATTGGTTTAATTCCCTATTTACTTTTCATTTTTGATACTTGTAATTTTTTTCTTTTCCTAAAATAAAATCAAATTAATCAATGGTTTATCTATTTTATTAGATTTTCTTCCCATATTAACAATTCTTAGTTTTATTTATTAGCTTAATGGTTGTCATTTTTAATTTCATTAATCTCTCATTTAATTTTCTGGATTTTTAATTTGGAGTTTAGTGACTTTTATTTTGTTCTGTTTCTAGTTTTTATCTTTAAGTTGGATGCATAATTCATTGATCTTCTCTTTCTCTTTTTTATTGATGTAAATGTTTAAAGATATAAATTTCTTGGAGCAGCTAGGTGGCACAGTGGTTAGAGCACCAGCCCTGAAATCAGGGGGACCTGAGTTCAAATCTGGCTCATATACTTAATACTTTCTAGCTGTGACCCTGGGCAAGTCACTTAACCCCAATTACCTCAGCAAAAAAAAAAAGAAAGAAAGAAAGGAAGAAAGAGAAATAAATAAGAAAGAAAAGACATAAATTTCTATGTTCTGTTTATGGCTGCATTACATAAATTATAAATTTTGGTATGTTTTCTCATTGTCATTGTCTTTAATGAAATGACTGACTGTTTCTATGATTTATTGTTTGACCCATTAGAATTTGATTATTTAGTTTTCAATTAATTTTAACCATGTTTTCATGGCCACTTATTGAATATAATATTTGTTATATTATGGTCTGGAAATGATACATTTAACATTTCTGTTTTGCTGCATTTGGTGGTGAAGTTTTTATACCTAATCCATGGACAGTTTTTGTGAAAGTCACACATACTGTTGAAGGGAAAAAAGTATGCTCCATTCTTTTGTTTTTCCATAGATCTATCTAGCTAATTTTTCTAAAATTTGGTTCATCATCTTAACTTCATTCATGTTTGTTTTATGGCTAAATTTATCTAATTCTGAAGGAAAGTTCCCTACTAGTGAAGTTTTATACTTATTTCCTTTTATAATTTATTCATTTTTTTCTTTAAGAATTTGGATTCTATGTATTTAGTGCATATTATCTTTAATACTGATATTTTCATTTTTCATGATGTTTTAGTAAAATGTGATCCCTCTGCTTAATTCTTTCAATTAGGTCTGTTTTTGCTTTCATTTTGTCTGAGATCATGATTGCTTGCTATTCAGCTGAAACATATTGGATTCTATTCTAGTCCCTTATTTTTATTCTGTGTGTCTCTCTAAGTGTGTTTCTTCTAAACAGCATATTGTTGGACTCTGATTTTTAATCCATTCCACTATCCATTTCCATTTTAGGGATGAGTTTGTACCATTCACATTCATAATTATGATTACTAATTGTGTATTTAGCCTCATCCTATTTTTCCCCTCTTCAAACACTTTATCATAAATACTTTCTTCAAGATAGTAAGAAAGGTTACACATGAAGAATACTGAACAACAGTACACACACAGATCAACAAACACAACTGACTAATAAAATGGTGATTTACTAAAGAAGAATTGATTTTCAAATAATTTGTGTAAGTGACTAGTTAGGGTCTAATTTGATAAATATCAAATTATAAAAAAAATCATCAATTAATAGTAAGACCATGTATTCAGTTACAATGTCTGAATCCAACTTAGTTTAATAAGGGATATTGCAGGAGGAAAATTAAGAATTGGTCAAAATAAAGACACTATCACTACTATTATTTTTAGAAAAGTTTCAAAACATGTAATAGTCACCACAAAAGGAAACCTGTTTCAACTAAAACATTCTTGACATTCTCACCAAGTAGAGACATATCAGCAAAGGGCAATTTTAGAATAAAAGCACATTTGTGCAACATCTCAGAGGAGAATAATGGAAGAAAATAAATAGTATTATCTCCCAAAAAAGGAAAGAAAATTGGAGGGGAAAACAAGGCTATAGAAAGCTTGACATAAGATTCAACTGTCAGACCATCACAAGGACATTTATAAATGAAATTGGGATGACAACAATTGGATGTGAAATAGAACAAGTTTTCTAGTATTTCTATAAAGATGTATTTTCATCATCAGTCACAATGCAACTAATACATTTAAACTCAATATTTCAGTATCTGATATGTCAAAATAAGAAAGAAGGTGATATTTGGAAAAGTAACAGCATATGAAGAAATACAATCAGAGGAAGGCCATACTGGATTTGGTATTATTTTAGTGATATCGCTAGATTAATTTTCAATATATCTCAAAGAAAGGAAGGTTATAAAATAAAGGACAAGAATAATGACACACTTATGACAAAAAAAATCTACTGAGATGTCACTAATTAAGTACCACTATATCTAGAAACCATTCTGAGTATGTTCTATGTATAGGTTAAGAGTATGATTGATAAAAACAGAAGGAAATAGACTTTTCATTATATGTTTATAGCATTGAATAACTTTGTAATTGCTCTAGTGTATAAATAAACAAATATATCCATTACTTTATTAGAAAAAATCATTTTGATAGAAAAAAATTAACAGTAAAGACTTCAAAAATTTTGAACCAATGAATATAAGATGATCTGAGTGTCTTCTGTAAAATACATTTGTAATTAAAACCTATCCTACAAATTTGACATCTTTTATCTAGGTCAATGACTTCATCAGTGTAGGAAATCCCTGGTGAGGAAACTCCATCAGTAATGGAGACTTTCATTCTACCATTCATACTCTTATAGAATTGCCTGGACATCTAGAGATTGTGATTTGCCCAAAGTCACATAATCAACATTGATAAGAACTAAGATTAATCAATGATAGAAGGCTCAAGATGATTATTAGTCTTAAATAAGATAAATCATATAAAGTCTTTAAATACTTTATGCATACTACTATTATCAAAATCAATGACATTTGAAAATTGAATATATATGGTATTGTAAGTTAGGGAGAAGAGACAGTCAAAGATAAGTCCATGGTTGCAGTCTTTGCTGTAACTCTAGCACTTAGCACAGTACCTGTGAAGAAAAGGACCTAAAAATATTTATTTATTCTGTTTCTGTTTCAGTTCTGTTTCAGACTTGACAAGTTTGAGATGATAAACGAATATTCAGTTAGTAGTACAATACTTTGTTCAGAGGGTAGACAGCTAGGTGACAGAGTAGATAGAATGCTGGGTCTGGAATCATGAAGATTTGAGTTCAAATGTGACTTCAGATACTTATTAGCTATATGACTCTGGGCAAATCACTTAATCTTATTTGCCTCAGTTTCCTAATGAGCTGGACAAGGAAATGGCTAACAAATCCAGTATCTTTGCCAAGAAAATCCCAAATAGATCACAAAGGGTCAGATACAATTGAACCACAACAACAACTTTGTTCAGAAAAGAGATTTAGGCTGGACTTACAGATTGAGGAGTCATCTATTTAGAAGCGATAATGGAATCCATGGGAGATCACCAGTAACATAAAGGGAAAACAAAAAAGTCCCAGAAAAGAGTCTTAAGGGAGATCTATATTTAATGGCTGGTATTAGTTGATGATCCAGCAAAGTAAACTGAGTAAGGAAAATAACCAAGATTAACTATTGTCTTTGAAGCCATTGGAGGAGAGATTACCCAGGAAAAAGGATTGTATGACAGGATGAAAAGCTATACATAAATCAAGTAGAACAAAGACTTAGAAAAAACCATCATATTTAGCAGTTGAGATGGTTGGTGACTTGAGAAAGAACAGTTTAAATTAAAAGATATGGCTAGAAGCCAGACTGCAAGTGGTTGAGAAGTGAGTCAAAGCTGAAGAATGAGTATAAAACATTTCTAAGAGTTAAATGGCTAAATGGAAAAGAGTTATAGGATGAGAGATTTAGGGTATAGAATACTTTATAAGAATTTGGAAAGAACTCAGTAGAAAAGGAGAGATTCAGGATGAAAGTGAGACTGATTAAAAGGACTAACACATAGAGGAGAAAGGAGATTTCATCCAATTCAGTAAGTATTTATTATGTGCAAGACACTGGCTAAATCATAGGAACACATAGAAAAACTACACAAACAAAAATTAACCAACCCAGCCCCTGACTAAAAGGTGATTTTCTGGTATCAAGATGAATCTTGGTAAGAATGACCATATATTATTTGGAGACAAGAGGAAAGAGAGAACTGGAGATAATGTTGAAGGGTTTTAAGATATGAAGCTAGGGAGAAAAAGCAACTTGTGATGGATGGCCTCTGTTTTCATGGTAAGGTAGAAGGTAATATTCTTTTGTGAATTGAAGATGGGCAAAGGGGCTGTTTAAGCTAGAGAAAATGATACCTGGAGGTGGGACATTGGAACACTATTTGAGTATTTAAAAAACAAACTGTCATTCAAAAGTGTGATTAGACTGGTCTTTATTGGCATTAGAGAACAAAACTACGAGCACTGAAGAAGTTGCAGAGTTGAATTTCAACTGAATGTAAGGGAAAACTTCCTAAATCTGAGAGTTGATCCAAAGTAGAATGGACTATCTTTGAATGAATGTCTGTCTCACCACTGGATATCTTCAGAAGCTGGAATTATTTCCTTATTGGATATTTCATAGAAGATATTTATGTTTAAGTATATGGTAGACTAAATGAGTTCCATGTTTCTTTCAGAGTTTGAGATTTTTCCATTCTTTTTTAAAGCAAGAATTAAGCTTTCTATGTGACAATGAAGATATATCTCTCTCTATATATATTTATATATAGATGTAAACATACTTGTATGTGTATATAGTATGTATATACATATATGATGACTTAGTAATTCTCATCTAGGACCTTAGAAATATCAGGTACTAACTTATATACTTAAAAAGAGAATCATTGTTTACAGTATCTAAAATGCCATTAATTGATCCTTGCTAATGCCTTTCTCACTCATGATTTCCCAGTCATCCTTAGTGTATCTAAAGAAATGGGTAAAAGTCTATGAAAGTCTTGTTCATGGAATAAGGATCTTGTAGATACATTATAGTCTCTCATATTGCAAGTTATACAAGCCACATGCAGTTTGGTTGTAGATCAGATTTCATAGAAAAAACTTTTATTTTCTGTCATCCTGAAACTTTATTTCCAACCTTTAGCTAGAGAATAACTAGGGAACAAGGAGACTGCTATAACAGGCCCTGACATACTGTAAAATACATTTCAGGAACAAATTGCATTAAGCAAACTTGATTTCTGACTTGATGGGATTATGAGATCGGTAGAAAAAGAGAGTGCAATACATGTCATATATCTTGATTTTTAGTAAAAATAGATAGAGTGGTTTGATAGAGTGGTTTCATGATGTTTTAATTTTTTTAAAGATACATTCTAAAAATATTTTTAAGTTGTGAGTTCCAAATTCTATCCTTCCCTCCTCTTCCCTATTCCCTTAAAGGTAAGCAGCCAGACATAGGTTACACACGTACATTGGCAAAACATTTTCATATTAGTCATTTTGCACAAATAAAAGAAAATGAAAGTTAAAAATAACATGCTTTACTCTATATTAATTCAACATTAATTCTTTCTCTAGAAGCAAATGGCATGCTTCATCATTAGTCCTTTGGGATCATCTTGGATCATTATATTGCTGAGAACAGTTAAGTCATTCATAGTTCTTTATCAAACAACATTCTTGTTATTGTGTACAACATTCTCCTGGATCTGTTCACTTCACTATGCGTCAGTTTATATAAATCATCCCAGGTTAAAAAAATTGAAAATCATGGACACAATGACTATCCTGCATCTTGAAAACCAGATAGATAATAATAAATAAAGTACAATAAATATTATTATGGGACCTTTTATAGTAGATCACAATAAAATCATGATAAGACCATATGATGGTAAATATTAGTAGGAAAACAGAGACACATTATCCATAGAAAATGGAAAAACAAGATTCCCTAGATCTACAAACCATTTAAAACATATTAAAGGTGAATAAAATGGAATCTAATGCAGAAAAGAGAGGGATAGGAAGAACTATTGACAAAATGAGTTAAAGCCTAAAATCTTGCCAAATGTGTTATCAGATTCAAATCAAGTTAAGACTCCAGAAAACATCATATACCTGTTGCCCCTCTACTCTTGTTCTTGTAACAGCGAGCTATGTTTTATTCTCCAAGATGAATATCAAGACAAGTGTCAGATAAACCACTCTCTCCATGAGTGATCTTCACTTTGCCCTCTTCTTCAAAAGTATTAATCTTCTCCTTTGTACCTATATCATCTCTAATCCAATCTCTATTGATCCATCTTGCCATATTGCTATAAACCTTGAGGCCTTTTTCATTTTTCCAGTGGTTTTGTTTTTTTCTTGTCTGTTCAAAAGTAATTGTCCCCCCTCTACTAGAAAATTCTATTAGAAGAATCATGCCCTGTCATTAGAACTATATGAACACATTTCTTTACATTTATTCATTGGGGGTTGGATAGTGTGAAGTACAATCTAATATTGGTCAGCTTATCTAAGTCATTGAAATCACTGCTTTTGTATTAATTTTTTTTTGTATTTGTACTAAATTCCATTCAGTGAATTTAATTCAACAGACATTTCTTAAATTTCTCCTGCACTATGGACAAAAATGTATAAAAATAAAACATCCCTTCCCTCAAGGAGGCAATGTTCTATTGGATAATCCTAGACATATCAAAAAAAAAGCTGCCAAGCCTTTCATATGCAAAAAATTGCTTCCTTGATAAATGCCTTAAATATATTTCTTCTCTACTTAAAGTCTTCTGTTGGTGCTCTTAAAAACCTTCTGCTGAGGAACTACATATTTAATCTGAAAATTATTGTAAGTGCTAAAATACATGTCATAAACATGGGATTTTAGAGCTAGAAGAAACTTTAGGTATTAAGGTAAATTGTCTCTGTCAGTAGCCTACATGCAAAATTTCCTTTCTTTGCCTTTATTTTCCCTACTATTCCCACTTTTTTATTTAAATCAACCCAATCCTAGCAATGATCCAGCTACAATAATTAACTTGAATATTACCTCTCCTGTCTCTTGATTACTTACCTTAACCTCTAGGATTTCATTACCTCTAGGATTCCTTTCTTGCAAGATGAGACTCAAATGCTATCCCATGATATCTTTCCTGTATCTTCTCAGCTGCTAGAGGCTTTCTCTCTAAAATTACCTTTCATCTATTCTGCATGGTTTTTTTGGCAAGAACCTATTTAAATCTTCTCTTCCTTATCAGCATGTAGGCTTTTTGAAGGAAGAACTGGTTTCCTCTTTCTCTGTATTCCTTTTAGGACCTTAATCTATTGATAGACTAATCTTAATAAATCAGTCACAGCTATGCCATTTTCCTTACTCAAAAAACTCAGTGTTTCTCTATCCAAGAAAATACAAACCCTTTAGATGAGAATTTACAATTCTTTATGTATTGACCCCAACTTGCATCTCCAAATTTATCTTTCACCATGGTACGAAATATATGATAAATTCTCATATATTTTGTACCATGGTGAAAAATAAATTTGGAGCTAGACTAATCAATGTTTCTCAAATCTATTTTGCACTCAGTAAGTACTGTATGAATGTTTATTCCCTCTCCTCTCTTTGTACTTTTCTGCCTCGGTGATTTTGCTTATGTGGTTTTCTCATCTTCAAATGATCCTTTTTGCCTCTTGGCTTTTGGTATCCTATCCATCTTTCAAAACTCAATCCCATGATCACTTTCTCCATGAAAACTTGATTCATCTTCTCAGCCAGAAGTGTTTTCCTTCTTTTAACTCTTTAAACCTTTTGATATAACACTTAACATTTTCTTTGTTTTATAGCAGTTTTGTGCATAGTATCACTGCCTTACTAGAATGCTTTTCAAGGACTACAGAATGTTAAACTTGGAATTAACAATATCTGGGTTCAAATTATTTCTCAGATAATTATTGGTTAGGTGAGCCGGGGCAGATCACCAATTTTCTTTTTTTTAAGTCTTTTTTTGTGTGTGCTTTACTTGCTTCATCTACAAAAAGGAATGGATTGGACTTGGTGACCGTTTGAAATCTATGATCCTGGCTTCTCACCTTTGTATATTCCACAAGACCTAGCATAACATATTTCTATCACTTGCCTATTTCTAGAAGCCATGCTTCTCTTAACACAGTTCAAATTCACATTATTTTCCCCCCAAAGCTTCTATATCATATCATTAAGGTTATAGCCCATTAAAACTTCCAGATTTTTTTTTCCAGGCAAACTGATTTATAATAATATAAAGTTGCTTTTATTAGATTTAGTGCAATGTTCTGGCCTGTAAGAACTTTTTTGAATCTTGTCTCTACCATTCATGGTGCTAGCTACTCCTCTCAACTTTGGGGATTAATTTTCTAGATTACAAAATTCCAGTGACTATAGGTAAATTGCTCATTAGCCTTTCCTTCAAACCTTAAAATAGGAATTGCCTTTTCCCCCTTTCCAAACATGTATATCCTTTGTCTGTCATTATCTACCCCTTCCGTTCTGGGGATCCATCTTGCTTTTAGGCCTACAAAATTCCACTGACAACAGTTAAATTTGCTTAATTTCTCTCTCACACATCTTAAAATACAAATTATCTTTTCTCATCTTGTGTATCCATCATCTAACAAACTAGAAAAAGATATCCAAAAGAGAAAATCTGAAGGCAAGTACAAAACTTAAGCCTCCAAAATGTCCTATAGTTGTGTTGCCTGGCAAATGGACCCTACCACCTTTTAATATTTAAGCACTGGAGATTAAGGAGCATGTACCATGTGTGATTTTTATACTGTCTAGAATGATATTTATTGCCTGCAAATGCTAAACAGTAACTCTTTTTCCAAGACCATAAGACAATTTAAAAATAAAACCTTTGGAAAGGGGAAAGAGAGACTTGTCTTAAAAGGCCAGTGATATGACATCTATCTCTAGTTTCCTTCTCACAACAATTCAGTCAAATGCAATACTGCTCCTTTGATGGCTGATTGTCCTAATCTTTTTAACCTTTACTACACATGCTTCTCACTTCAATTTCTCTAGCACTTGCCATTTTCTCTTGAGCTCCATCCCCTGCTTTTGACTTCACACTGAAAATTTCTTTCCTTAAAGAAGGAGTAACAAAAGCATTAAACATCATGTTCCTACTTCTTAAGCTCCTTAGTTCCATATTAATGTCTATGCCCAGCCTGCTTGTTTTAAAAAGCCCAATGTTTGCCTGTCATAAAGAGAATTCCCAAGATGCTCTGGGACCTTATTAAGGCCTGTGAAATATAGTATCCCTTCTTCAGGGAGAAGTGAAGCCCAAGATGATATATAACTATTATCCCAAATAAGCTGCAAAGTAGGTTTGGGACTCTGCTCCATAGGTAGAATATTGGCATTGAGATAGCCTACTCATCCAGCCTAATGATCTTGTATCCCCTTGTTGTGAAGGTCAAATGAGATATTTTAAAGTACTTCACACAGTGCTTGACACATAATAGGGGTCTTAATAAATGCTTATCTCTTTCCCTCAGTGACTAAAATGGTATAGATAAGTATGTGAAAGTTCCTTGAAAAGTCCTGTTTTGGTCTCAGAAAAAAAAAAAAAAGTTTATTGGATACCTTTGTATGTCATGAGCTTCATGGATGAAGCAATAGAGACTTAACAGCTGAGTTTATATTGCACTTTATATTCAAAATAGGTATTGCCAAAAACTCAGATTTTAGCCAGATTTACTATCAGTCAGAATTATACTTAATGCTCACGTGATCAAAAAAATTGTGACAGAGGCAAAATTGAGTTTGACTAAATCATAATTTTGGGGCAGTCATACTTAACCTGAAGACTGATGTCTTCTTTTTGTTGTTGATAACTGTTTTTCAATATAGTAGGATTCACTGGTATTTCTATACATTTTATTGTGTTCTTTTAAAAATATTATTCTGAGAAAGTATCACCAGTTTTCAGGTTATGATCAAAAAAGTGATTGCGAATTCTTGTTTCACAAATGGCAAGTGTCAGAAAATAAACCCTGGGACAAGCTGCATCAAAAGCACTCTAGATTCCACTTTTAAAAACAATTTAGCCATTCATGTTTATGTAAAGGAGAACATGAATGTTGGAACACAAGTCACTTTAAAAGAAGAAATTTAGGGTGAGCAACCCATGGAGAGAGAAAGATACCACCACAGGGTGAGGTAACAGGCTGAGGTGGTCAGTGGAGAATTTCACCTGGGATGAAATAAATTCTAGAGTTTTTCATAACTAAGAAGCATGACTTCTTATTTTAACCAAATGATTTTGTTAACTAGATGTTGAGTTCAATTACTTTTGTCTGCTAAGAAAATGTAATTGCTGTCAATGGTTCTAAGTTTTGACATCTCAGCTGCCGCATCTGGCCCGTGGGCTGTAGTTTGAGGACTCCTGGACTCTACAACATAACTTTGACCATCCCACTCATCAAGGTCTTTGGTTCCACAAGGCTCCTTCTTTGCTCTTTTTCTGCCATCACAATATTCTCAACCTGTTTCATCTAAGCTCCTAGTGATTTTCCCACGAGGCTATAGAAAAAAAATGGCACTAGATTTTGTCAGAAAAACTCAAGCCTGGGTAACCTTGGGCTAATCAACGCTGTTAGGATAATGAAATTTATGATTTCTTCCTCATAGGATTGTGGTGAAACCCATACCTTTTTGCTCATAAAAGGATATCAAGTATGAGCAGTTAATGAAATATCTTATTAGGGAAGAACCTGATATGTCTTTTACCACCTTTTATGAATTTGTTATATATGGATAATTACATATATATTGATGTTATACATAAGTTTATATATTGCATATTGTTTATATTATATATTGGATTCCCTTCCCTTCTCTCGTCTTTTGTTCCCGTCCCTTGTCTCCCTTTCCTTCCCTTCTCTTGTCTTCTTCTCGTCACTACTCTTTTTTTTCTCTCTTCATTCCCTTCCCTCTGTAAGATCCCTAGAGTTATCCAGAACCAGATTAAAATGTAATTGGGAAATGTTTAACTAACTAACTAAAAACAATGCAACAAAGATAATGCTATTTTGTGATTTTCTAAGTCAACATGGAGTCCAACAAAGATCTTTTTTTCTATTTGAATTTCATACCAATGCTCTGAGCAATTCTTTCATATTCAATTCTTTCATCTCAATTGAAGAGATGCCAGCCTTCTTTGGTAGAGAGAGCTTCCTCTTCTGGTAGTCATCTCTAACAAGACTTCTTAAATTTTTCTTATTTGTGACCCTGTTTCACCCAAGAAATTTTTACATGATCCTGGGTATATAGGGATATGAAATAAGTATACAAATCAAGCATTTATCAATAACAAATAATTTCACTATCCTCATATTCATGTGACCCACATTTTAAGAAGATTTGATTTACAGAAATGTTATCTCAGAGCCAGTTCCTATGCTATTAAAAATTTATTCCTTAAATTGAAGATAGGATTATACACCATCTTCTTTCTCTCTTCCATTCTGTAGCCCTTCCAGGTTTTCCCCTAACCAAGCTGAATCGCTCCACTTCTGTCAACTGATCCTTAATATGAAAGTCCTTCCTTTTCTTGCTTTCCTTCTCTGAATCTTCCCTAGTTTATTAAGGTTTTTCCTATAATACTGTACACAGATCCGAATCCCAACCATCTGTCAACTGGTGGCAGCTGTATTTCTTTAGAGAGGGGTGAGGAAAGGTTCTTAGTCTCCTAAAAATCAAACCACTTAATTTTTCCTTTTTATGATCATAATGAAAAAGGAATCCATTTCTGGGTACTCCATCACTTTTCAGATCTCACTGAAATGCTACAGGTTTTCTCTCTTCAATATATCAAGCATTCCTCATCAGATTCTTTTTTTCTGATTTAACTCTCCAGAGAAAGAATTAGAAGGCTTTATATTTCAAAATGATGAATTGTTAACCCAGGTGTTAGTACTATAACCACACTTAGAAAATAACAACTCACATTTCTATAACACTTAACAAAACACTTCTCACAGCAATCTTACAAAGCTAATGGCATTGTAGATATTGTGGGCCTGTGCTTAAGAAGATCTGAGTTCAAATCCTGCTTCAGATATTTATTAGCTATGTGGCTTTGGGCAAGTCATTTAACATATCTCAGCCCTTAGTTTTCTCTTCTAAAAATGAATTTTTAAAGTCCTTTCTAACTCTAATTCTATGCTACTATTATCTACTGATTATGTGAAGATATGGAGCTTGGGAGAGTTTAAATGACTTTACTAGAACCATACAACTAAGAGCTGTAGATTGGATTCGATCCCATTCTTGGGTATTTATCTCTCTCTTTCTCTCTCTCTCCCTTTTTCTCTCTCCTCCTCCCCTTCTTTCTCTTCCATTTGTTCCCCCTCCCTTTCTCTCTGTGTTTCTCTGTTATCCTTTCTCTCTCTGTGTGTCTCTCTCTGCTGTCTCTGAATTTATCTCTTTTTTCTGTCTCTATTTCTATTTGTTTCTCCCTCCCCCCACATATACACACACATATCTTATTTTTATGTAGTTATTTCCATGTTTGTAGATATATATCTGTGTTTGTGAGTGTGTGTGTTGGAAATACAGCTATACACATAGATGTATGTAGATGCATATATTTTATATACCTTGTTTATTTCTATAGATAACTTGTTTGTACATGGTTCTTCTTTGCTATTATTTTTGGTTTTTGTCTCCTCTATTAAACTATAAGTTCCTTGAGATCAGGTATTGCCTTTTTAATGCCTGGTATATAGTTGGACACAATAAATTCTTATTTAATAAGTCTACACTCCTACTTTGACCACATGGCAGAACATATTTGTTAACCTTTTTTTCCCCCTCTCTTTCATAAACACTTTTCCTCTCATTCAGCTCCTGTAATAACACAGTCAAGGAAATTCAGGCCACCTGGAAAAGACTAGATCCTGTCACAGAAGGTAAATATGTAATTGGATAAGTTTACATGACATGAGCTGCAGGAGCAAGGGAACTCCAACACAGATGATAAAATGTTAGAGCTGAAAAAGCTTAGAAATCATTTTCTACTCCTCCCAGATTTTCATGGAGTAATGTATTTTTAATTTTTTTTTATTTAAAATATATTTTTTTTTATTTTTAATACACATTGTTTTATGAATAATGTTGGGAGAGACAAATCAGAACAAAAGGGAAAAACCATAAGTGAGAAAAAAAAACAGGAAAAAAAAGTGAACATAACATATGTTGATTTACATTCAATTTCTATAGTTCTCTCTTGGATGCAGATGGCATATTCTATCCAAAGTCTCTTGGGATTGCTTTGGATCACTGAACCACTAAGAAGAACCAATTCTTTCAGAGATGACCATTGCACATTCTTGCTGTTATTGTGTACCATGGTTCTGCTTGTTTCGTGTAAATCTTTCCAGATCTTTTAAAAATCAGCTTATTCATCATTTTTTTAAATAAAATAATAATATTCCATTAGCTTCATATGCCACAACTTGTTCAGCCATTCCCCAAATTATGGGCATATACTCATTTTTCAATTCTTTGCTACCTCAAAAAGAGCTGCTACAAACATTTTTGCACATGTAGGTCCTATTCCCTCTTTTATGACTTACTTGGGATACAGACACAGTAATGGCATTTCTGGGTCAAAGAGTATGCACAATTTTATCGCCCTTTGGGCAAAGTTCCAAATTGCTCTTCAGAATGGCTGGATCATTTCACAACTCCACCAGCAACGCATTAATGTCCCAGTTTCCCCACATCTCCTCCAAGATTTATCGTTATCTTTTCCTCTCATCTTTGCCAATCTGAGAGGTTTGAGGTGGTATCTCAGAGTTTTAATTTGCATTTCTCTAATCAATAGTGATTTAGAACATTTTATTTTCATCAGGCTATAGATGGCTTTAATTTCATCATCTGAAAATTGTCTATTTGTATCCTTTGACCATTTAACAATTGGGAAATGATGTGTAGTCTTATAAATGTGACACAATTTTTAAAAAATATATTTTAAAAATGAGACCTTTATCAAAAACACTAGCTACAAAATTTTTCCCAGCTTTGATTACTGTATTTTTTTTAAATCTATCTTTCTAAGTATTTTCTTCCTTTTCTGAATAGAATATATAAATACTCCCTTTAAAGTCTCTGCAATTTTCAGATTAGTAGAAACCTTCCTGTCTTTTGACTGTTAAGTTTCAAGCTTGAATTAAAAGCTCTTTGGGATATAGTATTCTTTTTCATTAGTATCCAGCAATTAAGAGAAACACAGTTGTCACATGCTGTGGTAGGTACTATCTAAAAAGTACCTATTTTCTATGACTGTCCTCTAGTAATGTTTCATTTAAGACAGGGTGAGACATGTCATATAGAAAGTGCTTTTTGGCTTCATAATTAGAACTATAGGATTTTAAAGTTGGAAAAGATCTTAGAAACCATATTGTCCAATTCCTAGCAGATCATAAATCCCTTCTGTAAAATCATAAACAAATGAACAGAATACTTCTTGGATCCTCAAGACAACCTGGTTAAACAGGTAGTACAGGAATTACAAAGATCATTTCATAGATGAGGTAATGAAGGCTCAAAAAACTTAAGTGATTTGAGTCACTTAAGTTCACACAGTAGAAAGAAGAAATGAAACCTGAACTAGATCTTCAGCCTTTTAAATCCAGTATTTGTAGCACTACATATCCTATTTTGTAAGAAGATAATGCTAATTAAAATTTTGTTACTGTATTAGACCCTGGATTCTTAAACTATTGTCCACAACCCATATGGGATATGATAAATGAATATGGGGGTTGTGAAATTATGATTTATCCAGAAATGTTTGATTTGTATACCTATTTTATATACCTATATATGTAGCTTCACTTAGTGAAAATTTCTAGGATAAGAGTACAAAACGTTTAAAAAGCACTGTATCAGACTGTGTTGATATGGATTACAGTCAGAGAAAAAAATATAGTTGGAAGAGATTATAAAGGCCTAGTCTATCCTGCCTTTGAAAAGGAATTCCTTCTGAAACATGATTAGAAACTGCCAGCAGACTTCCATTAAAGAAAAATATACTACAATTAAAGGACGACATTCAAGTTTTTTAAAATTATATTTTATTTTTTTCCAAATTATATGTCAAAGCAATTTTCAGCATTTGTTTTCATGAGATTTTGAGTTTCAAATTTTTCTTCCTCTCTCCATTCTACTTCTTTCTTCCTAAAATGATAAATAATTTGATGTAGTTATGTATATTACCATTTAGAATATATTTTCAAGTTTCACAATTGTGAGAAAAGAAAAATATCACAAGAAGCAAAGAAAATACAAAAAAAGACTAAAGTAATTGAAAGAAGAATGATTTGATCTTCATTCAGAGTTCCTCAATTCTTTAGATATGGATAGTATTTTCCTTTGTGAGTTTTTTGTACTTGTTTTGGATCATTGTGTTGCTGAGAAAAAACTAAATCAATCATAATTGATTATCACATAATTTTTATGTGCTATATAATATAAACTGTTTTCCTGTTTATGTTTATTTCATCATATATCAGTTCATATATGTCTTATCCTATTTTTCTGAAATATTCCTGTTCATCATTTCTAGTTTTATAATTTGCCTATAATGTTCCTTGGAGTCTTTATTTGGGGATTTCTTTCCTAAGGTGATTAGCTAATTTTTAAATAGTATTCTCTTTTTCCAAATGCAAGTAAAGATAGTTTTCTACCTTCACCTCTACAAAACCAAGCATTTCAAATTTTTCTTCCTCTCCTCCTTCTCCTCCTGAGCACAGCAAACTTATTATAGGTCAAATATGTGCAATTCTTACAAACATGTTTCCATTTGTCATGAAATACAAGGAAAATCAGATCAAAAGGGAAAAAAACCACAAGAAAGGAAAAAAAAAAAACAACAAGCAAACAAACAACAAACAAAAGTGAAAATGCTGTGTTTTGATCTATATTAAGTCTCCATAGTGGATTTATCCCACATTTCTACTGGAATTGCTTTGAATCATCTCTGTTGAAAAGAGCCAAGTCTATCACTATTGATCATCACATAATCTTGTTGTTACTGTGTGCAGTATTTTTTTGGTTCTGCTCACTTTACTCAGCGTCATTTCATGTAAGTCTTTTCAGGCTTTTCTGAAAGCCTGTTTGTCATTTCTTATAGAAAAATAAAATTCGATTACATTCGTATACCATAATTTATTCAGCCATTCCCCCAATTGATAGTCATCCACTCAATTTCCAGTTCCTTGACATTACAAAAAGGCTTCCTACAAACATTTTTGCATAAGAGTATCCTTTTCCATCTTTTATGAAGTCTGGGATACAGACCCAGTAATGACACTGCTGGGTCAAAGGGTATGCAAAGTTTTATACCCCTTTGGGCATAGTTCCAAATTGTTCTCTGGAATGATTGGATTATTTCACACCTCTACCAACAATGCATTAGTGTCCCATTTTCCCCATATTCCCTTTAGCATTCATCATCTTTTCCTGTTCTTTTAGCTAATCTGAGATTTAGGAGATAGTATCTCAGAGTTGTCTTAATTTGAATTTCTCTAATCAGAAGTGATTTAGAACAGTAAATTTTTTAATGCCTATTTTATCCTCTTGTTTCAGGATATGAGATCAGTTTTCCTTGATAATATCTTGAAAGATGCTGTCAGATCCTCCTTTTTGATTATGAACACCAGGTAGTTGGATGATTCTGATACTGTCTGTCCTGGATTTATTTCTCAGGTTAGTTGCTTTTTTAATGATGTATTTTACATTTTCTTCTATTTAAAAATTTTTTTTAATTTGTTTGATTCCATTAGTTTCTATTTTCCCAATTTTAATTTCTAAGGGATGCTTTCATCATATAGCTTTTCTATTTCCTTTTCTATTTGGCCAATTATACTTTTTAAGAAGCTGTTTTCTTTGATGAATTTTTGCATCTTCCCTTTCCCCTTCCTTCCCTCCCCCCCATTTTGCCAATTTTTTTTCTTTTTAAGCAGTTATTTACTTTGTCCAAGTTGCTGGCTCTTTTTTTCCCATAATTCTCTTGCATCATTTTCATTTCTCTTCACAATTTTTCTTTTATCTCTCTTATGATTTTTAAGCTCCTTTTTGAGCCCTTCCATGATTTATCTCTGGATGTGAGACCACTTCTCATTTTTTATGGGGTTTTGTCTATAGATGTTTTGACATTCTTGTACTATTTTTAGTTTGTGTCTTGATCTTTCCTGTCACCATAATAACTTTCTATTGTCAGATTCTTTTACTGGTTGTTTTTTAATCACCTTTTTTGGCCTTTTTGCTTTCCTTTTTTTTTTTTTTTTCTTTTAAAGTTTGAGCTCAGCTTTGTGGGCATAAGGGACATTTATTTAGACTTCTTGGCTGGGAGCTACAGACCTGGTGCCGCATTGATGTTGTCCCAAGCTTCCCCTCCAGGGGATGCTTTCTGGCACTGCAGTAAGGGAGTAAAGTAGCTGATGCTGTTGGAGACTGTAGGTAACTGACAATTTACCTGGGATCCTAGTGTGTTCTGAGCCCAAATGGTGGTATTTATGCATTTCCCTGTGGCCATATTGAAGTACATGACTATCTGGCCATTGTGAGTTGCCTGTTTGCCCAGGACAATACTGTTCTTTTTGACAGGGCTACAGTGAAACACATGGCATTTCTTGGAGTCTGCTCATTCTCTGTGCTATGCTAAGGCACGTAAAGCATCTTGGTGTTGGGCATTTTCTTGGTCCACTATACTGCGATTTAGATCTTTGATTGGTTTTCTGTGGGGTTTGCTGCTTATTTATTGGGATTCTACCTTTCCTGAACTGTATTCCCCTTTTGCCTGAGACAAACATTTCTTGATGATTTTGAAAATTTCTTGGAATAGAAGATTGTTTTGCCCTACCTTGTTGCTTCTGCTGTTCCAGAATCTGTTTCAAGGTGTTATTTTATGGTTGTTTGGAGGCAAATATGGGAGTTATAGGGATTTGTTGCTTACTCTGTCATCTTGGCTCCTAGGAGTCTCTCCACATTAAAGCTTTGGATAACTCATTCTTACATGGAGTTTAAAACTTTCTTTTTGAAGTTTTGCACCCATAGTTCCTAATTTACCCATTCTGTGGTCAAACCTAAAAGAAAAAAAACACAACCAGAAAAGTACAATCCTTGTCAAGAGGATGATAGGATTATAAATTTAGGTAATTTTTAACATTTCCTTTCCTCTCCTCTCTTTTCCTCTTCTCTTCTTTCTTCTCTTCTCTTTTCTCCTCTTAGTTAAACATTCTAAATTGCTTCAATTAATACTTGAATGGTATCACCACCCTCTAACTACCCTATTCTTCCTCCTTTGGACATAGTACAGGTAGTCAAAGTACTTCTTAAAATGCATTTTCCAAAATCAAATACAATTCTTCAGAATAGAGTACTAAAAAAAAAAAAAAAAAAAAAAAAACCTACCTCTCACTTCCATCACTATGTATTTATATGTAGCCTGAAATTTTCTTACTTTTTCTTATATTTCACATTTTCACTCATCTTGAGGTGTTAAAAACCAATTTTTCTCAAGTGAACTATTGTCCAACCATGTCTCCTTCATCAAATGAATTTGAGTTTGAAATCTACATATAAGATTTGATATTTATTTATTAAGTTTCATTTAATTCATTCAGTTCATCATTCCAGCTTCTTAATGTCTTTTTTTGGATATCTAGTGTCATTAAACAATGCTTCATTTGCAAATGTGACTTTTAAAAATACATTTATAGCTATCCAAGCCATGAAAAAATAAGAGCAGCAGCACAAAAGTCAAGGATGGATCACTGGGAACACTCTAAGTGAGATCTCTTGCACTACACTGTCTACTCCTCTCTTTCTCTTGCCTAGGTAGATTCTTTTTATTACTTAAGACACAGCTTAAGTACCATATGAAAGGAATTATAGTCTTTCAGTTGCCAGTGATCTCCTTCTAAAACTGCTTTATAGAGTACTACTTTGTATTTGTCACTTTTGGGGGGGTTACAGTTTTATGTGTGTGTGTGTGTGTGTGTGTGTGTGTGTGTGTGTGTGTGTGTGTGTATTGTCTCCCTCGTTTGAATATAAATACCCTGTGAGCAGAGATTACTTCATTCATTACATATGCATCTAGTTCCTAGTGTAAAGCCAGGTATATACTAGGCACTTAAAAAATACCTGTCACCAGACTAGTTGATCTCTTTCCAAGTTCACAATGAACAATTGATGACTTCTCCTGAGATTCAGCCAATGCCAAAATTTTCCTAGATATTATCTCTGGCTCACTTTTCTTGATCTTGTCTACAAGGACAGGAAGAGAAATTTTCTTTAAATTGTTTACTGAAATATGGGTACATTATGTCTATATCATCCCTCTGATCAATTAGTCTGAATACTCTGTCAAAAGGTGGAATAAGCTTAATTTGGCAAATTTCCTTTTCCCTTGATATTTGATAGATATGAGATTCAAAGCCCTCTGGGGTTTATGCTATCAACTCTCGTGGTTAAATTATGAGAAGTTAATATAGAAAACTGCTTGTTTTCCTTTTCTATTCACTACACTAGGTCCTCAGCTAAGTATTTCTTAACACATTTATTTCAAGAGCTGCTTTTTCTCATATCATTGTCACTCAGATGCCTTTTGTTTTGACAATTAGTGGATTCTCTCCAAGTTCTAGTACATACAGAAGGTATCCTTAGCTGTCCTTTGTGTTGGTTCTCAAGCAAAAACACAATTACTAGAAAGTTTTCATCTAATTAACAGAACTACCTGTTTTTCTCTCCTCTTCCCTATGTTAAACTTTAGATAATATATTTTACTTTCCCAGCCACAGACTTTGAAGCAAGGTAATATGGTGAAATCATTAAATCAACAAATAACTAAACAGGAAGTTAAATACAGATCAAAGATAGACAACTTTAAGACTGCAGGAAAAGAGACAATTTATACATATACAAACATGTAAGTTCTATTTCGAGTTTTAGTGGTTAGTCACAAAACTTTTACCAGTTCTCAGAGAAGGCTTAGAGAACATAGATAACAATGTTAATATAATTAATAAAGCCCGTATAAATTAGATGACAGCTTGACAGATAAAATATTAAGTTTTTACTATGTGCTACTGCCATGCTAAACACAGCCAGTGGGAGCTCAAACAAATACAAACATAATAATAATAATAATAAGTAGTCCCTGCCCTCCTGGAACTTATATTCTACTGTGAGAAGATAACACAAATGAGAACTGAAAGGTGGAAGGACTAAAGAAGTCAAGAGAGGAGCAGCCCACTTACCTTGACTGGCATAGGAACTATTTGGAAGAGGGAGATAGATGTAAGGTAAAGGGATGAAAAGTGTGAAGAGATAGAGACATCATCTATGCTTCTGGGAAATGGTGGAGATTGGAGAGTTGGGAGTAAGTCCAGGAAAGGAATAATGGTGAGTTTTCATTGAAAAAATAAAGAAGCCAGGAAAAAAAAAAAAAAACACTTTAAAAAGTGATTGAAAGTGCAATTAAAAATGCAAAAGCAACATGAGTTACTATCATGTATATTGACTTTTGCTAGCTTTGAGTACAAGCATAGAATACTCTTTAGAGGCTAAAAGAGATGGGAACTATTTTATCTAAACTTTAAGTTCACCAATTCTTTGATCTAGCCAGGGTCACTCGTTTTAAACAAAAGCAATTAGTTTTACTGAAATCAAATAATGGAGTTGATAGAATGATCATGCGAGTTCTTCTTCCAGGGAATATCTTTCTTTTCATTCAGTGACATCAGGAACTTTTATCAGTTGAATTCCAGGATCTGAAAGCTAATGCTAGCAACAGACCATAAAGTTTATTGAACTCAGGAAGACTCCAAATCCATTCTTTCAGAGTCTATGCCTTTCCAAGGCATGCTGGGATATATTAGTCTAAACCCCATTCCCAAATATACCAATGAATTCACAGGTTGAAGGTAAAGATCAAGTTGTAAAAGGAAGGGAGGAAAATATGGGTGGGAAAGCCCAGGAACCCCAAGAATGAAAATAATTGAATTTTTTGGCCATGTTCAATCTAAAATTCTCTAGTCTGAGAACCAAGGATTAATTCTGGGCAAGAAGGAAGTACAGGAATAATAATACTTTCTCAATATGAAGCTTGTGCCTTTCTCCTGAAATGCTCTCTCTCCTCATCTTTGCCTTCAGATTCCTTGGCTTCTTTCAGGTCCCAGTTAAAATTCTATATTCTAGAAGAAGTCTTTTCTAATCTCTCAATTTTAACGCTTTCTTTTGTTGAATATTTCTCATTTATCCCATATATAGCTAGTTAATGCACAATTGTTTGCCTGTTGCTTTTCCATTAAATTGTGGGCTGCTGGAGGACAGGATGAGTCTTTTGCTTTTCCTTAATAAATGCTTATTGATGGTTTGGTTGATTTTTGGTTGATTTCATTGGTTTACTTTGATTTCTCCTTCAAAAGGTAATTGTCATTAACAGGAACATCTTGAACACTTTACATGCATGTAATTTGGATTTGGTCTATACTTTTGCTATGGTGTATGGAGTGTTCAGGGATGATTAACATTTCTGGTGTGAGGGCTGCCAAGACCTCTTCAGGTCTCCTAATCTTACATTCCACGCCCACCCTTCACCTAAATCTCACCTGTAGCTATAAGAAACTGTAGCCTGCACAGCTACCACACTTCAATAAAGTCATCTCAGAGATGGGCTATACCAGGTTGAGGGTAACTAACAAGCTTTAAACCAATGGATAATTTAGGGGAATGTCTACCTTAAGCATGTGAAAACTCCTCTGCAAGAAAAAAGAGCAGATAAGAACAAGTTGTTCCAATGGCCATGAAGGCAGTTGAAGCAGGCACTGTGGAGCACTTAGAGCTTGATATGATATGGAAGACATCAAGTTATCCACTGCATCCCAAGCCATTGCCAGTGGTCTTCACTTTTGTCTGTGCTTTGAGAAGGGAAAAAAGGTGGAAATAAAAGAAAAGAAGGAAGAAGAAAAAGAGGAGGAGAAGGAGGACAATGTCAATGATGATGACAACAGGAAAGGGAGTAAGAGGAGAGAAAGACAAAAAAAGAGATTGAGGGAGGGAGAGGAAGAAATTAATTTGCACTCTAAATCATCATCATCATCATCACCACCACCACCACCACCACCACCACACACACACACACACACACACACACACACACACACATCCCTTTTTTCCCACCCTTAACCAACAATAGCAGCTCACAGCCTTTTAGCTACTTGGTAGCTTTGTGCTATAAATCAAGAGTATTCCATAAAAGGAATCCTTCCAAACCATGAAATTTTTCTTTCTCCAAGAGAAATTCAGGCATCTAATAAAAGTAAATCTGCATTTTAGCAAGACATTCATGTACCATGAGAATAACTGACAATTCCTCAAGATTTGAGCAACTTCCTTAAGGCCTCTTTCAGCAAGTAAGTCTGCTGACCTTCATCATTCTGATTCAGCACAGAGTGCCTGCAGCCTACTAAAAATCAACATTGTTGGCCTTTTGAACATTTTTCCTAGGGTAGAACCAGATGGAGAGTTTCTAAATTGTAAGCATAAATAGGAAAATAGGAGTACATGCCTCCCAGGGGTGTCACTGTAAAAACATACACCTGTAATTAACTTAAACATCCACTGGATTTCACCTGGATTTTATAGTGATATAACTGACACACAAGAGGGATGGGTTGCCAGATTTAGAGAAACTTGGGTATTGATGTTGTCAGAGGGAATTAAATGGCAGCAAGTACATATTTGGTTTCCAAAATCATTCATTAGCCTTGAATGTTGGAGATATTGTGTGTAGAAATTATAGCTGCCAATCAATTATGTGAACTCTTGTTTTGACCATTTGAAAAATAGCATTACTTTCTCTGAAAAGCTAATGCGAGTCTCAGAAATCTTTCTTATTTTTTAGAAATTGAACAAAATCTTTATCATTGGACTGATTTATATTCTGCTTCCTCTACAGGGTGCAAAAATGTCCTCACTCAAAAAGAAAAAAAATTCTCACACCTTCCCCAAATCTTTGCTCAAGCTAGGTTCTACTTTAGCTGTGAATCACTGAGTATTTACTCAGAATCATATGCAGATTTTAAAAGATTATCTCTGAAAGTTACCTGAAAAACTATTACAAAATAGATGAAACAATTTGCCTCAAAGAACTATAAAACTATTATACTGGTAGATCTATAATTAATATGATTAAAAGATCCCAGACATTATTTTTTTTCAAGAAATTAATAAGGAAAACTTCCATGTTAGCGTAGGGCCAGAAGGCAAAATAGAAATTTAAAAATCTACTGATTACCTCATGAAATAGATCTCAAAATAAAAACTACCAGGAATATTATAGTCAAATTTTAGAGCTCCCAGGTCAAGGAGAAAATATTGCAAATGGCCAAAATGAAACTATTCAAATATCCTGAACTACCAGTCAGAATCACTAACATTTAGCATCTTCCAGATCAAAGAAATGAAAGACTTGGAATAGAATATTCCAAAAAGCAAAGATGCTAGAATCTCAACCAAAAATAACCTACCAAGAAAAATTGAGTATAATTTTTCTGGGGAAAAAATAGATATTGAATAAAATAGAGGACTATGAAATATTCCTGATGAAATGACCAGAGCTGAATAGAAAAGTTGACATTCAAACACAAAACTCAAGAGAAACATAAAAACATAAACATAAAATAGAAATTATAAGAGTCTTAATAAGCTTGAATTATTTACATTCCTGTATGGATAGATGGTACAAGTAATTCCTAAGACCTTAACTATTATTAGGACAGTTAGAATAAGTCTACATAAACTTCTTGGAATGTTCTCCAAAAAAAATGAAGGGATGAGAAAGAGAAACTGGTTGGGAGAAGGAGGAAAGGAGAGAAAGAATGGAGAAAATTATCATGCATAAAAGAGTCAAAGAAGGAAGGGCTTTTATAGTGACAGGGAAAATGGGATGAGGAACAGCATTTGAACTTCACTATCTTGGACCTGGTTCAAAGATGGAAGAATATATATATTGAAACAAATGATTCTTAAATAACCAAATACTGAGGAAATCCAGGATTTTTCCCCTTCTTCATTTTGAGATTACTCAAAAGTTAGTTCTCTGAGGGACAGGGCAGATGATAAGATGAAACTTTGGAACTATATCACTCTATCCAACTAGAGAACCTTACAAAGACCTTAACTTCAGTGAATTCTGGCTCATTGTATTTTATTTAAGCAGGCTAGAATGCAGAAGGTTGGGATGGTCTAGCTTGCTGTAGTTTCTCTTTGTACAGCAGTGACACAATTAGTCATGTTCCCTAGCCCCTCATTTGAATAGACACACTTCTCATTATAATATTCATTCTCTCAATAAGTGTTAACCAGTCAGAACTCATTGCCAACTGTCAGTAATACCTACTTAATCAAAGACTCATAAGCATAGAGATTCCATCATAAGTTGTCTTTGGCATTCAAGAGTGTACCTAACCTTTTTTATTAACTATTTACTAACAGGATTATTAAAATAATTATTCAAAAATTATGTCTCAAAATTTTTTATATGTTACAGTATACAAACTCAATTGCATATAGAAATCTATCTTATCCAACAGAGAAGAGAGGGAGCAGAAGGGGCTGGTGATAAGAGAGAAGGTGAATTAAGAGAGACTGAGATTAAAAGCAAAACAGTTATTTGAGATGAAGGGAGGGAAGGAGGAAGAGAGAGAAAAAGAGAGGAGGGGAAGAAGGGGGAGAGAATGAGGGAGGTAGGGAAGAGAAGGAGAAGGGGGGAGGGAGGGAAGAAAGAAGGGAAGAAGGGAAAGGGAGGGTGGGAGGGAGAGTGAGAAGGAGAGGGAAAGAAACTGAAGAAAAGAGGACAAAGGGAAATATATAGTATTCCTAAATGTGGATATGAATGGTATGAAATCAGTCATAAAATGGAAGGGGATGGCAAAATGGATTAGAATCAAAATACAAGAGTATGTTATTACGAAGAAAGATACACTCAATTAAAATAAGGGGCTGGAGAAGAATATTTATCTTTCAACTGAAGTTTTTCAAAAAAAAAAAAAAGGCAGCAATAGCAATCATAATCTCAGACATAGCAAAAGCAAAAATAGATCTAACTTAAAAAGATAATCAGAGAAACTGCATTTGCTAAAAAAAAAAAGTACCACATAGAAAATGATAAAATATAAAAAGGTTTTACAGCATTTTTTTTTCTGATAAAGGCCCCATTTCTCAAATATATAGTCAGATTTTAAAAACAAGAGCCATTCCCCAAAGGATAAATGGTCAAAGAATATGCAGAGGAAATTTTCAGAAGAAGAAATCAAAACTATCTATAGTCAAATGAAAAAAAATGCTCTAGGTTACTATTGATTAGAAAAATGCAAATTAAAACAACTCTGCAGTACCAATCAATACTCATTGGAGTGGCTAACATAACAAAAAAGGAACATGGCAAATGCTGAAGGGGATATGGAAAAATAGGGACAATAATGCAATGTTGGTAAAACTCTGAACTGGTTTAACCACTCTTGAGAAACTTTTGGAACTTTTCCTAAAAGTGTTTAAAACCACTACTATATTTATATCACAGGGTCTATATGTATAAAAATATTTGAAGTGGCTCTTTGTGGTGGCAAAGAACTATAGAAATGGAGGGATAGTTGTTAATTGGGGATGGCTGAATGGCTGAATAAGTTGTGGCACATGATTGCGATGGAATATTATTGTTCTATAAGAAATGATGAGGGGATGCTTTCAGATAAAAACCTGGTAAAAGCTGTATGAATTGATGCAGAATGTGAGTAGAGCTAAGAAATCAAGTCATATTGTAACAATAATAAAAGTTTTAGCTACACTGATCAGTACAATCATACAAGACAATTTCAAATGTCTAATTATAAAAAAGGTTATTCGTCTCCAGAGAGAACTAATGAACTGAAGTATATGTTTTTTTCTGCATTTTTCATGTACTTTTCCACAAAACATACAAAAACATTTTGCATATTTTTACATGTATAATTAAAATATTGCTTATCTTTTCAATGGTGAGGGAAATAATAGAGGAGGGAAAGAATTGGAACTCAAAATTCAATTTAAAATGTTTAAAAAAATAAATAATAAACCAGTTCTTTAAAAGAAGATTCATTTGCATCTTAGTAGGAGCATGAGATCATTTTTGGCACTCTGAATATTTTTTTATTTTGCATGGAAAAGTGAATTTAGTTCATTCTATGGCTCCCTGTTCTTAGTTGTGCCCTGTATTGTGTGTCTTCCTTAACTTGCCTCCTAATACAGTTTCAGGCTAATCATGTGTTCTTCCACATCCATGAGAGAGCATCATAGGATTCCCCTCAAAAGTATGTGAACTTGATCTCCAACCTGTAGGTCAGAGAAATTGAACTTGGCATTAATAACAGAATTGAAGATCATTTGTAATAATTGTCTGGAGACCTCCTGTTGCATTAGAAAACATCTTCATGTCTTTGATATAAGAATGGATGAAATAAATGATTTAAAATAACATATATCCATCTAGAGAGCTCTAGTTAGTACCTTTAGTAGTATGGAAAGATGTAAAATACTACCAAAATGGCTCCAGCTTTTTGTATGCTCAAAGTAATCTGTACTTGTGTCACATTATCTTAAATTTAGAAGAGATATTAGCAATCACTTAGTCCAATCTATTCTTTTTATGGATGAGGAAATGGAAGCCCATGGAGATTAAATCACTTATCAAATTTACACAGCAAGCAATGTAGCCAGGATCCAGGTCTTCTGAATCCCATATACTACTCACTGAGTGAAAACTATCTCCTAGCCTTTTCCCATAATTACAATTAAGATCATTGAGGACAGGGAACTATTTCATTTATTTATGCCTTTGTGTTTCCAGAACACTGCATCTGGCACATAACAAGTGCTTAGTTAATATTTGTTAATTGATTTGAAATTGATTGAATTAAGAGGTTGGGGAAAAAAACAACCCATACATATACACACTCACACACACACATACACATCCCCAACAATAGGAGAGGATTATTAATGCTTCAAAGATTGTGAAGGTGAATGAGACAGCTTCAGGATGAGACAATCTTATTTTCTTTGCCAAGGGATCAAGTCCTGTTTTTTTTAAGGTCATGTGTCATCCAATGTGCAGCAGCTTCCTACATGATCAAATAAGGCTTTGTCATCAAATCTTTATGAAGCACTCACTACAGGGAAAGTCTTGTGCTAGAAGTGGGAGCATAAAATACTCTCTCCCCCCAGGGATCTCCATGGCATCATGCAGATGTATTCACTATCACAAAGGATAATTGAATGGAAATGGAAATAGAATAACCAGTCTTAGTAAATCTAGCTATGTCAATCATAATTCTTTACTTAACTTTGCAAAATCACAGAATTAACCTTCATAGAATTCAAGAAACATATTGCCCATCTATGTATAAATACGATCACTTTGCTACTCGTGTGTGGAGAAACTTACCTAAGTTTATGTCTAAAATCAGTGGCAGATCCAGATATGCAACTCAGACTTAGTACCCTAATCAAGTTATTAAGTAATACTACATTAAGAGCACTTCATAACAAGACTTTTCATTCTTGGGGCAATGAGAAAAACGATCAAAGTTTTATGTATTTAGAATTGACTGGGGAAAAAAGTTATATGATATAGTCTCCAAATGTAACTATCTCCATAGAATTGTGAGAACATCAGGTCTACCCTGGCTCCATTTCATAAAATCATGGGTTTCTACCTAGTAGGGATCTTGGAAACTAGAAAGAACCTCACATGTCATCTGGCCAAATCCTTTCCTTTTCCAGATGAAAGAATTAATATTTATAGAGATTAAATGATCATACAAGTAATATTTATCAGTAATGGAATTTGAATCAGTTCCCCTAACTCTTTAGTCCAAAGGCAGGTTAGCACAGTGACTGGAGTTGTAAACCTGGAGTTAAGAAGACATGAATTTTAAGTTTGCCCCAGAGAATTTCTATTGTGTGATCTTGGATACATTTCCTCATCTACCTAAATTTCAGTTTCTTCTATAAAAGATAACAAATAGTAGCACTTAAAAGAGGGTCAGGGAAATATTGGCAAATGCTTAAGAACTATTTTTCTGAAGAAACACAAAAGGTCCATGACCATTTTAAAGTTAATCTGAATTACAATTCACATTTTTTCAATATACCTTTTTTAAGTCTAGACAATCCACAACATAATAAATCAGATTCTATGTGTAGTATTTTCTGATTTTTGAGGAATAAATGCTTACAATCCCCCCAAAAATCTTTATGCTTTGTAATATTTTAGGTTTTTTTTGTAAAAATAGACAGTTTTCAACATTCATCTTTGTAAGATATTTAAGACCCAAATTTTTCTTCCTAAGACAGAAAGCAATCTGAATATAGTCAATACATGTACAATCATGTTAAACATATTTCCATATTAGTCATATTGTGAAAGAAGAAACAGAATAAAAGGGAAAAATAAAAAGAAAGAAAAAAATAAAAAAATAAACTGAAAATAGTATGTTTTCTTCTGCATTGACTCCATATTTCTTTTACTGGATGTAGATGGCATTTTCTGTTACAAGTATTTTGAAATTGTCTATCAGAATTTATCATTACACAATGTTGTGGTTATTTTGTACAATGTTTTTTGATTCTATTCAATTCACTAAGTATCAAGTTCATTAAGTTTTTCCAGGTTTTTTTTTTTTTTCTGAAATCTTTCTGGTCATCATTTCTTATAGTACAAAATTATATTTATATGTCATTTTTTTAATTGACAGTCATCTCATTTTCCAATTCTTTGCCACCACATAAAGAACTATTATAAATATTTGTTTACATGTCACACTTAAAATTTAACAACATAACTCTCATGTGTTAACATGAGTTGACTCTTATACACCATTGGGAGGAGACAATAACATATGTTGACTTCTATGTTATTTTTTTCATTTATCTGGTTATATGAACATATATATTTGAAGCCATGATGATACCAAGAATATATTCTTCAATCAATAGGCTGTCAATAAGAATTTATTATATGCCATATGTCAAGCACTCTGTTAAGTAACGGGAATACAAAGAAAGGCAAAAATGCAGTGCTTGTGCTTAAAAGGTTCCTATTCTTATTGGAGAATCAACATATAAATAGCCATATCTATGCACAATACATAGGATAAATGTGGAATATGCATCAATAGTATAGGATAGATGGCATAAGTTCTTTCTATTTAATTTCAGTAGTTTATTTTCCAAATACACGTAAAGATAGTTTTCAACATTCATTTTTTTTAAATTTTATTTTATTTGATAATAACTTTGTATTGACAGAATCCATGCCAGTATAATTTTTATACAACATTATCCCTTGCAATCGCTTATGTTTCGTTTTTTCCCCCTCCCTCCCTCCACCCCCCCCCCAAGATGGCAAGCAGTCCTATATATGTTAAATATTCAACATTCATTTTTGCAAGACTTGGTGTTTCAAAATTTTCTTTCTCTCTCCCTTACCTTCCAACCTCCCAAAATAGCAAGCATAAAATTAAATATGACACCATAATTTCAAATAACTTCTACATCCTTAAAAAAAAGTATAGGGGAGTGAATTAGAATCATAGAATTATATTCTAAGGCTCTATATCCTTAAAAAAAGTATAGGGGAGTGAATTAAACACAGAAGGAAAATTATCTTGTTCAATATTCTCTCTAATTTTGTAGGAAAGAAACTGAGATCCAGACAGAGACAATAACTTATTTTCCACAATTAGCAAGAGCAGGAAAATCATTTTCTCATTTCTAGGTCAGTACTTTTTTTTGGTGAGGCAATTGTGGTTAAGTGACTTGCTCAGGGTCACACAGATACCAAGTGTTAAATGTCCAAGGCCAATTTGGAACTCAGGTCCTCCTGTCTCCAGTGTCAGTTCTCTAACCACTGTCCCAAATTCAGTGATTTAAAAAAAATTTTATGTTATTTTTTACATAATGAGTCCACCCTATGTAGAATCTAACAGGAAGCTTTATGTATGTATATGGTACAAATGATTCCCAATTAGGCAAAATTGATGAAAACTGGTGAGAAATTTCCCAAGCAGAAATGAAATATGCTGAAAATAAAATGGCAGAAGACCTAAAGATGGAAGAAACCTTAGAGATGTATTTTGTTGAACACCATACATTTTATCAACTAGTCAACTAAACTTAAGAAATATTATGTGGCTTGCTTTTGATCACACAGGAAAACTGGAATTTGAATCCAGGCATTCTTCCTTCAAAACCATGGTTTTTCCATTCTGCACACTAAAACACAAACACACATCCCTGTTTCTTTAATCTCTATTATCTCTGACTTACTGAATCATAGAATTTGAGGAATTTAAAAGTAACATTAAAGATGTACATGTTTAAGGTTTACAAAACACTTCTCCTCACAATAACTCTATAATCTCTGACAGTTCCTGAGTCTCATTTGAATTGAGAACAAAGTTTTGTCTGCCCCGAAGATCATATATGTGACTGTTTTTTCTCTTTTCTCCCCAGGACACAGAATAGATAGTTGGCTTATAAGGTCAAAGAATTTTGTTATGAAAACAGGCACCCCCAGGGGACATAGCCAAGATGGCAGAGAGCAAACACAACTCTCTGTGATGTCCTCTGACTTTCTCTCAAACCAATAGCAGATTAAGCCTCTAAACTGGTTTTGGAATCAAAGAATCCACAAATATTTGGAGTACAACACATTTCCAGAAGAAGATGCCTTAGAAAAACTTCAGAACAGATCTGTTTCAACTGGGCAGACTGTACAGGGGGACAATCTGCCAAGTCCAGACTACAACACAGAGAAACCAGGGCAAGAAGCTGGGGTGGGGAGTCAGAGCATTGAAGCTGGGAATCTCCGATGAGTCTCTTAGGCCCCTCTGTTCTGGTTGCAAGCAGGTGGTTTGACAGATTTGCATTTTGTAAAAGGCAAAATGTAAACCACTGAGCCCTGGAAGAACACTGACCTAGCCTCCATTACCCAGAACTGGAAATCAATCATCAGAACTTCCCCAGGGCAAATTAAAGCAGCTGTTGCTCCTTTGCACTGAACAGACCTCAAGCCTTAAAAAAAAAAAATGATTTAAAAACCAAAAAGAACCCTTACCACAGACAGCTTTTATGGAGAAAAAGAAGAACAGGCCTTAAATTCTAAAGTTTCTTTTTTATAAATAGCTTTTTATTTACAAGTTATATGTATGGGTAATTTTACAGCATTGACAATTGCCAAACCTTTTGTTCCAATTTTTCCCCTCCTTCCCCCCACCTTCCCCTAGATGGCAGGATAACCAATACATGTGAAATATATTAAAGTATAAATTAAATACAAAATAAATATACATGTCCAAACGGTTATTTTGCTGTAAAAAAGAATTGGACTCTGAAATATTGTACAATTAACCTGTGAAGGAAATAAAAAAATGCAGGCAGGCAAAAATACAGGGATAGGGAATTCAATATAATGGTTCTTTTGCTGGGTGCAGCTGGTTCAGTTCATTACTGCTCCATTGAATGCTAAAGTTTCTAAAGGCAAAGTAACTCCAGATGAAGCTGGACATGAGCTGGTCCCCATTTCACAAGACTTTCTTTGAAGATTGCATAAAGGATCTTAAAAGAGAGTTAGAAGAAAAATGGGGAAATGAAATGAGATCATTGCAAGAAGGAATAGAAAAAGCATACAATGTCCTACAAAAGAGATATAAAAAAAAGACAACAATTCACTGCAAAACAAAATTTGTGAAATGGAAAAAGAATCCAATGAACAAAAAAAGTAAATTGGCCAACTGCAAAAAGAGCTAAAAAAAGATAAATGAAGAAAAATAATACACTACAAATTATAATTGAACAAAGGAAGTAAATGACTCAATAAGACTTCAAGAATCAGTCAAACAAAAACAAAAAAGAAAAAGAAAAAAATAGAAGAAAATATGAAATATGTCCTAAGAAAAACAACTGATCTGAAAAATAGATATGGGAGAGACATTCTAAGGATTATTGGACTTCCTGAAAGGCATCATGAAAAAAAAGAATCTAGATATTTTCTTACAGGAAATCATAAAAGAAAACTGCCCTGATATTTTGGGATCAAAAGGTAAAATAGCCATAGATAGAATTTTCCAGTGACCTCCTGAAAAAGACCCCAAAATTAAATCCCCAAGGAATATCACGGCTTTATTTCAGAACTATTGCACGATATTGCAAGCAGCCAGAAAGAAACAATTTAAATACTGAGGAGCCACAATTAGGATTACCCAGGACCTAGCAGCTTCGAATTTAAAGGATCAAAGGGCCTGGAATCTGATATTCCTAAAGCCATAAGAAATTGGAGTTTAGTCAAGAATAAGCTATCCAGCTAAAATGAGCATTATCTTTCAGGGAAGAAGATAGACATTCAATGATATAGGTGAATTTCACCTATTTCTAATGAAAAGATCAGGACTGAACAAAAAAAAAAAATTGGTCTCCAAACACAGAATGCAAGAGAAGCATAAAAATGTAAAAAGAAAAGAACTCTTGAGAACTATATTTCTGTTATGGGTATACTTAGAGAATGTGAGTACAATTTGATTTTATTATAATAATATGAAAAAGAAACTAGAGTTGGAAAAGGGATCATACTGGAAGAAGAGGAAAAATGAGGTAAAACAAGGGAAATTACATCTCATGAAGAGGCAAAGGAAACCTATTATAATTGAGGGAAAGATGGGAGGAGTAATGAGCACTGTGTGGAACTTACTCTCATCAGATTTGGTTCTAAGAGAGAATATCCAACATATTTGGTTTCACAGAGAAACTTGTCTCACTTTGTTTCACTTGTCTTATCTTATAAGGAAGTAGGAGGGAAAGGGGGAAAAGAAAGGGAAAGAGTAATAGAAAGGGAAAACAGAAGAATGAGGGCAAAAGTATAAAAAAGGGAGAGGGGCTCTAAAGGGGGAAAACTGTTTGAGGGAGGTGGTCAACAAAAGCAAAATACTGGGGAGGAGGGAAGGAGGAAAGGAAAAAGAAAAGCATAACCTAAGATGGTAAATAAGATGGCAGGAAATACAGAATTAGTTATTTAATGGTGAATGTAAATGGGATAAACTCTCCCATAAAATGGAAGCAGATAGCAGACTGGAAGCCAGAATCCTACAATATGTTGTTTACAAGAAACACATTTAAAGCATAGTGATGCATAGAGTGAAGGTAAAGGGCTGAAGCAGAACATATTATGCTTCAGGTGAAGAAAAAAAGCAGGATTAGCAATCCTGATCTCAAATTAAGTGAAGCAAAGATAGGTCTAATTAAAAGAAATAAGATAGGAAATTACATCTTACTAAAGGGTACCATAGATAATGAAGCAATATCAATACTAAACATATTTGTACCAAGTGGTATAGCATCGACATTCCTAAAGGAGAAGTTAGGAGAGATTCAAGAAGAAATATATAGCAAAACTATATTAGTGGGGGATCTCAACTTTGCTCTCTCAGAACTAGATAAATCAAACCACAAAATAATAAGAAAGAAGTTAAGGAGGTAAACAAAATGTTAAAAAAACTTAGGTATGATCTTTGGAGAAAATTGAATGGAGACAGAAAGTTTACTTTTTTGTTAGTGGTTCAGGGAAGTTATACAAAAATTGACCATGTGTTAGGGCACAAAAACCTCTAAATCAAATGCAGAAAGGCAGAAATAGTAAATGCATTTTTTTTTTCCAATTCATGATGCAATAAAAATCACATACAATATGAGGCCAGGAGAAAACAGACCAAAATGTAATTGGAAACTAAATAATGTCATCCTAAAGAATGAATGGGTGAAACAGCAAATCATAGACACAATTAATGATTTCATCCAAGAGAATGACAATAATAAGACAACATACAAAATTTGTGGGATGCAGTCAAAGCAGTAATAAAAGGAAATTTTATATCTCTAGATGTTTACTTGCAGAAAATAGAGAAAGAGAAAATCAATGACTTGGACTTGCAAATAAGAGAAGCTAGAAAAAGAACAAATCTAAAACCCCCAGTCCAATATCAAACTTGAAATTCTAAAAATAAAAGGAGAGATTAATAAAATTAAAAGTAAAAACCAATTGAATTAATAAATAAAACCAAAAGTTGGTTTTATGAATAAACTAACAAAATAGATAAATTTTTAGTTAATTTTATTAGAAAAAGGAAAGAGGAAAATCAAATTGTTAGTCTCAAAAATGAAAAGGGAGAACTTTCGATCAATGAAGAGGAAATTAGAGCAATAATTAGGAATTACTTTGCCCAAAGTTATGCCAATAAATTTGATAACCTAAGTGAAATGAAGAAATACCTACAAAAATATAGATTGCCCAGATTAACAGAAGAGGAAATAAATTATTTAAATAGTTCCATTTTAGAAAAAGAAATAAAAGAAATAAAAAAGCTATTAATCAACTCACTAAGGAAAAAATCCCTATGATCAGATGGATTTGCATGTGTATTCTACCAAAGATTTAAAGAACAATTAACTCCAATACTATATAACTATTTGAAAAAAAAATGGAACAAAGGACTCTTACCAAATTCCCTTTATGACACAGACATGGTACTGATACCTAAACCAGGTAGAACAAAAACAGAAAAGAAAATTATAGACCAATCTCCATAATGAATATTGATGTAAAATTTTTAAATAAAATATTAGCAAAGAGATTACAGAAAATCATCCCCAGGATAATGCACCCTGACCAAGTAGGAGTTTACCAGGAATGCAGAGGTGGTTCAATATTGTAAAACTATTAGCATAATTAACTATATCGATAACCAAATTAACAAAAAACATATGATCATCTCAGTAGATGCAGAAAAAACATTTGATAAAATCCAGCATCCATTCTTATTAAAACACTAGAGAGTATAAGAATAAATGGACTTTTTCCTTAAAATAGACAGTAGCATTTATTTAGTCAGCAAGCATCATATGTAATGCAGATAAATTGGAACCATTTCTGATAAGATCAGGGGTGAAATAAGGTTGCACACTATCACCATCACTATTCAATATTATATTAGAAATACTAGCTTTGGCAATAAGAAAAGGAAAAGAGATTTAAGGAATTAGAGTAGGTAATGAGGAAACCAAATTATCACTCTTTGTAGACAATATGATGCTATACTTAGAGAACCCCAGGGAATCAACTAAAAAATTATTAGAAATAATCCACAACTTTTTTTTTTTACATTTTTATTTTTATACATCACTAACAAAACCTAATAGCAAGAGATACAAAGAGAAATTCCATTTAAAATAACTGTAGATAGCATAAATTATTTAGGAATCTATCTTCCAAAGGAAAGTTACAAAACATTTTCCACACAAATAAATTCATATCTAAACAATTGGAAAAATGTAAAGTGCTCTTGGATAGATCGAGCAAATAAATAAAGATGACATTATTACCTAAACTAATTTATTTATTTAGTGCTATACCAAACTCCCAAGAAACTATTTTACTGACTTAGAAAAAAATAAAAACAAAATTCATTTAATAGAATAAAAGGTCAAGAATTTCAAGGGAATTAATGAAAACAAAACAAAACAAAAAGCAAATGAAGGTGGCTTAGCTGTACCAGATCTAAAACTATCTTATAAAGTAGTGATCATCAAAACCATTTGGTAGGGCTAAGAAACAGAGTAGTTGATCAGTGAAGTAGGTTAGGTTCACAGGGCAAAATAGTAAAGACCCCAGATTTTGTGATAAAAATTCACAATTTGACAAAAACTGCTAGGAAAATTGTAAACTGGTATGGCAGAAGCTAGGCCCCATATCTAACAACATATATCAAGATAAGATCTAAATGGGTTCATGATCTAGACATAAAGAATGATATTATAGCCATTCTCCAATAGATAAATGGTCAACAGATATGAACCGATGATTTTCAGAGGAAGAAATTGAAACTATTTCTACTCATATGAAAAGGTGCTCCAAATGACTATTTATCAGAGAAATGCAAATTAAAATAACTGTGAGATACCACTACATATCTCTCAGATTGGCTAAGATGACAGGAAAAGATAATTGATATATTGTTGGTGGAATTGTGAACAGATCCAACCATTCTGGAGAGGTATTTAGAACTATGCTTAAAAACTTATCAAACTGTGCATACCCTTTCATCCAGCAGTTTCTACTGGGCTTATATCCCAAAGAGATCTTAAAGGAGGAAAAGATACCCACATGTGCAAAAATGTTTGTGGCAGCCCTCTTTGTAGTGTCCAGAAACTGGAAACTGAGTGGATGCCCATCAATTGGAGAATGGCTGAATAAATTATGGCATATGAATGTTATGGAAGGAATATTATTGTTCTGTAAGAAATGATCAGCAGGATGATTTCAGAGAAGCCTGGAGAGACTTACATGAATTGATTCTAAGTGAAATGAGCAGAACCAACAAGACTTATATGATGATCAATTCTGATGAACGTGGGTCTCTTCAACAGTAAGATGATCCAAACCACTTCCAATTGCTCAGTGGTGAAGAGAGCCATCTACACGCAGAGAGAGGACTATGGGAACTGAGTATGGATCTCAACATAGCATTTTTACTCTTTCTATTATTGTTTGCTTGCATTTTATTTTCCTTCTCAGATTGTTGTTGTTGTTTTTAGATCCGATTTTTCTTGTGCAGCAAGATAACTGTATAAATCTATATACATATATTGGATTTAACATACATTTTAATATATTTAGAATATATTGGACTACCTGCCATCTAGGGAAGGGGATGGAGGAAAGGATGGGAAAAGTTGGAACAGAAAATTTGGTAAGGGTAAATGTTGAAAAATTACCCACAAATATGTTTTGTAAATAAAAAAAAAGCTTTAGTAATTTTTTTTAAATCTAAAAGAAAAAAAAAAAGAAAACAGGCACCCCAAAAAAGAATCTCCCCTTTGCTGGCTCTCAGACATAGTTCAGTTTAATTAACTTTAGAGTGTTCTTACCTAGGAAAAGAGATTAATTAGAGGATTTTCTTTCAAATACCATGAATTTGGGATTTCAGTCCTTTCTTCTTTCTCTCCTTTAGCAATATTTTTTTTTCTTCTCCTTCCCCAATAATTCTATCATTTATTCTTCCCGCATTCCTACCCCTTCCATAAGATGTACAATTAGCTTCAGTAGATAAACTTTTTGTTTGTTTGTTTTCATTACATTGTAAGGAAGTCTTGGAGATATAAACAATTCAAAGGGTACTTAATTTTATAGTTGTATAATCTCACATTATAATTTAGCTAAGCAAAATTTGAAAGGTTTGAAGAGGATTTTTTGTTTGTTTTGCTGAGGCAACTGGGGTTAAGTGACTTGCCCAGGATTACACAGCTTGGAAGTATTAAGTGTTTGAGGTCAAATTTGAATTCAGGTCCTTCTGACTTCAGGGTTGGTATCTACCGCACCATCTAGCTGCCAGAAGTTTTTTGTTTGTTTGTTTGTTTTGTTTTTTAATCTGGCCTCAAAAACTCTGACCCATCTATTCTTACTTTTAACTAAAACTGGTTTCCCTCAAACTAATTTGAACCCCAATTCAGAAAGTGTCTTTTGCACTCCTCTCTAAAATTTCCTTCCCAGTTCTTCTTCTGCCCAAGGTACAGAGTGCAAACTCAGTACATCTGATTTCAGACACCATTTCAGTCAGTGTTATCTTGGTTTCCCTCAAATCTATAATCATTCTGCAGCAATACCTCCTTTTCCCTAAACCAAAAATTCTTAAAAGTCTTTTTATGTCATAAATCCCTTTGGCAGTTTGCTGAAACCTATGGGATTTTCAAAATAATTTTTATAAAAACAAATATTAACGGTAATTGGGAGAAAAAAAATATAAAATCATAGTATGATATGGCAATCAAAATTTCCAATGAAATCTTAGTCTATATTGAGAGAATCAAATACTGGTATGCAAATTATCTGAAATAAAATGAAATCATTTAATTTATTGATAAATACAATAAATTATGTAACAATTATATGTCTTTTTAAATAATGTATTTTAACATTTATAGGATTATAAGGTAAACAACTATTATTAGAAATAAAGATATAATTTTTTCCACCATATAAATTCATACCTCCTTTCCCCACACCCTCCTCCTTTGAGAGATTTTGGATTCCAGATTAAGAATCACTGCTCTAGAGCCTCCTCTTTTATTCAGATCAGCTCAGCCCATCTTCCTTACCACAGTCACCAGGCAACCTGGAATATTAAAAGCTATTTAAACTGCATACTCTGTTCTGATATCTTTTTTCCTGAAAACATTTCCCTATTCTGAACCCCATACTAACATTTTTATTACTACTTTGTATTACTCTCCTTCCCCCTATAGAATTACAATCATTTGAATGGAAGAAGGGTTTTCCTACAAATTATTTTTTCACCTGTCATTTCAAGAACACAGTTTCTCAATTTCATCGTTGTATTTTTTAAAGTAAACACAAAACTACTACCAGGAAACACCATTTCATTCACACCAAATGACATTGTTTGAATAAGCCACACAGCAATATGTTATTAGGATGTGAATAGACCTAGCAAGAAATGTGTAGTTTTATTGATAATTCTGGGCAAATTTTCACTGAATTTCTGTGTTGTCCAATAATTGCACTGTCTTATCTAATTTAGGATTATAATCACCTGAATATTGTGAGCAAAAGCCATTCTTGTGAGAAATCTACTCTTTTAATATAACAAGATTTCAAAATGGATACAGAAAAAAATGATTATAGCATCTGATTCAATTTTATTCTTCCCACAAAGTGAAGAATATACTCATCTAGGCATATAGAACAAAGCTCCTATACTCATAGTATATTCCTTAGCTAAACCACAAATACCCAGAACTTGAACTATGGCAAAATGTGGGCTAGAAGAAGAGTCTTTCATAGGACTCTTTTGGGCCCACTTTGGTCATTTGTTTGATGATACCCTTCCCTTCTCAGGATATAACCTGGCTTTCCTTCTATTATCTACTAATACAGTATAGAAAAGAAAGAAAGTTAGAAGGGATGAATGAAGCAGAATGTACATGAGGAAGCTAGGTAACACAAAGGATAGATCACTGGTCTGAGAATCAGAATTAGAAGTTCAAATATAGCCTTAGATATTTACTAGCTGTGTAACTATAGGCAAGTCACTTAAAGTTCTGATTGCCATGGTTTACTCAAATGTAAAAAGGAAACAACAGTACCTACCTCACAAAAATGTTGTGAGGAACAAATGGGATATTATTTGTAAAGCACTTAGCACTATACCTGAAATATAATACATTTTATAAAAAAGCTTATTCCCATTTAGAGAAATGTGTAGACCCCTGATAGTTCTTGGAGTTTTTTGTTTGTTTTGTTTGTTTGTTTTTGTAAATCATACCATTTTAGACATTAAAAGGTTTTAGAGATCAACTAGTGTTATCTCTCATATTAAAGATAATGAGAGTAAGACTATGAAAAACTTACCCAATGTTTCATTTTTCACAGACAAAATTTCCTGGTCAATAAAATGAAGAGTTTAGATACCAAGATTTCTAAGGCCTTTTAACCCAAAAGAGGAGGTTACAATGATGATATTGAATTGGGAATAGATACCATGATTAATGGCTAGAATGTAGCTGTAATTTCACTCCAAGTTTTTGTCAAGGCAGAGGTTCCCTTGTCTCCGTCATGATCTCTGGACCATCACTCTCCTTATGATCTCATACCTGAATCAAGAATCTTACTCTTCCAAACCAGTAAAAAAAAAAATGAGTGGATGGATAGATAGATAGATAGATGATAGATAGATAAGATAGATAAAGATAGATGATGGAGGGAAGAAAGGAGGGATATGGATAGTATAGATGTTAAGCATTTACTTTTTACCAGTCACTAAGATAATTTCTGGGGGTACAACTACTTGAAAATAAGATTATGGTCCTTATTCTAAAGGAGCTTTCAAAACATAAATACTGGAAAGAGTCCAGAAAATGAATTAAATTGGGACTGATGAGAACATATAAGACTGCTCTTGTGAAATGGTGATCGGGGTGAGTGACTCAAGAATCAGGACAGCAGGTCCCAGGACAGACTCACCTCACGATGCCCAAAGTGTTGGGAGTAGTCTTTTAGATATTTGTAACTATCATCTGTATCCCTACCTTACATCCTAATCCTCTGAATTATTTTAGCCCCAAGTGAAAATTTTACCACTATGCTGCTCTGGCATAGAGTACTGAGCCTTGATTCAGGAAAACCATATTCAAAGACTATAGTTGACTTATCAGTTGTACAATTCTTGCAGGTGGAAAGTTTTCCCATGTAGAAAGGTACTCAAAATGCCAAAATCACAATTCCTTAGGATATTTGTGTACTAGTAAAGATGACATCTTTATATAGCACTTTAAGATTTATAAAGTGTTTTTCTTCCATTTAGAGGATATTCTTGTTTCAAAACTATTGTTTGCAGTGAAGAGGTAAAAAAATAAAACAAGAGGCATGAAAAATAACATTCCAGTTATAGGTCAGTCTGCTATCTGCAATATACTTGCATAAACCCATTTTGTAAAAATATTCATTTCTCTCCACCCACTCTAGAGTAGGATGAAATAGCACATTCCATCTTTCAAAGAAGGCTGTTCTCACACATCAGTATTGTGGAGAATCTTTCAAACTGTAGTCTTCCACCCATGGCAATTTCCTTTCTATAGTTTATTTCCCAAGGTAATATATTTGAAAAGAGGATCACCCAGCTATGTAAATTCTAAATATCATATCAGAGTCAAGCGGGAATAGAATAAGTACTGATTTCTGTTCATGATAATGACATTTAAAAGTCTAAAAATTACAGGGGTTGTCTATAGCAATGGACTTATTATAAAATAATTGCTTCTAACGTCTGGAAAACATAAAAGAAAAATATTTTGGTGCAGCTGTCTAAAATAATCTTTGCTTAAGTAACAGAGAGAATTCAGAAGACACTTCAAAGATTACTAGAAAAATCAGGGAATTTTCAAGGGAGAATATGACTCAAAGCATTTGCCCAAATTTCTCAAACTTAAAAGCATTATTTTCCATCAGACATCTAATTTAGATTATATACCCAAACCCTATAATAAACCTCCCACAAAGAAATAATAATATAATGCATATATTATAGTTGTTCAGCACAATATTTAAATACAATTTCCATCCTCCTGCCAACAGCCAGGAAGCATAACTTTCCATGGCAACCATAAAAGAAAGGTCATAACAATATTTTCCAAGGCAAGCTTTAGCCCTTAAGAGGGATTCACTATATTACTCCCAATGGCATATCATTTGCGATATAGTAGTTAAAGATAGAGTTCCATTTGAATCCCATTTTTAGGTCTCTCTCTGGACACAAAAAAACCTAGCACCTATTTGCTATGTACAACTCTTGCAGGAGGCTTATTCATCATGTATCCCTTCACAGCAGCAGCTAAGGCAGGGTGTAAATGGAAGGTAAGGAGAACTTAATTTCAATTCACTTCCTAAAAAGATTGCTCCCAGATCCAATCTGAGAATGTTATAAACCGAGCATCTCACTAAATGATTTCAGTAGATTTTGTTGGGTAGGCTTTTGGAGAGGATGAGAAAGAGCGATAGTAGATGATATTTTAAAAGACAGCTAACATGTTACTTTAAGCCAAAATTCATGTGAATGCATGTGTATAATATATATGCATACATACACATATATAAAAGTTTACTGATTTTTGAACATCCTCTATACATGTATATACATATATTTATAAGTATATACATATATGTATGTATGCATACATACATATATACATGAGAAGGAAAAAGAATAAACATTTATATAGCACCTGCTATGTTCCAGGCACTGTGCTAAATGCTTTACAGCTATTATCACATTTGATCATCACAATAATCCTGCAGAGTAAATTCCGTTTTTAATTTCCCATTGTACAGTTAAGGAACTGAGGCAAGTAGAGGTTAAATAGCTTGCCTGAGTCTGAGGCCAAATTTAAATTCTGACTCTGGGCCCAGAGTTCTAGTCACTATACTATCCAGCTGCCTCTGAAGAATACATAGAAAGGCAAAAACATGATCCTGCCCAGAGATAACTATACAGATTATAGTCTTATTGAGTTATCATGGACACTAAGAAATTATGATTTACATGAGTTATATAGTTATTTTTGTTGTAGGCGGGGTTTGAGTTCAGCTCTTCTTTTAAAAATCCCTCTCCGAAATTACTAAGACTGCTTTCCTTATAATAACAAAGTTTAAAAAAAGTATGTGTGTGGGGATATCTGAAAAAAAGACATAATCCCATGGTTTCCAGAGTTGAATGTGAGTTCAGTCTTCTGAAATCTAGTTGCAGCCAGTCATTCATTTCCTCCTGACATTGTCTAATCAGTTTACCTCTTTCTGATTCAATTTATCCACCTACAAAGCAAGGAGGAGGAAGAAAATATGCATTGCTTCAGTGGTTATTCAGAAGGTTATTGATGCTGACATCAATTTGATGAACTGAGAATAAGAGATGAAATATAATTATACTCATTTCTATTATTGATTAAATACTGAATATTTAAATGATATGGGAGATCACAGGACCTTGGAGTTAGAAGAAATCTTAGAGGTCATATAGTCCATATTTTTCATTTTATAGATAAGAAAACTGAGGCCTGAAAAGCCAAAGCTACTCACTCAAAATCATATAAAAGTGACAAAAGTGGCATTTGAAGCTGGGAATCAATCAATCAATACTCATTTATTAAATGCCCACTATTTGCCAGCCATTAATGTTGTTTGGTCATCTTTATAACATCCATTCTTGCTCCTTCTTGCTTCTATCTGGTACTCCAACTCTTTCCTTATGCTCTTTATTGGTAAGAGTTTTTAATCCCTAGTTCAGAGCTCAGACTGTGTTCTTTCACAATCCTCATCCCATGTTATAATGTACCTTTGACAATCCCTCATTTACCACCCTCCTTTGCTTTGGGAATAATAATAAAATCAACCTTACCATTCTTAGAAATGATTGACCAATTTTCATTCATTCATTCATCCCCTACCTTCCCAGACCAAAACACCCCTCCATGACCATAACTTGAGCATAGGCTTTGTCTCCTCCTTTTAAAATATACGTCTTTGAGCACAGTCACTGTTTTGCTTTTTATAGTTGTATCCCTAGCTTTTAGTCATGTCACTAACACATAATGAGCACTTTTAATGTTTTATTTTAATTAATTCAAGCCCATTATTATTTTCAATTCATTTTAAGCATTATTATGCCATCATGTTTTTAGTATATATGTCATTGTTCAATGTACATAAGTCCTGAGCCAATAAGATCTTTAAATTTAATTAATCACTGATGAAAATATTCCTTCTACAAAACAAATATCCAATCTCAATTGAAATGGCAATAATTAAAGAAAAATTACTGCAGTGCATATGGAATTTTATATCCCTGTTTCTTTTTCCATAATTTAAATCCATAAGACAGTATACTCATTACTCTGGAGGTACTGTCACTCATCAGTCATCTCATTTTTTGAGGTTAAAGGCTACCTTGAATCAATATCAGTTTTCCCCCATGAAATCTAATTTCAAAGCAGAAAAATAATCCTTCTCTCTTGATATCTGTACCACATGTAAAAATAGTTACTCCATGGATGACTTAAGATGAGTTAACACTGTTCATGTACATTTCAAATTTCTTAAATTCCACTAATGGTCTCATTTTTTTCATGGAGACATTAGGAACCAAAGTCACATTTGAGTTTTTTTGACAGTTCTCAATTATTCTTTTACTCACACCATGTTTCTTCTTAGAATCACAATGCAGATTTCTAAAGTTTTTGTTTGCTGCTAGTTTTCTCTAAGATGACCAGTGTCTAGTGTAGTTACCCTTATAATTTAAAATGATAATAAAACACTCCCCCTGCCTTATCACCAGACCTCTTTCCTGGAAGAAGGGGGAGATATTTGAAGTCATATACTTAGTAATAATTTCTTTGTTATGTTCATTTGTTTTAGTGAATGAAAAGGAAAATGACATTCAAGGTATCCCCCCAAAAAGTGAAATTTTAGCAACTAAAGCTTAAAATTTCGTTAAAACTTTTGAGATACTGTATAATCCACAGATTTAAAGGTAGAGAGAAACTCAGAGGTAATTTAACCCAATCCCTTCATTTTACATATGAGGAAATTGGGAACTAGGTACAATATCGCCCCAGTTATACATCTAGTAAGTTGCAAAAACAGATTTTAAACCCAGACTGTTAGATTACAAATTCAGAGCACCATTTTTTAAGAGCACAATGATGCCCTCTCATAAAGATAAAGGAGAAAAAGCCATCTTATTCTTTCTCTGAATGATCTAGCAAGCTAAAGAGATATATTGGCTTTTGAGAGATATATGTTTTATATTTGTTTAAGTCTACAATGTTCAGACAGGAAAGAGATAAGAAGAAAAACTACATGATACATCCAGTATACAACATCAGATACAACTATCTTTTAGTGATTATTATTTTTTCCCACAGACCAACCAATTATTCCTTTTACTTTATGATTTGGTGAGCCATAATTCTGTATTTCTGACATCCCTTCACAGTGTCACCATATGGTTGATGACAATATGCATCATGGCAAAAACATAAAAAGGGAGGAACTAAGGACTTCTTAGTACACTTATACTAACTACTATATTTGTTTACCATAATTAATATACAAATGTACTCATCAGCATACAAAATGAAATCCCCACAAATCCATTCATATTTACACCTTTCCCTACACATAGCTCTTTAAATGCATTTGGATGGTAGCCTGGTTGGAAAGGCTGCCATCAGAAATTCAGAGGAGAAATGTGGCTTCAAGATAAGATGAGGAATCTAGATCACAGAGCAAGTGGCAGAGTTTTGAACAGATATCAAAGAACCAAAATCCTATTACCTAAGAAGTAGAGAGAATTCCAGAGGGTTTAGTCCCATCCACCCTGACTTTAAGCAAAACCATTCTCTTTAATATCTTGTAAAGTATGTGTCCAGCATCACCTTGATCTCCTTTAACAAGACATAACTCATTACCTACCACACCATCTTATGTCATTTTTTGACAAGTTAAATTTTAGGTATGTTTTAATTTAAGCAAAATCAATTTAGATATCCTATAACTTCTAGTCTCCATGCCTAAATCTTCTCTCTGGGGCTTAGTAAAATAACTCTAATATTTCATCATCATGATAACTCTTTAGATAGTTGTGAAAACTTATTACATCCCTATCTTTTAAGTCTTTCTACTTCTAGGCCAAGCATTTCTAATTCTTTCAATAGCCTTCATGTAATATCATTATTAGTCTCTCTTTTTTGGAAATGCTTCAATTAAGATTAGTACCTATCTCTAGGGTTCCTGTGAAGATAAAAGGAAATAATATTTATAAAAGAACTCTTCAATATTAAGCCATTATAGCTATCATCACCACCACAACTTCCATCATCATTATTATTCATCAATATCTCTCCTAAAATGTGTACCCATAACTAAATCTCATCATTAAAATGTTAGACCAGAAATGAAGATAATATTTGTTTTATTATATAACCTTACTCTGAAAGAAATTTCTTTTGATGTTGATTATGATTACATTGAGAAGCAATGTGCCATAATAAGGTAGAGACTCAACCTTAAAGTCAATCCTAGCTCTGATCAGCTTGTGACCACGAGCAAATCCTTTAACCTCTCATATCCCCAGATAATTCTCAAATACAGAAAGTTACTATTCTGTGTCACAGAACTGTTTCCCTAGCAAAAGTTGCCTACAATTTGGTTTGCATTCTCCTCAAAATTATATTGTCTTTCCCCCAACCCCTTGTGTTATACTGTTGATTTGTAATCTTTTGTGATGCTCCATCAGGGAAAACTATTATCTTCAAAGAAAAAAAAAATCAGTGGTGACCAATGGCCAATAAACAGATATATCAAGGTTATAAAGAGGCTGTCACATATTGATTACTGTGTTGACTTGTCCATGAAAAGTGTCATAAAGACTAAAATCAAGGTGCTTTAGGATGGGAAAAATGTGCCAAGCATGTAGCAAGAATTGGAAATAAGAGTTGAAATGCCTGAGTGCTCTACAAGTACCTCCATATAGGAAGGAATGGGTAACTCCAAAAAGATGAATAGGAGAGTTTAAGCCAGAATCACATGAGATAGGATGATTTGCAGTCTCTACTGTTAAAGGGAATATTCATAGCAAAAAAATGATTTGAAATATAAACGAACAAGGATTCAACCTCATATTTAAGTATTTTTTAAAAACACTAAAAAACATTTTATATTTATTTATGTCTATCCTGTGTTACTCTGGGCAAATCAAAAGACCAACAGGATTAGAACTATGACATATTTAATAAATCCCATTCAAGAAAACAGATGAGAGAACACAGCCCAGAATTGCACAGGATGAGTGGGCCAAAATGATTCATTTCTCTGTAGGTTGCAAAGAAGGTGATGACTTTCGCTGGTAGAGGGATTTTCCTCATCTGAGAGTTCCATATACCAACCTAGTAATTTAACCTATCTGGTTAACCTATCTCAATACTGTTAGTTTGTCCCATTGTCTTCTGAATTCCATGCCCCTGCTTTTAACCAGTAGACCATAATTTTCTCAGCTGAATATTCCCCTGCATTTACATGATTCCAGTGCATCCAAAACCAACAACCACAAAAGAACAACATACCATTTCATCAACAGGAACTGGCATCATAACCCACTGTATATTGAACTCCAATATCATGTAAGTAGTTACTTTATTTATAAAATGAGGGTTAGGAAAAGAATACTAAAAGGAACAAAAGATTGAGTAAGTAAGCCTCAGTCTTGAAGAAGGAGTAAAGAACCATTCTCCATCTTTCAGTAAAGGTTTGGGCTATGGAATGTATATAGAATTAGACGAATTGTATTGATTGGTTTTGCTTAAATTGTTTTCTTTCTTAATAAAAGAATTTTTGAGATAGGGATGAGGACCGGAGAAAATACATCTGGAAATCACTGTGATGTCAAAATAAATGTCACCAGAAAAAAATGCTTTTTAAAAATAAAACAAAATATAGGAGTTAAACTAGATAATCTCTATGCTGTTCCCCAGAACTAATATCCGATGATCCCATTGAACTATATCCAATCAAATGGATTTATGTGTGACAGATAAAATTTCAACAAAAAACTTTTGGAAATCTATGGGAATGATAAAGAACATTTTATGATTATGTATTATATCAAATACTTACAATTCAATGATAATGTGCAGTTTTTATGGCAGTGTGGAAAGAGCAGAGTTTGAATTACTAGAATCAAAAATCCTTCAGTGTCTATGAGTAGAGAGCAACTACCTAGAATATAGAAACACTGAATGGATCAGAAGAAACATTTATATTAAATACATGCCAAAAGTATGTGCATTTGAAGATGGTAAGGGAAACATTTTCCTAGAAAAAGTCAAAACTTAATTTCTGCTGGTACCTTAGAGGAAAGAGAACTTTTTTTCCTTGATATATACAGGGTATCCTAAAATCTCAGTTCAGTTTTAACCTTTTTTAAAGCCATATGTATGTATTAAAGTTGTGTATGTGAGTATGTACTGTTGATACTCTTTTTTTGTTCATTATTGCCATTGCCCATTACTATCTACCCAATAGTATCCTTTTATATCTGATAACATATGCTTAACTGCATACCTATGACCTAGCCTCTTTCTAAATAGAGGGAGCTATATACTTTCTTCATCATCTCTGGAGTCAAATGATCATCTCCTTGATCCGAGTTTGATTTTCCTTTACATTATTGTCCAAGTTTTTCTGAAAGAAGCAATATCTGAGGAAATGTCAGAGTCTTCCTTTCCCACATTTATTTATTTAGATTTTTGTTAACTAAGTGAACGAGGCTGTTCTTTGCCTCAATTGCTACCTAGTCTTAATCACTGAATGGATATGGCCTCAATCAAACTGGGACTTATTAAAGACCTTAGCTTAAAAAGGACAAGGTCTCCCACTGCATCCAGGACTATCTGCAGTCATCTGATTTATATCTGGTCCCTGGAACCAGATGATTCTGGAGGGGACAGTGAGGTGGGTGAACTTGCACAGCCCTCCCTCACTTAAATCCAATTCATTTGCATTTCATGGCATTACTTCCCTGATGTCATGGTACTCTTCAAAAGCAAAGGACAAACAATAACATTATTGTGGTTAATGCATATATTGTTTTCTTGGTTCTGCTTAATATATTCCTGGGAAGACCATATTTCTTTAAAATAGTCTAAATTTTCCTGAAAAAAAAAAAACAAGAGCTAAGGAAAGATCAGAACTATTTCAGAAATTTTGGAGAGAACTATAGTAAATCACAAATGATTATTCATGAAAAAAATTCAGTCTACTTGATCTATATGTACCTCACTTATTTGAATACATAGCTGACAGCTAGATAGCAGAAAATATATCTGATATTCAAAATAGATGTTATAAGGTTCATTCACTAGATGTTCATGTATTCTATGCATTAGCCAGCCATCCAAGCCCTTAGTTAGAGCCCTGTTGATTTTTACTTCACACAAAATGCTAACCATTATTTGGTTTCAAAACTGATATTGATTAAAAACAGAAAATTAGAAAATGAGAGAGATAAAGAGACAGACAGAGACAAGTAAAGAAGAGAAAGTGAAACAGAGAGAGATAGACTGACAAGAGACAGAGACAGGGATAGAGAAACAAAAACAGAAAGACAGAAATAGAGACAAAGACATAAAGATAAAAATAGAAAAAAGAGAGAAGTGGGGGAGGAAGGAGAAATTGCATAGTCATGCTCACTGACAGGGAGGAATAACAGTTGATAGCCAGAAAGCAAGGGAAGAAATAGAAAAGAGTTAGAAAGAATACATACAAATTTAAAAATCCAGCAGTCTGGTATCATTTAGCATAGGAGCAAGTAGCTTGATGAGTCCTGTGGGCACCACTGGATTACATATTCACAATGATGTTAATTGTAGTGGCCTTGGGTCATCAAATAAAGGTTAAATTCTGTTTAATATATTCTAAGGAGATAAGGAAGTATATAACATGTTCTAGCAAGATTTTTTAAAATGGAATAATATATGCAATACTTCAAGCAGTATGGAAACATAAATTGCTATTGTTATTGTTAATAACAATAAAAATTTATATTCCCAGATGGTTAAAATCTTAAGGGTTTGAGTATTTAAAGGGATAAGTTCTCAACTATTTGGAAAGTTATCATGAGTTATTCATTCTTAAAACCAAGGCTTTTAAGATTCATTCATTTAGAACCAAAGCACTTTTAGTATGTAGATAGTGCTGAACTGGATCAAGTTCCAAATGAAGGACTGACTCACTAATCCTTGACACTATTTCTAACATTACTCTGAATGTTTTCTGGATTTACTCAATAGCATATCTTGTTGCTACATCAGTTATTTCCCAATGAATAAGAAATAACCCATATAATATCTTTCAGTTAAAATTTTTAAACGAAAATCTGCTAGCAAAACCCTCTCAATCAATAATACTTAACCCCCCCCCCTTCCCCCATAATGGGCTTCTCTGGCAATCTGTTGGGATCTAAGGACTATTTCTTAGAATGATGCTTTAAAATAATTGAAGGAAATGCTTTATTTTAATTAGAAGGTAGTGAAATAAAGATGAACTTTTTTTAAAATTCAGGTTCATAGAACTCTTGAAATCTGTCTATGAAACTCTTGGTGGATTCTAAATTAAGAATCTGTGACCCTTAGAACTGTTTCCAGCTTAGAATGGAAGGTTTTTGTTTTGTTTTGTTTTAGGGTAGCTACCACTTCCCTTTTGTCTGTATCCCCAACACTTAGTACTCTGCCTGGCAAAGAGCAGACATCCAACAAATACTTGAAAATTGATTAATATAGTAATTGTGACTTAGAGTACACATAACTTTCTATTCAGAGTTTACCATTTGCTAACAGAAGAATGTATATTTTAACCTTAGTAATCTGTATCCCATATATTCAATAATATTTTAATGGAACTAAAAGGCATTGGTTGAAGGAAGTTTCATCTATGCACATGGGGCATGATCTGTTTTTTGGGCAAACTTCCAGTGATTTCTCAAAATAGAAACTGGAAAAAGAGGCTGAATATAGTACCAAGCAGCAAAAATTTGGTTCTGTGGCTTTCAGTAGACATCAAGCACCATGAACTCCAATTTACAATATTAGCCATATTAAAGCAATCAAGAGTAGTTGTGGGAAAGAAAAAGCCAAACATTTTTCAGAGTTGTTCTCTTATTTTCTTTCAATAGAGTCTAGTAGAAAGAACATCAGATGTGGTATGAAAAAGAGCCTTGGATTTGAATCCCTGGCTTATTAAATTTTTGGCAAGTTGCTTAACCTGCAGGCCTTAGTTTGCTGATCATTAAAAGAGGAGTTAAAATTTAAAAGCTCCAAAATTCTTTAAAATTGTCCTCGAAGTCAGACGATTTTCTTCATTCTATCTCCCCTAGTACTTAGCATTGCACCTGACAAGTAGTAAACACTTCACAGGTGGTTGTTGAATTGAAATGAGTTTTCCTTTCCAGTTCTATATTCAATTCCACTAAATTCTGTCCCCAAAAGCTCAAAATATAACTAAACCAGCATTAGAATAGGGATGGGTGTATGTAGGGAGCTCCTTTAGGAGCCAAAGAAAGTTTGACTCTACTATTGAAGAGCCCATGATGCTGATTTCGAGAGTTTCCTTTACCCCCAAAGAAGCCGCATGATAAAGCTATTTCCATGATGAAATGCAGCTACACCAAAAAAGAAAAGAAACCACATTCCTGATCTGATTGCCCATTCAGAATTTTCAAAGACTACATTAAGGATACAAATTAGTCACAATTTCACCTCTTTTTACCACTTCCTACACCTGGAAATTCCATGAGTTACTGCCATGTGTGAAGGTTTCATTGACAGCTTATTTTCTCATTCATTTGGAGAAAGAAAACACATACACACACACACACACACACACACACACACACACACACACACACTCGAATGTCTGATAAAATTTGCTTTTTGTTTGGGAGAGAGAGGAACCTTCTACCAGCCACAAGGCTCAATTGTTAAGAATACTGTCATTATAAAACAAAGCCTAGCAGAGTTATAATAATTATGGAAAGCCAAACTAGAGCAAACAACTAGCTAAGTATTATTTAGTAATTAGTGATGGACCATGTCTCTCTAATGTTGATATAATTTTAACAGGAGGGACTATAAGCACCACTTTCTTTTTTTGTTTTTTTTTTAAAACTTTTTATTGACAGAACCTATGCCAGGATAATTTTTTACAGCATTATCCCTTGCACTCACTTCTGTTCCGATTTTTCCCCTCCCTCCCTCCACCCCCTCCCCCAGATGGCAAGCAGTCCTATACATGTTAAATAGGTTACAGTATATCCTAGATACAATCTATGTTTGCAGAACCGAACAGTTTTCTTGTTGCACTGGGAGAATTGGATTCAGAAGGTATAAATAACCTGAGAAGAAAAACAAAAATGCAAGCAGTTTATATTCATTTCCCAGTGTTCTTTCTTTGAGAAAGCACCACTTTCAATGAAGCCATAAGCCATGCTAAATTGGGATTGTTTGAGTGAAAGAAGAAAAACATCTCTCCAGACGCTTATGGGGAACATGATACTCTAGAACATATTGACTATGTAGAGTACTGAATTCACATGTTCCAGGATCCATAAGCATTCCTGATGACGACAATGATAATGCACTTGGAGTCTGACTCAAGGCAACTGGTATCTATCCCCAGCTGCAATCAGGTTAGAGTGTATGGAGTCCACTTCTTGGTAGTAGTACTTACTTTTTGCTCACATGAATGATCACATTCTTTGATTATCTCCTAAATTGTGAAAGAGGGATGAATTGATAACTAAAATATGCTCAGATTCTCCAGTGATCAGGCTTATTTATATCTATGCCTCCCCTTGGATATTTTAAGGGAGTTTTCTCCACATGCTTAATATATAGTCTTCTCCCAGGTCATAAATTCTGGAAGATAATTTAGAAACCATCTATTTTAATCACTTCATTTTACAGATGAGAAAAAAACTGAGTCTGGAAAGATGAAGTTAGTTATTCAAGGTCATTCAGTACCAAATGGCAGAGAGAATATTTGAGTCTAGGTCTCTGAGTAAAAAATTATTCCATAATCCCCTCCCCAAATCTAGGAGTTTGAAATGACCACCTTTCTTTCTCAATTAAAGACATACAAGTCTTCACTGAAAAGTTCTCATGGGAAAAGATTTTAAAAATGGGGGAATGCTCACAACTCTACTGAATACTCCATAATCCAATCTTGGGAAGAGAAAATAAGGATAGAGATGGAAATAACATACTAATGAGAAATGATTGTAGTGAATCTGCTTTTTTAAAAGTTTGTTTTATTACTTCCAGATATCTGTGATTTCAGTGGTATGGCAATTTGCTGACCACTATCCACTCACATTTCAAGGGATGGTCTTCCTAAGATAAAAATTCACAATGGAGTCTTATAGTAAAAAATATAGGTTTGGCGTCAGAATTCAGTATTATTTAGTATTAATTCAGTGTTATTAGAATATGGTCTTGGAAAAATCACAAACTCTCTCTAAAACTTACATTCTTGTCTCTTTTTTCCCATTATTCATCCCACAGGGATATAATGAAGAAAATACTTTAAAGAGTAAGCTGTAAATGTGAATGCATCTCATGATGTGTGATTATGTCTGTTATCATTGTTAATATGTTGACTCTATTTCACATCTATACCCTGCCTGTTTTCAACTCCACAGAAATACCTCCATGCTAGGTACTCTGTGGTATTCTACCCCCTTTCTGTCACCGTCTGTGTATTCTTTCCTTCTTTTAAATATGAGCTTTTTGAGGACAGGGACAGCTTTATCTCCTTGTATCCTTAGCTACTGTGTACTTTGCATATAGCCCATTTTGCATTTTCATTCTTTCATAAGACTTGATTAATACAGAATGTAAGAGAAATATCACCTCTCTTTGCCTGAATACTGCACTTTTCCAAATTCATCTTAAGATAACATTAATCTTTTTTATCAGTCATATTTTATTAGCTTATTTATTTAAACTTCTGGGTGCTTTTCATACCATTACCAAGGCAGGTCCACCCCATTGTCTCCAATGTGAAATTGAATTTTTTTTTAAACAATTGTGATATTTATTTTTATCTTTTAAAAATGTAATCTTGTTCATTTCCTTATTATCTTAAGCCATCAAGAAATTGTTAAATACTGAATCTCATATCTCACATATTAGTCATTCTTCCCTAACCTTGTGCTATCTACAGATTTAATGAGTGTTTTCTCCATGTTTTCACTGAAATTGCTTTAAAATTTGCTGAACAAAATAAGACTGAGTATAGAGCTTTGTGTCCTATCACCAGAGACCTCTCTCTAAGCTAATACTGATCAATATACTTTCTATTTGTTCTGCTAAATATGTATGAAAACACCTAAGTATCCAACTCAAACTATTTCATCTCACACACATCATAGTAAGAGATTTTGACAAATACACTGCTCAAATTGAAATATACTTTGTACCATGTTAGTAACGCTATCAAAAAAGGAAATGAAGTTAGTTTGGAATGTTTAACTCTTAGTGAAATGGTAATGGCCCCTAATGTTTATTACTTTATTTTCTAGATTTTTTACTAGCCACTTGTATACTAATTTATGCAAGCATTTTGCCATAAATTATTGTCAATATAATTAATTTTTTGGTTTCCAAAGTCTGACTTTTTATTTCCATTTGAAAATTGAAATAGTTGCTTATTTCTAGAACTTCTTGATATTAACTAGTTATTTAATAATAAATGAGTTAATTAACCTTTCTGAGTCTCAGTTTCCTCATATGAAAGGGAAATTCATATTACCTACACTACCAAAGGGTTGAATTAAGTGCAATAAGTATTCATTCACATATCACTCTCCCAAACTTAAAAGATACTTGAACTTTCCAGCAAGGAAACAAAGATACATGGGTCTTTCTGCTTTGAATCTCAGTGAGCTCATCTTCCAAGTTTATGACCTATAACTTTTTTATGGACCACTGCCTCAGCCCTTCTGACCCTGACTGCTAATTGGTTTATAACTTGTGACTTGCTAATGGACAGGCTATTGCCTCAGATTTCAGACCCTGCTTTTAACTGGTTTCTAGATAAGGAAGAAACCCATTATTCAAGAAGATATGGTAAAAACAGTATCTCAATGAATTTAGGTCACATTATATCTAAGAAACCTAGAGATGATGAAAAGGTATTTATTATTGTTAATAATGATGATAATAATAATAGCTAGCTCTTATACAGTGTTTTAAAGTTTACAAAAAGTTTCACAAATATTATCTAATTTTTATCCTCATAATTACTTTGGGAAAGAGTTGCTATTTTTATCCCCATTTTATTGCTGAGGAAACTCAGGAAGACAGATGTTAAATTACTTCCTCAGGTCATATATCCAGTAAATGTTTGAAGTTATCTTCTGAATTCATGTCTTTTTGACATTTGAACTACTGTTCTATTCATACACTTACCTAGATGATCCTTAAATATCATGGAGAAACAGACTGTCTGTAGAACCAAATAGACGAATGTCTAGATTAAAAAGAGAAAAAAGGATGGGTTTTTCCTACAGATGGTTAATGAGTTTGACTTTAATTTCTGTCAAAATGCTAGACTATTTCAACAGAGGGATAATTTGTGAGAATTTACAAATGGAACCAATGATCACTAAGAGTACAGGCTTCAAAACCAATAAAATGGCTTTATCAAGTGATTAGCACCTTCAAATGGTTCAACAGATCATGATGCCTGAATCTCTTTCTCAGATTGCTGTCAGAACTAGAAGGAGAATGAGATCATGCTGGTTTTGAGCATGGGGACTAGTCCATATGCTGTTCAACACTGGGATCAATAACTTGAATAGTGACAAATATTGCATGTCTAACCAATCTGTAAATGCTAGTTGTAACAGCCACTACATCAGATGACAGAATCATAACTGAAAGATACATAGATGAAATAAAATTTTAAACTGAATATAAAAAAATTAAATTGAATAGATGTGTGTCTAATCTCTCTCTCTCTCTCTCTCTACCTCTCCCCCCCCCCCCATATATATATAGGGTATATGTAAAGTCCCACAAGTGGGTTCAAAAATCAACTGTACAAATAGAGATTGGAGGAGGTTTTGTGAAAATAACTTGGAAAACTGCAAGGTCATTATGAGTCAACAGTGTGGCCTGGCAGTCCTGAAATTTAATTTTATCTGAGGGCTGTTACAATTTATATAAAGGGTTCACAAGGAGAAGGATACTGATATCATTGTATTCTGTTTAATCGAACCCAATATAGATGAGCTCCATTATGAATTAATTAATTGATGAAGCAAATTTTAGGAAAAATAGTAACAATCTGTAATATACCACAGAAAGACAGGAACAAGATGGTGTGATGATTGAAAACTACAATGACCCATGGTTTTGTTTCAAAGACATACCTCTGTTTATTTCACTATCAGAGATTGTGATATCACTTATTGAATAGGTTATGATCAGGGAATCTTCTTTCACTAGAGGCCTGAAGGACAAATGCTTCCTTACAGATACTAAGTTTTCCTTCTTTCATTTTGGATCAAATAGGTCAGTATACAAGCCTTATGACAGAAAAAAAAGTCCTTTGCAAGCTGTAAATATGAATTATTCTTAAATTCAATTATTTCTGTTTTGTTGGGTTTTTTTTTCATAGTTGTGTGACTAGGTAATCATTTCATCTTGTACTTAGCTTCATCATTTGAAAAATGACTATATCAAATCAGGTATTTTCTAAGGTCACTTTCAGCTCTAAAAATCACATAATTCCAAGTCTTGGGTAGAAGGCCTGGATTAAGTGAGTTCAAAATCAAATCTCAGACACTTACTAGCTGTGTGATACCTGGCAATTCACTGAAACTTTAACTCAGTTTCCTCAACTATAAAATAGAGACAGCAAATACCTCCTAGGGTTGCTATAAGGATTATATGAGATAATATTTTATTCCTACTATGTATTAGATATATGTATTGTACTTAGTATAGTTCCTGGTAAACAGTAGGCCCTTAATAAATACTTATTTCTTCCTTTGCAGTTGGTATATATATATACATATATATACACCATTTATACATGTATACATTATGTATATATATAGATATATATATATAATTATGCATTTCTATCTGTCTGTTATCTATGACAGTGTCTCAAATTTAATACATTCAAATAAAAAAGCTCATCATAGTTTTACTGAAATCAGACTCCTTTTATCTTCTTTAATTGCATTGATTTCACTATGATTATAATACCTGAATAAGCTCAAAATGTTGAAGACATCAGACTTTTACTTGATTTTTTTTAACTTGAAATTCACAATTTATTACATGTCAGGTCCAATTCTACTTTTATAATATCTCTTCAATCCAAGTCCTCCTCTCTATTTGTTTGGCCATTACTGGAATTCTCAGGTCTAGACTTCTTAACTATACTGTTATCTCAGCCTACTAATTAGTCTCCCAACTTTCAATCACTCCATTTTCCAATTCATTCTCCATATGATTGTCAAAATCATCTAAAGCATAGGAAATCTCATGTATATGTTTTTTCAAGCTTTCAATAATTTCTGATTGTGCTTTGCTACCATCTCACACCTATAAGATTAGTTAGAATGACAGAAAAGGGTGTTGGAGGGTATGTAGAAAAATTGAGCCACTAATATAGAAGTAATAGGGGATACAATTATCAACTGATTCGACCATTTTGAAAAGCAATCTGAAATTATGCTTAAAAAGTTATAAAACTCTATATATTCTTTGACCTAGCAATACCACTATTACATATGTTTCCAAAGATGATAAAGGAAAAAGGAAAAGAACCTATATTTTCTAAATTATTTATAGCAGCTCTCTTTGTGGAGGCAAAGGATTAGAAACTGAGGAAATGCCCATCAATTGAGGAATGGCTGAATAAATTGTGGTGATGATTGCAATGGAATACTACTGTGCTGTAAGAAATAATGAGCAGGTTGATTTCAAGGGGGAAAAAAAATGGAAGACTTTCACATAATAATAAAGAATGAAATGAGCTGAAAACAAAAACAAAATAAAAATAAACAAACTAAGGCACAGATCTGATTATCCCATTTCCTTGCTCAAAACTCTGCCATAGATTCCAATTGTCTCTCAGATAAAACCCAAACTCCATCTTCTCCACAGTCTGCTTCCAAGCTAAATTCCAAAATCCATTTTATTTTAATCTCCTTTGCAATCTCTCTTTTCCTTCTATGTTGGCCTATTTGTCCTTCCTCAAATGTGACATATTTCACTTTACATTTGCACAAACTATTTCTTATGCCTAAAATACACTCCATTTTTATTTCTATTTTCAGGATCTCCTCACTCTTATGAGGAGAATTTCCAAGACTAAGGCCACTTCCTTCACAAAACAATCCCTGGGGACTCTGCCCCTTATTATTATTTTTCTCCTTCTGAAATTACCTTATATTTATTTATCTGGGTACATGCTGCTTTCTACTAATATAGTTTAAGTTCTATAATTGCCTAAGTTGATCAAAAATTCCTTCATTTCAAGTTCCTGGCTTCACTCTTGGGACTTCAGGCTTTTCTCTGTACTAACTGAACTTTCTTTTATATTCTCTCCCAATTAGAATGTGGATCCCTTGAGAACAAGAATTGTCTCAGTTTTTCTCTTTGTATCTCATGTTTTGTACAGTGATTGGAACATAGTAAGCACTCAATTCTTTTACCCTATACCTATTTATGTACCCTTTTGGGTCCCATCTTCTGTATTTTCTGTGGGTTAAAATAGCGGCTGTCCTAGATTTGATAACTGTTTTTTTGTTTTTGTGTTTGTTTTTACCTTGAATGCTTGCATGGGAACTTCAGATCCCTTTTACTCATAAGGTAGAAAACTTAAATACAAGTTATATTTGAAGTTTTCTCAGAGTAAACTCCAGGTAGGGGGAAGGATCTAGAGGGGGAAAAAGATTCTTTTGGGAATTCCAGAATTGCATTGGGTCCTTCTTTGCCCAGAGCCTTTGAAGACCGAGGCTCCAGGGATCCTCAAACTCCGCCCCGCGGGCCAGATGCAGCAGCTGAGGATGTTTATCCCCCTCACCCAGCGCTATGAAGTTTCTTTATTTAAAGGCCCACAAGCAAAGTTTTTGTTTTTACTATAGTCCGGCCCTCCAACAGTCTGAGGGACAGTGAACAGGCCCCCGATTTAAAAAGTTTGAGGACCCCTGCGTGCCTAGACCATGGAATGCACTAACATTTAGGGTCCCCACGATATATCTTTCCAGATTTATTTCACATTACATTGATCTAACTGGATTATAAACTCGGTCTCCAGCTCTCCTTGCTCTCTCTTGCTTTCATGTAGTCACATAAATCATGAACATATGTTTTCTTTCTTTGCCTAGTGGAATCTTTCTTTCCTCAAGGTCCAACTTAGGTGCCGTCTCTTTCATGATCGTACTAGAATAAAACACTGGCCTGCATACTTTGGGTATTATTAAGAATATGTGCTGACACAAGGGGTGAGATTTAAGGAGGAGGCAGTTCCTGCATGTATATGAAACAGTAAAATCAAACACACCTTCTATACTCAGCTATCCCTTCTCCCTGCCAGTGACCCCTCATTGTTCTGGGCCACAAACTCAACCTACTCTAGATAGTGCCTCAGCTGCGACTGGTAATGACTTATAGGGCTAAAGACAAATCCTTCTCAGCTCTCCAGGACCAAATGGATCAGTCCAACTACTTGGCTATGTCAATGAAACTATTTCCAAGTCTGAAAGGGAGAACAATACCTCACTTCAACCTGAATTAGAATGAGTTTCATCAAGGTTAAGAAAAAAATGGAGATTCTTAAACCCCTAATCTTTTATCCAATCTCACAAATCCAATATGATAGAACAGAGTCAGAAAACACCTGGGAAAACCCCACAGTTACTATGGAGACTACAAAATCCTGAACAACTATTCAAAGCCTGTCATTGCTGCCTTTCCTTTTTGGGGAGTCCTATTTTCACACTGATAATGACTCTGTAGGCTGCCACTGAATTTGGTTCCAGACAAGCCATTTTATTTATCTATTCATATATTTATCTATTCACTTATTTATTTATTTGCTTATTTATTCACTTATTCATTCATTTATCTATCCATCCATCCATTCCTGCATTCTATTATTTATTTTAGCTTAAATACAATTCTGATGAGAAGCATGTTCAAAACAAAGCCTCACACCTGGATAAACAAGCTTCAGGCAGCTGACAGGACAATAAAACCTTTAGCAGGTCATAAACAAGTCAATATTCTCACACGTTTTTGGTTTCAAGTAAGAAGTCCTCTTTCCCCTACTGTCATCTTTTCACAGGTGGTAAGTTGAATTGGACAGACACTGAATGCTGAGAAATTTCCTAATGTTGCCTAATTATACAAACACCTGTGATCAATTACTTTCTGCTGATCTGCTATAAATCCCCCCTCTCACACACAACCCCTTCCCTCCTCAATACCTCATTTAGCAGTGCTTTAGGTGTTCTCGTGTGACTACACATTAGGGTGACAATATAAATTAGAGATAACTTGCCCAGGACCACATAGTAAGTTGCTGAGGCCATATTTGAACTCAGGAGGTTCTTCTTTATTCCAGGCCCCAAGGTTTTATCCACTGCTCCACCTAATTGCCCCCTTACAGTATAGGCTAGCATATTGTTATTTGAATTTTTACAATCTGGATTAAATAGTAACAACCTGGTGATAAATATCATGGGGTTTAAGTTTATAAATAACTGGACCTGCATTTCTGTCTTCTCAGCTTTGTCAAACCTTGAGAAGAATTAAAACTCAATTTCTAGCCTCACCCAAACCTAATTAGGACAGTGTAATCAGTTGCTCTTTGACTTATTTGGAACTGGGGAAATGCTGCTTAGAAGGTAATTCTTGAACCTCCCCAACTGAGTCACAACTGAAAGTATATTTCATTGAAAGAGGTGGGAACAGAAATGTCTTTGTCCCAGATCTTGGCTTAGTTTTAAATGACTTTATGTCAGAAAAGTCACCCAACTTCCCTGTGGTTTTTTTCCAATCTGGTGAAAGGGGAAATAATATTTATACACTCCTCTGTTGGATTGTTGACTTTAATGATTTGCTGAGTGAATACTTACAAAGAAAATGGAGACACACAGATGAAAGGTGTTATAGAAGTACAAGGTATAATTGTGGTAGTGATAGCATCACACCCACAAAATTACTTTTTAGCCCACTGCTGCAAGTTTCAAAGTAATACAAAGGAAACACAAAACAGGTATGTAAAGATATAAATAAGGAAGTAACTGCAGAATACACAAGTGATAAAAAACACAAATGAAAGAACCAGCATATTTGAAAATCCTTTTGAGGATTACAGAACAGGTAGGCATTCATTTATAGTAGAGTTGGCTCATCAGCTTCAGGCAATGTGCTGAGGTCATCTAAGAGATTTGGCAGTACTTATTACCATAGCAGTATTTTTCAAGGAATCTGCCTTGACTGACTTGCTGTTTTTAAAAATCATATTCAATTCTATAACAGGGATAGTGTGGGATAATTTGAAAATGTTCAATAGAAATAGTTTGAGAATCTGTGCAAAGTATAAACAGATGTGCCAGTTCTCATGAATAAAAACACCAGGTCAAGCAGTCAGAAGTCACTCTACAAGAAAGTACCTTGCAATAACTTCTGAGTGACATCTTAGATGAATTTACATTTCTCTACTTAAAGTTCATAATGTTTTCTTTCTCTTGAACCATATGCAATTGAATTTATTGGGAGTGAGTTAGGAAAAAGAAGTAGTAAATAAAGCTGCTATCATTTGAAGATCTTTAGAGATTCTCTATACTTTATCCACCTTAATAATGTCCCTATTAGGGAAATGTGTGATACCCACTGTCCTATTTCAGAGCAAAGACAAATGTTTATTTGCTTCCTAGAAACTCATTTAAAAATAAACCTGAAATGGAAGTCATATATCATTCAACATCATTGGCCAAGGTTGGAAATGTAGTAGAGTTGATGATGGAAATGAAAGGTTGGTAAAGGATAGAGAGTAATGTAACTTCAAGGCCTCTCTGGTTCAATCAGTATGCAAATCCCTTAACAGTATATAAATATGTTAACAGCAATCAAGTCAGTAGTCCATCATTTCCATTTTCACCACTGGTTTGATAGGTAACAGTGGTGGGAACGCATATATTTCAGAAGAGCTTAAAATATGAAATTGCAATGATAACATTATCTTCCCATTCATAGTCTCTATCTTATGTGGTTAAGACACACTTTAGACATTCAAATCATGTTTACAGCTCACTAGTCTACAGCCTCAGCCTTACTTTGCAACTCCATTTCTCACCAAACAGCTTTAAAAAAAGGACTGAAGTTACCAAAAAGACAAATAGAGAGAGGGGAAAAAAAAAAGTCAAATGCTGGCATAGCAATCTGAGAAATGGAGAACACTGTAGAGGTAGGGGGGGAAGGAAAAAAAAAGATCACATGAAAGGAAATAACAGATTCATGAGCATAAAATAGACTTGTGAGAAGCTAATTGCTGCAGATTTCAAAGAGCCCAAAATAAAACATGGGGAGAAATATCAGTGAGCATTCTGTAGAGCACAAAAATTTGACAGTTATGGTAAAATACTCAAAAATATATACAAAAAGGGAAAGGGCTGTTTTTTTTTTTTTTTAAGGTAGCATTATTTTATTCAACTATTGCTTGAGTCTCTTGTACTATATCAAGAGCTAAATGCAGTGGGAAATCAAATAATACCTTTGGTTCTATCCTTAAAGATTTTTCAATTTGTAATGATGGAATTTTAGGGTTTGAAAGGATCTTAGAAATCATTTAGTTCAACATCAGATTATTATTCACAATAAGAAATAATAATTGCATTTATATAGCGCGTTTAGATTTGCAAGGTGTTTGGGGAAAGAACAAAGAAAACAAGCATTTATTAAAAGCCTACTAAGTACCAGGCACTGTACTAAGTACTTTAAACTATTATATCATTTGATCCTCACAAAAACTTTGAGCTGAATGCTATTACTATTCTGTGTTTTAGTTGATGACATTGAAGTACAGATCCAACGACTTGCCCAGAATCAAACAATTAGCAAATGCTTCAAGTTATATTTGATTTGAAGACTTACCTTCTGACACCATACTCAATCTACCAATGCCACCTGGCTTCCTCACTGCTTCCTAGTTACCTCCCACACGAAGACATAAGCTTGGAGAAGTGAGCAGAAAGTGAGTTCCTTGAGAGCAGCAGTTGCTTTGAGTTGTTTTTTTTTTTGAGTGGGGGGGGAGGGGAGGAATTTGGTCTTTTTGCTCCCAGAGCCTGGTGGAGAGTACAAATTTAATAAATGTTTAGTGAAATAAGTTAAAGGTCATTGAGCAAGTGAATAGCAGAAAGCAGAATCTCATTTCTTAAACTCCTTCTCTTGTATTTCTTCCACTTTGGAACTACAAAAATTATCTGAAAAAAAATTAACATCATGAGTTTAAGTCAAGTATATGAGAATATCATTCATGCAAGCAAGTAATCAGATCTTTCTCTTGAGTAGGAAATATATTGATGTGGAAAGCCTGTAATTACTAGCTTCCTTAACAGTCCATAACTGCTGTTCAGTCACAGCGAGGCATTCTGTTGTGGTCACAGCACAGTCTTCCTAATGATGCTTAAGATCATACTAGATTCCTTTAAAGATATAAGTACTAAGATAATGTTGTTTATTGACCTGATTGTTAATTTCAACTGAAGCATAAAACAGTGAGATATATACTTTCCGACTGTCTTGGAGGAAATTGAAGAGGGACTCCCTACATATCCTTCAGATAATCCTGTTTGCAGATGACATTGTACTGACTGTACTAAGCCACAGAATATTGCAAAGCATCCAGATATGAAATCCATGATAATTCATAAAACTTAAGTTTCAAAATCCACATTGAAAAAAAAGTTGGGGCAGCTTGGTGGCTCAGTGGATAGAGCACCAGCCCTGAAGTCAGGAGGACCTGAGTTCTAATCTGATCTCAGACACTTAACACATCCTAGCTGTGTGACCTTGGGCAAGTCACTTAACCCCAATTGCTTCAGGAAAACAACAACAACAAAAAAGTGGATGAACATTGTTTAGATTGTGATATGAAGTAGGATGAATAAGCCATTAGTACACTAGGGCAGCAAGGTGAGTCAGTGGATAGAGTACTGGGCATGGAGTTGGAAAGACCTGAGTTCAAATACAGTCTTAGACATTTATTAGCTGTATTATCCTGGCAAGTCATTTACCTTTATTTGTCATAATCCATCAGAAAAGGAAATGACAAAGCATTTCAGTATTTTTGCAAAGAAAAACCCAAGGACAACATTGATGGGCTGTAATCCACAGGCTTATGAAGAGACGGATATGACTGAATAGTCATTCAGAGCAACAATGGCTTAACTTAGATAGATACTGTGGATAGGTGATGAGTTGGGTCCAGAAATGAATAGAAAAGGAACAAACTAACTTGCCTTTGGGAAATTTTAACTCCAATCTTCTCCCAGAAACAAAGGTCTGACTTTTCAACACTCATCCTACTAATGATATTGATTGGCTTTGAGTCATTAAATACCACAATCTCTGAAAAACTGAAGTTGAGAACAATGTTATACATTAAATTGAATAACAAAGAGGAAACAACCTAAAATATGTCATCAGGGAAATATATGGTTAGGGAAAATATATGTGTGTGTAAATCACCCATCAAGCCAATCAAATGATGGCAAATGTGTGCTATTAGCATTTATGTAATGTCAAGAAAACTGGAAGATGACTCTATAGTTGGGTGGCTCCCCTAATGTGGATTTATAGGAAGGCATAAAGAGTCACACCATACTGGATAGACCGACCTGAATGGGTTGTGATGTGAATCACTGGAGAGATTGCCACATCTATGAGATCATAGATCTATCTCAGCATTAAAGCCATCTGATCGTGAAATATTGTACTCTGAATATTGGTCATAGTAGCACATTTTGAGCTAGCTCAAATTTCTAGCCATTCCCGGAGCTCATCTGTCATTTTCTGTTCACCCACATATTGGCTATTAATTGCTTCAAAAAACTTAGTTACATCTGCAAATTTCCAGGATCTTTCTTGCCTTCAAAGTGATAGTACTCTATGAGACTTTTGTGTTAGAATATAAATCTGAATCATAAGTATTTTTAAAATTTAATGGATACCAATAGCCTGTGCTCTTAAAATACAAATGAATATTATAAATCTCTTAATGGGAATATTATTAAGTGGGAACATGGTAAAAGTGAACAGAGATCAGATACCTTAACCACATGGGTTAAGGAATGGACACCCCAAATTTTTGAAAACTAAACTGATTAAAAAAAAAAAAGCTATAAAGACAGGGGTAGGTGTTCAAGATAGATTTTTTTTTTTCTTCCAGTGCTCTGGAAGAATAATATTCATTATGTACTAGTGTAATGCAGGAGTTAAGTAGTAATGAGCAGCTGAGTTATTGAAAATGCTAAATGGAGTTAGCATACTTTGACCAGAAGACAACAAAGGGTTGTCCTGCAGCCCAGACTGAAAAGTATTTTTTTTTTTCTTTTTTTAGAGATCAGATGAGAAGCTAAAGCATTATTGGCTCAATCTTAGCCTGGAAAATGGAGGCAGCGTGAAAGATCCAGAAGGACCACAACACTCAGGATCTGTACCCAATGAGAAGATTATATCCCAAAGACCCAACAAGAAGCAATGAGTAGAATTTGTTTAAAAAATAGTTAATTTAATGTCAAGAAAAATGTAATAACAATCAGGGTTCTCGAAAAATGAACTGATCAGCCTGGAATGGTAGTGAGTTTTTCCTCCCTGGAAGTTCTGAAGCAAAGACTGGTCAGTGACTTGTCAGGTTTACATTAGTGAGAAGTCCTGTTTGCATATGGGTCAGATTATATGGCCATTGAAATCACTTCTCACTTTCAAATTCAGTGATTCTGTGAAAGACCCCCAGAGTAAAAGTAGATTAAAAACAGACAATTCTAGAACCAATTGGGTTTTTTTGTGCTCTAAACCCTGTATCAAGATCATTTGGATGCCATAGAGTCAGAAATGGAAGAAACCTTTAAGATAATTTTGTCCCTCTTTCTGAGGAAGGAACCATGGACCACAGAGATTAAGGAGCTTGGTCAAGACCATACAGGTATCAAATCATAGAGTTAAAATTTAAACCCTGGACTTCTGATTTCAAATTCAAGCACTCTTTTCACCATATTATACTTCAGAATTGGCTAAGGAGAGAGGACTTAATGCCATAATTTGTACCTTGAAATTCATTCATGATGTAGTAAAGTGTAGTAAAGTTGTGTAATACTCTTGAACAGTGCAATGATAAGCCTAATGCCCAGGAGAATTAAGGAAATCTGATGAATCTAAAAAAAATGATAAATAAAAAATTTAACAAGAAAAAAATTCAAAACCATTGTGGAAATGCTGAGAAACAAAAAAGCACCCCCTTTTAAACAAAATGAGTCCAGATTCTCCTAGGAATAGAATAACAGTACTAGATAACATTTCATCACAGCTCCTCCTCTAGAACATTTACAACAATGTTTATTAAGATTGTTCCCTGAACTCATCACCAAGGAAGTTGGCTGTTGACACCACCCCATCCTGAGCCAATTCATTCTCCCTGAGTGTTCTAGTAATTGCCTGAAAGTCAATTTGCCTCCCAGGTTCCTTTCTTATGAGAAAGGAGTAGCTATTTCACCTACAGTGCATTGGAAATGGCCCATGAAATCCCTTATAATGATAGAACAACCCTCAGTCCTATCTTTACTCTGGGAATGTCTTGACAGCTTGAATTGATAGGGGGCAAATAATGATAATCACAAATAAGTTACCCTTAAATAAAAAACATATCACAACAGTACTATGCATTCAGTGACTAGGTTTGTTTGTGAAAGAAAAGACAGATATTAACATGAAGCTCTTCACTGATGATGCTATGTGGTTTAAAAATAAAACAAAACAAAATACTGAAGTGGCTGTGGCCTATATCTAGAAAACGAGCTATTGATAATGGTATATGATATGTGGGATATCACAAGTCATCTCAGTGATAGATTGTTATATTTTAATGGGATTTCTTTGACATCAATTTGAACCTTGAACAGTAATTTGTAACTGGTTTTACAGTTTTTTTTTTGGCATTATATCTAATTACATGTTTTATCTGAAAACAATTACAGGTTATATAACAAGTTATTAAAAAAAAAAAAAAAAAAAAAAAAAAAACTATGGCCACATACTAAAGTTCCTCTCAGACCAATGGATGATAACAACTAAGAGTGAGATGATTGTAAAGACAATGGATTTGCACATAGGTAAGTGCAAGCAAACAATTCATCCTTGTTTTCTATAACTGGACTATATTGGAAATCTTGTCTCATTATAGTAAAAGATATACAAACTCATTAACTTGTTCTTTCATCTCTTCCAACTCTTTAAACTTTTTAAAGTTTTCTAGGGAGTTTTCATCTTAATTTCTTAGTCTAATTCTAGAATCTCTGGAGACTGACAAAGACATCACCTGTTCTCCTCTCCCTTTGAATTCAAGGTAATAGTTTATCTAGGAAACTGAATGCTTGGTGATTCCCCCAAGAGACATGAGTGAAGAATTCTAACAGTTACATGAGGAATCTTGTGGCCACTATCTCTTCCTTGTCATTTCAAAGTTTCTCTGATTACATCATTCCTTATTTCTATCTGCCCCATCCAAATCTGGTAGATGAACTGTATATGTTTTTAAGTTTTCTTTTAAGCCTTTAAATCTGTAATTAATTCTATTGTCAGAATGAACAGTGGAAGAACAGTAATGCTCATCTTACTTGAAATGAAGTTATTTGGAGACTTTCTTTTTGAAATAAATTCATACTAAGTCTGACAACTGAAACAACAAATATTCAATTAGAGAATAAAAAATCATGAGCTTTAGCCCACTGAAACTTAGAACTCTTGAGCAATTATCCACTAGCCTCACCTTCCCAGAAGCAGAGATTTCATATATGTATCATTTTGCCCAGTGAAATATCATTTGTTTTCTTATCACCTTCATTTTTCTAAGTGTCCCTTTGCATTCTCTTTCCAAGTAAGCTATGTCTTGTAACAAAGATTTTAGAAAGCAGTGGGGGAGAAGGGGGAGGGTTGGGGGTTGGAGAGAAGAGATTTAAGAAAATCAGGCAGCTTATCTCAATAGCATTTGATAATATGTGCTATATAGTTCATATCCATAGTATACTATGTCTACAAAGAAGGAAAGAAAATACATTGTCTCATCTCTTCTTTGGATACAAAAGGAATCATTTAAATTACATATCAGCTTCTATTCTCATCATTTTGAATATGTAAACTCTCTTAACATATAGAAATTTTACATTGCAATAAAATCCAGTATATTCATGTCATTTCACATGGGCAGTTTCTCTCTCTCTCTCTCTCTCTTACTTTCTCTCTCTCTCTTTTTTTACCCTTTTCTGTTTCTCCATGTAATGCTTCATTTCTTTTCTTCATGCAGAAATATATATTCAATTTCCTCTTTGCATGAGCATCTCTGTTTCTTATCTTTTGGCTGGCTCCCCTGGAAGCTCATCAAGCCCTCTGTATTCTTTACTTCCTTCTTTCCTTCAACTAGTTACTAAAATTCTACTCCATGGATGCCTTCCAAGCTTCTTGGAAGAGAAATCATGGATTCTCCTTGGTCTTATTCTATTTATACATGCAATTCCCATAAGTTATCCTCTGTGCATTACTTTTTTTTTCCTCATAATTTAACAAACACCAAATAAAATTACCATTTCCATATACAGAGCAAAAAACTATCATATATGAAACTACAACTTACTTTCCATTTTAAGTATAAAATAACTTTACCATGTTACTTCCAAACTGTCCAGTTTGTCTTTATTTCTTTCTGGCTTTCCTTCTTATTACTTTTGTGTATTTTTAAAAGCTTCAATGATCTTCTTTTCTTTGTTTTCTTTTGCCAACCTACTGCTAATCTTCTTTCTCCCAGCTTTCTCTATTTGAAAAAAAGGGAAAAAATACCTTTGTCACAAATATGTATAGTCAAACAAAAACAAATTCATTTATTGGCCATGTCTGAAAATGAATGTTTCATTCTACATGTTAAATCCATTGCCTGTGTGTCAGCAGGCACTCACTACTCAATATGCACTTATTTTCATGTTTATCTATGATGTTTTCATGCCAAGGACTTACCAATTTATACCCTTGTCCCATTTATCTTTAAGGATTTATCAATTTATACCTTTGTTCAATTTTTTCTCTGGTTGTCACTGCCTTTTATATGTCGGTTTTATTTCTTTGATCCCTTAGATAATCAGTCCCTTCTATTTCCACTTATTTTTATAGAAGTTTTCCACAATATTCACTTCACATCAACAAACTTGTTCCTAAGTATCTACTATGTGAAAGACCTTGTGGTGTGTGTAGGAATTCAAACAATTCAGTTCCTCCCTCAAAAAAAGCTTACACAGCTTAATCTTAGTCTATGGGAATTCAATCAATTCCATTGCCTAACTAATAGGAAAAGTAAGAAGTCAGTGAATTTGGCTATTAGATAAAAATTTGAAAGAAAATTGAATAAGTAGCTTATATAGGGGTTTAGTTACCAATTTCTCATCTGCCTGCAATTCTTCCCCTCCTCATTCCTCTTCTTCCCTTCTCCAATCCATTCTTCTATACTTTCCATTTAAGACCTGTGATTTCATTGATTTAGAGAAATCCTAGTCAAGAAATTCATCAATAGAGCACTGAACTAAGAATTAGAAAAAACCTAGTTTTAAATAACAACATAGTCACTAGCTGTGCAAGTCATTTAACTTCTCTGGGTCTCACTTTCCTTATCTGTAAAACTAGGAGGGATGGCGTTGATGATCTCTAAGCTTTTTGTGGCTCTAAGTCTATAATCCTACAATTCTTCTACCGGATCAGCTACTGCTTTGAATCTTCTACTGTGAAAACAAAACAAAATAAAACAAATAAAAACTAGCTAAATGACTAGTAAAATAATCATGCAGCCAATAAATTTCAGACAGACTTTGAACTAAAGTTTTCTTGATTTTAAGGCATTATCCCGATCCACTAAATATGCTGCCTCTTCTGCTGGAGATTCTTGAGGAATCTCAGATCTTTCTTGAAGAATGGTAATTTTTAAAAATTCATTAAAAAAGTATTAGAAACTTTAAGTATTCACACTGAAGTGGACTAAAATTGGACTAGATTCATTATTGACAAACAGGTCTAAAATTGGAGGCAAAAGCAATATAACAGGATGGATAGTATTGACCTTGAAGCCAAGATACTGATCAAATATGATGCTGACCTATGCTGGTTCAGTGATTCTGAGCATCATTAAAACTTTCAGTATCACAGACTGCACTATAAGATTATAAGTTTCAGAGTAGACACCGATTGTCATTGGTAGAAACAGTTTCCTCAACTGATTTCCCTGTTGTTGATATTAGACATATAATAATCATAACACACACACACACACACACACACTTATACAATTATAAAGACCAATCTTGGTCCCAGAGAAGAAAGAAGAAATGCACCTACCTCTACTCTTGGAAGAAGTGAGAGAGAATGGATGCAGAAAATCCTATCTACCCTAACAAATGCTATCCTAATGTTGATAGATTTTATTAAATTATGTTTTTGGTAAAAATAGAAGGCTTACTCTATTACACATGGAAGGGGTGAGTATATCCAGAAATAACTGTGATATAAAATAAAGTGTCAATAAAATTTTATTTTAATATTTTAAAAAAATCTATAATTGGATTGCAAAAGCAATTTGATATTACAGAGATAGGGAATATATTGATGTTATAGGAAGACTTGATTTATTTTTTAATGTAATCCTAGTCCCAAAGCCCATTGGTATGAGACTCTCTCCTTATTGGTAGAGATCATTGCCCAATGTCTGCAAGGTGATGAGGTTACAATACAAATGGGGGAGAGCCCCAGAGAGATCTCTTCAGTTTTCTTCAGCTCTCTTCTAATCTCTTCTAGTTCTGCAATTGCTTCTAATGCTTCTGGTTTCTATCTTTGAGTGCAAAGAAAGAAGATGCTAATGGTACTTCAGATTGTTGACAGAAAGAACTCTCAAAAGATGCCAATATGAGAGGATATGGCAGTCTGCATCATGACCCTATCCCCAGCTTGCTACACTAGAAACTTTCGGAAACTTCTCCTTGAGTAAGATGTAGGATTCTTTCTATTAGTTTTTCTGAGTAACCTCACTCCCAGTGGGAGAACTCCTTAACTTTGTATTGCCCAGTTCAAATTCTACTACATATATTTTCTCTAATTTGTTACTTGCTATTGAATTGGTTAGATGTTTGGGTTTGTTTGTTGTTTTTTTTTAACTTTTGTGCTATATTCTAAGTATGTTCATTGTGATCAGATGTTATATTGAACCTGAATATTTAATATTATGTAATACTTAATAATATTTCATATATTATTTAAGTAAATAATATTTGAGGAACAAATTGATATATAGCTAATACTCACTTTCTGAGAGCAGAATTGGAGAAGTATGAGGAATAAAAGGCTAGAGATTACTATTTTACTTCCATTTAATCCACCTAAAGTGGATTAAAATGCAAATGTGAAGGACAGCCCTTGCCAGGATTTTTTTTTTTTAATTTTATACTTTTTCAGTCATGTTTGGCTCTTTGTGACTCCATTTGGAATTTTCTTGACAAAGAAACTGGAATGTTTTTTTCATTTCTTTCTCCGGTTTCTTTTACAGATAAAGCAAACATTATTATGTGACTTGCTCAAGGTCACAGAGCTATTAAGTGTCTGAGGCTATATTTGAACTCAAAAAGAGGAATCGTCTACACTCCATATTTGACATTCTATCTACTGCACACCTTGCTGCCCTATACCATTTTCTTTTTCTATATTAGTTATTTTAACCCTCCCCCCTCCAAAAAAAAAACACTCCTTTTGTTATTATACAAAGAAAACAGGCAAAAAAAAAAAAAAACTGTTAAAGATATCTTTAGCAAGAATGCCTTCAATATTCTGAGCTCAAAGTCCATCACCTTTCCTTGAGAGGAAGAAAGTGTATTTCATCATCAGTCCTCTGGAATGAAGATTGAGCATTGCATGGAATTCAAATAATAGATTTAACTCAGCAGACATATGCTGGCAACCAGTAGGATCCATTAGAATATAAATCCCTCGTGGGCAAGGATTAAATTAGTTTTATCTTTGTATGCTAGATTCTAGCATAATGCTTGGCACACAGTAGGTATTTAATAAATATTTGTTGTATCAAACTGAATGTGTCAAGTACTGAAAATAAGACATAGACAAATTATCTGTGATTCTTATAAGCTAGTAGAAGAAGATGTGATATATAAACGGCACATATGGCTAACAAGCAGAGTGTTAGGAAAAGTTCATAGCAAAAAGAATTCCTTCATGAAAAGACTCTGCTAGGGGCAGCTAGGTGGTATAATAGATAGGGTACCTGCCCTGAAGTCAGGAGGACCTGAGTTCAAATTTGACCTCAGACACTTAACACATCCTAGCTGTGTGACCTTGGGCTTAAGTGACTCACTTAACCCCAAATGACTCAGAAAAAGAAAAAAAAAAAGAGTATCCTTCTGAATCTGTTTTTTTCCTTTATCTGCCTATTTTGATCAAGCCTAAAATAGATATTATGTTTGCTAGTGATACTGAAAACCAGAGTTCCATGGGGACTAGAAGAAACACTCCCATCTACAATCCTGAGAAGAATGTAAATTAAAAATTAATTGTGGCATATTGTTACAGTATTAATTCCTTATACAAAATCTATTTTTTTTTTAAAAAGAGGGTAGTCTTTAAAGTTCAAAACTCACCTCAGAACCTCACTACTTGTGTGATTGTGGGCAAATTACTTTATCTCAGTTTGCCTCTTCCTTATTGGTGACATGGGAATGATCATAGCACATATGTCACAGTGTTGTGGTGAGAATTTATATGTTACTTATAAAGTACTTTCTAAACCTTAAAAGGCTATATGAATGCAACCTTTTCTTTCTTTCTTCTTTTTTGTGTAAATTCTTATCAACCTTAATAAATGCAAAATGGCTTTAAGGCTCAAGATAAACATTGCTCACATCACAATTTTACTTCCCTGGAGATTTAATCCATTTTTAGAATGGGAAGGAATGGGAAGGTCATCCATAATCTTTTAATATAAAAAATGAAAAACTGAAGGAGAGGGGCTAAAAAGGAGGTGAGGGAAGGGATGAAAAGGAAAGCAATTAAGGGTAGAAGAAGGAACAAAAAGAAATAGAAGGCAGCAAGATGATGACTCAATAGATCAATTATACCCATTATGCATTGCTCTGGAAATCCCCAAATTTTCTCTTGTATTCTGCTCTAAATATTTCAGGTGTATACATTTTATCTCTAGCAAGATTGTGAACTTCTGAAGTATAATAATCTTGAAGGGTTTTCTATGATATTCTCCACAGCCACTAATACAGAACTAAAGCAAGATTTTCATGCTATTTCTGCTTCTTAATATGTTGTGGAGAGACTGATAAATTACTTCATTTAGCTGGTGTCCTTGACTTCAAGTATTCCAGTGTCAGATGTGTTTACATTTTGGAGAACTAGGTGAGGGAATCCAAATCCCTCCCTCTCCCCCCCAAAAAAAATCATTAATGGTGAAATTTCAACCACAATAGCGTATGGTCAAAGTGACTACTTTAAGGAGATTCTCAGTCACTTCAAATAATGCTTTAAGATTGATTTTATAATATTAATCCATCCCAGAAGAACATAAATGGTTGGGAATTGTTGGAATTTTTAGCTTTGTTCCACTCAGTTCCCTCATCCTTTCTCAGTACTTGAGGCCCCTGCTTTTCTCAGAGCAGGCAATAGGCAATTTCGTTTACAAGGAACTTGGCCCTAGGGCATTGTATGACTGGCAGGGTCAATGGGTTGATGGGAGCAAGAATGCCAGGAAAGGGTAAGAGGACCAGTACATTTCTTTGTCCCTGTTGTCATGGTGACTAGCACTCCCTCTTTAATTTTTTTTGTATTTTTGTAACTTGAAAGAAGTCAGGGAAGAAGCAGGGAGATAGAGATGACTTAGGTTATAAAAGTCTGTATAACTATGGATGAAATAGGTAAGGAACATTTAGGTTGAATGCTACATTAGGAGAAATACTCTGGCTGTGATGGTTATTAGACCATACAATCAGTGAGTGAAATCAGAGGAGGAGCTTGAACACTTGGGGCCACTTAGAAGGATGAGAACACCGGAGGAAAATTTTTGAGTGGCAGGTCATGACCTCTTGCCTTGTTCCCATCTCTACTTCCTATAATTTCTGTGATGACATACTTTCTTTCTCTGTTGGAAACCCCAAAATAGCTGAGATTGAATGGGATTTTTTTCTTAAAATGAAATTAAAAACCCCTTGGGTCAGAAGCCAAACACAAAATGTAGCTAAAGAAGAGAAGAACTACACACAGTTATGAGAAATTGAATATTAAGGTTAACTGTGTCCCAAGAGGCTGTCAATGATAAACCAAATCTCTCCTCCTTATTTTCTCAACTGTTGTTTTTTAATTTTAAACCAGGAGAATTTCCAGGTTTAAAGACTTAAAGAAACTAAAGAAGACATGTATGAGGACGTGGAATTCAACACCAATATTCTACTACTTAATTTTTTAAAAACTTTTCTAGTTATTGGAACTTTTCATGAAGAAAGGGGTTATTGTTATTTTAAGAGTTTTCCAGACTGAAATCAAGAACGACTGTAAGATATTTTGTGATTGGTAAATAAGCATTGTTATACTGGATTGAACCATTAAATATCTGTGTGACCTTGCCCAAGTGACAATCGCAGGGGCTTTTCATTTCTAATCTTTGAAAAAGAGGGACTGAACTAAATCAAGGGTTCTAAGTTTTTGTGTAACATAGACACCATTGACAGTCTGGTGAAATATATGAACCCCTTATCAGAATAATACTTTAAATGCACAAAATAAAATACATGAAATTACAAAGAATTGAAACACAGATAAAAACAACAACAATATTGTTTTTAAAAAGATAAGTTCATGAAACCCAAGTAAAGAACTCTTGAACTAGTCTTAATCTTTATCCAACTCTGAAATGGTCACGCTCTGAAATTGAAGTCTGTCATCTCTTTCAGTGTGAAGTACTTACTCTTATAATGCAATACAACCTCAGAGTAATATCAGAATACCCTGGGAATGCAGAGAATTCTGCTAACTGACAGAATAATGTGGGGTTAACAGCTATTATAAATACCGCCCTTCTTTTCCAGGAAGGCATTTTGCAGCCTATGAGTCAATAAGACAATAAGACAGAACCAGATAACAACAATAACAATAAGCATTTCTATGCCATTTAAGATTTATAAAGGGCTTTACAAATGTTATTTCATTTGACAACAACTCTGGGAGACAGGTACTCTCATTAGCCCCACTTGTACAGATGAGGAAACTGAAGATGAGGAAGATTAAGTGATTTGCTCATGATTATATGTGGTTAAGAAATATCAAAGAACAGATATAAAAATTCATCTTAGCATACAAGGAAGTAAAAAAGGATGAGGATAATAGAAAGGGTGAGGAGATTGATAAAAGGGAGGGTATATTGGGGAAGACAGTGATCAGAAGTAATACAGATAGAGAGACAGACAGAGAAAGAGACAGACAGAGAGACAGACAGAGACAGACAGACAGAGAGACACAGATCGAGAGAGAGTGGAAATGAGGTCTTTGAACTTGTAGGCCCCAGGGCTGGGCTCGGGCTATTGCCAGCCCTCTCCATGGGGCTTCAGTACTGATCAGCAACAGAATCAAAGTCTCACTGATGGCTTGTCTCAGGGTTGGGGTGGCTATGATGTATAGACTGCTCATTTACCTAGGTGGTTACTGGTTTGTAGGAGGGCAGAACTTCAAAGGTGGATTATCCGGGTTTGAAGCTTTGCTGCAGGTCTTCTGTTGGGAAACTAGCAGTTGCTCTTGCTATTGTTCTTAGACCCCACTTCAATGAGATAGATCTTTCCTGATATGCTAGGAAGCTGCATCCCTGCTCCTCAAGGAGGAGGAAGTTGTGGAGAGGATAATGTGAAAGGGCTTCCTTCTTCACTCTGTCACCTTGACAATGGAAAATCTAATATTTTAATATATATTTACTTAATTAGATCAAACATTTTTACTTTGTAAGTAATACTCTCATTTTTACTAGGAATATCTATAGTTTATATCAATACATTCATAGATATCTTCCTGCTGATGTATTTATTCACATGAGGTGTGTCCAACTAAGAGGAGAGTAAGTTTTTGAGTGCTTGGGGGACTTCTCATCAAGTTTGATTATTTATTCTCTGATGAACTCAACCACATGAGTAGCTAGGTGGCATAAGGATAAGAGTGCCGGTCTTGGAATTCAAAGTCATTCTCTGATATTTCTGAGCCATAAAATCTTGGACAAATCATAATGCAATAAAAGTTATAGTCATTCACAGAAAATGGAAAGAGATTTAAAATTAATTGGAAATTAATCTAATCCTAAAAAAACAAGTAGGTCAAAGAAGAAATCATAGAAACACTTGATGATTTCATTAAAGAAAATGACAAGAGAACATCAAATTTATGAGATGCAGCCAAGATAGTACTTAGAGGAAAATTTATATTTCTAATTTCTTACATCAATAAAATAGAGAAAAACCAGATCAATGAATTGGGACTAGAAAAAATACAAATTTAAAATACCAATTAAACACCAAATTGAAAATCCTGAAAACTAAAGGCAAAATTAATAAAATTGAAAGTGAGGAAACCTACCAAATTCTTTTTATTACACAAATATGGCAGTGCTATCCAAACCTGGAAAAGGCAAAACAGATAAAGAAAGTTATAAACCAATTTCTCTAATGAATTTTAATGCAAAATTTTAAATAAAATACTAGCAAAGAAATCACAGCAACATATGCTTAACATATATTGGGAATACAAGATTTTGCAAGAATGAAGATTGAAAATTATCTTTGCATGTATATCGAAAACAAAAAGCTGTTATTTAAAAATAGTCTTTACAAATAAAAAAAAGATTAAGTTAAAAAAAAAAGAAATCACAGCAATATATAACAAAGATCATTTACTATAATCAAGTGGATTTATACCAGGGATAAAAGGTTAACTCAATATTAGGAAAGGATATGAACAGACAATTTTCAGATGAAGAAATTGAAACTATTACCACTCACATGAAAGAGTGTTCCAAATCACTATTGATCAGAGAAATGCAAATTAAGACAACTCTGAGATATCACTACACACCTGTCAGATTGGCTAAGATGACAGGAAAAAATAATGATGAATGTTGGAGGGGATGCGGGAAAACGGGGACACTGATGCATTGTTGGTGGAGTTGTGAACGAATCCAGCCATTCTGAAGAGCGATCTGGAATTATGCCCAAAAAGTTATCAAACTGTGCATACCCTTTGATCCAGCAGTGTTTCTATTGGGCTTATACCCCAAAGAGATACTAAAAAAGGGAAGGGGACTTGTATGTGCCAAAATGTTTGTAGCAGCCCTGTTTGTAGTGGCTAGAAACTGGAAAATGAATGGATGCCCATCAATTGGAGAATGGCTGGGTAAATTGTGGTATATGAATGTTATGGAATATTATTGCTCTGTAAGGAATGACCAGCAGGATGAATACAGAGAGGACTGGCGAGACCTACATGGACTGATGCTAAGTGAGATGAGCAGAACCAGGAGATCATTATACACTTCGACAACGATATTGTATGAGGATGTATTCTGATGGAAGTGGATTTCTCTGACAAAGAGACTTAACTGAGTTTCATTGGAGAAATGATGGACAGAAACAGCTACACCCAAAGAAGGAATACTGGGAAATGAATGTGAACTATTTGCATTTTTGATTTTCTTCCCGAGTTATTTTTACCAATATGTATTGTATCTAGGATATACTGCAACATATTTAACATATATAGGACTGCTTGCCATCTTGGGGGGGGGGGGGAGGACGGAGGGAGGGGAAAAAACGAAACATAAGTGATTGCAAGGGATAATGTCGTGTAAAAATTATCCTGGCATGGATTCTGTCAATACAAAGTTATTATTAAATAAAATAAAATATAAAAAAAAAAAACTCAATATTAGGAAAACAATCATAAACTGAGCATATAAATTACAAACCAACGGAAATCATATGACAGATGCAGAAATAGTCTGACAAAATACAGCACCATTCCTTCAAAAAATATAGAACATATGAATAAATGAAGCTTACCGTAAAATGGTGTGTAATATTTATCTAAAACAATCAGCACACATATGTAATGCAGAGAAGCTAAAAGCCTTCCCAATACAATCAGAGATGAAGCAAGGACACCCATAATCATCAGTATTATTCAATATAGCACTAGAATTGTTAACTACAACAATAAGAGAAGAAAAAGTAATAAAGGAATTGGAATAGGCAATGAGGGGGAAAAAAACTATCCTATGCAGATAATATGAGATTACAATTAGAAAAACCTAGGAAATCAACTAATAAACTGCATGAAATTATTAGCATTTTCAGCAAATTTGCAGGTTAAAAAATAAATCCACATAAATCATCAGTATTCTAATATACTACCAACAAAGTCCATTTAAGAAGTTCCATTTAAACTAACAGTAGATAATATAAAATAAAACTTGAGAGTGTCAAACATGGAACCTATATGAACACAATTACAAAACACTTCATACAAATAGAACCAGATATAAACAATTGGAAAAATATTATTTGTTCAAGGTAAGGCCAAGCCAATATAATAAAAATGACAGGCCTACCTAAATTAACAAATTTATTCAGTTCCATATCAATCAAACTATCAAAAATTATTTTATAAAGCTAGAAAAATGGTAATAAAATTCATGTGGAAGAATGAAAACTAAAGGCAATTAAAGGAATCAATAAAAATGAATATGAAAGAAGATGGTGCTAACTATATTAGATCTGAAAGTGTATTATAAAATAGTAATTATCAAAACAATCTGATACTAGCTAAGAAATAGAGTGGTAGATTAGTGAAATAGATTTGGTAAAAATTTTATTGCTGTAGATGACCATAGTAATCTAGTATATCATAAACCCAAAGACATAGGTTTTTGGGGAGGGGAAAACCTCATTCTTTGACAAAATTGCTGAGAAAACTAGAAAATGGTATGGCCAAAAACTATGTATAAACCAGCATCTCATATCCTCTACCAAGATAAGATTAATACATGATCTACACATAAAGGGTGATACCCAACTCAAATTAAGAGAACATAAAATAGTTTATCTGTCAGATTTATAGACAAGAGAAGAATTAAGGACAAAAGAAGATATAGAGAGTGTAGAGGGTCATAGACAGTGGGGAAACTCTGGGTGAGGTATAAGACCCTTTAGCCAGAGGGAACTTGCTAACAATGTCTGATTTGGCTCCCCATCTCCCCTAAGGGCTCTCAGCCTTCCTGAGAAGTCAGGGGGAGGTGACAACCCGTGTTGTGATTTAAGCAGAGTGATACCAGGTGGAAGAGTGATATCAGGTGGCAAACTACATACAATAGCAAGTTATGTGGTCCCACCGTGCATGCCCAATATTTTTGTTACATAAAAGTATGAGGGAAAAAAGCGGAAAAGCCCTTGTAATATATGGACTTCATTTTTCCATCATCCTCAGGAGTCTCACCTCATCACTTCTCCACTAGGATGGTATATTTTGATCACCCCAGTATGAGGGCTCTAGAAAGCAGGACATAAGAGAGCATTATAAAATATATAATAAATAATTTTGATTCTACAAAATTAAAAAGTTGATGCACAAACAAAACTAATGCAATCAAAATTGCAGAAAACTGGGGGAAAGTTTTTGCAACAAATATCTCTGATAAAGGCTTCATTTCCCAAATATATAGAGAATTATATCAAATGCATAAGAATTCAAGTCATTTCCTATTTGATCAATGATCAAAAGATATGAACAGGAAGTTTTAATCCAAGCTATTTATAGCCATATGAAAAATACTCTAAATCACTAATTATCAGAGAAATACAAAAAACTCTGAGGTATCACTGTATTCCTATTAGAGTAGTTAATATGACAAAAAAGGAAAATATTAGATATTGAAGGGAATGGGGAAGCTGAAACATTCATGCACTATTGGTAGGGATTAGAACTAATATAACCATTCTGCAGAGTAATTTGGGACTATGTCCAAAAGGCTTAAAAAAAACTGTGCACACCCTCTGATTCAATAATACTTCTGCTAAATCTATATGTGAAGTCTATCCAAAAAAAGGAGAAAGGACTTATTTGTACAAAAATATTTATAGCAATTCTTTTTGTGGCCCCTAAAAATTGGGAATCAGAGAGATGCTTATCAAGTGGGGAATGGATACATGAACTGTGGTATATGATTATAATTGAATATTATTACACTACAAGAAATGACAAGCAGGATGATTTCAGAAAAATCTGTAAAGACTTATGTGAACTGATGCAAAGTGAAGTGAACAGACAACAATGAACAAAGTAATGACAATAATGTTCAATGAAGAACTGTGTATGACTTGACTCTTCTCAGCAATACAATGATTCAAAACAATCACAAAGGACTAAGTATACCATCTGTCTCCAGGGAAAGAACTGATATTGATTGTATATAGAATGAAGAATGCTATTTTTCACTTTTAATTTTTTTCTTTCATTTGAGTCTTCTTGTACAAAATAACTAATATGGAAATGTTTTGTATATTTGCACATATATAACCTACATCTGATTGCTTACCATTTAAGGGAGAGGGGAAGAAACAGAGGGATAGAATTTGGAACTAAAAACTTTAAATAAAAAAGTTTAAAAAGAATATATGGATTGCTTGTCTGGGGGAGGGAATAAGAGGAAGAGAAGAAGAAAAAAATTTTGAAAACAGGGTTTTGAAGGAGTGAACGTTGAAAACTATGCACATGTTTTGAAAATAAAAAGCTTTAAAATATAAAAAGAATATACTCTCTCAGATTAGCACCAGTCCTAGAGTTAGAAAGAGGTGAGTTCAAATTTGACCTCAGACATTTATTAGCTATATGACCTGGACAAGTTATTTAACTTCATTACATCCAAAAAATCCCATACTATGTCTAATACATTCCATATTCAAATGAATTTAATCAATGCAAACATTATGAGATGAATCAAGAGGTTTTATGGTACATGAAAAATGAGAGAAGGGAAAATAACCTAATAGTCCTGAACATGAGACATTGGTAACCAGTAATTAAATAATAAATAAAGTTAAAAAAAACTTAAGTTATAAGAAAGAGTTGGTTTTAAGGAAAAAGAAGATAATGTTAATTTTCAACATAGAGTTCTTGAGATACTATTGACACATTCAAATAAAAAAAAAATACAATGGAAATATAAATCTGAAGCTCCCTAATAAATGGACTACTAAAGGTACAGATTTGGGTATCATTTTGCACTAATTTGATAGTCAAAGCCCTAGGAATAAAGGAAATGAGACTTTTTAAGAGAAAGAATGTATTTAAAAATATGACCAAAGAAAAAATCGTCAAGGATATAACCCTGGAGAATACCCATCTTAATGAATCTAGGAAGTATTTAGGGTTACTTTCAGATCATGGAATTATAAAATTAAAAGCAGAAAGAGATGTAAAGGGTCATTACATCCAGCCCATGATAGATAATAATACTTATAATTATAAATACATTCTTCAAATTACTTAGAATGGGTCTTTAAAGGAGCCTTAAAATTATAATATTTTTATGACTTTAAAGCTTTTTTGCTCTTGTTAGAAAATAAGGGAATGATGAACGTAATTTACAGGCATTTTTTATAGACTTGTAAAAATTTTAGGGCAATTACTGTTTTGATAAAGGAAATACTCATTTGCCAGATATGGTATTTCTTATTAATATCTTAAACTCATTTTCAGTTTCTAACACAATAAGAAAAAAGGGCAGTGTTATTTTAGTTAGATTTCCATTTTCAAGCTTGCCTGAGTTCCCTGTACTTAAATTCAAAGCCAGCCACTTCCCACAAATATAGGCCTCTTAAAGAAAAGAGCTAAAATTCACAGAGCTGTCAAATAAGATATCCATTAAGGAAGATGCTTGTGGTGCTGAAACTCCAGCATTATAGCTTTAAGTCTCTAAGGAATTTAGTTACTTAATGAGAAACAAGCCAGTTAGGGCAATGAGCTGGTTGTTGGAGGAGGGGGAGTGAATAAGCCCATTAAATAACATGACAGGGAAGTAGAACTTGGAGATTCCCAATGAATTTAAGTTTCATGTGTGAAAACTTGTATTTTCTTTTGTAATGTTCTGGCCATTGAATCAGAAGTTCTCTTTGTTTTTCAGCAACAATCTGTAGCTTTAATTAAATTGTAGTTCAGCATTCGCTAATAAATCCACCAGACTAGGTTTTGTTCATTTTTAGAACAGATATCTTATCATAGGTAGCATCTCACTCAATCCTAATTAAATATGGATCTATGGCTTGTGATACCTTGAAACATAGAAAGGTTACCAAACCCTGCTGACCCATTGAGAGAAGAAACTGTTTTCAGGTCATCCTGTCTGTCAGACACTGACTGTCACACTGCTTGCCCCCACACCTCTACTACCAGTATCTGAATGTGTTTGTTGTATGTAAATAAGTCTAGTAAGATTCCACTGCTTTTTTTTTTCTATTAACAGGCAAATTCACAAATTGAAAGCCACTGCCTGCTGCCAACTGTATTTCAATACAATAGTTTTCCTTTCTTCCAGAGTTCCCTATACTTTTCTTTACATCACATGAACCCTTCCCTCATATAATAGAATATTATGTAATATATACATGTTGTATATATATACCCGCTTTTTTGTTAACTAAGCAAAGTAAATAAATATACTGTCTTCTCTTCAAATCATCATATTCTCTCTGTCCACAGAAAGAAGAAAAAAATCATGCTGAAAATTTTCAACTGTAGTTGTGGGTTAGTAAATACATTTCAGCTGAGTTTATTGAATGCCTAGAAAACCAAAATTCCAACTTAGTCTGATAATAATTATAATGGGTTCTTTGGCAGTAAATTGCTGTCCCTTTAGAAAAAGATTAACCCTTTCATGTTGGGGAGAAGAAGAGTATTAAATGATCAGTATAATTTCCCCTCCTCGAAGAGTAAAATTTTAATATATCTTTATTTCTACAGAACTGCTTCCTCTGAGTAAGAAAAACCAGTATAGGAACAGAAGAAAAGAAACTATATTTTCATGCAGCTAATAGAAATTAAGCTTAAAAAAACTATAGAAATATAGTTCATGGCTATAATCCATGAAGAAATACTGGTATTGGTTTTGAGAAAAAAGAAAGGAAATGTCAATTCTGCTATACCCATGATGAGCCACTTGATAGTGAATCCTTTATAAAAGCTGTCAGTTTTGATTCCTAGTGGCCATCAGCATCCCCACCACATTTTTACCAAGTACTTGCTAGGTGCTCACATGCATATGTTATGCTTTAATTTTCTTATAAATGGCAGGAATGGAGAAGGAATAAGATGAGAGGATATTTGGATCAAAAAGAGAGATAATCTTCATGAACATCCAATTTAAATTAGAAAAAAAATCACATTCTAAGAGCTCTTATCTTGTGAATGAGATATTAAAAAAGGAAGATCAAGCAATTATTTTATTTTTGTTGAGACATAGCAATTATTAAGGGGTGAAAAGAAAAACAAAATAATTTGTGGCTGTATATGTGAGACTCCACTTTAGTTGGTATATTGTGCTTGGGACTCATATTTTGTGTTATGTTAATAGCATCAAACAACTAATTTGAGTACAGGGGGAATCTAGTAGTGTGGAAACAGCTTGTAAGTGATCTCTCTCAACTATTCAAAGAAGTGGAGAAGAGAATAAAAAATACCTACTATGTTCTAGACACTGTGCTAAGAACTTCACAATTATCTCATTTAAAGTAATATTAAGGGAGGCAGTCATCTCTACCAATGCAGATTTAAAACTATTGTTGCCTAATACCTCAAGGCCCCACAATCAGTAGGTATCACAAGTGGAACTTAAGCCCTGGTCTTCCTGACTTGGAAGCCATTTCTGTCCCCTACCCCCCAGCTGCTTCTCAAGATTTACATGTTACCTCATCCAATCCTCACAGCAACCTTGTGATAAAGTTATTTATCCCCATTTTACAGATATGGCTCTAAGGTTGGAGCCTATTTCCTATGCTATGCTTTCATATTGTTCTTTGTGGAGTTAAAAAGTAGCTAATATGCATAACATAGGCTTGGACCAATAATTTTGTTGGTATAGGGAACTTCCCAAGAGGAAAGGTCCTCCACTAATTCAGATCAACTGTTCTGCAATTTATAGTCTCAGAGAACTATTGGGGGAAAAAAGAGTTTGAATGATTTGCATAGAAACACAAAGGTAAAATGTTTCCCAACAGAACTTCAACCCAGATTTTCTGGATACCAAAGGCAGTTCTCTAGCCATTTACTATACCTTAAACAATTTTAAGTAGATCATGATTTGTACAGGAATTCATTTGTTTTCACACTTATAAGAACTTTTCTTTTAAGGGGTCAAGTTGGTCTATATCCTGAGAATGTATAGCATTATGTCCCATATATTTCTTAATAAAGTAAAAGGACTTTCTTCCATTGTTAAATAAAGCCTCATTTATAAAGGCATATAAGGGAAATGCTTAAGACTTAAGAAATAAAAAAAGTGATTCAAAAACTATGTAAACCAAGGAAGTCACTGCCACTTTCAGTTACTGGCATTCTTGAAATAGAGATATTGTGCAGCACTTCTGACTAAGGGATAATATCATTTCCTTCCCACTCTCCTCAGACTGCACTCCACCCCTCAACACCATCATTATGAAATAGAGATATAAATTTAAGAGATTATAAACTTCATCATTAGATTATAAAACTTTTGAGAAAAGGGAATGTCATTTGCCTTTTGTATCCCCCAATGCTTAACACAGTACCTGACACATAATAAGCACTTAACAAATGTTTATTGTTCATTGTGATCTCTTTTGTTTTTGCCAGACATCACTATTACTACATAAAGCATCTGTTTAAATGATTCTTTCAGAACTTAAATGAACTCTGATCTTGTGGTTCTTCTTGACCATTGAGGTTGCAGTTACATAAGTAACCATAATTTTTTTTTTCTTTATTTTGAACCAGTTATCCAGCAATGAAACTGATAACAATAGATTACATTTACCTGATGTGTTAAGATTTACATATATTATCCCGAATTATCTCCCTGCTTTTGGACTTCCTTTCACCCATTCTGGAACATGCTCAGTCAGGACTTCTGCCTCTTAGCACCTTGTTTCCTTCAAAACTTTGCTTAAATACCATCTTTTGCTAAAACCTTTCCTGAGGAACCAATTGCTTATGCCTTCCTCTCCCAAGATTTAAATACTTAAACACTCTCTCTCTCCTCTCATTCTCTGTCTCTCTTTTTCTCTCTGTCTCTTATCTTTGTCTGTGTCCCTCCCCCTCTTCCTCTTCCTTTCCTTTCCTCTCCTTTCCCCTCTTCCTTTATTCCCCTTTCTCCTCCCCCCCATGTATCTCTCTTTCTTTATCTCTCTGTCTCTCTATTTCTGTCTTCCTATTTCTCTCTGTGTGTATGTGTTTGATCTCCTAAAAGACTAAGAATATGAACTCCTGAGTATAGTCCTATTATTATTAATTAATTAACATAATTAATATTATATGTATATATATATATAATATAATAAATTAATAAGTCCTATTTTCATCTTTGTATTGCTAGTGCTTAGGACAGAATCTTGTCCATAATGAGTAGTTTCTGATTGATTATTTCAAAAGATAATGGGATCATAGTTAGTCTGAAATGACATTAGAGGTCAACCAATCACCCCCATCATTTTCAGATGATGAAACTAAGATCCAGTGAATTCCAGTATCACAAAGGTAAAACATGGTAGAGAGGACTCAAACTCAGGCTCATGACAAGAAGTTTAGCAGTCCAAATAAAACATTCTTTCCATGATACCAGTGACAATATCATTATCCCCAGTTTTACTGATGAGGAAAATGAAACTCGGGGAGGTTAAGGTAGCACTTGAACCCATGTCTGTTGACTTCAAGGCCAGTGTTCATTCAACTGCCCCATGCTAGCTGAGCTTATGCTAAATGAGTGAACATGGCTGGCAGAAAGAAAATTGTTTTGGGGAAGGACAGTTTCCAGTCCCTGATGACCTACTGAGGCAAAGAAATTTTCTTCAACTTTTTCCCTATCTAGCTTATGGGACTTTATTGAAGTCATTATGAGTATCTGGCCCTCACTTTACTCATGTATAAATTGAAGTTGGCCTGGATTTCTAAGGTCCTTTCCATTTCTAGCATTCTATGATTTTTATTTGATATCTGAGAAGCTAATAAGCTGATGGCACAATAGATCATGGGGATTAGTTTCTTTGTGTTGAAACTAGAGCCTTACTAAAAATATGTCACCAGTCTATTTCTTTTAAATCAGTGAGTTCTGCTTCACTTAGAGAAAGCTTGTGGTTTCCGCTTTGTTTCTTTTTTTTTGTTGTTTGTATAGTTAGAATAAAAAGACTCTTTTTTCCTTCTCCCAGTCAAATAGACCATGTTCCTTTCTCCTCCTTGATTCCCCAAATTCTAAAAAGAAACTCTAAATTGAGGGAAATCTCTATTTCTCCAGTGAGTGGAATAAGAACATGCTAGTTACAGTTGTTTGTCTTCTCAGACACCACTGAATAGGGCTAAAGTTGGAATCCTAGGATGAGATTCCAATCTCCACTCTCCTACTTATTATCTGTGTGACTTTTGGCACATCCTCAATTGGCCACAATTTTTTAATATTTAAAATGAAGATTTTTGAATTAGATCACCTCTAAGGTTCCTTTCTGTGCCCAACCTATGATCCTATGATTTTGAGAAAACTTTTTCTCTTTCAGAAAGGGAGAAAAGAGGCCTGAGAAGCTGTTTCCAAGCTAGATTTTTCCTTTTCCCTTCATTCTCAACTTCTTTCTGGATTTGAGATGGCTCAGCAAAAGAGTGAAATCAAGTAAGCAAATGTTGAGGCTTAGTTGTACATCATCTTCGTCTAGCCTACATAAGACCTTTCTTGGCTGTTTGCAGTGACATAATGAGTCATGACATTGTACATGCATTTTTCAAATAGGGGAACCACCTTCCTGCTTGAGCTCAGAGTTGAAATATGATTCTCCTATGTAAAGAGACCCACAAAAATGCTCATTGGCTCTTTGCAATTTTGAATTTTTCCTGTTTGGTTTCTATGGTAGAAATTCAGGTTAACTGTTAGCTGCCTGCAGGCCAATACTGTTATGAATCAACAGGCTGGGCTGGCTACATGCATCTATAACCAAATTGGCAGCTCCTTAATTTCCAGGGAATGTGTCGCTAGGAAAAAGAAATACAGCTCGATTTGTAGATTCCCAGAGAGATGTGTCTCATCCAATTTTTTTGTTTGTTTGTTTTTAATCATGGCTTGACATGTCTCTTGAGTAAATATTTTTTCAGAAGCACAGGGATGGACTCTAGCTCTTCCATCTATATATGTCATCCTCAGCCATGGCTTCATGGTCACTCTTCAGAAATAGCATGTCATTTCTGGTTTGACTCTTATGATAACCAAACAGGTTAAGAGAAAAATAAGAGGAAAAACAATAGGCAACAATAGGCATCCCTGCCAGATCAGAGCTTTTGACCAATCCCCTTTCTAAAGCTATAATCATAGTTTTTTTTCTTGCTAGGATTCTGATTTACTCTTTCTTTTTGATTCAATATGTCAAAATCTCACCCGCAAAGAGAGTATGGACCACTGTTTATCTGTAAATGAAAGGACTTGGATCATTTCAAGTTCTTCCTAGCTCTAAATCCTAAGATCTTTCCAGCCAGTTGGAGTCCCAATACCTACACCCAACATGGGACCTAGAAACTCTCCTAGGAATAGGATGAACAAATCTTTTTTTTTTTTTTTTTTTTTTTTTTTTTTTTCAGGGCAGTCAGATGTCGTATGGGTTGTTTTGGGTTAGATGAATCAGCCCATTTTTGTGGATTTCCTGAGATGCTTTCTGAAACACTGCTGAAAAATATCTTGTGTGATCTTGTAACAAATTAAACAGAAGAGAAACCACCAAGTGCTTGCCTGTTTGAATAGGTTAACCACAAAAGCTCTGATTCATGGTGACTTGAGTTGAAGAGGGAAAACCCTGGATCATCATCTAGCTTCTAACTTTCCCAAACTTCACCTCCTTGATTTCCTTTTTTGGAATTACTGAGAGAACAAGAGAGGACTGGTCATGTTTTTAATAACTCTTGAATTCTGAATACTGGTTAATTTTTTAAATTGTTTGTGAAAATTATAATTGTATGCTTACCTGTCCTGCAGAGTAATGTTGTTTGTACTGTTTTCTTAAAGGTAAAAATTTCTTATTCATTTTTTTTTCTTTTTTCATGTGTACTTATATTCTTATTAGGAAGGTCAAATATACTTAACATATTTTAGCAGACACTTTTTTCTCTTTTCTCCCTCCCCCCATATTTCTTTGCTGACTTACTCATTGGGCAAAACAATAAGCACTCTATCTGTTTTTCACTGGCTGGGATCACTTGCCAATCTTTTCCCAGCATACTTCATGCAAGTGGAATTTCTAGCACACCCACTTTTTTTTTTTTTAAATCCTTTTTTGTTCCTGGTGTGTGTGTGTGTGTGTGTGTGTGTGTGTGTGTGTGTGTGTTTCTCAAAAAAAAAAAAAAAGTCTATGATCTCACTTATCTCTAGGGGAACTATTATAACAAAGAAACATGCATTTCCAAGACAAGAGCCTTGCCCAACTCTGTGATCCAGTTGTTCCGATCAAAGTGTGTAAGCTACACAATGCACTCATTCACACACTGGGCTTCCTCTCCCTGAACAATAACTCTTATAATATAATAGGTCCTACCTGAATGATGACGGATTAAGGGAAGTTTTTCCATAGGGATAGTGAAGTTGGATGTTTTGCAGAGTAAACAGGACAGTATTCTTTGGTCATGCTTATTTGTAATTGGGCAGTGTGTGTGTGTGTTTCGTGGAGGTGGAGAGGGATCAGTGTTCTAGTTCATTTTATTGTTCATTTCCTTAGAATTGGAATTCAGAAGTCTGATGATGGTCAGTGGCACTTGAACTCAGGAAAACTCAGTTCTCAGACTAGGAGGGGCACAGGGTGTTTTGCCAAGAAACAACTAAAATTTCCTGTTTTCCAAATCTCAGATTTAACTTCTCCCACCTTTGGGGTCAAGTTTTCTCTGCTTTTGGCCAACTTTAGATTTTGTTCCCAACGAGTAGAAAAAACTTGGAAGGATGCTCTTAAGGCTTTACAGACACCAAGTGACATTTATAGAATTGTCCTTTGTCAGCTAAATTCAAGTGTATTTTAAAACATATACATTACATTTTTCTTGAAATATGTATGTATACTTTATACACACATATATGTATAATATAGTTTAACATTAAGAAGAAAATTACCCAACAAAATGTGTTTGAGATTTTATTGTGCCCAACATAGCTGAAAAATAGTTTAAGGCATTTTAAAATTTCAATATACATGGTTTGATCTATCCCTAGCAAATAATTAGAATGAATATCTCAAATGGATTGTCAGTAAAAGTCCCCCAGAAATGAATTTTGTTATTGCGCCATCCACTTGCTTTCTTTTTGTAATCTTTTGTAATTCAAATGTATATATACTAATATCTATTATATATATAAATATTCACATAATCTTTTATATATAATAATAATCTTAGATTACAGATCTAATTTAACTCCTTCATTTCACAAATGAGGGAACTGAGGTTCAGTAATTCAAGGTCATTCAGGTAGTAAGAGATAGAGAGATAAAAGATCAAATGACACCTGAAAGGTTCTTTTACTAGATCTGAGTAGCTTAATGTTTCAGTGAGTTTCAGTGCAAAAGCCAAAGTGTAAAATTATGCCAATAATATTTACAATTATGTAATTATGAGGGACAAGGAAAGTGTCTGCCTACAAGGGATGGGAAATAGTAGAAGAAAGCTTCTAATATTGTTCATAGGGTCCCTTTGTAGGTGACAATAAAAAAATAACTCAAATATAGGTTCTTTATAGACTTCCAAAAATATCAATCATGACAAGATTCTTGACATGATTCACATGGTACGTGCCCTACCTCCCTTCTCCCCAGTCATCAATTAATATGGCAGTCATTTTAGCAGAAATAAAGAGATCATTCTGCCATTCATTCCCACCAACACATTCAGAACCCAAAATAGAAATATTGCAAATATCCCCAGAAAACAATCCAGTGAATAGTCTGGGAATGTTCACTGGTGTCACACACACAGTTATAGCTGTATGCATCCTACAGACTTTAATAGAAATCTCCTGGCTACCTCCCAGCATGCTACTTTGAAAATAGAGGAGAGTCCAAACAAAAGCTATTCAGTGAGATAACCTAAAATTATCCCATTGAATTCTACCGTGCATCACTCCTGCAGCTACCTAGGGAATAAGGTGAGCTTAGCTTTTACAAGTACTGCTATTTATTATTTAAGCAACACACGGTGGCCTTGAGTTAAGTGTTTATTCTGGAAATTTACATATTGCAAAAACTGAACTAAACTGTCATACTTGACAATGAAAAGATTTCCTGTATTAACTTTTAGGACAGTGCAGAACTCCTGTGAATTGGACTGAGCCAGCCACTATTCAGTATTTATTTTTCTCTCTGAATTACTTTATCAGTTGCTGCCTATAAGCAATTCACAATATCAGACTTCCTCTTGTCTCTGTGTGTATAAAGAGAGGAAGTTTGTCCTGAGGAGATGGACATTTTTTTTTTTTTTTGCTTTTTTTTAAAGATAAAGTTTTGCATCAGACTATTCTATTCATAGTAAACTCATTCCAGTGAAGTAAAATTAGAATTTGTAATGGCAATTTTGGAAAATGTTTTTATGTCAGATATCTGTTATATGCATGAACTATTTCATACACAAATAAAACTAGACTATAGTAAGCTTGTTTTCTTGCGTTGATTTTCAAATCCCAAAGCTACTATAGAAAAAAAAAGGAAAAAGGAAGCATTTTGAGGGCAAAAATTATTGTGCATTTATTTGTTTATTTTGTCTTCTGGCATGGAGCTCAGTATCTAGTTTGGGAACAAGTGAGGAAGGAAAGGAGGAAAAGAGGAAAAGAAAGGAGGGAGGAAAGGAAGGAAGGAAGGAAGAAGGGAGAGAGGGAAGGAAGGTGAGAAGGAGAGAGGGAGAGAGGAAGGGAGGGAGCAAATTTTGCTTGAAGTTTTTCCTGAGTACCTCAGCAGTAATGCTTTCTGTCTCATTGTATCCCTTCCTTGAGCCTTACATTTGTTCTTTTCCTTCATAGTTTTCTTTAAGCTATAAATACATTTAGTATATTTATCATCCCAGTAGACTGCATGCCCCTTGAGAACAAGGACTGTTTTCCTTTGGTCTTTGTATCTTATGTGACTAATATCTTATGTGACTAACACATAATAGGTCGAACCATAATAGGTGCTTCATAAATGTTTGATTAATTCTCTGAATTCTCATAATACAATACCTGAGAATGCTTGTTTACCAGTTGACAAAAACAAAAAGTAAAGGTAAGCATGGTTTAGTGGGTAAGGAGGTTGATCTTGGAGTTAGGAAGGCCTGTTTTCAAATGCTACTTCTGTCACATTTTACCTGTGTGATCTTGCCAACTTACTTAATCTCTCAAGACCCTAAACGACTCTCTAAGACTATAACTTATAGATGACTTACGCTGCATTGATAGGAGGAATCCCACACCAAGAATTTGCCACATAGAATTTACATAAAAAATAGACAACAGAATTTCAGACGTGGAACAGTCTGCAATAGTTATCCAATCCATCCTGTTGTGAAAAAATTCCCTCTGTAATATATCCAACAAGTCTCTGAACATTTTAGGGAATATCTCTAATAATAATAGTAATGATAATAACTAGCATTTAGATAGTAGTTTATACTTTGCAAAATGCTGTACCTATGTTATCTCATTTAATCTTCCCAACAGCCTTGAGGAATAGGTGCTATTTTGTACCCATGTTACAGATGAAAAAAGTAAAGCTGAGAGAAATAAAGTGACTTGCATAGTGTCTCAAAGCTTGTAAGTGTCTGAGGAAGGATTTGAATTCAGATCTTCCTGATTCCAAGTTTAGTAGCTGGATGCCTCAGGAAAAAAATACCTCTTGAAACAGACATTAGAATAGCTAAAATTGTTAGGAAGATTTTTCCCCATATTGTGCTTAAAACTGCATTTATAAAAATTTTTGCTCATTGTTTTTAGTTCTGTCCTCTGGAACCAAGCAGAAAAAAATTAACTTCCACTTTGACATGAAAGTCCTTTAAATAGCTGATGGCACCAATGATGCCTCCTAAGTCTTCTCAAGGCTAAATATTTTCAATGACTGAAACTGATCCTTATATGACAGGTTCTTTAGTCTTGTCATAGTCCTGATCTCTATCCTCTGGACTTTTTCTGTTTATTATAATTTATGCCCAAAATTGAACATAGTCCTTCAAATAGTTTCCCCAAGACGAATCACAAAGACATTATGGCCTCTCTCTTTGTGGACATTATGACTGTCTTTGTGGTCTAGGATAGTTTCACTTTTCTGGCTATCATCTCACATCATTACCTCATTTTTGAACTGGAATTCCCTAAACAGCCCAAGTATTTTTCACTGGAAATGTTGCTTAGCAATGCCCTTGCTCGCCTGTATTTGTGAACTAGACTTTTTTTGTAGTCAATTTTAGAACTTTACATGTTAAGTTTCATCTTATTTAATTCATACCATCATTCTAACACATCATAATATATTTTGAATCTAAATTGTTATCTATGATCTATCTACTCTTCTACATTTTGCAATAGCTTCGGGTATCTCAAGTTTAACATCATCCACAAAGTTGACAGTTAGATATACCTTCATCTAGAGAGCATTGATAAAAATATTAAATAATATAAAGCTAAGGAAATATCTCTAGGTTACTACAATAGAACTTTCTCTTCAAAGTGACCCTTTGGGTTCAGTCATTTAACCAGTTTCAGATCCCCCTAAAACATGTTCATCTAGCTCAGCCTACTAAGATAGCAATCTCTGTCAAATGTATCACTAAAACCTAAGTACAGTTTGCTTACAATATTCTTTTAACCTTCCAGTTTTAATTATTCTTGCACTTTCTGTTCGCAACAAAGCCAATTTGATGTCCAGTCATCACTGTCTCCCTTTCCAAATGTTGACAAATAATCCAGAATTATTTTTATTTTGTGTTTTAGAATTATTCCTTTATTAATGTGTTTTAGATTTTTTCCCCAGAATTCAAGCATAGTTTACTGGTCATTCCTTTTCACATTCCATCTTCTTTTTTTATAAAAATTTGGACTATTTTTACACTTCTCCTCCTCTTTTTTCTGGCTCTACCAAAGCCAGTAATGACATCTCACAGTTCTTTTCTTACCTTAAGACAGGGATTTGTAACCATTTTTTGACATGAACACTTTTGGCAGTTTGTTGAGGACCTCTTCTCAAAATAATGTTTTTAAATCTACAATATAAATATATATTTACAAAAGAAACATATATATGTTTATAGGCCTGAAAGGTTAAGTACTCTTGCTTTAAAAGGATACAAATGCCTAACCAAGAACTGATTTATCTATACCAGAACTTCTTAAACTTTTTTCATTCATGACTTCTTTTCACCTGAGAAATTTTTAGGAAAAAGAAAAAGAACCTGAGCCCCACAGAAACCTACAGAAAGACAAGAGGGTTAATGATATTCACTGATAGAGAAATCCAGATATTTGTTAATATTCTATTAGCAAAATAGGAAGAGGTACAAAAACAAGCTTCCAAACTCAGGAATCCTGAGACACAGAAATTCCCCAGAATAGGCACACATGGACCACAAGTACACACATATACACAGGCATATAAAATAAGTATAAAAGTTAAACATTTACTAATAACAAACTATAATGTCATGACCCCCATGATCACTTCTAAGACTCCACATGGAGTAAATTAACCATGTTTTAAGAAGCTGGGATCTGTACCATTCCTTTCCAATCATTTATACTTCATTCTTCCTTGTCCTAAGATCATTCTTGGAAAATAAAATAAAATAAATGTTAAGTAGTCTAAACTCTTTATAATTTATTATAATTCTTATGGTCTCCAAAAATAGCAGTATTATCATTTCTCTGATGTTTATCTTACTCTAAACATAATCACAAAAAAACAGAAAAATTTATTTTTGTTCTTGATATTCATAGTAAGGTTTGATGATTTTAGAAAAATTCTTCAATATTAATTCTCCTTTTAAAAAAAATTCATTCTTTGATTCCATATTCTGTATATATCTTTTTAAAATTTAAATTTGGCCATGTTTTACTCTGAACCCCTTTATCTGTTTTTCAAAGCAGTTCGTTTTTATGCTTCTCAGAATATTTTTTTCTTGCAGATTTTAATTCTTGAGACTTTCCAATCATTTTTAAACTAATGACCCCTACAAACTAGTAGGGTAATGTACACTTTTTGTCCTTTCTCTGAACCTTTTGAAATCAGTTGTTCCCAAATCCAATTTGTACCTCAGTGTATGATGAGCTTTCTTTTTTTCTATCGCAAGCTCAATGATGGAGGAATTATTTATTTATAGGGTTCTGGTTGCTTCTTCTTCAATAACCAGTTCTTCCTTGTTGGTTTGAATTAAGCCCATAATAGCATTGTCCTTTCTCTCTATCTTGACCTTTTGAGGGATAAAATTTTCATTAAGGTGAGTCACAAATGTATTGCTTTTCTGTTTTTTTCAGAGCCAGAGAGCTTGAAGATGTCAAGACAATGTAAGTTCTCCATCTTTACACAGCTCTTTGTCACAGTTATGATGTTGACCAAATTTCTTCTATTCGCAAAGTTTAATGTATGTTCCTACAATATTATTCTTTTTTTACTCCCATTGATCTTTACTCAAATACTTTCTATCATATTGAGTACTTCATTTTCCTATATTGTTTATGTGAATATATATTCTAGTATTCAATACTATAACACCTTCCTTCACATGTATTCAATTCCTTTTCAATAAGGTCCCCTCTGCCAGAATTAAATTGCTTATTTTTTTCTGTCACTTTCACTCTTGAGTCCCTATCCTTGAGTCTATTGGACCTGGAGTCAGGAAAACCTGAGTTCAGCTCCCACCTCAGAAACTTACTATTTGTTGGGACCTTGGACATCTTGTCTTTTGCCTAACTCAGTTTCCCTATCTGTAAAATGAAGGTAATGGCACTTATATTCCAAAAATTTTGTGAGAATCAAATTAGGTAATACATAATTGTAAAATACTCTGTAAACCTTAAAGTACTATATATTATTATTATTATTTCCCCATGTCAATATTCAATGCCAGTATCTGCTCAGTATCATCTAATGACTGATTGGTACCCCAATATCATTTTGACAAGCTAATATGTCTTCAAAAGTTTTTTACAAAGGGAATCTTACTAAAAAGATATAGAAAGAACTAACATACAAAAATGATACTCCTGAAGTGGAGCACATTCTCTCCTATGTTCCTTGGTCCCTGGGGAGAATCCGAATCATTCCTCCTACCAAACTCATTTCTGGGTGTCACAGAGCCATTGGATAAATCATTTCTTTGCTTGTGGGACATAATGTCTTGACAACCAGGTCAATTCACTGCTTAACTGGATCAAGCTGGATGCTCTGCAGGACTGACCTTTCCCTGGACTTAGCTCCTCGTGACAGCTATGGACTCCATTTCTTGGTGGTTCATAAGGTTAGAGCCTCATCTGTTCTTTCTTCCACACTCATTCACCTAAGAATAAGAAAGGATGAAATACCACAGAAACAGAAAAACCACTGGGCTATGTGTCTATGATTTCATGGCAATCAGGGGTTAAAGTGAACCTGAGGTCCTGTGCCACTTGGATGCCCACAGATATTTATTCTCCTCACCGGAAATGCAACAATGAGCTAGAGAGTGAATTCTTCAGTTGGAGCCTTTTGGATATACACTCCTTTACCACTCAGCAACTACTTAAAAGGCTTTTTTCTTTCACCCTGTAATAAATGGACAGGGAAGGTCACAGAATATCTATACATTCTCTCAGGAAGGAATAGGTCCTCTTTATTATGCATCATTACCCATCACCAAAAGCATTCTCCCCAAACATCTTCATGAATTGGCACGAGGTGGAACACTATTTATAGTCAAAGGACTCAGACCCCTCTGGCCAGTTCCCTGTTTGGTACACATGTAATGGGAGTAGGGATGGGCAATAGGACTTAGTTCTTTGAGAATGATCAATTGGCTTTGCCTGGTGACAGGATGCTTGGGATCCTGCTTTCCCTTCAGAGGAGGCACTAGTATTGTGTGATTATTTCTTCATATACTTCTTGTAAGTTTTGGGTATCTTCTTCTAACCCCAACTCTGCTTGCACTGATGGGTCAGGAACATCACATCTCAAAATTCTAAAGGTACCCTTGAAGGGGGGTATCATCTTCTGATGATATCATTTTGACTCTCTAGTCTAGGGCATTGCCTCCCAATATTAACCAATTAATATTTCTTGAGTGAGAAATTAACATCAACCAGTTTTTTTTTAAAAAGGTATTTACTAAGAAGATAAAGCATAAACAGAACTACAAAAATAATTTCTGAAACAAGGGGCACACACCCTACCACTATGGAGGATAGTGCCTCTGAGACCACCTCAATCTCTAGGAATAATTGGTTTGATGTGTTTGTCAGTAAACATTTACAGGACCAAGATAATTTTAGGGCAAGATATAACCACTGAATTAGGTATTCCATTGCTTACAAGACCCAGTGTCTTAGCTTTTAAGTCGATTCACTACTGTGATGAATCATCCTGGTCAACACTTGCAACATACTCTTCATCAGGCTTGGCTACAGCAAGCTCAAATATAGATTCAAGTTATTCTTTTTGATGCCAGATATATGTTTAGATTTCTTCTGGTGGCTCTTCCAATCTTTCAAAGCTCACAAAACCATTAATATTGTTGTTGTTTAATCATTTTTAGTCATGTTCAATTCTTTGTGACTCTTTTGGGATTTTCTTGGCAAAGATAATGGAGTAGTTTGCCATTTTTTTCTCTGGCTTATTTTTACTGATAAGAAAACTGAAGCAAATAGGATTAAATGGCTTGCCCAGGGTAATACAGGGCTAATAAGTGTCTGAAGCTGGATCTGCACCCAGGACAATGGGATTCTACCTAAGTATCCCAAGATTTCCTCTAATCTATCTCATGCACTCATTCTCCTAAGAGAAAGAAAGAATTAAATATAACAGAGACACTAAACCTAGAATGTTTCATGTTTAGGGCTATATAGCTATCCAAGTGGGGAGATAGATAAGGACTCCTGGAGTCTTACAGCATTTTTCTCCTTCATCATCACCAGAAAATGGGACGAGGGAGACATATTTGGCTTGTTTAACTTGCTTTTTTTTGTATCCATTCTAAGTCTTGGCTCAGCCGCCAATTAAAAAGATTTTGTGTTTTGTTTTGTTTATTTTTTGCTTTACTCTCGGTAAACAAATGGATAATAGTCACAGAATAACTGAAGATGCTATAAAATGCAGGTCATGTTCTCTATGCCTGGAAGTAGCTTCCCATCCAGCATCACATATGTAGACCACACAATCCATGGAGGTGCAGGCCTTCATGGACCAGTTTCCTCCTCCCCACCATCACATGCAGATAAGGAACTGTGAAGAAGAGCTGGACTAAAACATTTTAGTAGAGAAATGTATGAATGAAAAAAGAAGATGGGCTGGATACATGCTAAGAATAAAGGATGAAAACTGACCTTTTTACAAGTTCCACTGGTACCCTTTCAATGTCAAAATAAAGCAAATAAGTTCTCCAGAATGTAAGGGAGAACTTTTCTTTACACAAGGCAAAACTATGGCAAGACATTAACAAGAACCACACAGAAAATGTTGGCTTAGATAAATTATGATCTGGAGAAAATGAGGACCTAAATTAATGAAATCACACATCTTTCACAGTATACATATTCAGCCAAAGTTGAAATCCAGTTATGAATTGCTTGCCATAAAGCCTCAGTGATACCAGTGTTGTCAAGTTTGTATCTTTTCATTAGGATCTCTTATTTACCATGTGTAATCTCCATATTATATATGCCTTTGTATATAAACATCTGAATCCATGGAGTTTATTATTGGATCTCTTCTTGAATATTTTTTCTTATGAATTACAGTTCTTTTCCTGGTAGTCTTCCTTCTGAATTGTACCTACTATACTCTGTGATGTCAAATTTGTCATATTATGTGGGCAGCTTGCTTCCTCCCTTCCCTTTTCAAGTTAAAGCCCACTTGACTCATTTTTCAAAACTCCAGGCAAATATATATTTTACCAAGTTTTACTTGACACACTCTATCCCCCACTAAGAGCCCATCATTCTTATATTTTAAGCCATGAATGAGAAATCCAAATCCTCTTCTCAGAAACTACATTTTTAGCCAGTGTTCACTTCCCAAATCTGCCTTTCTGTTATGAATCCCTGGCTTTCAGTGAGCACTGGTGATGAAAATACCACCTGAGTTCCCAAGATCATGAGTTTCTTGTTGTTTTCTCCAAGCCTTTATAATGTCCATATATTCTTTTAGATTATCTCTGATGGTTCCATTTATCCCTACATACATCATTGCTGGATCACAGATCCATTTGAGTGAGCAGAAGCTGAGGTTTTGACACTGGATACATATCAAATACCCTGCCTCTCCCAATCCTATCCCCTTTCTCAAGAACTTGGGCTAAACTCCAAGTACAGATTGCTTTTTTCTTCCTCCCTAAGCCCACTAGAAATAGCAGACTGTTCAGGAAGTACCTGGTGGCAATTTTTCAAGCTGCTGCCTTTGTCGAGATTTCCAAGATCTCCTTGACACTTCAAATCCTTTTTGCTTCCAGAAATATTTAGAAAAGTGGGCTGAGCAATTGACATGTCTAGATCTTTACTTAGCTCCTCATAGTTCTGGAGAAAAAAGAACAAGTTATAGTGGGGCAGATTTCATTCAATTCACTTCAGTTTGACAAATAATTGTGTACCACATATTCCATCTCTGACTTCAGTGCCTTTGCCTAGGCTGTACCCGCAATTTGAATTGATCTTCTCACTTTTATCTCTGGAATCCTGGCTCCATTTAAAATTAACTCTTACAAGAGAACATTTGTAGATTTCCCTAGATATTAGGGATATCAAGCTGCTTTGTGACCCAGATTCCTCTTGAATCATCTCATTAAATAAGCTTTGTGTGTGTGAGTGTGTGTGTGTGTGTGTGTGTGTGTGTGTGTAATACACACATATATGCATATATATGTATGTTTATATCCATAAAAATTAGTTGTGTGTATATGTTATATGTATATATGTATACATACACACAGGTACATATATACATACACATAAATATATACATATATAAACATCTATACATACATATCTATATTATATGGGCATGTATAAATATGTATATATACATATAGACATGTGTGTGTATATATATATATATATACACACACACACATGTCTTTTATCTATATATAAGAGAGAGAGAGAGAGAGAGAGAGAGAGAGAGAGAGAGAGAGAGAGAGGAGGGAGGGAGGAAGGGAGTTGTATTTTTCCTTATCCTATTTAGCAGAATGCTCTTTGAAGACAGGAATTATTTCATTTTTGTCATTTCATCACCAGCACCAAGTACAGTACCTGGTACACAGTAGGTGCTTAATAGATACTTGTTGAACTGAAGTGAATTGAAGTTATTGCATGATAGGGACTATGTCCATTATGTCTTTGTAGCATATAACTTTATATATACTGACCACACAACAGACTTTAAAGAAATAATTATAATTTCTAAATCCATATATCAGTAGAAAGATCTTTACAAATGCCCTTTCTAATCTGCCCACCACATTACTCAAAATCATCCAAATGGCTACAAATTTAATGGTGCCAGTCCCTAGCTTGAAGATGCTACATGGCAGTGTGGATAGAATGTTGAAGTCTCAAAGCAGGAAGACCTGAGTTTAAATCCCAACCCAGACACTGAGCACTGTAGCCTCCTGGGCAAGTCACTTAACCTGTTTGCCTCAGTTTTCTGAGCTGTAAAATAGGGATAACATTAGTACCTACCCATTTCCCTGGACTATGCCTGACTCATAATAGATGCTTTATAAATGCTTATTTCCTTTTTTCCCATTTGGAGATAGTATAGTTCAATAAAAGAGAACATGAGACCATGAAGCAGGAGATCTGAATTCTAGTGTCTATATTTTTGTGAGTTATTTTCTCTTCTAGAAAATAGATATGGCAAAATTATTATTGTTCCCAAACTACTTTATAGAAATAAGATAATGAATGTAAAAGCATGGAGTAAAATACCACACCCCAGAGAGGTTTTATTACTTTCCATTTGGAATACACATACACAAATGAGATATTTAAACAGGCTGTTTTATAAAACTTGAATTAGGTCCATGTTTTAAAACAGCTACCATCTTTTGAGAAAAACAAAGGACCAGCCAAAGGTTATAGGAGTTCAGCTTCTTTCCAGCTGAAAAAGAAACAGAACTCACGGTTAATTGTGTATTTAACTCTGAGTTAATGGGTAAACCTGCCAGGGCAGAGATATTCCCACATCACACCAGTCCTAATATATAGTATGACTCATCTTGTTGATAGACCTTTGGCTTTAGTGCAATGTGGATTTTCTATTATCATTTAAAATGTAAATGTCACACATCTCAGCCCCTCTTTCAACTCATTTTGTATTTTGTTTAACATCTTGGCAGGTAAAGTTTTTGTTGACTGAAGTTCAAGAAGGGAGTTTCTCACTCCAGAAGTAGCACTACGGAAAAAGAAATATTTGACTAATTCTTAAGACTCAGGAGGGTTTAGAACTATGTGCCCTGAAGGGCTTGGATGGAATTTGAACTACTCTGTGCCCATGGTGTTCTTTGCTCCATTCAGCTGTATGCCCCATTAGAAGGGAAAATGTAGGACACTTAACCTCTTCAGTTTACATACTGCTCATAGTCTCATGATCAAAACAGCTAATTGGTTCTGTTCATTTCTATCCCTAAATTCACTCCATGTGGGATCTGGAAGTGTGAACTCCTATGGAGTGTAAATACCAAGGTGACAGCAAAGCACTTCACAGGCAGAGTCTAAAACTCCACTCATTGACAAACATTTATTAAGTGCCTGTTATGTACTAAACACTCAGTGAAGACAAAAAGGAAGGCAGAAACAATCCTTGATTTTTTAATAAGGAGATTGATATCTAAGGGGGAGATAACAGGCAAATAACTATGTAAAACAACTCATATACAGGAGGTACAAGAAGGGGACCCTCTGTGTTTGTCCATCCCCCTTCAATTTTATCTATATTCTTGAACTAGGTCCATGCAGAGGATCTATCCAACATGGTGGAACCCTTCCTCAAGGTTTACTTAGATTCCATGGGTACAAGAACAAGTGGATTAACTATTTCTCCAGTATCTCTTGCTCTTGCTCTTGTTCCATGGTTGTCCCACTATTCTGATAAAAATTTTTATTTTCTCAATGCTTTCTTAAACACTTCTTACATGTGTGTCATGAGAAGGCATTTTTGCTAATATAACTGAAATCACTATGTAACTTCTTAATTTCTTTTGGGCCTTGTCTCTTCCTTCTCTTCATCCGTGAACCCACTGTAAATCTATAAGACATGTCACAGATATAGGTACTGATCCATTAATTGATGGAAGGGCCATCTAACTGTATTTTATAATCTGGACAATAGGCATTTTCTACCCATTTTATTTTCCTTTATGGATTGCTAGACAAATTTCTTTTGAATCACACTGAAGATGAATGGATTCTAGAGTATTCTGGAGCTTGGAATAATTATCACAATGCTATCTATAAGAATAGAACATATGGAGAATTTCACCATCTAAAGGGAACAATAATAATAATCATAATCATAAAATTATAACTACCACTTACAAAATAGTTTAAGCCCGGCAAAGTACTTTACATATGATTTGTAGAAGTAAATGTTATTATTTTCCTCCTTTTATGGATGAGGAAACTGAGACTGATGGAGAGTGATTTGCCTATGATCACATAAATAATATTTTCTGAAGGGAGATTCAAAGTCATACCTTCCTGATTCCAAGTCCAACATTCAATCTACTATGACATCCATGGGCCCAGAAATTCATCTTCCATCTGGGTTCTACTTAAGATCTGCTGCAATCACACTTATCCAGGATCAGCTTTAGTAAATTTCAACATGAAAATTGGGATACTCCAGAACTGGAGAGCATTTAAATGTGCCATTATGTGTCCTTACATTTGGGAATAGAATGAGACTAACCATGCCATCAAGTACATAGTTTTCTTTTTCTTTAGAATATTTGTCTCAGCATTTAGTTTCTATAGGCTGTTTCATTTCCACATTCCCCATTCCATTTCCACTTATAGCAGCTATACATACTGTTCCAGATTTTTCCTTGAAAACCAATAAAACTTTCTGACTTTCTATGCTATTTTAGGACAGACACTAAAAATACCTAGGAACACCAAAGACCCCTACATGGCAGTCTTCCAAGACATGTTCCTTTTAACAGAGAAGGACAGCAGACCAAAATATATTATTAAAACCACACCAAATGGCAACTTTTCCAATGATGGCAGCTGGATGTTAAGCAAAAGTCTCCTTACACATTTGGAAGTATTAGACATTATGACAGTAGATCCAGAAATCCTACCCTACTCTGGGGAACTTGAGACATAACCTCCAAAGCCTAAAACAAGTAAACAAACAATAAATAAAATAATTTTGCCATCATCACCAAGCCGAGGACAACAATGTTCTCTTTCTAGAAAGACTGCATGGAAATGTGTGTTCTCCTGATTCCCAAAGAGGTAAACTGGAGCCATTCCAACTACATAACTTCTCCATGGCTCATGGAACCAGTCTGTTAAGCGGAATCCCTGCTGGGCTTGCTTCTCTCACCATCCACTTGATGCATGTAGGGACAAGAAAGGTCATCTTTCCATAAACAGTTTCATTGTTTTGACTTCAATCTGAAGCAAATTATCCTTTTGCAGTAGAAGTGAAAAGGTTTAATCATGCAGGACATTTTTCAAAGTCAGAAATATAATATTATGCCAGCATATTAAATAATTATTCAGCTCATGTCTCTTGGCACATTTGATTATAACACGTCCTATTTCACCATATGTACTGTTAGAAGGAACACTGGGAACTTATTACCAACTGAAAAAGATGGGCTGAGACTGAAATATTATAGTTGATGGTTATTACTTAGTTATCTATAGATAACTAGACAACACATCTCTTAAGTGATTCTGATTAACCTTGTTTCAAGAGCTCAAGAAATATGTGTGTTCTCTGGGCAATAACAATAACAAAATTAAAACTAAAGTAAATAGAAAATGAGATGTAAAGGCAATCAGATTTTATCCTCTGTGCTGGGAGTAATATCTTAACCTTTACTCTTATGCAAGTTTTGTTAGTTTTTCCTTAAAAGATATCAAAACTATATCCAAGACTTAATTAGCTAAGAGAACTAAAGGATTAGGCTGATAATATTACTTGTTTTGTTGTTGTTCAGTTTTTTCAACTGTGCCTGACTCTTTGTGACTCTATTTGGAGTTTTCTTGGTAAAGATAATGGAGTGTTCCTTCTCCAGCTCATTTTACAGATGCCCCTGGGGCTAACAGGTAAAGTGTCTTGCCCAGAGTCACACAGATAGTAAATATCTAAAGCCAGACTGGAACTCAGGAAAACGAGTCTTCCTGATTTTAAAGTCTAAGCTCTATCCTGCACATCTAACTTCTCTACTTTCTGGTCTTCAGGAGCTGCTCTGATGCTTGGCTTGCACACCATTATGGGTAACTCAGGCAAAGAGACTTCACTTAGCTAAATCTCTTTAGGGTCTCCTCTGCATATCGCTGTTGAATATTCTTCTCCTATTAAGGATAAGTAAATTTTATTTTTGTGAGTGTTGAATGGCCTAAGGGCATCTCATTTTATTACATTATAGAACATAAACTACCAGGGGACTGGCCTAAGTCAGCCCCAGCCAAAACTCTCCAGCCAAAACATGGTCTTATTTTTATTAATCCCATGGGATCTCATGGTCTGATTTCCATTTGGTCCAATATGATTTCTTTAAGGATTTGGGATATATATGTAAATAAGAAGGGTATTATTCATACAGCAGTGTAGAATACATTCAGTGAAGAACAGTCTCGCTGATGGGAGGGCTGTCAAGTCCTTTCCAGAGCTGATTTATACGTTTGGTGTCCATTTGATTCATCTGACTCTCACCTGTGGCTCAAAGGAGCTGTATCAAGTGCAGCAGATACATCTCTGTAAAACATATTGACACACAGACTAAACCAAACTGAGGGTAACTGAAGGGTTTCAAATGCTTTGGTAATTGAGGGATGTGCTACTCCAAGCAGGGGAAGATTTCCCATCAGCAAAATGGGTAGATGAGAACAATTTATTCCAATATCCATGAAGGAGGCTGAGAAAGCATTGTAGAACACTTAGAACTTAGTCTTCAAAGATATCAAGGTCATCCATTGCATCCTGAGCAGTCTTAACTTAACTAGTCATCTTGACTTTGTCTTTCCAATGAATTCTGATGACCCTGAAAGAGAGAATAAGGTTGATGACTTTGCACAACTCTATCTCACTAAAATGCATGAATCAAAAAACATCACCTTTACTATTTTTTTTTTTATCATTTTTTTACCTCTCTCAAAGTCCTGGGCAACAGATAAGTGATGGAACATCAGGTATGGAAACAATGGGAGCTGTAGTCATAACTGCATGCAGGCAGTTCAGGCTATAGGGTCATCTTCTCACTTCACCGAAGTGGCAATGATATTCTGCAGTCTCTGGGTATTTGAGCACACTGTTCACCTTCTGGTGTAGGAAAGGGGCTAGGAAAGGTGTCCTAAAAATTATGTTTCACCTAATCCTGGTCTGCTTACTGCAGAAGGTAGAGATCTCATACTGTGGTTGAAATACAAAAAAGTATGCAAAAACTTTTGCAAAAATGATTTCACTCTCTATTAGAAGATGGAATTTGCATATGCTTATGGACAACAAGAAATCCAATAGACTGGAAAGATGAACAGTTCTTGTCACAAAAGAACTCAGTATTTATCACATCCAAATAGCAGTCCTGAGGGAAACAAGGCTGGCAAATGAAGGCTAACTTACTGAAAATATAATAAGATACATGTTTTTCTGGAGTGGTAGCAGTAAAAGGAAATGCTGTGAAACTGGGATAGGTTTCACAATTAAAATCAATCTAGTCAACAAGCTTGTATGCTTACCAAAAAATAAGTGAACGTCAAGGGAATGGCAATGTGATTTCTACTCAGGAAAGTTCCAGGTCACTATCATCATTGTGTATTTTCCTACACTGGTAAACCCTGATGAGATCAAAGAAAAATTTTACAAAGACCTGCCTGGAGACTGTCACTAACAATGTGTCAAAAAGACAAGCTTTTTTCTGGGTATTTTTAATGCAAGAATAGGCATAGATATGACAGGAAGTCCTTGGGAAGAATGCAGTCAGAAACACTAATAGCAATAGTCACTACTGAAGACTTACGTATCTCATGCAACACTGTCTTCTATTTACTTAAATGCAATAAAACTCACAGCAAACACTGACATTTAGTAGACTATGCCATTGTCAGAAGGGACAGACAGGATGTGAGAGTAATGAAGATGCTATGTGGTGCATAGTGCTGGACTGAAAATAGACTTATCCTCTGCAAGCTTAACATCTGCATTCAACAAAAACCCCAAGGTAAGACAACCAGCAGATGCCTTAATGTCAACACGTTAGAGGCCTTTTTCAAGTAGCAAGTCTGCTGCTAACTTACAGAGAAAGCTTAACCTACACAAGGTTGAGAACAGTATAGCAGAAAGAAAGTGGGCAGCTTTCAGAGATTTGGCATGCAGCACTCCATTTACTCATTTTAGTCAGAACACTTCCAAATAATCAAGATTGGTTTGATGAAAATTATGGGAAAATTGAGAAGCTGCTTAATGAAAAATAAGAACACAGGATTTACCAGCAGGTTAGTTTGTCTGTAACTAAGAAGATAGCATTTAACTCCATCAAAGCCAAGTGCAAGTAAAATTTAGAGAGATGTAGGATTCTTTCTTCAATAAGAACATAGATAAAATTCAGTTTACACGATAGTAACAATCCAAAGTATTTTTATGATACCCTGAAAGCTATTTATGAGCCAAAGACCTATGATTCATCTCAACTTTTCAATGCTATTGGATCGATCCTGAAGAAATAATTGAAGACTTCCATAGTTTTCTCTATAGACTGTCATCAATTAGTGCAGCAACTACTGACCATATACCTTAGACTGAATTCAGGCCCTCTCTGGCTAAATTTCCAGCTGAAGAAGAAATTTTTAAAAGCCACTAGGCTTCTCCCATATGACAAAGCACCTAATGCTGATTCTATTCTGGGTGAGATTTACAAGGCAGCAGGTCCACTGCTCACACAAAACCTGAATAAAATTTTTCAGGTTATATGGCAAAAGGAGATTATCCCAGGAGTTCAAGGATGCTTCTACTGTCCATCTCTATAAAGGTGAAGATGATGAGGTTGACACATACACTGCCAGAGCTATCCCAATGTTTGGGAAGCTCCATGTGAAAGTATAGGAGAGGAGAGGTATTAGATGGACTACCAAACTGAAGGTCTACAGAGTCCTTGTGCTGACTTAATTGCTGTATGCCTATGAAACTGGACAACTTTCCAACACCATAATAGGAAGCTCAATCAAATTCTTTTGAATTTTCTTAGGAAGATGTGAAGATGACCTAGAAAGATAAGGTACTGGACATTGATGTCCTTTCTTGGGCTAAACTGCCAAGCATTAAAACTCTGCTTCAGAGAGCACAACTTTTATGGGCTGGATCTATTGTTTGAATTTAAATGTATGTTTACCTAAAATAGTATTTACAGAAAACTCATGTAAGACAAATACTCAAGTGGAGGTCAGAATAAGCAATACAAGGAAAATCTCAAGATCTCTCTGGAGAACTCTGGAATTGATTGCATGACATGGAAAACACTCACAAAGGACTGTCAAGCACAGCATGCCTGCATTAAAGAAAGTGCCATGATTTATAAGGGAAGCAGAATTGCAGTTACTCAAAAAGAATATGAGATGTACAAATTTAAAGACATCTCTATTCCAAATGTAGAAGTGGACTATTTGTGCTCAACCTTAGAACATTCTAAGCTTGTACTGGTCTGATCAACCACAGTCAGACACTGTACCTTGATTCCAACACTTTTGTTTGGTCTTCTTCAAGAATGAAGGACAACAATAAACCAACTCTTGGTACATGAGATTCAGATACTTTGAATAGTCCACATATTTTAAATTATTTCCATTGAGCCATCTAGGTTTTTAGCTTACTCCCATTTGTGACAAACAATATTTATTTGTAATTAAAATTGCTAAAGGTAAGGGTACAGGTTATGGCCATGGAACAGAGTGAAATAAAAGACATCTCTTTAGCCTAATATATAGAGTACTGGACTTAGAGTAAGGAAGATCTGAGTTCAGATTCTTACTCAGTTTCCTTATTTTTAAAGTGAAGACAATGCCACCTATCTTCCAGGGTTGTTATAAGGATCAAATAGAAGCAATTATTTTTATTAAACCAACTGTGTTTGACCTCTGTAACTTTAGTCTCACTACCATGCTATTCTAATGAATAAACTGTAGCTTTTTCTTGTATGAAACAAGGAAATTATTATAAATCATTTCTAAGACCAATTCTCTGATTCTTTAAATTCTCTGATCCTATGTATGAAAGACAAGCAAATATATAGTTGTGATTAGAGGAGGAAAGAAATGATCATTATTCCCATTTCTTCCCTACTGGAACCTACCTTCTTTCCCTAGAGCAACCTTGGGTTCTGAATGATGAACTTTCTTTCTTTCTTTTTTTTTTAAATTTTCCTCTCTTTCTTTTCTTTTCTTTTCTTTCTTTTTTTTTTTAAATAACTTTTTATTGGTAGAACTCTTGCCAGGGTAATTTTTTACAGCATTATCCCTTGCATTCACTTCTGTTCCGATTTTTCCCCTCCTTCCCTCCACCCCTTCCCCCCAGATGGCAAGCAGTCCTTTACATGTTGAATAGGTTACAGTATATCCTAGATACAATATATGTGTGCAGAACCGAACAGTTTTCTTGTTGCACAGGGAGAATTGGATTCAGAAGGTATAAATAACCCGGGAAGAAAAACAAAAATGCAAGCAGTTTATATTCATTTCCCAGTGTTCTTTCTTTGGGTGTAGCTGCTTTTGTCCATCTTTGATCAATTGAAACTCTCTTTATCGAAGAGATCCACTTCCATCAGAATATATCCTCAAACAGTATCATTGTTGAAGTATATGAAGATCTCCTGGTTCTGCTCATTTCACTTAGCATTAGTTCATGAAAGTCTCACCAGTCCTCTCTGTATTCATCCCGCTGGTCATTCCTGATAGGACAATAATTGAATGATGAACTTTCAACTTCTCTTACTTGGAGCTACACCTTTACCTTCCTGGGCCCTGTACTCCCCTCTACTGTTCCAATTCAGCTGCAATTTGTGTTTTCTTTTATTAGGATTTAAGCTCCTTGAAGGCAAGCACTATCTACTTGATTTTATTTGTTTCTCTGGTAGCTTGACAGAGTACCTAGCACACAGAAATCACTCGATAAATGCCATATCAGTAGACAAGAAAACAATGGAATTGATCTAACATGTATATCTTCATGTTGTCAGGCATACAATGACCCTCTCAAACTGGGATCTATTTTATGGAAGGCAGTCCTTCTTGAAAAGTAACAAATAATCATTTACTAATAAGAAAAGATACTAGTGTAGAGGGGAAAACTTTTAGATATGCTCCCTAAAGTAGGTTCTGAAAAATGTGTATGATGTCAAGGGTGCTAGGCAAAAACCAGAAGCATTAAAAACAACAACAACAAAAACAAAAACAAATGAATTGTTAGATGAAATGTTAAAAATAAAAAGTTAGGCCTTTTTGATGTGAAGGAGAGGGTGGAAAAGAAGAATCATGCCTCAAAATAAGCCCAGTAGGACTTTACTTACTTGGAGCATAGAAGAGATAAGAGAGAAAGGACTCTATAGTACCCTCAAATGAAGATAGAAGTAAAGAAAGAAAATAAAACAAAACAAAACAAAATGATGGTTACTGTTAAGAACTAGGTGTAAGGAGTGAGCTGTAGTTTAATAGCTCTTATTTCTGTAGACTGGGAATTTTTCACCCAGATCACATTCCAAAAAAACTGAGAAGGGGAAGGAAAAAGAACACTTTTCAAGGACTCCATGTTGGCTGACTAGGCAGAAGTAGTGATGGCTTCTATTAATACTCACCTCCTAGTCACTCACAAAGAAAAGCAAAGTTAAGACCTGAGCTGAGGTACTGGCCTGACTTCAGAAAATGAGAGTGTCCTGATACCAGTCAGGGATAATGAGAGCAGATTGGGCCAAAATATCAGGGATGAAGACACATGATGTAAAAATTAAATGATACAGTCTTTTCTTCTTCCAAACATCTTCCAGCTGTCCCCTCCATACATAGCCATCTCTTTGTTCAGGGAATCTGTTCAGGTCCCCATCACTTCTCACCTGGACATTTGTAATAGTCTTTTAATTATGTCTTGTTCATTAGTCTCTCCCCAATCTGTCTTCCCCATTGTTGCCGTTTCCTAAGGCACAGCTCTTATCACACCCTCCAATAATTAATGAACTCCAATGACTTTTAACTACAAGAGTCAAAAGCATTTTCCTTTGTTTGGCATTTAAGGATCTTTACAATTGGATTCCAGGATTTTAAACTATGTGCTAAGTGCCAGGGATACAAATAGAACAGTAAGACAGTCTCTGTTCTCAAGGAACTCACATTCTAATGCAGGAAACAACTCTTTTAGAAAGTTTTAGCTTCCACTCAAATGGTTTTATTCATTTATTCAACACTCGTATTAATTTTTTTTTAATTTTCAAAAAAATTTGAATTCCAAATTCTCTCCCCTACCTACTGGGAAAAAAAAGCGCAATATATCAGCTTTGCATATGAAGTCATATAAAACATGTCTATATTGCCCATGTTGCAAAAGAAAGGCAAGAAAAATAAAATGAAAAAATTATGTTTTAATTTTCATTCATTAGGTTTTTTTTCTGGAGGTAGATGGCATTTTTTCATTAAGTCCTCAGAATTTTTGTATCATCAGATTATACAGTATAACTTTTTTTTACACTTGATTATTGTTACTATATTGCTGTTACTGTGTACAATGTTCTCCTGGTTCTGATCCCTTCACTTGGCATCAGTTTGTATTTCCTGAAACCACATCCCCACCATTTTTATAGTAAATAATATTTCATCACAATTATATACCATAGTTTGTTCAACCATTCCCTAACTGATAGATAGGTTCAAGTTAAATGGAAAAGTCCCAAAGTCCTTAGGGAGAAGTGGTAAAGCAGATGTTAATGATGCTACTTTAATATCATCCTTAATAATCATATCAGTTTCTGATACTAAACTATTTGACAATACCATGGACTTTCCTTTCTAGGTCTGCATTTGTTGTGATTAAAGTATTATTACAAGGTCATTTTCCAGGCTGCATTTCCACAGGGGTTATTTCCTAGGATGAGGCTGGAAGCAGGTCTGGTGGTTTGTGGGCCATTGCTATTCCCAAGGCTATTGGGCTCTGGGGTCCTGGACTGCTACCATTAGGATCCTAGGGAAAATGTGGAAAACAGTGGTTGTTTGACTTTCCTTGTTCATGCTGTCTCCTATCTCTCCCTCAAAGTACCTTGCAGATTTATCTAGGTTGGATTACCTGCCCTGTGGCAGTTGTTTGACAGTTGGTGGAGACATATGGACTCTGTTCCACAAAAATTGTTTCCTTGGATGATGACTATAAGGGCTAGGCTTGAAGCAGAATTGATGGTCTAGGGGGTGCTGTACTCCCAGGACTCCTGTGAAGTAGGTGTTGCTGGTGGCTATAAGAAAGGTGACTTCCATCACATAATAGTTTTTCTCCCCAAAGTGGCTATGGTGTCTGTGTTGAAAGCAGGTATAATGTAGGGGACTCCTAGTCCCAAGGCTCTTAAGATCAATATCCTAGTTAGTCTTCATCAGTGTTTCAGGGGAGCTAGTGATCGAGGTCATAGTGGTTTGACATGCCTAGTGCATGTTGTATCCTGTATCTCTTCCAGAATACCTTGCTGCGTCAGCTAAACTGCCTTGCCTGCCTTATGTGATTATATATTCTATTCATATTGTACATAACTCCCATTTTATTTACTTTTTTTTTTTGCTACTGAGTCATTTCTTTAATGTCCAACTCTTCATGACTCATTTCAGGATTTTCTTGGCAAAGATACTGTGGTAGATTGCCATTTCCTTCTCCAGTTCATTTTACAGAAGAGGAAACTGAGGCAAATAGGGAGATATGCCTTTGCCAAGTCTCACAGCTAATTAGTATCTGAGGTTAGATTTGTTCTCAGGAAGATAAATTTTCCTGACTCCATCTAGTTATCCGTTCATGTACTCTGTCATCTAGTCAAACAATCTTTCTTCTTTACTATGGACACTATTTCCTGTCTTCATATATTTGCCCTAATTTTCCCTTGTGCCCAGAATATACTTTCTTCTCACTCTGTGTTAGAATGCCTAGTTTCTGTCAAAGTTTAGTTCAAACATCACCTTTTACATGAAACCATTCTTAATATCCAAACTTAACCACCTCCATTGTCTTGTATTTATGCATTAATTTTGCAGATTCTTAGAGATGTATTGGCTGTTTCTCTCAATAGAAAGTAAGCTTGGGGTCAAGAACTGTTTGTTTTTGTATCTCCAGAGCCAAGGACAATAGCTGATCTACAGTAAGTGCTTAATAAATATTTTTTGATTCATTTAGAGCAGCCATTCTTCACTCTTTACTCTCACTCACCCAGATATTCAATGTATACAAAGGCTTATTGCTTCTGTCTCCATGATATCTCTGATATCAGTGCCCTTTCCTCCACTCACAGATAACCATAAGAGTTTAGGATCTTCCCTCATTCATGTATTCCAATTTTTCTCTCTGAACATTGGCTCTTCATTCTCCAATTCATTTTTTATATAGTCTACAATTTGAATATCCTAAAAGACAAATTTGGTCATTCATGCTACTACTCAAGTAGCTCTCTTTATCTCTGGGAAAGATATAAACTGTCACTTAAAACCCTTTACTGCACTAAGTAGCACAATGAATCGAGTACCAGATCTGGAGTCAGGAGGAACTGAGTTATAATTGTAACTTACTAGCTGTGTGATCCTGGACTTAACTTCTACTAGCCATCTGTAAGAGGAATCTTATCTCTAAGAAGCAAGTAGATGGTACAATGGATAGAGCACTGGGCTTAGAGTGAGGAAAAACTGAATTTGTATCTGAACTCATATACCTAGTCAATTCACTTAAATCTTATTTGCCTCAGTTTCTCATTTGTAAAATATGAAAACATGGGAGAAGGAAATGGCAACCCATTCCAATATCTTTGGCAAGAACCCCAGGGACATAGAGCTATGAATAGTCAGAAGTTAATGAATAACTGAACAACATTATTTGTAAATTGAGAATAATAATAGTATCCTTATGAGGATCAAATGATTTAACATATGTAAATCACTTTACAAACCTTAAAGTGATATATAAATTTTATTATTATTATTCAGAATTTTAATCTTATTAGAGTTTTTTCTCTTCGTAGACTGATTACCCATTATTTCTCTCCCATCTTTTATATCTTCCTTCCATAGTACTCCCGTCTAACCATCTTCTTTGTTTTGCCCTGTAACCAATATTCTATGCCTCACCTTTGTGCTTTTATAGACTGGCTCAATTTCTTAATGGTTTCCCTCTTCACCTAAGCCTTTTGGAACCTGAGATCCCTTTAAAGCTCCACTTTAGGATGATTTATCAGAAGGCATTTTCTGATTCTTCCGTTTTTAGTGCCCTTTTTTCAAAATACTTTATTTATATTGTATTCAATTATCTGTGTCCATGTTACACCTCCATCACCCCTCACATTAGAATGTAAATTTTTTGGGTGCAGGGATTGTTTTGTTTTTGACTATTTATTGACCAAATCTAGGTTTGATATCATATAGAAGCTTACCCATAGTTAAGTTATTAAATTGAAATTGGTTGAGAGCAAAATAGAGGAAGCTGATAATCATTGGCCTAAGACTCCTAAGGCATTTAGTAAATAATGTATGCTATTGAAAATTTCCTGCCTCCATTGATATTTTCAAGTGCATTCCTTTTTTTTTTAATATTTTATTTTATTTTATAATAACTTTATATTGACAGAACCCAAGCCAGGGTAATTTGTTTTTACAACATTATCCCTTGCACTCGCTTCTATTCCGATTTTTCCCCTCCCCCCCCCACCCTCTCCCCTAGATGGCAAGCAGTCCTATATGTTAGATATGTTGCAGTATATCCTAGATACAATATATGTTTGCAGAACCGAACAGTTCTCTTGTTGAACAGGGAGAATTGGATTCAGAAGGTAAAAATAACCCGGGAAGAAAAACAAAAATGCAAATAGTTCACATTCCTTTCCCAGTGTTCTTTCTTTGGATGTAGGTGCTTCTGTCCATCATTTATCGATTGAAACTGAGTTAGGTCTCTTTGTCAAAGAAATCCACTTCCATCAGAATACATCCTCATACAATATCGTTGTCGAAGTGTATAATGATCTCCTGGTTCTGCTCATTTCACTTAGTATCAGTTCATATAAGTCTCTCCAAGCCTCTCTGTATTCATCCTGCTGGTCATTTCTTACAGAACAATGATATTCCACAACATTCATATACCACAATTTACCCAGCCATTCTCCAATTGATGGGCATCCATTCAATTTCCAGTTTCTAGCCACTACAAATAGGGCTGCCACAAACATTTTGGCACATACAAGTCCCTTTCCCTTCTTTAGTATTTCTTTGGGATATAAGCCCAATAGAAACACTGCTGGATCAAAGGGTATGCATAATTTGATAACTTTTTGGGCATAATTCCAGATTGCTCTCCAGAATGGTTGGATTCGTTCACAACTCCACCAACAATGCATCAGTGTCCCAGTTTTCCTGCATCCCCTCCAACAGTGCATTCCTTTTTAAAAAAAAAAATTATTTAATATTTTTCCAGTTAATTTTTTTTAAATTATAACTCTTTATTTTCAAAACATATACAAAGATAGCTTTCAACATTCACCCTTGTGAAACCTTGTGTTTCAAATTTTTCTCCCTCCCTTGCACCCACCCCCTCCCCTAAACAGCAAGTAATCCAATATATGTTAAACATATGAAATTCTTCTTTAACATTTCCACAATTATCATGTTGCACAAGAAAAATCAGATCAAAAAGGAAAAAGAAAAAAAAAAAGCAAGCAAACAACAACCAAAAGTTGAAAATGCTATATTGTGATCCACAATCAGTTCCCATGGTCCTCTTTCTGAATGCAGATGGCTCTCTCCATCACAAGTCTATTGGAACTGGACTGAATCACCTCACCATGGAAAAAAAGCCACATCCATCAGAGTTGATCGTATAATTTTGTTGCTGTATAAAATATCCTCTTGGTTCTACTCACTTCACTTAGCATCAGTTCATGTAAGTCTCTCTAGACCTTTCTGAAATCATCCTGTTGATCATTTCTTATAGCAATAATATCCCATTACATTCATATACCATAACTTATTCAGCCATTTCCCAATTGTTGGGCATCCATTCTGTTTCCAGTTCCTTGCCCCTACAAAAAGGACTGCTATAAACATTTCTGTACATGTTGGTCCTTTCTCCTTTCTTATGAGTTCTTTGGGATACAGACCCAGTAGGGATACTGCTGGATCAAAGGGTATATACAGTTTGATAGCCCTTTGGGCATAGCTTCAAATTTCTCTCCAGAATGATTTAATCAGTTCACAACTCTACCAGCAATTTATTAGTCTTCTAGTGCATTCCTTTGCACTGGATTTCATCATGGCCCCAGCAAACATCACCTTATCAATACTCTCTGTAATTTCTGTTGCTTTGACTAGATGGGGTAGAGGGTAGAACAAAGAACTCCTCTGAAAACATCTATTTAAAGGAAGCTCTCAAGCCAGCAATCTCTTCATTTTCCATTGCTCTTTTGAAATGAATTCCACCAAGTCTAGCACTAGGTATTTTCCTCCCAGCTCCTTTTTCAATGAACTTTTGCTTGTTGTCTTTCCATATCAGATTGTGAGCTCCCTGAGAACAGGGACCCATTTTATTTCCTTGTACATTTAGTCCTCAGCATTTAACAGTGTCTGGTATATGACAGGTGCTTAATTGTTTAATGATTGACTATTTCTTGATAGTTCATACAATACTAAGGAAGTTTTGCAGCCCAAATGGTTGAGTAAGTGTATATTGTAAGGACATTATGCTCTGAAAGAAGACTACTGAAATTAGGAATAAGGCAAATTACCTAAAGATAATTAACTTCAAACCAATTTACCTCCTGTTCCCAACTCTTTGACTTTTAAGCAAATGTTCACATTCTTAAGGATGATACAAGAATTTAGAACTATAAGTGAACTAAGCATTCATCTAGTTCAACCCCCTTATTTTATTGATGAGAAACTGAGACCCAGAGAGATAAAAAAAAAAAAACTAGTTATAGTTACAAAAAGTGTGAATAACCTTGATAATGTGATGCCTATAGCCAGTTTTGACTGATAAGTTAAAGGTGAACATTTGGAGAAAAGCAAAGATGAGTTCATGAAAAAAAGTAGGAAGGTAAGAAAGAATCAAATGGCACTTTTTGCATGTTGGGGAAAACCAAAAAATCCTGGATCACTAGGGAAAAGACTATAACACATTTTACAAGTCATGACTCTGGAATTCTTTTCTAGTTAGAGAACTGGTTTTCTCACTCCATATTTGTAAAGTCACTGAGTGATACAGTAGATAGCCTGCTAGACTTAGAATCCCAAATTCAAATTCTGACTTAGATATTTTATTAGCTGTGATACCCTGAAAAAATAACTTTACTATCTGCCTCTGTTTTTTCATCTCTAAAATGAGGATAATAATTGCATCTACCTTCCTAAGGGTATAGCGAAGCTCAAACAAAATAACCTATGTAAAACACTTTGTAAAACTTAAAGAGCTATATAAATGCTAGTTAATATACTGTTGTTGTTCTTATAATTAATTACTGTGCCCATGGCACAAAAGCACTAGAATTCCTGAATGTTGTAAGAAGAAATATTTCACACTATGAAAGACTGCTTAGGGCATTCATAAATAATCATAATTGTCCAGAATCTCTAGAGAAAGTTCTGGAGGTCATGGGGAAACACCTTGGGCATATATTCAGGAAGTTATAAATTTTAGAGACATTGGTAATTGTAGTACCTAAGCCCCTCAACATACAAATGAGAGAATTGAAAACCAAAGAGCATCCTTATTTAAGGTCAAGAAACGCCTTGCTGGCAGATACAAGATGAGAACCCAGGTTTCTTAACTTTTTGGTGACTAGTCTTTCTACTATATCACTTTGCTGTTGCTTGTGTCTAAAGAAATGAGTATTTCAAGAGATTTGTGATTTCATTCAAGTACTCCCCTTCAGTCAATGTAGATCACAACTGGCAATAAGCCTGTGGCTCTACAGCCTATCCAGATCTTGTCTCAATCTTCCTATAAATTTTCCCTTAAGAACCTCCCTAAAGCATTGAAATCTTCTTCTTCTTCTAGATCTTATAGCAATGCAGGATAAAGTTTGAATGGTCTTAAAATGAATATCTCATTTTAAAGAGATTCTTTTTAAAGTACAAATTGCTTTAGATTACTGGGGTCAAACTTGAATAGAACCAGAGGCCACTAATCTATACATAAGGACTCTTTCTGACTGAATATTGACTTATTTTTTAAATTACCTCTATTTTATTGTATTTTTATTTATTTTGTTATATATTTTCTAAATACATTTTAATCTGATTTGGGCCACACTCTGGAGTGTTGTGGTCATACATGATCAACCATCACACACTTGACAACTCTGGTCTATATGGCATCTGACTTTCATTTCAATTCTAAAATTCTAACATTTCTATGCTTCTAGCTTCATTCAGGAGGGGAAGATCAACTATCATATTTGTTGTTTCTAAATCATCCAACTTGGTTTATAGGAGCCTCCTTACAAATCCAAACACAAATATAGTTTGGGTGTTAGTGGGGGCTTTTTTTGTTTAAACAGATATTTTAGAAAAATTTACTGCTGGGCTGACAGCCACAGCTGGCTTATCCCTGGGCAACAGCCCTTCTTAAGTTCCCTGAATTACAAGACTGCATTCTCCAATCAATTATTAGGTAAGGCAGATAGTGTATCTATATTATGACAGGGAAAGTTAATTTACTAGTCTAAGGAAGAGGATGGGGGAAAACATAGTATTTGCATTTATTCATCTTTTACTTGTCTTTTAAATATATATATATATATATTTAATGCAGCTACAAAATTGGTGGAAAATTGTTAAGGACCATGCCTAAGTGAAGGGGCAGGTCAATTCTCCAAGAGCTTCCACAGCTGTGAATCATAACACTTGAAGAAGTTGCAAAGCAGTCTTTACTGACACAGGTGTTGCTTGTGGATTGGGAATGAAATAAATCAGCAAGGGGGAAGAGGAGAGAGGTCAGACAATGCAATTGCCTTTCAGTCTCCTTGTATCATCATCATACAATCACATGAAGAGATCTATTCTACAGCTCTGAGGTAAACCTCCAGTAGCCATTGGCAGGTGACTCTAGTATTATAACAGAAAATCATATTTAAAAAAAAAAAAGACTCTCAAAATGATAATTTATATGCAAAAATTTTACTTTAAGAAACTCATGACAATCTTAAATGTTTAAATCTATTAAGTCTTTTCAACAACCCTTTGAAGGATAAATGTATTTAATTTATGTATTTACATACATATATATATATATATATATATATATAATACATAAATGTGGGGGGTCAAATTAAATAAGAATGATAGCTCTTGTTATTAGATACTAGAATGGTAGTTTGTTCAATTCAATTTGACAAATTATTTCAGCACCTACTAGTTTTATTCCTTCCTTCTTAACTGTGCTTCTGACTTTGTACAGGGCCAACCTGTACAAGGTATCTTCTCATCATGAAACTTACCTTAGCACCAAATAATTCTTTATTCTGCCAGCTCCCTTCTCTCATTGATGAGTTCCTTCTAGGAATGTCCATTTTGGATATGGGCCTAGATCAGCTGTAATTCAGTTCCCTCCTGGCTGTGCTTTTGACTCTACAGACTTAGCTACCTTACATCCAATGTGGATACATGATATCTCCCTACCTTCTACATTTTCCTTTTATGCAAGGACCATTTTTCTCTTTGCTTGTATTTGTACCCCCATTACTAAGCATAGTGCCTGGCACCTAATAAACACTTAATAAAATGTTTGTTATTTACCTGACTAGATAAAGTACCCAATACAAGGAGCAAAGTATATGTAAAGATGAAAGGATATATAGATTCTGCCTTCAGAAAGCTTACAATTTTGAAAAGGAGTAATATAAATGCATTGATAATTGTAACATATTATATAATTGAACAGGAGAATTCTGAAATGGCATGACAGATTCAATTAGGAAGAGAAAATCTGTAACAGCAGAGGGTTACACAAAGCTTCAGGAGAGATAGTAATATTTGATTTAGGATTTGAAGAAAGGAAAATATTTCAATTAGGGAAAATGTGTAAAGAAACTATTTCAGATATGGGTGACATCATCAAGTCCGAAAGTTAGTAAAGGGCGGAATAAGGATAAGCCAAGAAAAACTAATAATATAAAAAGAAGCAATATGCAGTAAGCCTAAAAGACAGTTTTTGTCCTTTGGATGGACTAATTGTGAGACAAAGTCATAATTAGAGTGGGAGTCATCATGGTTTTACCCCAAGATACCAAAATTTTAAAAGCACCAATTATACTAATACAACTTAAACAGTTGGAAACTATTTAATATGTAGTTTAATATGTAGCACTAATTAAAGTAATTAAATAACTAATTATTTATGAATTAAATAAAGAAAAACATTCCAGATGGTGTACTGATTCCTCACACCTCTGGAAATCTCATCTCCAGACATCTTCAGGTTTGGCATGTTCTCTCCCCACATGGTTTCTCAAAATTTTCTTGAATTTCTTTCCCTCATTGTCTTATCCTACTTGTTTATTTGATTTTTTCCTTTTAAAAGTTGGTTACATTTTGTGGCACTTGTCTCAGTGTTGGAATTTCTAGCTGTATATTTTCTGTGTAATGTGAAACTTGGAGATGTGGGTAAAACAAAGGAATGAAAACCAAAGTCACTCCCAGTATCCCCTCTTTGCAAACTCTCAATATTAGACCACCTTAAGGAACTCTGAAATCACACACACACACACACACACACACACACACACACACACACACACACACACACACACAAATTTTGCACAAAAAATTCAGTTAATAATTAAAGTTTTCAAGAAAACTATAAATAAAATAAACAACAATATAGACAACAAATAACACTGAAGAAAACAAGATGTCTATAAAATTGTAGAAATCACAGAAAAGAGAAGGTTGAATTTGGAATTCTAAAATATAGAAAGGTAAGAAAATTTGTCAGAAGAAAAGCAAAAGAGAAAAAGAACTAAGCATCAATATATGAATTTCATTATTGATCTTCAAAAGAAGATAATCAAAAACATATGGAAAAGATTTCCCAGAAAAACACAATTTATTAAAAATAATAACTACCATACTATAGCAAAACACTTGAAAAATTCTCTAAAGTTTCACAAACAGATGACAAATACGAAATGATTTGATTGACAAGAGAGAAAAGTCCAAGTTGAATACTCCAAACCAGTATTTCAATTTTAGAATTTTATTATGAGTGAACAAATTTTGGGCTAGGCTGTGTATTGGATAGAGCCAAAAGACAGGAAGACACAAGTTCAAGTGTTCTCTCAGATATAAGCTCTGTGACCCTGCACAAGTTATTTAACATTGTTTGCCTCAGTTTTCTCTTCCATAAAATGTGCTGAAGAAGGAAATGGCACGCCATTTCAATATTTTTGCCAAGAAAACCCCAAATGGGGTCACAAAGAGTTGAACCTGACTGAAACAACTGCACATTAGTAAGAACAAATGTAAGAAGCCAAGAAGGTTGAAGAAAAATCAGTTTGTATATTCAAAGACATTTCCGTAGCATAAGAAAGTAGAAGAGAAAATATTCCAAAAAAAAAAAAAAAAAAAAAAAAACAAGGTGATTAAATTCACTTCAAAACAAACAAACAAATATATCCTGAAAAGTTGAACTTAAAATTCTGTGTGATAAAAATGATGAACATTTATTAAAAATTAAAATCAGCTGAGCCATTCACAAATAAAATTAATGATTAGCAAAACATCTGATTTGCAAATATAGCAAGAAATGAGAAACACAAGAGACTTTAATAGTTATCAAGAAAAGAGTAAATGAGGAATTTTTTTTCATGTTTTTGAGTCAAGACAAGGCTGTTGTTTTTGTTATTGTACTGTTTCAAGTTTGATCAAGGATAAATAAAGAACAAAAAGTGACCACAATGGACAAAAGGATTTAAAGAGCTAAAGATTTAAGGAGAATGAGAATAATTAAAAGGGAAAGTATAATAGAATTAATATTCTATGCACTAAAATCTGTAAGCCCCATTTAAAGAAATCAATTTTTAAAGTATGAAATAATATAGAAGGAAGTCATTTGAACATAGAAGGGGGAAGCAAGAACTAGAGGGAAAGAGATTTATTCTCACCTATTCATTATTGAAAATCAACATGATAATTTTCTTGGTTTCCACAGTCATAGAATTCTGAAGAGATTAAGGTTAAAATGGAGTGAAGGGAAGAGTCATAGGGAAACATAGAAGGATTGGGGAGTGAGTTTCATTCTAGGTGGAGAAAGATAGACTTGACATTGAAGTGCATTTGCCCAGGGGATAAAGAGAGGGTCCTCATAACTGGGTTTGTGTGGGGGTAATTGGAACCTTAAACAAATAACTTCTCTGACCAAATGCCAAGTTTCATATAACCACAAAAGCAAAATGAAACAAAATAAAGCAAAGGGGAAAAAATGATGGTATGAGACAGTAGAGGTGACACCTACAAAGAGGGAACTCAACTTTTGCCATTTCTTTCATGAAAGGACATAGAATTTATATATTAAAAAAAAAAAAACTGGAGAGGCTGTAAGAAAAACAGATTTACTAAAATACTGCTGGAGAAACTGTGAATTGATGCAAGTGCTCTGGAGAAACATGTTGAAATTATGTAAGAAAAGCCATTAACTCTTCATACCCTTTAAACCAGAAATCCCTCTATTTCATATATATATATCCCAAATTATATAAAAGACAAAATAAAATAACCCAGATAAGCCCAAATATTCATAGAAGCACAGAAAAATAAATTGGAAACTAAGTTAGCATCCACTGATTGAAGAATACCTAGGCAAACTGGGCTATCAAGGCACCTTACTCTAGGTGTATGACCACCCAATCTTTTTGAGTCACTCATTGTCCTTAAACATGCATTTTTTGCAACTTGGTCTCACTTAAAACCAATTCACAGGCCAGTCAAGATAACACTCCATATCATTGGTCTTTTTAAAAACAAAGGATGAACAATAACACTCAATTTCTTATAACAATTCACCCTAAATTCTGCAGCTTGCATTCACCTAATACATATCTTTCTACTGCCATTTTCAACCCTCCAGTTTCAATTCTTTTGCAACTGTGGCATTAAGTGACTCAGCCATATAGCAGCTCCAGAATAACACTCATGTTAAATAAAAGGGGATTACTTTGTAGTAATAAATATTTGGGGGTTATGGAAAAGGCTGTATGTTTCTCCAAATTAGTCTAGTTCACTTTTCTCTTTTCAATCGAAGTTGAGTTTACTATTCATTTTCAGTGCTTTCCAATAAATATGTATTAGATACATATTGGATATATAAATACAACTAAATCAACAGCCTAACCAAATACATATTATAATCTAGTCAATACTAGGGAAGGAGGGAAAGAGGATGCTGCCATTTTCAACATTTTCTAAATAGTTCTCCAATAGTAATCGCTAGCAATACAATAGAGAAAATTCTTTGTTGAGGTGAGAAAAAACTTGGCTTGCCTTGGAAGGCATTGAAAAACATCACTAAAGAATATCTGAATTGTCTTCCTTTGTTATTCAACGAAAGTGTAGGCAACTGACTCTTTTGCACGGTTTGGACCTAGTTTTGCCGGGAGAAATGGGATTGAAGGAAATTTTTTCAAATCCTCCTCTAGTCAAGTACTGGAGTGTGGTAGCAGTTAAGAGTGCTGGGCTTAGAATCAGGAAGAAATGAGTTGTGAAAGCCACTTAACATCTGTTTGCCACAATTTCCTCAACTATCAAATGGAGGTAATGATAGCACCTTCTTTTCAGGATTTTTTTGTGAGTATAAAATAAGAAAATATTTGTTCTTAGCACAGTGCTTGGCAGATAGTAGATACTATATTGTTGCTATTGAATCACTTCAGTGAATAGCAATAACAATAGTTGTTTCAGTCATATCCATCTCTTCGTGACACTATTTGGAGTTTTCTTGGCAAAGAGACTCTAGTACTTAGCTATTTCCTTTTCAGCTCATTTTACAGATGAGGGAACTGAGGCAAATAGATTTAAGAGATTCACTCAGAGTCATACAGCTGATGTCTGAGGTCACATTTGCACTCAGGAAGATGAGTCTTTCTGTCTCTAGGCCTAACACTCAATCTGTGCCACCTAGTTGACTATTAGGTACTATATTAATACTTATTCCTTCCTTGCCTCTGCCAGTTCCAGGTGCCTATAATTCTTTAGATGAGTAGTTCTTGAATCAAGGGTCTGTGAACTTCTATTTTTAATACTGTGAAAAAAAGGTATTTCAATTTAGTTGGTTTCCTTTGTAATTATGTGTGTCATTTTATGTATTTATATATATTATTCACAGAAAAAGCTTCACTAGAATACCAAATGACTCTTTGACACATAAACAGGTTAAAAAAACAAAAACAACAAATCTCTGCCACAGAACTAAGACTCAGAATGACTCCTCTTTTTGCACTAGTCAGGGAATTTAGGAACAAAACCAAACCATTATTAGGGGGAAAGATTTGCCAACTAAATAACACAAAAAGACGGCTCAACTTGGCTTTGTATTGAATGAAGTGGATATCTGCATGAGTGTGAGTGTACAGGATTTCCTCCTATAATTGTTTACAATGTACTTCCCCCTGAAGCAGACTTTTCCTGCTGTCATAGAGAGGACAGCAGAGTTTTAAAAATGGCCAGTATTCCCTACTGAGAGAAAAGAAAAATTCCTCTAAATATATCCACCCAACAAGAAAAATCTCTAACACTGTTGAAGTGGATATGGATAAAGGAGAGCTGACCATAAACTCCCTTAAAACCAGACCTTCTTAGTTGGACTGAACAATGCATAACAGGCTCCAAATGCTGTAAACAAAATTCTAATTTAATCTGCCATTCCTGAAATTCCCCTCCTCCCACATCCAAGATAACAGAATTTACTGATTGAGAAACTCTATTCTTTTGTTTGCCCCCAAAGGTTTATAGCTGTATTTAAAACACTTTGCAAGTGCCATATAAATGTCACTATTACTGTTACTACAACAGTTACAGCAGAAGTTGCACAAATTTCAGGCTTGAAATCTTTCAACATACTTTTAAAAAATAGTAAAGTGTATAAGGCATCCTGACAACCAAAATACATATAAAAGATAGAGGGGATGATGGGGGAGAGGTCATGATATGGGAACATACGAGTTGTGTCTTCAGATGTTTTGTTAAGAAAAAAAAAAAGAATAGAATTGAACATAACAGCAGGAAGCTGGAATGACTGCTTTATTGGTGGCAATGTGCATGCCTGTTGAGATTAACCCTCTTAGTCCCCCAAGTAACAAATCACTGATCCTGTAAACTGATAATGAGTTACAATGTGACTCCTTAAATTTACAACCCATTACCAAAAAAGCAGGAAAAACAAAACCACTGAAGTTGAAATACAGTCTAAGCCATTTATTGTGTTGTACATGTGCAAGTTTTCCTAAGTACTTAAATCTTTGGTGAGATTCCCAGACAAATGATGCTCTCTTTGGATGTACTAGCGCTAAACTAGGAATAGAAAATTTAGAAAGAATCAAACATGAAAGTACAGCAAGAGATCAGATAAGAAAGGGGGAACAGACCAAGGGAAAAGAGAAAGTTGAAGGCTTTTGCCACCTGTCAGTCATATTCATTTCTTAATTACAGAGAGAACACTAGCACAAGACATATGATTTCATCACCATGGGAAACTGCCTGTGTGGAAAGTCTATCTGCTGATGCATGGGGCCAATTTCTCTATAACTCATAGTCTTAGAAAATTGGAGCAACTAAAGTGGTCACTTGGATCCTATGGATCTATGGTCCTATGGTCGCACAGAAATACTTATTGCAGGCAAGATTTGAGCACAGGTCTTCCTGACACTAAGGCTCATTTTCTGTCTACTCAACAAGCATGCTAGTAGTAAGTGTCTGATACTCATTTCAACTCAATATTCTTGAGGGCTAGGGCCAGGACTCTATGCACTGTGCTAACTGTCTCCAGCAGATTTAACCTCATTTTAGTGATTACTCTAGAACTCTTAGGATGCTGCTGTTAAGTGAATTTTGATGGCTCTTTCTAAAAAATGTATGTGTGGTTATGTGTGTGTAAGAGACAGAGACAAAGAAAGAAACAGAATCAGAGACAGAAACAGACAGAGACAGAGACAGAGAGAGAAATGGAAACAGAAACACATACACAGAGAGAGAGAGAGAGAGAGAGAGAGGAGAGAGAGAGAGAGAGAGAGAGAGAGAGAGAGAGAGAGAGAGAGCCAGCGCCAGCGCCAGCGCCTTAATTGCTAGAAATTAGCAAATACTTTTGAGATAAAAGCACAGAGCATTCAGGTGTTGGGCTTCAGTAAATAATTTCATTTAACCTTGAAAGAGTAGAACTTTATCTCCAAGATATGACTCAGTTGATAATAGTTTTTAACCTTTCATGAAAAGAGTGTTCACTTGTTTATTTTAAATAGCCATAATTATCATAATGAGTCTTTACATTTCAAGAATAGCTTTCATCTAAGGATCCCAGAGCAATTTCCAAACAGCAATTAGCCAAGCCACTATGTTTTCAATATAATAGTATAAATGGGTCAAGCTCTGCTCTATGATATTTATCCTTAATGACTTGTCCAAGGCTACAAAGTGATCAGCGACAAACTAAGAGAAGAACCCAAGGAACAGACCAAGAGAAAGAGACTTTAAGGCTTTTACTCCCTGTCAGTCATATCAATTTCCATGATTATAGAGAAAACAGGACATATAATTTCATTACCAAATGAAACTCTAAGTATGGATAGTCTATCCACCAATGTAAAGTACCAATTTCTTTGTACCTTACAATTTTAGAAAACTGGGGACTAAAGTGATTTGCCTACTGTCACATGGACATATTTGACAAAGGAAAGACTTTATTCCAAAGCTTGCTGACTCTAAAGCGCACCCTCTATTTACTACACAAGCATGACCCTCCAACATCAGCGGTTGTGTGTGTGTGTGTGTGTGTGTGTGTGTGTGTGTATACACATATACACACTACTTGCCTACCCACCTATCAACCATCTATCTATAGATGTTTAAGTCTCCTCCTTCTTGGTGACATTGCCAAAACTGTGTCTTTAACCATTGTACTTAGTTAACAGAAGGACTGATAATTCCTTAAGATTTTTTGAACCTGTGACTGCCTGTCTTTAAGTTCTATCACTGGGAGAAGAACTACCACTTCTCACAAAATTTTGTGCTTTGTTCTACCACCTTCCTTTTTGTCTTCCCAAGTTTCTGCTCCCATTAATTACTGCTCTTCACAGCTAAAGAACTGTTGGCCAATGACCATCCTTAATGCTAATGCCTTGCCTCTTAGATTATCTCTAATTTAATGCTGTATATATAGTTTCTATACATATTTATTTGCCTGGTGTCTCCCCCATTAGCCTGCAAGTTTCTTGGGAGAAGGAGCTGTTTCTGTCTTTGTATCCCAAGAGCTTAATACAGTCCCTGGTATATAGTAGGCATAAAAAATGCTTATTGGATTCACTTTGCATCATTTCTTTCAGCATCTTTTTGAAATACCAGAAGCATTCTAATACAGAAATCATCCCCATTTAAGAATTTAAGTTATACCTACTCCCATCAACACTCAGTATTCCAGACTATCTTTTTGCTTCTCTCCTTCTCCTAAGTATTCCTAATTCATGGTACTTTGTGGTATTCCACCCTGTTGATTCTGTGTCTTGATCTCATCTTGAAAGTTCCTGTGAACAAATCTGAAAAGCAAACAAATAAAAACCAAAGCCCTCACACTAAAGTGTTGATTCCAAGACCTTATCATCAACTGCCTCACCAACATCTCCATGTGGATAACTAGTAGACATCTCAAATTCAAAGTGTCCAGAAGAGAATTCATTATACTCTCTAAACTCTCTCAATTCTGCTTATACCACTATTATTCTAGTCACCAAAAACATGTTATGTCCTGTGGACATCATGAACTCAACATATCCAGAACTAATTCATTCTGTTTTACAAAAAAAAAAAAAAGAAAAAACTCCCCCTCTTTTGAATTTCCCTGTCAACATCAAGGGCATCTCCATCTTCCCAGTAATCCAGAATAACAACTTTGATGTCATCCTTACCTTTCCTTTTATCTCATGCCACATATCTAATCATGACTTTACTGTCTTTATAACATCTCTAGTATATCTCTCCTTTTTTCCTTTGACATAGCTACCACACAGCTACAAACTTCATTCCCTCATATATGGTCTTTTTCCAATAGTTTTCTGTCTTCACTCTGTTTCATCTTCTACTTGGTTGTCAAGGGGATCTTTAGGATCCTTCCTAAAGCACAGGTCTGACTATGTAACTCTCCTACTCACATTCTAGTGATTTTTCTATTACCTAGATGATCAAATAAAAAAAAAAAAAACCTTTACAACCTGTAACTGTCCTACTTTTTCAGTCTTCTCACCATATTCAATCAGAGAATGATACTGAAAGAAATATATAACAAAGAAAGATATAACAAACAAAATTTTTTCCCATTTTTAAAGCTTACTGATATATTTAACTTTTATATTAAAAACATTTATAGATTACCATATAATGTGGTAGGTCCTTTGTAACAAAGTAAAACAGTTAAGAAAAATAATAATACAGTAATCTATTTTGAAAGTGCATGCAGTATCCCACTTATCCCACTCTCACCTCTCCATTTAAAAAAATAAATAGATGTTTATTATTACTCTCTCCCTTTTACTTCATACCACACTAGGAAAAAAGAAAAAAAAAGTCTCATGATAAATATTATCTAATTAAGGAAAAAAATTTCCTCAATGACTACATCCAAAATTATATATTTCATTATGCACCTTAAATGCTTCATTTGTTTGACATGGATAGAATGTTTCTTTTTTTTAATTTTAATTTAATTTAATTTTATAATAACTTTTTATTGACAGAACCCATGCCAGGGTAATTTTTTTTTTTACAACATTATCCCTTGCACTTGCTTCTGTTCTGATTTTTCCCCTCCTTCCCCCCACCCTCTCCCCTAGATGGCAAGCAGTCCTATATATATTACATATGTTGCAGTATATCCTAGATACAATATATATTTGCAGAACCGAACAGTTCTCTTGTTGCACAGGGAGAATTGGATTCAGAAGGTAAAAATAACCCGGGAAGAAAAACAAAAATGCAAATAGTTCACATTCATTTCCCAGTGTTCTTTCTTTGGATGTAGCTGCTTCTGTCCATCATTTATCAGTTGAAACTGAGTTAGGTCTCTTTGTCAAAGAAAATGGATAGAATGTTTCATCGCTGGTCTTTTGGAATAAAAAATAATCATCATATATTGGTCACAATTTTTATAACTTTCAAAGCTGATTCCATCTTTAGTGTTGTTATTACTGCATAAATAATCCTCCTGGTTCTGTTTATTTAATTCCACAAAAGTTTTTAAGAGCACTCAAAATTGTTCATTTGTAAATATAGTATAAATTATCTTTCTGCTTCTGTTAACTTCACTCTGCATCAGTTCATAAGTTTTTTTTTTTTCCAACATCTCTTTGAAATCATCTCTTTCCTCATTGCCTTGAATACTATGGAATCCCAAGCCATTCATATACTAAGACATTATTAAATTAATATATTGCAATAAAATATGAATATTCTTAAGTGAAAGTAGGATTTCTTTTTTTTTCCCCTAGGCAATAGAAATCAATAAAAGAGTAAGCAGGACAATGTCATAACCAAACATTAGGAAGACTATTTTGGCAATTCCATAAAAAAACTGAATTAACAGGGAAAAGCTACCATGTTACCATGAGAGTAAAGGTGTTTGCCATGGATATTTTTATGTGCATATGTCACTTTGGCATCTTTATTTACTTTACAATTAATTATGTTTAAAAAATCACAGGGAAAGGCCAATTGGTGTCACAAGAAAATGTGTCCAGTTTTCGTTCTAGAGAAAAAGAACTTTCAAAATATGGCGTTTGTTTTTTAAAAGAGAGTGACAGAAACAGAAAAAGAGAGACACACAGGGGAAGAGAATTGCAGCCTTAATTCCACTTGTAAAAACAGAAACATCATGTAACCTTGAGACCACAGCCTATCTCAGCAGTAGATCCCAAAGATGCTTTGGTCCAAATATTAACATTTGAATCACAGACTGTTAAGCCCATTATGGTCCTCACTGTGGTTCTTGCCTGAAATTATCAATTACATAGTCCAAAATACAAACCCACCAGAAAACATTTTCAATCAAACACAAAATCTATTAGCTTCCTTCATCAGAGCAAATATTTTCCCAATTTTAATAACACCATTATGAACAACAACCATTTTTATAGAGGCTATTTACAATGTTTAGGAAGTGTTCAGAGCCTCGTTTAATAACGCATTAGCACTTAGCCAGCTGTAGTACTGGTGACAGTCACCAATTAATAGAAATACCTCTAATAAACTATGTAACCTCTTTCTCATGACATATATGGAAATGGGTTATTATTATCCTAACTGAAATTATATTCTCAACAGATACATATTGAAAACATCAACAATGTACTTTGATATTTCAAAAAAAGGTTTAAAAGGTTTGAGTTTGTGTATATTTGTTTAATCTCAGATTAAATCATATATTTTGCTTAGGTAGAAAGAATCTTGGTACTATGGAAAGAATACTGAACTCAAAGAGAGAAGACCCAGGTTTTAGTCTTTGCTTTTTATTTTTTAATATCTTATTTTTTCTGATTGTATGTAAAAATAATTTCATTTTTTAAAATTTTGAGTTTTTAATTCTCTTCCTTCTCACTCTTCTTACCCCTCCTTGAGAAGTCTAGCAATTTGACAGAGATTATTCAACTCCAGTCATGCAAAGCATATTTCCATATTAGTCATCTTATGAAAGAAAACAGAGCCCTCCCCCCCAAAATAAAAAAAAAAATTAAGTATGCTTCCATCTGCATTCAAACTCCATCAGTTATTTTTCTGGAGGTAGACAATATTTTTCATTATGAATTCTTTGAAACTGTCTTAGATTATTGTAGTACTGAGAGTAGCTAGTTGATCACACAATATTGCTGTTATTATGTTCTTCAGGTTCTGCTCACTTCACTCTTCATCAGTTCATGAAAGTCATGAAAGCATTTTGCTCATCATTTCTTAGAGCACAATGGCATTCTATCACAATCATATGCCACAATAGCCACTACCCAATTGATGGCATCCCTTACATTTTCAAATCTTTGCCACCACAAAAAAAGCACCAAAAATATTTTTGGTACCTATATGTTCTTTTCCTTATTACTTTTTAAAACTCTTTTTGGGATACAGATATCTACTAGATAGTAGTAGACCAGCTAATGATGGATTAAAGGTTATGCACACTTTTATAGGTTTGGAGGCATAGTTCCAAATGTTCTCCAGAATGCTGAGATCAGTTCACAGCTCCTCCAATACTGCATTATTGTCCCTCTTTTTCCACATCCTCTCTAATATTTGTCATTTTCCTTTTTTGCCATATTAGTCAGCCCAATAGGTATGAGTGGTACCTCAAAGTGGCTTTAATTTGTTTCTCTAATCAATAGTTATTTAGAGCATTTTTTCCCCATATGACTATAACTAGCTTTGATTTCTTTTTCTGAAAACTGCCTATTTATATACTTTGACCATTTATCAATTGAGGAATAACTTATACTTATGAATTTGATTCAGTTCTCTACATACTTGAGCAAAAAGCTCTTTATCAAAGAAAATTATTATAAAAAATTTCCTCCAGTTCTCTGCTTTCCAAATTTTGAAGGCATTGATTTTGTTTGTACAAAACCTTTTCAATTTAATGTAATCAGGATTATCCATATTATATCCCATAACACTATCTTTTATTTGGTTACAAATTCTTTCCTTATCCATAAATCTGACAGATAAACTATCCCATCCTTCCCTAATTTGTTTCTATCTTTATTTTTTTGCATACAGTGTGAAATTCTCCTAGTATTATGTTCTAGTTTTCATAGAAGTTTTTGTTAAATAGTGGGTTCTTATCCTAAAACTTTGCATCTTTGGGTTTAATAAACACCATATTACTATAGTCATTTACTATTGTGTGTTGTACACCTAATCTATATCACTGAAACACCATTTTATTTCTTAGCCAGTACCATATTGTTTTTACTCTTTGTAATGAAGCTTAAGATTTATTATTGCAAAGCTATCTTTCTTCGCATTTTAAAAAAATTGATTTCCTTGATGTTCTTGACCCTTTGTCCTCATAGATGAATTCTGTTATTATTTTTGTAGTTCTACAAAATATTTTTTGATAGTGTGGTATGGAACAGAATAAATATATTTAGGAAGAATTGTGATTTTTATTATATTGATTCAGTCTACCCATGGATAATTAACATTTTCTAGTTGTTCAGATCTGACTTTACAAATATGAAAAATATTTTGTAATTGTGTTCATATAATCCCCAGGTTTTTCATGTAAATATTTTATATTGTCTACAGTTATTTTAAAAGCAAATTCTCTTTCTCCTGCTGCTGGATTTTGCTCATGAGATATGTGGGTTTATTTTACATTCTGCAGCTTTACTAAAGTTGTTAATTATGTCAACTTTTCCTCTCTACCTAGTATGTTACTTTGAACCAGAATTTGATTTCTCTGAGCTTCAGTTCTCTTACTCATCTATAAAAGTAAGACTTTGTACTAGGACTCTCATTAATCCATCCACTTAAATCTAATTCAGTTGCATGTCATGGCATCACCTCCCTGATGTCATGATCCTTTTCTAGGACAAAGGGTAAATAACAAGCTCTGTGAGTAGAGCTGCTCTTAGACAATATAACTATTTTTCTTTTCTTTCTTTAATTCTTTCTTTTCTTTGTTTCTTCCTTTTTTTTTAATGTCATACCATTATCTGCTCTGCCCAAAGAAATGTAAATTTTGATCACTGAAATCTCCCAAAATAGCTTGGGGTTTACCTGCTAGATTTTTCTTTCTTAAATTCCTACCTTAAAGTCAAATAACTGATTCTCATTGTTTGGCTAACAATAGATCCTAATCCAAGTTCCAATTGGTCATTGTTTGGCCCCTGATTGACTGTTTTGGTGAAAAGCCTGAAGGTCTTCCCATACCAGACTGATTTTTGTAATAGGTAAAAAGAGACCATTCGTTGCTGCAATTCTTACCTAGCCGTAATTACTGAATGGGTGTTGCTTCAGTCAAACTGAGACCTGTTAAAAGCCTTAGTTTAAAAAGGCCAAGGTCTCCCATGCATTCAGAGTCATCTCCAATTATCCTGATCTAGCCATTGAACACAGATAGCTCTGGAGAAGACAATGAGGCTGGTGATTTTCATTTAAATTCAATTCATCTGTGTGCCATAGCATTACTTCCCAGATGTCATGATCCTCTTAGAGAACAAAGAAAAAACAGTCACCTTGAAACAGATTCTATACCAACTGTTCTGAATTCCAAAAAATTATACAATAACATCACTTCAATGAAAAATACTGCCAAAGATGTCCAAACTGGCAGTCACGTTAAAGATTCATTAGTTTGGTAGATTAGTGAAATGTTATAAATAAAATTAATCTAGAATTTTAGGCAAGCATATAACAAAGTTCTTATTGTTCTTGTTGTGGGATAGAGATACCATTGCAGTACATGGAATCAGAAAGAATTGAATAGCTAGATCCAAACAATTGTTATCAATGGTTTTATATCAATTTGGAAGGAGGTGCCTAGTAGGTAGCACTCTACTAGGGTGCTTGATAGATCTGTGCTTTGCTTAGTGATATTTTAAAATTTTTATCAATTCTTTAACAAAAGAATAGACGGTATATTCATTAAATAAAATGAGCACACAAAGCTGAGAGGATAGCCAACACAAAATGCAATGGTAAGAATCTAAGAATCCTTGATCAGACTAAAGAAGGTAACATTTAATAGAGATAATTGCAAAGGTCTGTTCAAAAAAATTACTTCACATGAGCTGTCCAAAGTGAAACAGTCTGCCTTCAGAGACAGTGAAGTGATTATTGGAGACCTTCTAGCAGATTTTGGGACCTTGGTGGTCATTTGGCCCAATATGCTTACTTTATATATAAAAAAAATAGTAACTGAGGTCTAGTGAGATGAAATGCCTTGCCAATGGTTACAAATATGGTAAACAACAGAGCCAAAATTCTAATTCAGTTCCTCTGAACTTAAGTTCAGTGCCTTTTCCATTGTATCACACAGCCTCTTCATTACTGTTGTAAAGGAATTTCTTACTCAGGTCCTGTATGGACTTTGAAGTTCTTTCAACTCATATATTATGAGTCAGTGATTTGATGCTTTGATTAAATGAGCCTGGGAGATAGAGAGACAGAGGATGTGAAACAACAGTAGGTCAATGCAACTTACTCTTATGGAGGAAGATAAGCCATCCATGGCTATGATTCACCTTTCTTCATAGTCTTTGTAGCTGAGTGGTCATTTCCCCTCATTGAAACATGGCCCATGTTCTCCCCCAGAGAGAACTGATGCTATTTCAGGGTAGATGGTGAAGGAGATAGTCATCTGTAAATAATGAGCAAACCTTTGAAACCCAACTATGCCTCTGGGGTGTAGTAATAAATGTCCCCATAGTGTAGGCATGCATAACATTCCTGCTTGCTCAGCTTACCATTGGAAAACAACATCCTTTCCTGAATAAGCAAGGGTACTTTCAGTCCTAACACCCTACTAACTTGCATTAGCACATATTAGAAATTTTCTGGTGCTAAAAGCCTCAAAAGAATAAAAGCTTCTCTAATCCTGACATCTTTAAGACAGATTTCCTTCTATTTCTTATTAACTGTCACAGAGCTGGGATGTAGAATGTAGAACACCTCTGGAGTCATCACTGTATTAGACTGTTTTCTGTCCTATTTTGACATTCTTTGAAAAGAATACTTTTAACTTCTTAGTGGAAAGAGTATTGGCCAACATGCTGTAAGCAATAATTCCTAATTTTCTCACTGACAACAAGTCACTTATTCTCCCTGAGTCTAAGTTCTTTCATATGAAAAATGAGGATAAAAAGATAATACTTACTCTGTCTTTTCAGGATCCATGTAAGGATAAAATGAGATAATGTATGTGAAAAAATTTTGAAAAATTATGAAAATCTAGTTTATACAAGTGTGCTGTTGTGTTATATTATTTATCATCCCTCTTTTAACATTTTTTTCCTTACCCTAAACAAAACATCTCTTATTAAGCCAACCATTTACAATTTTTAAAAATTGCTTTCTTTTATGAAAGATTTCTTTAAAAAAATATCACAAAGAAAGGAGATCACACAGACTAGAAGTCTAAGAAAACTAAGACTAGAAGTCAATAGACCAAGAGACCAGTATTTGAATCCTAAATCAGCCATTAAGTAGCTAGCTGTCCAATTCTAGGTAAATTTCTCACTCTATCAAGATCTGCTTCCTTATCTCTAAGTTGAGAGAATTGGAGTAAGTCATGTCCAAGTTCCCTTCCAGTTTTAATTTTTTTGGACCAGACTGATAATTTCACTGGAATGAAAAAGACTCTCAATCAATGGAGATGAATAACTGATCTACAAAATTATAGTCTTAGACAAGGTACCTTGGGTACCAAGTTGTTAAGAGACATGCCAGGATCACAGCCAGAATGTATCAGAGATAAGACATAAAATTCAGATCTTCTTGACTCCTAGACCAGCTCTCTATTATGCCATAGTTTTTTCAGAGATAACCAAAAAATGGAAAATGGAAATTGTATATATTTTATATAATATATAGATATATAATATTACTATATTATATATTATTATAATATGTATATGTTAGCTCTATATGTTATAATAAAGAACTGGAAAGGGATTTGGTAAATAGCTGAACAAATTATTTTATGAATATAATATAACATAGGAAATAATGAAAGGGACAGGTTCAGAGAGACCTGGGAAAACTTGTATAAAGCTATGCAAATTCAGTTAGCAGAACCAGCAAAACAATTTATTCAATAACTCTTAAGAGTGAAAACAAAAACTTTGAAAGATTTAAGAACTCAATTTAATGTAATGAACAAAAATTACTTCAGAAAATTGACAATGAAATACGCTTGCTATATCTTGGCGAAGAAGTGAGGGGCCACAGGTACAAAAGGAAATGTTTTCAGACACATTCAGTGTATGAATTTGCTTTACTAACTATATTTATACACTATACAGTAACTCCATCACTTGGATACAGTATACTCTCAATCACTTGTGTCAGATCTTGTCACTCTGAAATGTTGCCAAGATGAGATCAACTGGACATAGTCTGTTCTCTTATAAAAGGTACCCTGGTTTTTATATACAGTATACAAAGGTATTATGTACACTATACATTATCTCTCCATTACTTGTGTCAGTTTCCATAACAGTATATTCTCCATCCACATTTGTCACTCTAAGATGTTGCCAATAAGAGACCAACTGGAAATATTCTCTTCTTTTCTAAAAGGCACCCTTATCTTTTGTTTACAGTATACAGTATACTTGTTTACCGGATATAATAACAATGGTATTGTTATAAAAATGATTTTGAATGTATAAGTCATTTTTATTTTAATAAATATCCAAATTAACTATAAGGGACATATTAAGAAAGATCCTATCTACAACTAGAAAAAACTGATAAAGAGAAGTCTATATAGAATAATTTTGCATATATATGTGTATATATATTTATGTGTATGTATATATGTGTGTGTATATTATATATAATGTAACATACATATATATAACATATATATGTGTGTATAATTTATATATGTATATATATATAGAGAGAGAGAGAGAGAGAGAGAGAGAGAAAGAGAGAGAGAGAGATACATATATTCCTATTTGTAGTTAATGGTAGCCATTATACAGAAGAGGGAAGAAAAAAAATAAATTTACATGATATAAAATTGTACATAATATTTACAGTTTCATGTTAAATCATATTTTTATCATACTATTATGGAAATGCTTCTTTATTCCATAAATTATATATAAATATATATACACACATATATACACATATATACATACATATCTATATATACATATACATATCTATCTATTAAAAGGAAGGGTTTGGCATTTTTACTGACTTCTGACCTTTTGGATTGTTTTTCGGGCTGTCCAGGGATTGGTTGCTAAGCAAGAAAAATCAAGAACCCAAGGGACCTTTAAGAAAAGAAGACACTGTTTCCAGTAGGTCTCTTGGCAGTGTTTTGGAGTGACAAGATCTGAGACGTGATAGCAAGAGACAGGATTACTCCTAATGCCAGGTCATGGTAAGCTTGGCCACATGATAACTAGGGCCTGACTGTCTTTGTCTTCCACTTAATGTTTCAATTATTTTAATATATCTGTAGTTGCAACAGTAGGAACAACTTACTGGAGGTAATGGCTGCATCTAAGTAATGATAGTTGCTGAAGCAGCAAAATTAGATTTGGGACAAGGAAAACATTGCCAACAAGAGAAACCACTAGAAAGATCTAGTTAAGCTATTTGATTAAGACAATGTCCAGCACAAATGTAAAATGAGAAACATATAACAACTGGCTTTGCAAGAAGAGTCTTATATCCCAACAACATTTGAATATTGGTCTCTTAGTAGTAAGTAAACTACTTCAGTCTGTGAATGCTTCTGATGATTTTCTTTGAGTAGGAAAAAATTCTTCATTCTCTATCCAGTTGATGTTGAACCTATTCATTTGTACATTCAGTTCTTCTTTTCATCTTTCTCCTTTTCAAGAAAACCCTAAACTCGAGCCAGAAATAACATTGCCCCAGAAATAATTAGATTGAGATTCATAAATCAACAGATGTGAGAATGGGGAGCCCACTTTCCGTATTGAGAAGTAAAACTTCCCCTAGGAATGAATTTATTAGTCCATAACTATATGGCTGGATGATTGATAGAATATGAGTTGTGAAGGTTGTCTACCTTGAGGGTTGCCTCAGTCCAGCAGTTGCCGCTAACTTCTATACTACACTCTTATATTAATACACATGCAATTTATATTTGTAGATTGATGTGATTTTCTGTTCTTTGCATTTTTAAATGTTCTTATTTTACTGATGTTCCTAAATTTAGAGAGAATATTCTTTGATTGGATATTTGTTTATATAAAAGACCTATGTCTATATAATCTCATGTATTTTGGTCTATGTCCCTACAATATTTCTGGACCCAAGAGGCTTCAGTGATAGAGGGTCCTGAAGAATATAGCCCAAAGAACATGCAAGTAAGCTAGCAGGTAAGGGAATTTCCCTCAGTGTAGGATGTTTCAAAGTGAAAGTGTGTTAAAAGCCAGATGAAGAAGATTAAGTCAATCACTGGTGATAGTAGAAACAAAGAGTCTTGGCCAATAAGATCTAGTATTGGGGTCTCCACTGGGAGAGTTTACCTTCAGCTATATTTCTATTGAGAGAAGTCAAGTTGCCAGCTTCACTGATTTGTAGCTATAGGACTGAGATTCCCAGCAATCTCCAAATACTGCAGGAAAGTTTTCTATTATCAGCCATGAGTGACTGAGCAAAACTAATTATCTTTGTGTTGAGGAGCCATTAGGACTATTTGGTAGTTGTTGCACTTGCCTGATTGCAAGCTCCAATCCCTCCTCCCCAGGCAGTTGTGTGAGACAGGACAGGTAGTAGCTCAGGGAGATCCTATTATTGAATGCCAATACTTGTTCATGAGTAAACTGCCTGATTGTCCCTTATGTGGGGTAAAGAGGAAACCAGAGAGAATAGGACTATACTTGTAGTAAGGAATTGCAATAAGGAATAGTGAATGAAATTTGCTGTGAGGATTTGGGTGTGTGTGTGTGTGTGTGTGTGTGTGTTTCCTTGGTATAGTCTGTGTAGATAAATGTAATTTGTTTTGAACTAATAATGCTCTAGTATCCTCTTATAAAAAACAACATTAAAATTTTGAGAAGGTATTGACCCAAAATATGCCAGGAAACTTGGATAGTTTTGAGATACTAGATGATTCAGAGGAATTTTCTCCACCATCTTTATCTATTATAAGTACAAGGTAAAAGAGATTTGGGATTTAATGCCCATGATGGAATAAGAGGCAAGGAATTATGGAGATTTAGAGGACTGGAATGGCCGTGAAATCGGAATCTTTGATGACATACTAGCTGTGTGATCCTGGGCAGGTATTACTATAGGCAACTCTCTGAGACTATTAATATAGTTAGGTTACCAGTTCTCGTTGATGAAGGAAATTTTTGTATCAGAAAGTCTCTTTACTGTTAAAACAATAGGTCTAGGTTTCTCTTCTTTCTTCTTTCTTCCTCCCTCACCAAAAATTAGTTTTCCAATTGGCTCCAACTTTTAAGTATCATTGATGTATATATCAAAAAGTTCTGGCAAAATAGATATTGAAAAAAATCCATTAGTCCATCACCTTGTCTTCAGGAAGGATCATCCATGTTATCTCAGATAGACATGACTATGCTTTTGAAAGGACTTCAGCTGATTATCAGACTGAATTTTTAGGCCATAGCCAAAGATTCTTAATCACAGAAAGATTATGGTCTACACTGATGAAGGGAACATATACCCAACCAGGATATACTGGAAAAGTAGTAAAAAAAAATTTAGAAAAGGAAAAATTCTCTACCTTTCTAGAAAAGGAAAATTTCTCTACCTTCCCAGTGTATATCACTTATTTTAAATAAGTGGGCTTTTTTCCCAAAATCTAAATGTTTCATTTTCTGTATATTGCTATTTCTTTTTGTTTTGTCCTCTATTAATACTGAAAATATTTCTTCTATAAAAGATATTTTGGGAGTTCCTTTTGAAAACAGTTCTCATTCTTTTCTTCCAAAGGAGAAGTAATATTAATTTTCTAAACCTCTTCTCATAGGTCTTATTTTCTGATCCTTTAATCATAGTTGTGGCTCTCCTTTGAAGCTTCTCCAAAAGTTCCATGTCCTCCTACCATTGTAGAGGCCAGAATTACAACAAACATTTCCATCACACTTCAAGATTTACAAAGTATTTCCTTCCTAACACTATAAGGTAGTACAAGTATTATCCCAGTTTTATAGATGAGAGAGCAGAGACACAATTAAATGACTAATCAGAGAGAGAATTCAAACCTAGCCCTACCAACTGCAAATACATTGTTCTTTTGACCACACCATAAATTAGACACAGGCATCTGGTAAAAGTCAGGCCGGCGCTGAATGTGATAGTGAGATTGCTATTCATACATTCTTTATTCTTGTTCAGGTCTTTTCTTAGTTCGTAATTCACACATGTAATCCTTATTATAATTATCTAGAATTATTTCATTCCAAAAACATCAGTGGCTTCCTATTATTCAGACTCCTTTGTCTAACATTCAAGGTCCTCTATACCCTTGTTCTACCCTGCTTTTCCATCTTTATCTTGGTATTCTTCTCTGTGTTCTCCATATACTAATGAAACTGGAACTTCTTTTTCTTCCTCAAGTGTAGTCAGGGCTCTCTTGTCTTTACTCACATTCTTATTGATGCCTGGAAAGCCTTCCCCACCTCTCTTTCTCCTTGTTTAATTTCAACCCATCCTTTGAAACCCAAATCAAATGTTACCTACCCCAAGAAGACTTCACTACTATCTCTGTCAGACATTTCCCTAAGACTTTATATAAACACTTTTGTAATGTTATATTTTACATTTATTATATAATACTGTATATTAAATTTATCTATGTTTCTCCTTTTTATCCTGCTTTTTTTTTTTTTTTTTTTAATAATCACAGAATCTCAGAGCTGTAAGACGCTTGCAAAACCAAATAGTCCAAATCATACCTGAACAAGGATCATCCTTGTATCAACAAGGGTGTTTCAATAAAAGATCATCTTTCCTATAGGAGGCAGTTCAAAGGTGGGATGAGATGAGTATTCCCAAATCACTGAACATTTAATAAAAGGAGGTTTAATTTACCCTAACAGTATAAGGAAATGAAACTGGAAAACAGTAAGACCATTCCTCCTTCATATGGAAATATGTGTAATTATCAGGACAGGATATGATGACTCTCAAGATCTTAATAAATTCAAGACTGACTGCCAATGCCTAGGACTTTATATGCTTTTAGATAATTAAGAAGCTATATAAATGAAATCAGCTAGTGACAGCCTTGCATCCTTTTAGTGAAAGTTAAACCTTAAGAATTAGGTTAGGAGGTTCCTAGATTTCCCTTAGGAAGGGGAAGTAGACTAGGGGGAAAAGCTGCTGGGGGTAATAGTGGGGAGGAATTAATTTTACCACACCCCTTCTGCTTAAAAGAATAGTTCACATCTCTACTTCCTGTAATCCACCCCTAAGCAGCTCACTTTTGCTCACCTGTTACGTCATTTTCCCCTCATTCAATCCTAAATTTCTTTCTCTGCAACTTTGACCACCCAAAATTTTTAGTTCTGGAGCCTCTGGGGCAATGAGAGACAAATCCAATCCTCCTTTCATATGTTAAGCCTTCATATTCTATGAATTTCCTGATAGCAGCATTTTATATCCATGTTACAAGGAAGGAAGAGAAATCAAAGCCCAGTTTCTTAAATAATAGATCATGATCTCATATGGAGTCTCATAACTGAAACTGGGGGTCATGATAATAAATCAGTTAATATTTGAATTTCATATCTATTGTATATACCTATAATGTCCAGGGTCATATAATAATTTCTCAGGCCAAAAGAAGTCCTGTACTGAATGGAAATAGCACCTAGCATATCCTTGTATCCATACAACAAGTGTTTAATAAATCTTTATTAAATAAACAGCCCAATATCTTGCTGACTTTTAATAAGAATGTATTACACTTCGATTGGTTTCCTCTCCTTTTCGATTCCTAGATCTTTTCTTAAGAGTCAACTCCCATTTTTATTACTATACCTTGGCTCTTAGAATAGTAACACTGAGAAAGCACAAAGCAAATTGTAAATCATTATGTAAAGTGAACTGTTATTATTACTGTCCTCTATGTATATTTATTAAGCTGCTTTCTATTACTTTGCATCTTTTTTAAATTAACAATTCAGATTATTTTGTAATGAGTCTACTCTTTTTAGAGTCATCAAATCATAAGATCACATATATAATATGAGAAGTCCCTTAGAGGCCAGTTAGTGCATACTGCTTCTTTGACAAAGAAGAAAACTAAGAGTTAAGTCAAAAGAGCCTGCTGCTACTAGCCCTGGAGTCCAGAGGATCTGAGTTCAAATCCAGTATCAGCCACTTATTAGCTGTGTGACCCTAGGCAAATCATTTAACTCTAATTATCTTCCCCCCCACTAAAAAAAAGAGAGAGAGGGGAAAAAAAAGAAAAAGGAGCATGCTATTTGGATAAGAAAATTCATATGGAATATCATTAGAACTTGATGTTAACTGCCAATATTAACCTATTGATGACTGCTTCTTAGTAGGATGCTTTCTAGCAGTTCTGTTCTTCTCACCCAGTTTCATTTGCAAAGACCTTTAGAATGACCTCTATAAAGGGATAGCATAAGTTCCATTTTAATTAGGAACTAAATGGTAAATATTTGCTAAGAGAACTTTGTCTGAATAAATTAATCAGCAAGAGTAAGTCTGCTGTAACTAGATGGTGTGACCAAACTTTTAGATTCGATTGTAATAAAGTGTCAATCAAGTCTTTGATTTCCTTTCTCCTCCTTTATTTCAGATCATTTTTTACAGATGTTTTTTTTTTTGTTGTTGTTGTTGTTGCTGTTGTTGTTTTTGCTTTAAAATTAGTTCCAATCTTTTCTTCTCAATCACATTTGCATGAAAGTGACTTTGAAAGTAAATTGTGGGGAATTATCTTGGGGCGGAGCCAAGATGGCGGAGCAGGCACACGACTCTCTAAGCTCCTCTCATTACCCTCATAACCAAATATTTAATCCAGCCTCAAAAATAACTCTTCACTGCTTAAATTCATGAAGATTAGAAGCACTACAATTTACCAGCTGATCCGGAAGCTCGCCAGGAAAGGTTTGTCCTGAGGGGCCAGGAACAGACTAGCACAGGCAGCTAGAGGCTAGCGTCCTGAGCAGACCAGGGGCAGGGGTGATCTCTGTGGCTAGAGAAGTTATAGGGACCACTCTGCTATAGGCTAAATGCTCTACCTTGATTACAAAGCAGTAAACTGGCAGAGAAGCTAAAGTCTAAAACAGAGGGTCCTCTAAAAAACACCAGAACCTAACGAGATCTGGCTGTAACCCCTCAAACCCGGAAGTGATTCAGGCAGACTTTACCGCAGGCCTGTGGCCACATCCGGCAGTTCGAGGCTTTTGCGGGGGCAGTTACTAAGCTGAACGACAGTGGGGCACAACCTGGGCAGCTATAATCGGCAGTGTGGGGGGGCTCGGCCTGGGGAAATAGAACCTCCCCAGCTGACTGTGCTTCCCAGGGCAGACACTTCCTGTCCCTGCAAATCCATTCACTGCTCAGCTGCTAATACCCATAGCCCCCGGGCAGGGTTTGGCTTGGGAAGTGAAACTCTCACTGCTAAGTGTCTAGCCCCAGGGCAGTCATTATCTCACACAGCAGAGGTTTTTTGAAAGGCACTTTCCCAGCCCGGCCCTGAGGCCTGAGTTACTTTTGGGTGGGGAACTCTTTCCCAGAGCACTCCAGTACCTCGCTGCTTTTTGTAGCCGGTGGACAGGACAGCTACCCCGTCTATACACCTTTCACTGCTCTGCAGAGGAAGCTAGTAACCTCCTGGCTCTGAAGGCAGACCCTACAGGCTTTAACAAAATGAGTAAAAAAATCAAAAGAACGATTGATAGTTTCTACCCAGAAAGAGAACAGCTTTTCAACCCTGAAGAAACTAATAGCAGACAGTCTCCAGACAATTGTTGGTCTCCAATACAAAAGGCTCTCCTAGAAGAGACTATCAAAAACCTTAAAAGAGAGCTAGAACAAAAATGGGGAAAGGAAAGAGAAGCTATGCAAAAGAGTACAGAAAAGGCACATAACTCATTAAAAGAAAAATTTGATAAAGTGGAAAAAGAAAACAACTTCCTGAAATGTGAATGGGAAAAGGTAAAACACAGAGTTTGCGAATTGGAAAAAGAAAATGACTCACTAAAAAAAAAAATTAGTGAAATGGAAAAAAATTCCATAGAGCAAAACAACTCAATTGTACACATACAAAAGGAAGTAAAAAAAGCTAATGAAGAAAATAACTCACTAAAAATTAGAACTGAACAAATAGAAATGACTGATTCATTGAGACATCAAGAATCAGTCAAGCAAAACCAAAAAAAAATGAAAGATTGGAAAAAAATGTCAAATATTTACTGGGAAAAACAACAGATCTGGAAAATAGATCTAGGAGAGATAACCTGAGGATCATCGGACTACCCGAAAATTATCATGAAAAAAAGAGCCTAGATACTATTTTACAGGAAATCATCAAAGAGAACTGCCCAGAAGTAATAGAACCAGAAGGGAAAATAGGCGTTGAAAGAATTCATCGAACACCTTCTGAAAAAGACCCTAAAATAAAGACTCCAAGGAATATTGTGGCCAAACTTCAGAATTTCCAGACTAAAGAAAAAATTTTACAAGCAGCCAGGAAAAAACAGTTCAAATACCGAGATGCCACAATAAGGGTCACGCAAGATCTGGCTGCCTCAACATTAAAGGATCGAAGGGCCTGGAATCAGATATTCCGAAAGGCAAAAGAACTTGGAATGCAGCCAAGAATAAACTATCCAGCTAAGCTGAGTATTTTTTTTCCACGGAAGAAGATGGATATTTAATGAAACAGAGGAATTCCATCTGTTTCTAAGGAAAAAACCAGACTTAAACAAAAAATTTGATCTTCAACAACAGGAATCAAGAGAAGTAGAAAAAGATAAAAGGAACTCTTGAGAACTGTATTTCTGTTGTGAATATACATAAAAATCATATGTATAATTTTATTTTACCGATATAACATAAAAAAGGGAAGTAGAAATGGAAAGGGGATAGTGCCAGAAAAAGGGAAGAAGGGAGATAAAAAGAGGGAAACTACATGCAACAATGGGGCAGAGGAAACCTATCATATATGAGGGAACTTAGAGAGGGGGAGGAACATTGTGTGAATCCTACTCTCATCAGAGTTGGCTCAAAGAGGAAACAATTGACATATTTGTTTTACACAGATTCTTCTCTCACTTCATTAAAAAGTGAGAGAGGAAAAGGGAGAAGGAAAAAGAGTAATAAGGGAAGGGTACAAGAAAGGGGAAGGGATTTCAAGGGAGGAGGGAGGATACTAAAGAGGGAGAGCTGTGCGACGTTAGTGGGACCAATAGGGAAGAAGGGAAGGAGGGCAAGAAAAAGAAAAGTATAATCTGGGGATATTAGGATGGCAGGAAATGCAGAATTGGTTATTTTAACCGCAAATGTGAATGGGATGAACTCTCCCATAAAGAGGAGGCGGATAGCAGACTGGATCAAAAGTCAGAACCCTACAATCTGTTGTTTACAGGAAACACATTTAAAACAGGGAGATACATATAGACTAAAGGTAAAAGGCTGGAGCAGAATCTATTGTGCTTCAGGTGAAGTCAAAAAAGCAGGGGTAGCCATCCTTATCTCAGATCAAGCAAAAGCAAAGATTGATCTAATTAAAAGAGATAAGGAAGGAAACTATATCTTGCTTAAGGGTACTATAGAGAATGAAGCAATATCAGTATTAAACATATATGCACCAAGTGGTATTGCATCTAACTTCCTTAAAGAGAAGCTAAGAGAGTTGCGAGAAGAAATAGACAGCAAAACTATAATAGTGGGAGATCTCAATCTTGCACTCTCATATTTAGATAAATCAAATCACAAAACAAATAAGAAAGAAATTAAAGAGGTAAATAGAATATTAGAAAAATTAGGTATGATAGATCTCTGGAGAAAACTGAATGGTGACAGAAAGGAGTATACTTTCTTCTCAGCAGTTCATGGAACCTACACAAAAATTGACCATATATTAGGACATAAAGACCTCAAAATTAAATGCAGGAAGGCAGAAATAGTAAATGCTTTTTTTTCAGATCACAACGCAATAAAAACTACATTTAACAAAAAGTTAGGTGTAAATAGACCAAAAAGTAATTGGAAACTAAATAATCTCATCTTAAAGAATGATTGGGTGAAACAGCAAATTATAGACACAATTAATAATTTCACTCAAGATAATGACAACAATGAGACATCATATCAAAATTTATGGGATGCAGCCAAAGCAGTAATAAGGGGAAATTTTATATCCTTAGAGGCTTACTTGAATAAAATAGAAAAAGAGAAGATCAATGAATTGAGCCTGGAACTTAAAAAGTTAGAAAAAGACCAAATTAAAAACCCCCAATCAATTACTAAACTTGAAATTCTAAAATTAAAAGGAGAAATTAATAATATAGAAAGTAAAAAAACTATTGAACTAATAAATAAAACTAAGAGTTGGTTTTATGAAAAAACCAATAAAATTGATAAACCTTTGGTAAATCTGATTAGAAAAAGGAGAGAGGGAAATCAAATTGGCAGTCTTAAAAATGAAAAAGGAGAACTTACCACTGATGAAGAGGAAATTAAAGAAATAATAAGGGGTTACTTTGCCCAACTTTATGCCAATAAATTTGATGACCTAAGTGAAATGGATGACTACTTCCAAAAATATAGGCTTCCCAGATTATCAGAGGAGGAAGTAAATTGCTTAAATAGTCCCATTTCAGAAAAAGAAATAGAACAAGCTATTAATCAACTCCCTAAAAAAAAATCCCCAGGACCAGATGGATTTACATGTGAATTCTACCAAACATTCAAAGAACAATTAGCCCCAATGCTTTATAAACTATTTGAAAAAATAGGGAATGAAGGAGTCCTACCAAACTCCTTTTATGACACAGACATGGTACTGATACCTAAACCAGGTAGGTTGAAAACAGAGAAAGAAAATTATAGACCTATCTCCCTAATGAATATTGATGCTAAAATCTTAAATAAGATATTAGCAAAAAGACTACAGAAAATCATCCCCAGGATAATACATCATGATCAAGTAGGATTTATACCAGGAATGCAGGGCTGGTTCAGTATTAGGAAAACTATCAATATAATTGGCCATATTAATAATCAAATTAACAAAAACCATATGATCATCTCAATAGATGCAGAGAAAGCATTTGATAAAATCCAACATCCATTCCTATTAAAAACTCTTGAGAGTATAGGAATAAATGGACTTTTCCTTAAAATAATCAGTAGCATCTATTTAAAACCAGCAGTAAGCATTATATGTAACGGGGACAAATTGCAACCATTCCCAATAAGATCAGGAGTAAAACAAGGTTGCCCACTCTCACCGTTACTATTTAATATTGTATTAGAAATGCTAGCTTTGGCAATAAGAGTTGAGAAAGAGATTAAAGGAATAAGAATAGGCAATGAGGAAACCAAATTATCACTCTTTGCTGATGATATGATGGTATACTTAGAAAACCCCAGAGATTCTACCAAAAAGTTATTAGAAACAATCTACACCTTCAGCAAAGTTGCAGGATATAAAATAAACCCACATAAGCCATCAGCATTCTTATATATCACTAACAAAACCCAACAGTTAGAGATACAAAAAGAAATTCCATTTAAAGTAACTACTGATTGTATAAAATATTTAGGAATCTATCTGCCAAGGGAAAATCAGAAACTTTATGAGCAAAACTACAAAACACTTTCCACACAAATTAAGTCTGATCTAACTAACTGGAAAAATATTAAATACTCTTGGATTGGGTGAGCAAATATAATAAAGATGACAATACTACCTAAATTAATCTACTTATTTAGCGCTATACCAATCAGACTCCCAAAAAACTACTTTGATGAATTAGAAAAAATAACAACAAAATTCATATGGAAAAACAAAAGGTCAAGAATTTCAAGGGAATTAATGAAAAAAAAATCAAATGAAGGTGGCCTAGATGTACCAGATCTAAAATTATATTATAAAGCAGCAGTTACTAAAACCATCTGGTATTGGCTAAGAAATAGACTAGTTGATCAATGGAATAAGTTAGGTTCAAAGGCCAAAACAGCCAATAACTTTAATAATATAGTGTTTGACAAACCCAAAGACCCCAGTTTCTGGGATAAGAATGCATTATTTGACAAAAATTGCTGGGAAAATTGGAAATCAGTATGGCAGAAACTAGGCATTGACCCACACTTAACACCGTGCACCAAGATAAGGTCAAAATGGGTTCATGACCTAGGCATAAAGAATGAGATGATAAATAAATTGGAAGAGCATAGGATAGTTTACCTCTCAGACCTGTGGAAGAGGGAGGAATTTATGACCAAAGAAGAACTAGAGATCACTATTGACCACAAAATAGAAAATTTTGATTATATCAAACTGAAAAGTTTTTGTACAAACAAAACAAATGCAAACAAGATTAGAAGGGAAACAATAAGCTGGGAAAACATTTTTACAATCAAAGGTTCTGATAAAGGTCTCATTTCCAAAATATATAGAGAACTGACCCTAATCTATAAGAAATCAAACCATTCTCCAATTGATAAATGGTCAAAGGATATGAACAGACAATTCTCAGATAAAGGAATTAAAACTATTTGTAGTCATATGAAAATATGCTCCAAATCATTATTAATCAGAGAAATGCAAATTAAGACAACTCTGAGATACCACTACACACCTGTCAGATTGGCTAGAACGACAGGAAAGATAATGGGGAATGTTGGAGGGGATGTGGGAAAACAGGGACACTGATGCATTGTTGGTGGAACTGTGAACACATCCAGCCATTCTGGAGAGCAATTTGGAACTATGCTCAAAAAGTTATCAAGCTGTGCATACCCTTTGATCCAGCAATGTTTCTACTGGGCTTATACCCCAAAGAGATACTAAAGAAAGGAAAGGGACCTGTATGTGCCAAAATGTTTGTGGCAGCCCTGTTTGTAGTGGTTAGAAGCTGGAAAATGAAAGGATGTCCATCAATTGGAGAATGGTTGAGTAAATTGTGGTATATGAACGTTATGGAATATTATTGTTCTGTAAGGAACGACCAGCAGGATGAATACAGAGAGGACTGGCGAGACTTACATGAACTGATGCTGAGTGAAATGAGTAGAACCAAGAGATCATTATATACCTCAACAATGATACTGTTTGAGGATGTATTCTGATGGAAGTGGACCTCTTTGATAAAGAGAGCCTTAATTGATCAAAGATGGACAGAAGCAGCTACACCCAGAGAAAGAACACTGGAAATGAATATAAACTGCTTGCATTTATGTTTTTCCTCCCGAGTTATTTATACCTTCTGAATTCAATTCTCCCTGTGCAACAAGAAAACTGTTCAGTTCTGCACACATATATTATATCTAGGATATACTGCAACCCATTCAACATGTAAAGGACTCTGGCCATCTGGGGGAAGGGGTGGAGGGAGGGAGGGGAAAAATCGGAACAGAAATGAATGCAAGGGATAATGCTGTAAAAAAAATTACCCTGGCATGCCTTCTATCAATAAAAAATTATTTAAAAAAAAAAAAAGAAAATCAATCTGTATTAACATTTTCAATATCACTTTCTTAAGTCTAGAGAATAAAGAAAATAATAAATCAAGCCCTGCTTTAAAAAAAAAAAAAGAAAAACTAAAGTAAATTGTGTAAGGAAACACCCTTCTAAACAAGTGTCATTTGTTCAATGAACTACCTCTAAAAGGGAACACAGAATGTGGGGTGGGTGTGGATATGTGTCCAGACCTACTCACTGGAGGATTTTGGTACTAGCCCAAATCCTGATCATGGCTAAGGTCAAAAGATGGTCAAACAGGGATAGCCCATTTATTCAAAAATTTCTCAGCCTTCTACGCTGTAATATACTTATATAATTATAGCACACTGTGCATGCACTACTAACATAGGAAAGTGTACATGCAAGACCACATAAACAACTTGCTATTGTGTGCAGACGTTTCCTTGCTTTAGTATAACTCTGCTTTAATTACAACACAGATTGTCATACCTCCTGGGGTTCTCAGGCCCCACCAGGGTCCTGGATGGGGAGCCAAACCAGACACATCAGCAGAGTTCCACTGGACTAAAAGGTTTTATATCTCGTCTGAGGCTCCCCATAATCTGTGACTCTCTACAGATATGAGTGTGTGTATGTATCTATAAATCTATTTATGTATATATATTTTTTTCTTAAATATAGTGTGCTTGGAAATAGTGGAGGAATAAAATGGAAAAAAGAATAAAGTAAATAAGATGTGCAGCAGAGAACCAAAGAACAATTTATAAGGAAGTAAAGAAAAAAATGGTTATTTATGAATATAGTTTCTTCTACAAATATATATACATTCTTGATCTGGTAATACATTTTGAATCCTCCTTCATGTTCTACTGGGCACATGGCAGTGTTCTCTTTAGTTTTGCTTTATTTTGTTTTGTATTTATTTTCTGTTTTCTGTTTTTTCAAATAAAAAAAGGCATAAAAAAGAAAAGAAAGGAATACAAAAATGAATTAGAATGATATAAACATGGTTTCACTCACAAATAGTGGTTTTTAAGGTTCTATTACTTAATAGTTAGCAATCATACAATATTTTAAGGTTGGCAAAGTGCTTTACACATGCTACCTCATGCCATCCTCCCATTTTACAGATGAGGACAGTGAAGCTGAAAGAGTTCATATGAACTTCCCCAATGTCACACATCTCATTATTATTTTGAGGTAGTATTTGAACTCAGTGCTCACTCTATTCAGCCTCCTATATCTCTAGCTCCTATGTCCGGAATGAGCTACTTCATCTCCACATTTCATAAGACTTATCTTTCTTTAAAGGTCAGCTCAGATGCTCCCTCCTCTGTGAAACTTTGCTTCTGGCTTTCTGAGTCCATCATAAGCTGGTCCCTTCTTGCCTTTTCAGATTTCTTACACATTATTTTCCTCCATGTATCTGTGTTCTGGTGACATTGGCTTCTTTGCTGTTCCTTCCACATTACATTCCAATTCCTGATTCTGAGCATTTTCTCTGACTATTCCCCACTCCTGGAACCTCTCCTCTCTCTGTCTTGGCCTTCTTGATTCCCAGGATTCCTTCAACTTTTCAGCTAAGATCTCACCTTTCACACTTTCCCATTCTCCCTGAATCTTAGTGTCTTCCTTCCAACACTATTGCAATTTATCTTCTACATATCTTATTTTTACATTGCTGTTTACATGTTTTCTCCCCCATCAAACTGAGCACTCCTTAAAAGCATTGACTGTCATTTGCCTTTCTTTGAAACCCCCTAACATGGGGTTGACATGCAACAGGTGCATGATAAATGCTTAATGACTCACAAGCTAATTCACGGCTTAAATCACGTTACTAAGATCTCTTTGTAAAATTCCTCTCCATGATTTTAACATGCTTTTGTAACCCAAGTCCATTAGTATGGGAGTATATCGTCATTTGGAGAGATCAATGGCATGAAGAGCAGCAGAGTTGTTGAGGGCAAGAGCTGGTCAGTTTTCTTCAGATTATATAACTTCCTGTTATTTTATTGTCAATTTGAAGACTGTTGGCTTCTTGAAGTTTCCATGTCTGACTTGCTGTACCACCCTACCTGCATCCTGATTTCAAAGTGGTCATAGTTCAAACAACTTCCTCCCCTCCCCTAGACGTGGAGCTGTGATAAAAGGGTGTTGTCTAGGTGAAGGTTAAGTCTCTCTTCTCATTAATTCACTTTATGGTTTCAGTAGGGGAGAATGCAACTAAAAGAGAGCTAAAGCCTCAAACTCATCATTTTTAAAGTCACAAGTAGCCTAAGAGATTATTTCCATTCATGTGGTAGGGAACCCAGGCTCCATGTTACCCAAACAATGCATACTAAAAAATAAAAATAAAAATAAAAATCCTGGATAATTTATTTGCAAAGTGACATAGTTTGTAAAGTTACAAGTCTTTACCATGATCATTAGTGTATATTTTTCAAGTTCAACTTCAGAAGAATATTTCTTTTATTCCCTCAACAAATACAGACCTGAACCTTTATGTCTGAATAAGTGTTTTATGAGTTTCTGTGGCCACACAATTCACCATCCATTGACCAGGCTTTTAGTCATGATTTAAGAAGGTTATGAGACTCTTTGAACTTACTGATAACTGATCTTCAGATCACAAGTGACAAAACCCACTATGGTGCTCATGAATAATTTGGCTAATAATATTGGTCAGAGTTGATGCTTAATGGTCACAACATTCTTGAATCCCTTCATGTCAGCTAGATGGAACAGTGGATAGAACACTGGGCCTGAATCAGGAAGAGACTCAGCTTTCTGAGTTCAAACCTGGTCTCAGACACTTACTGTGAGCCTGGGCAAATTATTTAACTCTGTTTGCCTCAGTTTCCTCATCTATAAAATGAGCTGGAGAAGCAAAAGGAAAACCATTCCAGTATTTCTGCTGTGAAAACCCCAAATGGGGTCACAAAGAATTGGATACAACTGAACAACAACATTCCTTTCACAGTCCCCTCCATTTGATTAGACATTAGAATAGTGTTTTAGCGGCAGATTTACATTTGAAAAACACTATAATTTTTCTTGTTTTTTTCAAAATGAACATTTTTTTTTTTTTTTGGCAGGTTCGTGATAGGCAATGCTCTTAAAAGAGTTATAATCATGTCCTTATTTTTCCTTTGCATGAGTCAAGAATTTAATTCTAGGTTTTGTGTTTTTTTTCCTCTCTCTCTTTAAAGAATTTTTCATATATTAACAAAATGGTAACTAAGGTTTGATCTTGCAGTTTGCTTGCAGTAAGCAGAGATGCTTACTAGAATCAATGTTGGACTTTAGGATGGTATGTGTGATCTACCATAATCCTTGGTTAAACCCAGAGAAATCAAAGGGGAATATGTCTTTAGGAAGTTACTGGGAAGAGTCCCTGCAGAGCCTCTCTTGGCACTTATGATGTTGCTGCTGAGAATATGGAAATGAATCCCTCTTTGGCACCTGGGGCTTCCCAGATGCCTTAATCCATTTTAGGTTACTCTTTTAAGAGTTTATTATGCAACCTAATTGTAAAATGCATTTTATTTTAAGTGGGTTTGCTAAAAAGAAGCTATATCTCCCTGACTGCTAAAAGGCCTCCCTAGCTATCATAAAGCTACATTGAAATATGATTTTATAGAATTATTAAAAACCATTTTCATTAACCATATATTTCAAAAAGGTTTCACATCTTATCATTTTCTCAAGAGTGGGTCTTAATTGTAAATCCTTTTGCATGTTCAATGTCCACATACTAAAAATAATAGAGGAAAAATATACCTCAAATAATGTGATCTAAGCAAAGTTGGGACTTCTCTCTAAATTGAAATCTTAGGTCCTTTTTTAAAAAGCTGATCACCCCTTTATACCTTTAGCTCTCTCTGACTGTGAGTTATTATTTTCATGTTCCAGGACATATAATGACCACACCCTTCTCTGAATACCTACTGAACTTTTAGTCAACACCTCATAGTTTAGCACTTAATCATTTTCTTATTGTTTCACATTTGTTTCCTCTCTTGTGAAAACAAGACCACATATTATTTTTTGCCTTTATCTGTCATAGTAAGAATTCAATATTTTTATTGGTTGGTTAACAGATGTGTGATGGCCATCAATAAATTTCTTCCCATGTCTCTAAGAAGACTTAAGGAATTAATATGACCTTCTCACCCATAAGATTCTCAAGGACACAGGCAGAAAGAAATAGACACCAAAAAGTTCAAGGCATCTCTCAAAGGCATCTATGCCCCTTAACCTTAGCATCAACATAGCAAATGACCACAAAATGATAGAGACAGAACCTGGTCATCCCTCATAAACAAGTTATGTTTTCTTTTCCCTGCCTAAATAAGGTCCATTAAATGGATAAAATGGGGCCTGTCCACTCTGCCTAATGGAGAAAGCTCCCTTTATGTATTATAGGGACAATCAGATTTTTACTAATAAGAAAAATTAAAGCAATTATAAGGGTGACACAGATAAAATGTATTTCTTTTTTGACTGAATTCTTGAGGTATAACCCAGGCATTTCCATTTTGCTGAAGGGATGACAAGACTAGATAATGATGAAGGTTATAGAAAATAGAAGGGCAACCTGGAAACTAATCATTTTTAAAAATGTAAATGTCTCTTTTTTTCTTTAAAAATTAGTCATTGAGATCTATTTTATAATTCCATTTCAGCAGGTCAGAAAGGTAAAGCACAATAATTTTGGAGCTATCACCAGGATTATATTTTCTTGAGATAACAGTCTTTTGAGCTTGCCCTTCACCTGAATATTTCAAAGTACCTTTAAATACCTAATTAATACTTCTGAGTCAGGCAATAGGCTTAATAGTCATGTTTTACAAAAGGGGAACTAGTGGTTAAAAATAAAGCTAAAAGTAAATGACTTGTTTATGTCCTACAGAAAGATTTTGTTTCCTAAGCCATAGTAGCCTGCCCTGATCACTACTCCATCTTCTCTGTTTTCATGACAGTACTTTCCAATGACTCTAATTATATAATGAAACAATATATAGTCAGTCATAAGGTGAGAGGGATGAACTGGTTGTGGTCAGGTAGAAACTACATTCCTCACAAAGAGAGACTTTCATGAAATACCTAGTACTTCCTGCTTTTAATCACTGTGGCAGTTCCATCAGACCAAGAAAGCTTTGCTTCTAGGAGAAACCACAGTTCTCTTGTGCTTAAAAGCAATAAGGCTCTTGGAATCCTCTTTTGTGGACAGAAAGAGAAAAACCGGGACCACTTGTTGTGGCCAGTCCAACAGCACCACTAACCTTTAATAGTTATAAACAATTCTTAGATCATGCAAGTAGTTGACTACCTGGTTTTTTTTCCTCACCAAAAAGTGACTAATACCTATATAAAGAGGTCAGAGTCACTTTGTTAAATTCTGACCTATTCTATAAAACCCAATCTAAATGCTACTTTTTCCAGGAAGACTTCGCAGACACCATCTCAGGAACAACTTTATCCCTCAGCGCTTAGAGGGTCATTTTATAATTAATTAATGTAGTTACTATAAAATTTTGTGTATCATATGTATTTGTGTCAGGGACTAGGGTAATATTCAAGTGGGGGCAGAAATCTAGCTTTATTTAAGCTTAATTATGCTCCCTAGTGCCTTGCAAAATGTTTGAGCCTTTAATGAGCTGCTATTAGTTTTTCCTCTTGTTTGTCTTTTAAAGCTTTTCACATTCTGGCTCCCTCCTTCCTTTTCAGCCTCATTATATATTACTCACCTCCACATAGTATATTCCAGCCAAACTGGCCTTTCTTCACCAATAATATTTCATCTCCACTCTCTGTATCTTTGTAGTAGCGCTGATTGATAGCTGTACCTGAAATGGGCTTAAGTGACACCTTCTGCCTAAAACCCATTCTAACTCCCTCTGTTACTGCCTTCCCTCTCAAGGTTACCTTGTATCTGCTTTGTACATATAAATACAATACATGTGATGCTGGCTCTCCTCCTTGAAGCTTGCGCCTAGCAAAGTGTAAGGCATATAGAAAATGCGTAAAAATTGCATGTTGATTGGTCGGATGGAAGGAGGAATAAATGAATCGATTAAAAGAGGAGTTGGAGGAACTGGCCAATGAGAACTAAATCGTTGGAGCATGCTCTGTGCTGTCCATCAAAAAAAGTACAAACCTAAGCGTGCTCTGAGAATTGGTCCCTCCTTGGTCAGTCCCTCTTTCCTCTTTTTCCTCCCTTCTCCTCATTAGTGCTTCACATTAGTAGGCTCTATGAAAATGCGCTAGAGCAAAGTAGTGCTGGAAGGCGTTAGTTTTTTGTAGTTCTTAATGCCAGAGTCCCGTTTGCTGATGTGCCAGGTGATACTTCCACTTGATAGCTTTGGTTTGCAAAGTTAGCCTTCAAAAATCTGCTTATTTCCTCTTAAGCACAGTGGATTTTTTTTGTTTTGCTTTGTTTTGTTTTTACATTTGGGATCTTCGACTAAATGGAAGTGCCTTACATTGACCACATTGCTTGGCAAGTTGTTAACGTTTGCAGGTTCTAAAAGAACCAGTGAAAACAAGATCTTATCACTCTTCTTTTTGCCCCTTATAAAATATGATTTTTATTAAACGTCTAATTACTAAATACTAATTACATATGTGCAATGTAGAACTTTGTTTTAAAGAAATGGAATTCCTTAAGTATGGACTGGTATGTCCTTTATAAGCTTCAACTACTTTCAGGTAACGTAACCTCTATTTTACCCATTAAGGCTAAGTAGAAAATAAGGTGTGATTCATACTGAATTTTTTCTTAGGGGCAGAAACTTGTGTGTCACCATTCCATTTCAGGCTTAGAACTTTGATGCTAGCAGCTTGGCTTGCAATTTTTGACAGTTCTCTTAGATTCTGGTGTCAGAAGCCTTTAATTACCTACTTACTCTAATTACTGGATCTAAGGTTTTTATCTGTGCTCAAGTTCTACTAATCCAAAGAACCTAAAATCCCTATGGCTTTTTTTTATTATTCAATGTTGTTTAACAAACGTTCTCCTTCAGCCTTTTTTTTTCTTGTCTTGTTTTTGTCTTTGTATCAAAACAGAAAGAGGAAACCAAACAAAATCTCAGGCTATTAGGGTACTTGCTGAATCTTCTTTTAACCTGATAATGATCTTCCAATCAAGAAAAATGTTCCCTTAGTGACAAAAAACAAACAAACAAATCCCAAAGCGTTTATGTCACTAACTCTACATCCTTAGTGATGCCAAATTTATATTGAATTACTTATTATTATGTAGTGAACCACCATAAACAGACTACCAAAAGTTTTGCTTCTTTTTATTTTACTAAGTGGCTTCTTGAGAAATTGTTTGATATACAGGAATAGGGTATGACCAGGATTCTTGAAGTCAAGAAATACTAAATGCAAATACTACCTAAGGTATTTAGGAACTGGATGGCCCTGGGCATCAATGTACCAGTATGGACTGTTTTTTTTTTTTTTTAATTATTTTATATTGCAAATGTATCCTACAAGTAATTGACTTCACTCAGCTGAGTTTCCTCTTCTGTCAAAGGGAGATAATAACAACCCCTATTTCTCAGGGTTATTGTAAAGATCAAATGAATTACTATATGTAAAATTCATTAAGAACCTGCTACAGAAATATTAGTTTTATTATTGCCAGAGATATTTTAGAGGAGTCTTTTTCTCATATTTGGAAACACAACTGAACAAAACAGAAAAATTTCTTTCTTTCTTTTTTTTTTTTTAAATAACTTTATATTGATAGAACCCATGCCAGGGTAATTTTTTACAGCATTATCCCTTGCATTGACTTTTGTTCCTATTTTTCCCCTCCCTCCTTCCACCCCCTCCCCCAGATGGCAAGCAGTCCTTTACATGTTGAATAGGTTACAGTATATCCTAGATACAATATATGTGTGCAGAACCGAACAGTTTTCTTGTTGAACAGGGAGAATTGAATTCAGAAGATACCTTCTGATATATATAACCCAGGAATATATATATTTTATATATATATATATAAATAACCCGGGAAGAAAAACAGAAATACAAGCAGTTTATATTCATTTCCCAGTGTTCTTTCTTTGGGTGTAGCTGCTTCTGCCCATCTTTGATCAATTGAAACTGAATTAGCTCTCTTTATCAAAGAGATTCACTTCCATCAGAATACATCCTCAAACAGTATCATTGTTGAGGTATATAATGATCTCTTGGTTCTGCTCATTTCACTTAGCATCAGTTCATGTAAGTCTCGCCAGTCCTCTCTGTATTCATCCCGCTGGTCATTCCTTACAGAACAATAATATTCCATAACGTTCATATACCACAATTTACTTAACCATTCTCCAATTGATGGGCATCCATTCATTTTCCAGCTTCTAGCCACTACAAACAGGGCTTCCACAAACATTTTGGCACAAACAGGTCCCTTTCCCTTCTTTAGTATCTCTTTGGGGTATAAGCCCAGTAGAAACACAGCTGGATCAAAGGGTATGCACAGTTTGATCACTTTTTGAGCATAGTTCCAAATTGCTCTCCAGAATGGCTGGATGTGTTCATAATTCCACCAACAATGTATCAGTGTCCCTGTTTTCCCACATCCCCTCCAACATTCCACATTATCTTTCCCTGTCACTCTAGCCAATCTGACAGGTGTGTAGTGGTATCTCAGAGTTGTCTTAATTTGCATTTCTCTGATTAATAATGATTTGGAGCATATTTTCATATGACTACAAATAGTTTTAATTCCTTTATCTGAGAATTGTCTGTTCATATCCTTTGACCATTTATCAATTGGAGAATGGTTTGATTTCTTATAAATTAGAGTCAATTCTCTATATATTTTGGAAATGAGCCCTTTATCAGAACCTTTGATTGTAAAAATGTTTTCCCAATTTATTGTTTCCCTTCTAATCTTGTCTGCATTTGTTTTGTTTGTACAAAAACTTTTCAATTTGATATAATCAAAATTTTCTATTTTGTGGTCAATAGTGATCTCTAGTTCTTCTTTGGTCATAAATTCCTCCCTCTTCCACAGGTCTGAGAGGTAAACTATCCTATGCTCTTCCAATTTATTTATAATCTCATTCTTTATGCCTAGGTCATGAACCCATTTTGACCTTATCTTGGTGCACGGTGTTAAGTGTGGGTCAATGCCTAGTTTCTGCCATACTAATTTCCAATTTTCCCAGCAATTTTTGTCAAATAATGCATTCTTATTCCAGAAACTGGTGTCTTTGGGTTTGTCAAACACTATATTATTAAAGTTATTGGCTGTTTTGGCCTTTGAACCTAACCTATTCCATTGATCAACTAGTCTATTTCTTAGCCAATACCAGATGATTTTAGTAACTGCTGCTTTATAATATAATTTTAGATCTGGTACAGCTAGGCCACCTTCATTTGATTTTTTTTTTCATTAATGCCCTTAAAATTCTTGACCTTTTGTTTTTCCATATGAACTTTGTTGTTATTTTTTCTAGTTCATCAAAGTAGATTTTTGGGAGTCTGATTGGTATAGCGCTAAATAAATAGATTAATTTAGGTAGTATTGTAATCTTCATTATATTTGCTTGCCCAATCCAAGAGCATTTAATATTTTTCCAGTTAGTTAGATCAGACTTAATTTGTGTGGAAAGTGTTTTGTAGTTTTGCTCATAAAGTTTCTGATTTTCCCTTGGCAGATAGATTCCTAAATATTTTATACAATCAGTAGTTACTTTAAATGGAATTTCTTTTTGTAACTCTAACTGTTGGGTTTTGTTAGTGATATATAAGAATGCTGATGACTTATGTGAGTTTATTTTGTATCCTGCAACTTTGCTGAAGGTGTGGATTGTTTCTAATAACTTTTTAGTAGTCTCTGGGGTTCTCTAAGTATACCATCATATCATCAGCAAAGAGTGATAATTTGGTTTCCTCATTGCCTATTCTTATTCCTTTAATCTCTTTCTCAACTCTTATTGCCAAAGCTAGCATTTCTAATACAATATTAAATAGTAACGGTGATAGTGGGCAACCTTGTTTCACTCCTGATCTTTTTGGGAATGGTTGCAGTTTGTCCCCATTACATATGGTGCTTACTGCTGGTTTTAAATAGATGCTATTGATTATTTTAGGGAAAAGTTCATTTATTCCTATACTCTCAAGAGTTTTTAATAGGAATGGATGTTGGATTTTATCAAATGCTTTCTCTGCATCTATTGAGATGATCATATGGCTTTTGTTAATTTGATTATTAATATGGCCAATTATACTGATAGTTTTCCTAATATTGAACCAGCCCTGCATTCCTGGTATAAATCCTACTTGATCGTGGTGTATTATCCTGGGGATAATTTCTGTAGTCTTTTTGGTAATATCTTATTTAAGATTTTATCATTAATATTCATTAGGGAGATTGGTCTATAATTTTCTTTCTCTGTTTTCAACCTACCTAGTTTAGGTATCAGTACCATGTCTGTGTCATAAAAGGAATTTGGTAGGACTTCTTCATTCCCTATTTTTTCAAATAGTTTATAAAGCATTGGGGCTAATTGTTCTTTGACTGTTTGGTAGAATTCACATGTAAATCCATCTGGTCCCGGGGATTTTGTTTTAGGGAGTTGATTAATAGCTTGTTCTATTTCTTTTTCTGAAATGGGACCATTTAAGCAATTTACTTCCTCCTCTTATAATCTGGGAAGCCTATATTTTTGGAGGTAGTCATCCATTTCACTTAGGTTATCAAACAAAAATTTCTAAACAAAATTAACTAATTATATTATTTTTTAAACAGCCAAATTATTACTATCTTTATTTTCAATGGTCTAGTATTCACTTAACTATCTTCCTTCTCAGTTCTAAGTAGTAGAGGATTCTTTTTTGGCATACTTACAGTTGAGGAGGGACAGTTAGCCTCATGTTGTCCCCCAAAAAATTCATCTTAGTTATGAAGAGGCCTAAATAGGCCGCTGAAAAGCTGAGATTTCCTTTTTTTTCTTTTGCTTTCCAAATCATTTCTTGCCATCTTACTTAACTGCCAGGTGAAGTCAGCATTCCCTAGTACATCTGATATAAGTTTCACCTTGGAAGTAATTTGGTACCATCATAAGGGAACTAGGGCTACTGAATTAGGAAAAGCAAAGTAGCTGCTGTGGATAGTAGCTTTGACAATATGCCATCCTCTCTTCTACTCTAAGACAAGTTCAGGCAATTGATTTAAATAGGGCAAAGTTGTAGTTTTAGCCTGATATTTGTCAGGATGGTTTGTTCTACTATGCTTACAGAGTTAAGTTTCTTGAAAGATGGCAAAATTCTTGAATATAAATCCTGAGATCCAACAAACATGTAAATATGTAAGCAATCAAAATCAACATAATGACCATCCATGATTGCAGAGGATAGAAGATGATAGATTATGTGCAAAATTATGTCTGTATATCTCTATCTAGATATACACCCATGCATGAACATATGCCCATATATATATATACACACACAAGGACATATGTTTTGTTGGCTATATATACTTGTTGCATGGAATTTGTTTTTCTTTTCTGTTGTATTTTCCTAATGTACAGGAAGGGAAAAATAGATTTATCCTAATTTTTAAAAGCCAAAATAGAGGTAGCTACAGATATGTAAGGCTGCACGTACTTTCTTCTTCTTCTTCTTTTTTTTTTTTTATTAAAGCTTTTTATTCACAAAGCATATGCATGAGTAATTTTTCCAACATTGACCCCTGCATAATTTTCCCCTTCTTTCCCCCATCGCCTTCCCCACCCTGCAGACAGTCCAATATATGTCAAATATGCTGAAATACATGCCAGATCCAATATGTGTATGCATATTCACACAGCCATCTGGTTGCATGAGAAAAATCAGGTCAACAAGGAAGAAAAAGAAACAAAATGCAAGCAAATAATAGCAGAGAGAGTGAGAATGCTATGCTGTTATTTCACCCTCTGTTCCCATGGTTCTCTCTCTGCATGTAGCTGATTCTCTTCATCATGCTTCATGTACTTTTCAGATGAGATTTCTGTATTATATTCTACTTAATATTATTACTTTTGTTAGAAGAGACCTCTCAGAGTGGGAATTATCTGTAAATATTTCTAATATAAAAACAAAACTTCAATCAAACATAAATAAAAAGGGGAAAAGCAAAGAAAAAACAAAATAAAATAAAGGGAAAACAAAGATACACTATAGTGCCTGTCCTTAAGAGGTTATAATTTAATGAAGGAAAACAATTCATGAAAAAGCCAGTAAATGATTTGCCCATAGGCAAAGGATCAGAAGGAGATTGAAGTAGTGTCCTGGGTCCCAACAACATGTCAAAAACTCACACATTAGACCTTAGGGATATAAACATGGAATCTAAATGATCTAGCTGGATGTAGAAGACATGAAATTAATAGTCCAAGACCAAAAAAAAAAAAAGCATGGCAGAGAGCCAACCTGAAGGAAAGAATGATGATTAACCAGGTAGAATCTATATGTAGTAAAACAATAAGGCTTTAGAACAAGGCAGCTAGATGGGACAGTGGATTGATCAGCTGACCAGGTGTCAGGGAAACTCATCTTCTTGAGTTCAAATCTGGCCTCAGACATTTACTAGCTAGGTGACTCTGAGCAAATCATTTAACCCTGGTTATCTCACTTTTCTCATTTGTAAAATGAGCTGGAGAAGGAAAAGGCAAAATACTCCAGTATCTTTGCCAAGAAAACCTCAAGTGGGGCTTGGGGCAATAGATGTAAACTACATTATATACTTATAAAGAAGAGAAGGGAATAAATAATTATATAAAGCCTGGTGTATCATAGGCCCTATATTAAGTTCTTTATATATATTATTTCATTTGATCCTCACAACAATCCTGAGAAATAGGCATTACTATCCCCAATTTAACAGAGGAAACTAAAGCAAGCATGAAGTGATTTGCCTATGCTCATACAACTATTTAGTATCTGAGACTGGATTTGAATTCATGTTTTGTCTCAAAGCTCAGTTTTATCCATTCTACTACTAGGTGCCTCAGTTCATGAAGAGAGAATAGGTAGGTAGATAGGTAGTGTGGTATAATGGATAATAGATAGTTGTGTGGTATAGTAGAAAAACCACTGGTTTATAATCAAAAAAGCCATGGTTTCAAAAGCTATTCTCTGACACTAAGTACAAATAATACCACAGACAAACCATTTAAAACCTGTCTTGTTATAAAACAGAATATTCCAAAAGTCTCAGTGCAACTTTAAGCTACTAAAGCTATGAGTTTTTAGAATGGTCTTAAATAACAATCAATTACAATTAAAATTAAATTTTTTCAATGATGTTCTAATTTTAGTTTAGCTTATTGGTTGATGTCTCAAAATACTTTGGGGTTTATATTTGTAGTATAGGGAATTATAATTTGTGATAGTGAGTTACATCTTGATAGTGTCTTATTAATTCTTTGATAGGTGTTAAATTATAGTCTGAAAGCGATAATGCTGTACAATTCTGCTAATTTCTTTGAGTCATCTTCATTGATCGACAAATACAGATTCATTAAAGAAGTCTTTTCTGTAACTTTCTGAAGTCTGTGACTTGGTTATCTAACATTCACATAAATTTCTATTTTTGTAAATAAGTTTGCATAGTTCAAAACTTCCTTTCAGACATATTATTAGTTTGTCACATGACTTTCACATTTTTAAGTCTTTTGACTCCACTCTTGGATCTTAGACATTGCATAGATGTCATCAAAAGACAGATTAATACCAGTTACGTTGAATGAGTCCATGAGTCTGTAATCTAATGTCATTCTTTCCTGTTGCTCCACAGTGTTTTCTTTTTGTTCCATAAGCACTTCTGATATATTTAACTTGTTTATCATGTGATCTGAAAACATCTAGAAACTCCCTTCCTCCTTTTTTTTTTTTTGACAAGGAAATGTTCATTTTTCTATAGCTACTTTGGGGATGATGAGCTCAATGTTTTGTTAATATTTTATAGGCTTTTGTTTGTATTTTGTATTTGACTTGTATTTTGAAGGTATTATTATTATTAATCTTGGTTTTTTTATCTTTTTTTTTATTTCTCAGAAAGAAATGATTCTGGAACAAGTCTCTTGTTCTTGTTAAATTTGTTTATAATGTTTTATGGATGATTACATGAATAAATCAAATAACTGTTTTTGTAACTGCATAAATGAATTAGGATCTAATCTCATTTTCTATATGCTTACTAGAAGCATCTTTTAGTCCAGACCAGTAACAGACAGAATGAAAGATAACATTTGCATCATCTTGTTTCCATATATTTTGATTGTTTCCACTAAGCATCTATATTTTGAAAACTTTTTATTCAAAAAAAATACAGATGTTAGCTAGGCTCATAGCTATTTAAAAGGTTTTTAATTTTTATATTATGTTATTATTTTTTTTTAATTTGCTGAGGCAATTGGGGTTAAATGACCTGCCCAGAGTCACACAGCTAGGAAGTGTTAAGTGTCTGAGACTAGATTTGAACTCAGGTCCTCCTGACTTCAAGGCTAGTGCTCTATCCACTGTACTATCTAGCTGCCCCTAATTTTTATATTATGATACTCTGTATGAATGATGGTTGGAAACAATTCTAAATGTAATGATTATCTGAACCTAATACTCTCTTTTTTTAAGATCACAAATATCTGTTTTTGGACATAGAGATTTGTAGATATTTTATAAAAGGTAAGATACTTCTAATGTATCTGTATAGCTACCAGTTGTGAGTAGGGATTTAGTATCTGCTAAATGTTTGCAGTTTATAGTAATGTGTTTAACACTTTCTGTTATTTCCTTGAATAATCCATATTGATTAATCTGGGTTCTATATAGTTTGTAATTTTTCATGATGCTAATCTAATTTAGAATTTCCTTTATAAACACCTATGTGTCTATAAACACATCAATATGGTTCATTTCTTTGTTGACTTACTGCTAGAGTTCATCTGGATATTTTTCAAGGATATCTCCTCTATGTCACCTTGATTCTGCTCTTGAATCTTAGTTGTTATGTAGACTCTTTCTGAAGCAATCCAGTTTTAATTACTTTCAATAAAGTCAGTGCTAGGTATGTCTCAGAAACTTTAATTATCACTCACTAAAATAATGTCTTCTTGTTCCAAAAGTATTTTTGAACATTTTATACTTGTTTATCCTGAGCTCTGAGAACATCTATTATTCCTCTTTATGACAAGGAAATTTCTTTTCTCTAGCATAGCCTATAGGTAAATGGGCTTTTTATTTCATTAGTATTATCAGTTTTCATTAGAATCCCTTCCAAATCTGTTCCCCTTGCGGATGAAGAGGATCATGCCAATTCCAGATGATTTTTCTCTGTTCTTCTCTAATATGTATGACACATAATTAATTGTTACATATGATATATTATAATTAATTATGATGATATCTATATATCATAAGTCTCATGTGATGAGTCATATTATAAACAAACCAAAGAATTAGCCATAGACAGCAGAGTAGATTTTGGTGGTGATAATCTGTGTCATGAGTTCAGCACTATTTTTTTTTTTCTATTTCCCATTCATTTAGGAATGCATCAGAAGTTACAGAATTCTAACACTGCATAAATCAAGTTGTGTTATTCTTCTATTCAAGATTTCCCATTGCCTAATGAATAGGTTTGAGTTCCTTTGCCTGATATACAAGGTCTTCCACTAGTCAACATATTTTTCTATTCAACATATATTTTTCTCTTCCATGCATTTTATGCTCCAGAAAAAGTCTTCCCTTTTTCTATATCTGTACCTTTTGCTCATACTGTTTGCTATACCTCCCTTTCTCCCTCTCTGTTGAATTTTTATCAATCTTTTAAGGACTAAATCCAATCTTCCTTTTCCCTGAACATTTACTAATAATTCCCTCTCTAACTTATTCAATTTCACATAGCACTTAGAATTGAAATTTTCTAATGATCTAATTATATAGCATTGTAGTAATCTGTACTGTTATGATATTTTCTTACTAGACTGTATACTTCATAAGGGAAAGTTTCTTAGACTCTATCTTTCTCCTCCCTTCTTAGTATCTAATAGTGCCCCCACACAAAATAGAGAGTTTTTTTCAGACTATGGTAAAATGCAATGTTGACTGCACAAGTGCCATCATTTTCATTCAAAAAATTGTGGAAACTGTTAAATGAGTAGTTAAAGGTAGGAGAGAGATATGTATAGTTCTTTAATAGTTAGGTTTAATTTAGTGGACCAGCAAAATCCAAGGAAGTAGGAGCTGTTCCTAGCACCACTTTGCAAACAACAGTAGAGGAAAGCAAAGAAAAAGTAGGTGAAATTTGCATAAGTAATTTGTAAAAAATTTTAAAGTAAAAAGTTTTACTAAGAAACATCAGAAACAAGGGGAAACTTATTGAAATATTCGATGAGTTTAATGATTTGTGTATGTGTGTGGACTTACGTTATTCCTTCCACCAATACTAATAGGTAATCCAGAATTGACTGTCAACCTAAGTGATCCCTAGACTTCAAAATAACTGGGAGGCTTATCTGGTAAATTTAGAGATGATTTAGGATTTTTATTTTCTCATTTTTTCTCCTAGGCAACAGAATTTATTTTATAAGTTTCAGCCACATGAATGTTCTGCTTAGTTGAATGGAACAATTAACTCCAACTTTCTAAACACTATGCTAAAGTCTGGAGATATGAAGGCCATACCAAAACAGTACCTGCCCCTAAGTGACTTGCATTCTATTGAATGAATAGAAAACATGTGCACAGAACATTAAATACAAAATATATGCTAAGGAATTTCCAGACCAAATTGGAAGAGCAATTGCCATTGTCAAGATATGAATTGGCTAGGGTTTAATCTAAGGTTGTGTGAGTAGTTAGAAGATGAGAAGTGTGAGACATATTGTCAAGGCAGAATCAACAAAAGTTGTCAACTGATTGACTAAGAGAGATGAAGAAGACTGAGCAATCAAGGGTGATCAGAGAATTATATCATCATAGATTTAATACTAGAAGGGATTTCAAGGGTCATCTACTCAAAAACTTTATTTTAGAGCTAAAAAAAACTAAGTTAGTTAAGGAAATAAGCAGAAATTTGAATCTGGATTCTTTGACTACAGAACTCACTTTTCTTTTCATTTTACCACAGGGCCATCCAATATTACAGTTATGTTATGTTAATAGTTGAAATTATTATGTTGCAAAAATGCAATACCATTGCATACCTGTGTTTATTGGGTATTTTCTGTGTGCACAGCTCTGGATTAGTTTCTTTGCTGCATTGGAAGGTACAAGGAAACAGAAATACAAGAAGAAAATATGGGAAGATAACAGACCAAAAAGAATAGAACCAACATATAGAGAACACTACTACAGATGAGATACATTGTAATAAGTTTATTGCATAAACAGTATAACAAGTGCTGGTGGAGGAAGGACATGGTTAACCAGGTAGTACTCTAAACAACATGAGGTTCTTCAGGAAATATTCCTTAAAGGAAATAATTTTTGAATTGATGTTAAAAAAAAAAAAAAGACAAATTAACAGAGCAGATTCCCTTCCTTCTTAGGATAGCTTTATATGTAACAACCTTATGCCCTCTAGGACGCTGAAACTCTACAAACACAGTCCTGTTGACTTCCCCTAGACTAATTTAAATTCAGCTCCTCAAATGCTTCCTGATGTCCTCAGTGATCTGGCACAGACCAATCTTGGGAAGCAGTAGAAGTTTTTTTTTTTTTTTTTTTAATCTTGGCCTTCCAAGCAATGCAGGTTCCACTTCTAATTCACTGCCTCCGGAAATGCCTTCCCCAAGCATGGAGAGTGGAAGGCTGAGAAGAGAACAAACTAGGGAAGAAAGGGAGTGGTATCCCTCCTGACTGTCCAAGCATTAGCAGAATGCCTTGCTTGGGTGGTAGCTACTTGAACAGTTGAGATGCTTAATGCACTTGGTAATCTGCTGCAGACTGACACTATTCAACCAGCTCTTTATTCAGACACTCCCAATTCCAAGAGAGCAATAGATACACACAGAGCAACATATAAACATGTTTTGCTCTAAATTTGCAAGTACTTCCTGCTTCCAAACAAGCCAGAAATACCACAAGATCAACCATTCTCACAGTACTTTTCCATTTTTTTTCTCTGCATCTGATCCAAATACAGAAGTGCAGAGACTTAAAAAAAAAAAAAATCAAATAAATAAATGCCTTTGAACTGTTTTAAGAAGACATGTGTTTAATGAATTCAAACTATTCTCATCAGCATTGTTAACTCTAATTGTAATAGAAATAGGAACAATTTTCTTTGCTGGTGTCATGTGAAAAAAATGGTAAGAACATGGACAGCTGAATAAAATGAGCCTACTCAAGAGTTCCTACACAAGAGTTCCTTAGGACATTCAACAAATAAGCATTATTAAACCCATGTAAATCTAGAATCATAGAGCCAAGAGATGATCAACTCCTATCCCTCTCTCTTTACGGATAGGTATTCCAAAAAGGACACATTAATTCTTAGATTATAGCTAGAAAGGCCTTTCTTGTCCAACCCTTGATTTTTATAAAATAGGAATGAGAAGCATAAAAAGGTTAGTTATGTTGCCCAGAAATACTCAGCTGGTGAATATAGGAAGTGAGATATTAACACAGGTTTTCCTGATTGTAAAACCAGTGCTCTGTCATACACAGAAGAACAAGGATTTTGATGGTAATGTCAGATTTACAAGTTTAGAGGCTGAATTCAACTCTTGACTCTGATATATACTATATGTATCTATGTGACTCCCTCTAGGCCTTATGTTTTTCAACTGTAAAAAGAGAAATTTGGAGGAGATGGTCTCTAACATCCTTATCAATTCTTTGTCAATAATCCTATTGTTTCTTATATACCAATTCTTAGCTTTTGTTACACTATAATAGGGCAACTAAGTTTTGCAGTGGATAGAGTGCAGTGCATGGAGTCAGGAAGACTCATCTTTGTAAGTTCAAACCTATCCTCAGACATTTACTATCTTTGTGACTCTGGGAAAGTCACTTAACCCTGTTTACTCCAGTTCCTCAACCATAAAATAAAGTAGAGAAAGAAATGGCAAACTACTTCAATATCTTTGCCAAGAGAACCTTAAATAGGATTGGAATGAGTAGACTACGATTGAACAACAATTCACTATACTAATACATTTCAACTCAACAGTCATTTAAGCAGTATTATGTGTAAGGTGCATACAGAAATCAATGAGGGAGTTTTCTGCTGTGAATGAACTAAAGCTATTGGAAAACAATAGACACAAAATTAAATAGAATAAAAGATATGTGTTCTTCAAAGTCAGGAAAAGGTAGGCTTGTTTCTACTTTGGGTGTGGGACAGTCAGGTCGGGAGCATAATAGGTGAATCTCCTTACAGATGCATTTTATTTGAATATTGAAAAGTAGGTAGGAATTTAACAAATCATTGGGAGGGGAGAGGGATATTTACAGGAAACATTCCACAAACCCATAAAGAATTGCTCTCCTCCATATTCCCAGTATTCATTAATAGCCTTAAATTCAGCTAATCAGCAAACATTTGACTTACTATGGTCCTGTACCAAAAAAGGCAAAAATACTTCTCCTACTATCAAAGAACTCACATTCTAATGGGGGAGAAAACTTTCAAATAATCACCTTACAGATAAGACTGATGCAGTGAAATTAGAAATTAGAATCACATGAGGAAGGATTAGATATGGTAAAATTCAAATCAATTATCAGGAAAGACTTCCTCTTGAAGGCAGGACTGAATTCATTCCTCAGGAAAACAAGAAAGCTAAGACAAAGGATAGGAGAATGTATATGGGGAATAGTGGATACAAACAAACAAAGCTAATCACTCTGTGACCAATAAACATATATTCATCACCCACCATGGGCCAGGCACTGTGCTGCACACTGGGGAGATATAATTTTGTTTGTGAGAGACATTGAGGAGATAAGTTAACAGATTTCTGGGGAGAGGCATACAGTACAAGATGGGGAAAAAAGGAAGGGACTAAGTTGGGAAAGACTTTAAATACTAGAGGATTAATTAAATTCCTAAGGCTTTTAACAGCCTTGGAAAATTTTTAGACCTTTTCCTTATCAACATATTTTTTTAGATGAGAAACTGCAGAGATGGGGAACAGGATCTTTCACATTTTGTGCAGTATCCAATAAGCTAGAAGTGCTTTAAAAATTGTAAATAATGAAAATGAGAACTGTGCTGGGATAAATATGCCTCTTCACATAAAATTAAATTTTTGGAGCATTGAGGTAACTCCCAAATCCTTTTCTTGGGCATTTTCATCATTATCTTGCTTCTCAGATTCAAGTACAATGACTTATATTACATAAATGATCTCTAAGATCCTTTCCAATTCTCAGATTCAACAGCAATTATATGATTCTAATTCAACTAATTTTTATTTTGCCTGCCATTTAAAGAACATTCTACTAGGACGTAGATAGAAAGAGCTGGAGATTTTAGTTATTATGACCTTTATTTTCATGAAGCTTACCATCCAGAAGGAGAAGTGTGACACAAATAAATATTTTATAATATAAGGTGCACCTCATGAGAGATGCAAAGTGCTATATGATATCTAAAAAATAGATCATTATTGATCAATCATTGATCTGGGTTCAGGGAAATCTCTCTAGAGAAAGTAACATTTTAGTTGCATCTTACATGATGGGTCAGAGTTTAAAAGGTGGGCAAAGTGGTCTCCATGCATAAAGAACATTAGGAGAAAAAGTCAAGAAGGCAGGAAAAGGGAGGGACAGCAAGTAATCTAATTTGGCTGAAGTATGTGGAGATATGATCCTATTGTATTTTTTATTTAACTTGTGATTTCCTTAAGTGTAAGGAACTCTATGTTATACAACTTCTCCTAGTCAAATGCAGATAAGTAACTGCCAACCAATTATAATCTCAGAGAGATGCTTGGAGCACCAACAACTTAAGAAACTTGTCCAACCTAACATAGCCAGTATGTGTCCATAATAGAACTTGAAATCAGGTTTTACAGTCTTGAAGTCCAGTTTTCTATCTAATACCTTTTTGCTGATGAATTGTGAGTGACGAGGAAGAACAGGTCAAGAAGGCTATTTTGTAGGCAAAGAAAGCCATTTAAAGACTTTTGAACAGTAGAGTTAAAAATCAGAGCTAGGAAATGCAGAGACGGAGTCATTAACATAAGAGAATGTTATTGCAATGAAATAGGTCTTAAGTATTAAGAGTCTGAATTGGTTAAGGGCAGAGGAAATCAAATGGAGAGGAAGGATGAAAAACACTTTGAAGTTTGAAGGACTAGCACTTGGAAACGTATCCAATATGAGGGGCAAGAGAAAGAGAAGTTGCTCAGAAGATGGTGATTCCATTGACAGAAGTAGGGCAGTCAGTAGGAAAGACTATTTTGGTGGGAGGGGCCAATATTTGGTTATGCTGAATTTGAAGTGATATCCAAAAGATGTCTATTGTGTTTGGCAACAATATACACGGAAAGATGAGTAATAGTAGGCCTGCCCATAACATAGTAAATGTACTATAGTAAAACAATGCTGGGCTCAGTACAGAAATAGGAAGGAGAGCAGTGATCCAAAAAGGAGATTGTCATCATTTACTAGCCAACTTTAAATCCCCAGTAAATTGTGGTATTTGTGTCATTGCACAGTTGTACTTACCCAAGGGCTTGCATCCACAAACAACAGGAAAGAAAGGAAGGAAAGAAGCCATCAGACAGGAAAGTGCCTGCCAGAATTATGACACAGATACCTTTTGAAAAACAACATGTACTTCTTGAATTCTGAAGAAGATGATAGGTGGAAAGAATTTGACACAAAACATTCATGGGAAACCTCTTGAATTTAATTACACGTTATTTTTGTTGAGGTGTCTGCTAGGAAATCCTTGCAAAAAAATGGATTATAAATTAAAATTTTGATTGGATTATAAATTATAAACTTAAAAAAAAATCCTGCCATTAAAGATCATCTAGATATAGTAAACTGGAAAAAGTCATGTTCTTTTTTGTAATAAAATGCTAAAACAGATGATTAATACAGTTGAGGACTGAGTTAGATTAATTAATTTGGATAATTTGAGATAATATGGCATTTTGACAGCATAATTTGGTGTCTCTCAGTTCACTGATGAAAAAAAAAAGGTTTTAAGAAATTCTCCAAGTGTCTTAGAATTATTTTAATTTGATAATGATCTGATTAAGAATTCAAATCATGTGGAAAAGAGGAGGAAGCTGTACATCCTCAGCTCATGGTCAATAGCTTTGCATCTGTGTGGACATTAGTGCCTTCCAATTTCTCACTAGGGGGTTGGGATGTTTCCAATTGATAATGGACGATAATGGATGAATGTGGTTTTTACAAGACTGAGGAGATTCTCAAGGGAGAAGGTAAGACCAGTGACTAAAAGGACAGAAAGGCTTTATCCAGTATTTGGAATCTCGCAGCAGAATCCTCTCTAGGCCCAGAAATATTTTCTGTTTGTGAAGTAACCCCTTCTATCAAAAGCACAATTACTGTACTCTATATAAATGGTCATTGTGGGAGTATTTTATCCATTCCATGCATTCTGATAAAAAAAAAAATCTTTGTAAATCTTTTTCTGTTCTATAGTTATTCAGGAGCAGAAAGAAAAGGCTTATCAGGAAGTGTAGTTCCTGGGACAGGAGGGTGATGTTGCAAATCCCACTGTTTATACTCTTCTCCCTATGCCAAACATTTTTATAGAAGTGCATAATGGTTGAAATGAGGATTGAAGAGAACCTTGATTAATGGAAGATAGAATGCAATCATCTGGGATTAGACCCTAGCAGAAGAAAAGTAAGGTAGAATGATCATTAGTAACCCTTATTAAATTGATTTATATATTTGTGATTCATACTTGTGATTTCTACAAGGAATTGTACAAATAGATTGGGTTCATTCCTCTTTGCAAACCTCAAAGTGTTATCTATATATTGTCCAAAAGTCTTGCAGTTTAAGCTGTCAAACTTTAAAACAGCACTAAAATATGGGTGGGGGCTTGAGGGGAAGGAAGGACAGCTCATATAGGTGTTAGTTATTAACATATGCTGATTTTATTTGTATTTTAGCCATTTATTAGCTACTTCTTCCTTGTATTGTGAGTCCTCCAATTTGGAAGATAAGTTCTAATTTTTTTTTTTTTTAACCTTAGGATGAGTTCAGTATATGGCATGGGATTATTTTATCTGCAATTATTTAAAATTAAATAAGTATGTTTAATTCACATGAACTTGAGCTCTTAGGAAGTTAGCTCAATATTCCAAATGCTTAGTTTCCTATTGGTTTTCCTACTGGTGACTCTCCCATCAATTGACTAGCACTGTATTATCACTGTAGGACTTCCCCACTCTTTGTGAGTGACTGAGCTCAGAGTATTTATTGACTTCACAGTTTCTCCATCTAAAAAACTATGTTCCAAGTAGTTGGATCTGTCATTGGTATATTGGACAGATTCAAAGTAGGATTCGGCATGAGAAGGGAGAAAGAGTTACACAAGAGCTCCTTATAACTATAAATCGAAACGCCATGAGAATAAAATCTAGTTCTTTTATTTCGAGTATGTACTTGTCAGCTCAGTTTAACCTGTGAAGGATGAGCTAGGCAAGGGGCCAAACAGCCGAGAAAGGGTCAAGAACTAAAAGGAAGGTCAACTTTGGCAGAGAGCCCATGCTCAGGGAGGAGAATCACTCGTCAGGTTCAGTGGCCCAGGCTATAGCACCCAAGATGAACATTGGGAAATAGGTGGAAGATATCATCTCAGGGGCAACTACAATGCCTGCTAAGAAAATGTACCCTTAGTCAGACCAATCAGAAATGAAGACTGATCAAATAGAGATATGGACAAAGAGCTTCTAGAAGCCAAAGTGCCAAATAAATGAGGGACGTGTTGATCTTGAAATTTAGGGGCATTAAAGAAGATTCTTAACTAGGGATTGGGAGTTTTGTTGGTCAGTTATTTCACTCTTTGCGAGCCCATTTGGAGTTTTCTTTGCAAAGATACTGCAATCTTTTGCCACTTCTTTCTCCAACTCATTTTACCGATGAGGAAAATGAGGCAAAAGGGATTAAGTGAGTTGTCCAGGCTTACTGAGGCTAGATTTTAAGTTAGGAAGATGAGTTTTCCTAATGCCAGGCCTGGTACTCTCTCTACTATATACCCAATTTCCCAGGGACTGGGATAGAATAGAAAGCTAATTTTTTTTTAGATCCCTAGCCATCAGATATAGGGTGAGGAATTCTAGAGATGGATATAATAGAATGTTTCTTAACTGATTTGAGTCAGTCCTGTCTCAGGCCTTGAATTTCAGTCTTGAAACTGAAAGCTGTGGAAGTAGATTCTGGAAACTTCAATGTTCATGGACTTTCCAGTTAAATTGAATCAAATTCAATCAAGGGGTGTAAGAGAATAATTGTTTTTTTAAAAGTTTACTATGTGTCAGATCCTGTGTTAAGCACTTTATAACTATTACCTCATTTGATCCTGACAATAACCTGGGATGAGGATATTATCCACCTTTCACAAGAGAGAAGTTTAAGTGACTTGGTCAGTTATACAGCTCTTCCTGATTCCAGGCCCAGAAATCCGACTACTGCACCACTTAGCTGCCCTCTATAAATATTTTACCTAGTGACCACTATGAGAGGAGAACTGATTGGTCACTCACATAGCAAAACACATAAAAGGGGATGATGATTTTATATAAGAACTATGCCCTTGCCCTCATGGAATTTAACATTTATTAGGAGGATAAAACATTCAGATATTTCTTTAGATCTATGATCTTACAATGTTGATACTCTTATCAAAGGCTCAATCCACTCCTTCTAATTCAATTCCACTTTTATCCAAGTGCTCCCAAATGTCCTCCCTCTTCCCATTGGTGAGTTTCTCCCAGGGCCTGCATTTAGGGGAGAATCTCAAGCCAGCCAACTTTCTTTCCCCTTTCCTCTTCTGGGCTTTGACACCATGCTGCTATACATATGCTCTCTCCCCTCCCCCCCGCACCTCCTTTCTCTACCCCACTGTTTTTCTGATCCCTTCCCCATTAGAATGTAACTTTGAGCTTTTTATTAATATTTGTATATTTAGCACTTAGCACAGTACTTGGCATATAAGAAAGCTTAATTCATTTTCGTTGCTTTGCTTTGACATCGTATGGATATCGATGATCTATGTATTGGTTATCCTTTGCTATCAATACCCAACTGATTTTGCTCCTTTTCTGGCCACATGTTTCTCTGATAATATCTTTCCCATGGGTCTTCCTATACTAATCAGTGTTATTAACATCTTGCAGCTTACAACCCCTCTTCATTGCTCCATTTGAATACTGTGGAACTTTGGGTCTCTAAGTTGTGATATTCCATGCTTTACCACCATTAGTATTAATAAAAGAATATTTATGTTAAAAAAAATCAGCCTTTCTTTCAGGGAGAAGCATGAGGTGATTATGAGGATTACAGAAATTACCAAATGAAAGTGGTCTGTCTTTCTTATTTAATTCTGAGCACAGTTCATTGTCCATTTGCAGTGTCTGTCTAGATATATCTATGGAGTGGGTTCAATGATATATCTATCCAAATGCATAATACATTTGGATAATAGGCATTCTTCATCAGCTTGACTTTTCCTGTGTGAATAGTTAGACCAAACTGATGAGTGATTATGTATTACATTTAGGAAGCTCCGTAGTGTTCTGGGACTGTATGCAATCAGCACAATGTCATTCACAAGCGAACACATCTGGAAGAACTTTCCATTTAGTGGGAATCCCTCCTCTTTTTTCACTGATCTGGACTTGTTTTTTTGCTTCACTTTATATTTCTACTCAAAGGGATATCAAACAAAGTTATCTCTACTGTATCTTTCAAAATATCTTATATGATTTTAACATATGCATGGCAGCTACATCGCTAGAAGAGAGCTTCTAAGGTGATTTATTTTTTTTTTCTTTATCAAATCAAAGGTTTTTGTATTGCGTTAAAAAAAAAAAAACAGTAAATAAAATGGGATTTCATGTCCTTTGAACAATTTAGTCAATTGTGTGATGGTAAAAATATGGTCTGCCTGAAGTAAAATCTCATCCATGAAAAACTACCCCTTTCTCACATTTTTTATTAAGGATGACCTCAATGCATGTACAGATTGTTCACATAGATTTTTTGGGAAAAAATTGATGTTGCCCCAATTGCCTTTTGTTTGGAAGTGATAATCTGATTTCTTGCAAATATTTGTAATCCTTTCCTTTTTAAGATATCTTATGAATAAGTCCATAATAATACATTTTAATTATATTAACTCCATTATATACCTCTTCTGTAAATATTCAGTCTAATCAATTTCTTTCATCTTTTTTCTACCTCCTTATTCAATTCACCAAGGTCAGAGATGTTAAATCTCATGTTAAATCTAAATACAGTAGCTCTACTGTCATTGATAGAAGATGGTTTTTTATAATAATTTTGGGAGATTTTTTTCCACTTTAGTTTTCCTTCCAGTTTGATCTTTAAATATTCTCAGCTGGCCTGATCTGGTTGGATCTCCCACCAAGCTCTCTGTAAATTTTTTTTTCCCCACTTCACACTTTTTTTTTTGAAACTATGCTGTTCAAATGAACTCCAATGCTATATAAACTATTTGAAAAAAATAGAAAATGAAGGAATCCTACTAAATTCCTTTTATGACACAGACATGGTACTGATACCTAAACCAAGTAAGACAAAAACAGAGAAAGAAAATTATAAACCAATCTCCCTACTGAACATTGATGCAAAAATCTTAAATAAAATCTTAGCAAAAAGATTACAGAAAATCATCTCCAGGATAATATACCATGATCAAGTAGGAGTTATACCAGAAATGCAGGGCTGGTTCAATATTAAGAAATTTATTATAATAAAATTAATTAGCATAATTAACTATATCAATAACCAAATTAACAAAAAACATATGATCATCTCAATAGATGCAGAAAAAGTAATTGATAAAATCCAACACCCACTAAAGAGGACAGGAATAAATGGACTTTTCCTTAAAATAGTAGCATCTATTTAAAACCATCATTATGCATCATTTGTAATGGTGATAAACTGGAACCATTCTCAATAAAATCAGGAGTGAAACAAGGTCAAAATTGCTGGGAAAATAGGAAATTAGTATGGTAGAAACTAGGCATTGACCCATATTTAACACTATATACCAAGATAAGATCAAAATGGGTTCATGATCTAGGCATAAAGAATGAGATTATAAATAAATTAGAAGAACATAGGATCGTTTACCTCTCAGACTTGTAGAGAGGAAGGAATTTGCGACCAAAGAACTAGAGGTCATTATTGATCACAAAACAGAAAATTTCTATTATGTTGAGATAAAAAGCTTTTGTTCAAATAAAACTAATGCAGACAGGATTAGAAGGGGAAGCAATAAACTGGGAAAACATTTTGACAGCTAAAGGTTCTGATAAAGGCCTCATTTCCAAAATATATAGAGAATTGACTCTAATTTATAAGAAATCAAGCCATTCTCTAATTGATAAATGGTCAAGGAATATGAACAGACAATTTTTGGATGAAGAAATTGAAACTATTTCTAGTCATATGAAAAGGTGTTCCAAATCATTATTGATCAAAGAAATGCAAATTAAGAAAACTCTGAGATACCACTACACACCTGTCACATTGGCTAAGATGATAAGAAAAGATAATGTCAAATGTTGGAGGGGATGTGAGAAAACTGGGACACTGATGCATTGTTGGTGGAGTTGTGAACCAATCTAACTATTCTGGAGACCAATTTGGAACTATGCTCAAACAGTTATCAAACTGTGCATACCCTTTGATCCAGCAGTGTTACTACTGGGCTTATATCCCAAAGAGATCTTAAAGAAGGGAAAGGGACCCATTTGTTCAAAAATATTTGTGGCAGCCCTCTTTGTAGTGGCTAGAAACCCACCAATGGATGCCCACCAATTGGAAAATGGCTGAAAATATGAATGTTATGGAATATTATTGTTCTATAAGAAATGACCAGCAGGATGAATACAGAGAGGCTTGGAGAGACTTACATGAAATGATGCTGAGTGAAATGAGCATTATCATTATATACTTCAACAACAATACCATCTGATGATCAATTCTGATGGATGTGGCTCTCTTCAACAATGAGAGGATCCATATCAGTTCCAATTGATCTGTAATGAACAGAACCAGCTATACCCAGAGAAAGAACACTGGGAAATGAGTATGGACCACAACATAACATTTCCACTCTTTCTGTTACTGTTTGCTTGCATTTTTGTTTTTTCCTCTCAGGTTACTTTTACCTTCTTTCTAAATCTGATCTTTCTTGTGCAACAAGATAACTATATAAATATATATACATATATTGTATTTAACATATACTTTAACATTTTTAACATGTATAGGACTTGCTGCCATTTAGGGGAAGGGGTGGAGGGAAGGAGGGGAAAAGTTGAAACAGAAGTTTTTGCAAGGGTCAGTGTTGAAAAATTACCTATGCATATGTTTTGTATATAAAAAGCTATAATAAAAATAAATAAATAAAATTTATAAAAAACAAAACCTCTTAGGACCATATATTTGGCATTAACCAGATGTGCTGCCATTCTCCTCTGTAACATTTCACATATGTACTTATAGTCTAAGCTGATGCATTTCTCTAGTTGCCATATCTCTGCAAACAGGGAAATAAAATTTCCTAAAATTATTCATTAATCACAGCAGTTAATCTGCATCAGTTAAATTTCCTTAAACAATGATGATAGCATATAGATGTCCAGATTTTTTAAGCTTCATACCATTTTTTGTGTGTATCTATAAATTAATTAGGATAATTTAGAATTACCTAGATTTCATATCACATGTTGTTCTTTTTTTAGTCTTTCTTCTAATTTAACTTTGATTTTGATCTTTGCTCTGGCAAATTGATGGTTTGAGGATATAGAAAAGTTGATTCCAAAATGACTCCATAGAGTTTCATTTTTTGTAATGTTATATTGGCTTCTTCATATATAGAATCAGTTTCTCTTTTTGAAGATAGTACTTATGACTAATAGTCACAATGCCTGTTTAATTTTTTATTCTTGAGACATGTTTTGCAATATATTTTTCATTTTCCTTCCCAATGCTCACTTTGCACTAGTCACTGAAAACCCTTATGTTGATTTAATGTGGAAAATACTATCAATTTCTCTTCTCCTTCATCCTCAGCAATTGATGTTTCTTTTTATTATAATTATCTGCATAGTGATCTTTTTATAAATGTTCCTTATAAGCACTGTAATATGAAATGACCAAATGTTTCAAGAAATAATGTTTCTTATTGCCTTTGAATAAGTGATAAAAACCAACTGTGACAGCTCCTTCATTTGCATAGGACTCAAGGCTACTTTGTATTTTCCTTTGTTTTAGGGGTTACCAATGAATTAATTATCAATATACTGATGAATCTCTCAGTATTTAACAAGGCGAGGCCTTGGAAATCACCCAGTCAATTGCAAGTCATTACAGAATCATAGATTGAGAGCTAGAGACTCTCCTGAAGGGACATTAATTAATCAACAAACATTTATTAAGTGCCTGTTATGTGCCAGATACTCTACTAGGTATTGGAGGATACCAGTACAAAGAATAAAAATATTCCTACTTATAACGATCTTATATCATTGTGTCTAGTTCTTCATTTAAACTCATTGAAGCTGCAAAAATAGATTATTTTTAAAGGCCCTCCTATTACTCCTTTATAATCATTTCTTCAACTATACTTCAATCCTGTATTCATGATATGTACCTCATATCATGTCTAAACCTGACATTTCTCCCCCTCCACTCCACTAAGTTTGACCCATACATTTGGGCCCATCTTAAATTTCATTTCTTTACCAGCCACCAAATATAATTTTAAGGTTTTCAAAGTGATTTACAAATAAAATATCATTTGCTCTATACTACAACCCTGGATTGTAAGTACTATGATTATCCCTATTTTACAGATAAAGAAACTGAGTCAGAAAGGTTAAAGTGATGCATTCAGGACCACACAGCCAGTAAGGGTCTGAGGCACCAACTACTATGAGTTTTAACTTGTATTTTTTTTTCTGTATTATACCTTGAGACTGTTACTATTGTATTTTTATTATCCATGTCAGTCCAAACAATCGGCATATATCCATTAAGCACCCACTTTGTGCCAACTTTACTGAGCCTTAGGGATACACAGCTAAAAGTAAAAGTAACCCCTATCCCTTAAAGAATTTATATTCTATCAGAGGATCCAACATATACAGAAATAAAATACAATATAAATGATATATATAATAAATTATATAGTATATATCTCTCATTAGTAAGTCATATTAATAGTATATATAGTGCATATATAATTGTTCTTGTTGTTTATCCTTTGTTCTTGAAGCAGATCATGACCACAGGAAGTTGATGCCATGATTGTCAGTGAACTAAATTTAAGTCAGGGAGAGCTGTGCAAAGTCATCAAGTTCACCTTCTCCTCTGAATCCATTTGGATCCAATGACAAAATATAGATCAAGATGACTAGAGATGGCCCCAATGCAGTAGGAAACTTGACCTTTTTAAAGTTTTGGGGTTTTTAAAAATATTTTTTATTTTTATATATTAAAATCTATGTTAAATCCAATATATGTAGACATATTTATACAATTACCTTGCTGCACAAAATTAATCAAATAATAAAGGAAAAAATGAGAAAGAAAACAAAATGCAAGCAAATAACAACAAAAAGAGTAAAAATGCTATGTTGTGACCCACACTCACTTCCCACAGTCCTCTCTCTGGGTGTAGATCATTGGAACTGACCTCAATCATCTCAATGTTGGAAAGAGTCCAAAGAGTAGGAAAGATACTCAGAATTGATCATTTTATAATCTTGTTATTGCTGTGCATAATGATCTGGTTCTGCTCATTTTATTTAGCATCAGTTCATGTAAGTCTCTCCAGACCTCTTTGAAATCATCTTGCTGATCCTTTCTTATAGAACAATAATATTTCATAACATTCCTATATCATAACCCATTCAGCTATTCTCCAATTAATGGGCAGTCACGCAGTTTCCAGTTTCTTGCCACTACAAAAAGGGCTGCCACAAACATTTTTGCACATGAGGGTCTCTTTCTTTTTTGACATGTAAGTCCAGTGAAGACTCTGCTGGAACAAAAGGTATGCACAGTTTGATAACTTTTTGAGCATAGTACCAAATTGTTTTTCAGAATGGTTGGATCCATTCACAATTCCACCAATAATGTATTAGTGTCCCAGTTTTCCCACAGGCTCTTCAACATTCCTTATTATCTTTTCCTGTTATCTTAGCCTATCTGAGAGATGTGTAATGGTTCCTTAGAATTGTCTTCATTTGCATTTCTCTCATCAATAGAGATTTAGAGCACCTTTTCATATGACTAGAAATGGTTTTAATTTCTTCATCTGAAAATTGTCTGTTCATATCCTTTGACCAGGTCTTAATTTGATGGAGGAAATGACCATTCAGTGATTAAAACAATATAAGAAATGAGACAAAGTATGAGCTATGTTACCTAGTTTAAAAAAAAAAAATCAATCTGGGAGGGGAAAACCCTTAGGGTTTCTAGCCAAAACAGACACTATCACTATTTACATTCACTCAGGGGCCAAATAATGACCAACTAATCAGTACAAACTGATTAGTAAAGATGGGCATTGGCCATTGAGGAGATCAGGAGATATGTTGGAGAGTAGGAGTGTTCTTTGGAGGGTGCAGTCCTAAAGTGATGATAACCCTGGTACTTAACCTATCAGTCCTTTGTAGTTCAGAACTTTATAGTTAACTTGTCAGTTTCTTGTTGACCAACAGCTACAGACTCCTGTTGCTTTGGTATTCCTCTCTCAGCATCCACCTTCCTTCCTACCCCTAGTCCTAAATAAAATATATTCTAGACTCCTGGAGATCCAGCACCTAAATAGGAATTATTGGGAGGGCAATTTCAGGGTGTTGATGGATAATGGCAAACTGTGATGGTGACACAAAGGATGAACCTATCCTGACTCTAGAAAAAGTTTCATATGGAAGATGATTTTAAAGCTGAGTCTTCAAAGAAATCTGGGCTTTTAAAGTGCAGAGTTATATCGGGAATGCATTGCAAGTATGAAGGATGGACAGTGAAAAGTACCCAAATGGGAAAAGGTGCAGAAAAATCTTCACATTTGAGGAACATAAAGGCTAGTTTAATTGAACCATAGAGGATGTGAAAGTATATAGTGTATATCAAAAAAGTAGATTGGAGTCAGCTGTTTTGTCTCTTCAAATTGGTTATAAACTCTTTGATAGCAGAGACTATGCCATATACTTCTCAGTAACTTCACTGGTTGGGGCAATGTAGGACTCAGCTCTTCCTGACTTCAGGTCCAATGCTCCTATCCACTGCACCACCTAGCTGCTCCAGTAGATAGAGCACTGAGTCTAGAGTCAAGAAGAACTAAATTCAAGTCTGATTTCAAACACTTACTAGCAGTGTGTCTCTGGGCAAGTCACTTCATCCTCTTTCTCTTAGTTTCTTCAACTATAAAATGAACATGAGAAGGAAATAGCAAATCTTTCCAGGACCTTTGCCAAGAAAAATCCAAGTAGGTCATGCAGAATTAGATGCAACTGAAATGATGGAATAACAATAAAGGATAAAGGGCAAAAAGCAAGGAAGATGTTTTGCGGATTACCAATTTTTTGCATCATTGGTAATTTCCCAGAAGAATTGGTGTGTGTTAAACCCTAAGAACAGTCTTTGTACCAAGAAAACACAGAAGCAGTTATATACAAAATGTGTTTGAGCCTTAAATAAAAGTCCCCCCAAAAATTTTTCTTATAATTAGAGAAATGAGTTCTATTTCTTGTTGAGAGTCAAAATCAGAGACAGTATTTAAAATGGATTTCAGAAGCATGACTTTCCATGTGCACAGAACCAATGGCTCTAACCTGCCACAATAATTTTACAATTTACAGCCTTCCCTGAGGTAGGTCTGTGAACATTGCTTACACAAAGACATTAGGACACATTAGCAGCAAGTAAAGTAATGACAGGAACTCTTTCTCCCTCACAGAACAGAATGTCCCCCCACCAAATCTCATTAATAGTTTCATTATGGAGTTGAACAAAGCCATGTTGCTATGATGCGACAACCATTTAACTCCTTTAAAGAAAAAAAAAAAACCCACATATATTCTAATCTTGTTCCCATAAAGGCCTATCCTTACAATATTTCCCCCTTTTTACTACTTACATTCCTCCCTTTTCCTTTATTGTCCTTTTTTCTTCCCCAAAATGCTCTTCTATTTTTATTGAAATTTTGGATAACTTTTTGGAAAGTATTTTTCTTCTTAAGATCATGGGTATCATTAATGAAAATGGCTGGTGATGAATGAGAAGAACAAAAAGCTCTTTTTTATTTACCTCTGCTAGAAAAAAAAAAAAAGATGAAAGTAAGAAGGGGGTTTTTGCCAGGAGTAGATGGGAGTATGATAACAGTGAGAAGTCCAAATTATTCTCTTTCAATTCTTTTTTCTCCACCAAGAAGAATAAGTAACAGACTGGGAATGTTAAATAATTATCAGGATTTTAGAACTCAAAGGCACTGAGGATATGTTACCCTTAGTGAATTTGTCACAAAGTCCAAATAAAGTATATTGAAGAATATTGAAGATACAACAGTAATAGAAATTGTTGCACAAAAAAATTGTTGTGGCAGCCTTTTGTGTAGTGGCAAGAAATTAGAAACTGTGTGGCTTCCCATCAGTTGGAGAATGGCTGAATAAATTATGGTATATGAATGTTATGGAATATTATTGTTCTGTAAGAAACAATCAACAGGATGAACTGATGCTGAGTGAAATGAACAGAACTAGGAGATCATTGTACATGGCAACAACAAGACTATACAATGATCAATTCTGATGGATGTGGCACTTCTCAACAATGAGATGATTCAGACCAGTCCCAATGATCTTGTGATGAAGAGAGCCATCTACACTAGAGAGAGGAATGTGGGGACTGAGTGTAGGTCACAGCATAACATTTTCACTCTTTTTGTTGTTGTTTGCCTGCATTTTATTTTCTTTCTCATTTTTTCCCTTTTTGATCTGATTTTTCTTGTGCAGTGAGATAATTGTATAAATATTTATACATATATTGGATTTAACATATATTTTTACCACATTTAACATATATTAGATTATTTGCCATCTAGGGGAGGGGTGGGGAGAAGGGGGGAATTGGAACACAAGGTTTGCAAGATTAATGTAGAAAAATCATCCATGCATATCTTTTGAAAATTAAAAAAAGATTTAATAAGAAAAAAGAATTGTTGTACACAAAACAGATTAAATGTGGAATTGTAGAGGGCAGCAACTGTGGTGTTGCTATACAGGACAGTCCTACAAGGCACGTAGTCATATCAGGAGACAGAGCCCATAGGTGATAGCTCTAAGCTGCTACAAAGTTTAGTGTAAGACTGAGAGATTAAGCACCCATATAGGTATGAGGTGATGGCAAAGGTGAAGGCCTCTTTACCCAAATCTAGCTATGTCTCTCTGCAGAAAGAACTTGCTAACCTATTTTCATTGATCTTTGAAAAATTATAGAGAATGAGAAAATAGGGTAAATATTTTCCCAATAACAAAAAGAAATAGAGTCTGAAATCATAATACCACAAAAGTCTGAGTTTGATTTTAATTTCTAACAAATTTCTGGGTTTTTTTGTTCAGCCACTTTTCAATCTTTTATGACTCTTCATGAACCAGTTTGAGATTTTCTTGGCAAAGATATTGGAGTATGGGGCCATTTTCTTCTCCAGCTTACAAATGAGGAAACTGAGGCAAACAGGTTTAAATGATTTGCCCAGGGACATATATATAATAAGGCCAGATTTGAATGCATGAAGATGAGTCTTCTCACTCCAGGCTTAATTTTCTATCCACTTGTGCTACTTAGCTGCCCAAATTTCTGCAACATATTATTAAACTAATGGATGGTTTATGAATATTTAGAAAGGCAAATAACGATTACTAAAAAACAGCATGGGTTCATTATGGACAAGTCATTCAAGGAAAATCTCATTTTTCTTAATTGATTAAGTAACTAGGCTGATAAATCAAGGGAATACTATAGATAAAACTGATTTAGCAAAACATTTATGACAAAGACTCATCAAATAGAATAAAGAGGCTTAGGCTAGATGATGGTACTATTAGTTGAATTGAGATTTAAAAAATAATCAAGTATTAGATGGTCTTTAAGGTCCTTTCCAGCTCCAAATCCATGATAACTATGATTTTGGAGGGAGGGGGAGAAGGAGAAGCAAGCCTCTGTTGAGAGGCTCTAGAGATTTTTCTTCATTCTTTGTTGTCTATCATTTCCAGGGTTCTTAAAAGGAATTTTTTGGGGAAAAAGTATTTTTAGATTATTATTACCTATCACTTCCTTCATCCCTTGCTGTTTTCTATACCAATCATTCCACAGAAACTGATTTTTCAAAAATCATCAGTCCCTAATTGCTAAATATTTATCCATTTTATCAATGACTTGAATGGAGGCGTAAAAGCTATGCTTATGAAATAATCAGATCGCACAAAATTGTAAGGATAGATAATATGTAGGTGATAGAATCAGTATAAAAAATGTTGCCAAAGGTCTAGAACAAAAAGTTACTCTGAATATGAAAAAACTCAAAAGCTGTTAAAATTATTTTACAAGTATAGAGGGGAAAATGTGTCTAAATAACAATCTGATTTTTTAAAATTGGCAATTTTAGTGTGTTACAAGCTTATTGTGTCAATAATATGGAATGGCAGCCAAAAATGATAGCACAGCATTAGATTGGATGTAGAAAAGCTCAGTGTACAGACTTAAAGAAAAGACAGTCCTGATGCCTATTTATCCTGATCAAATCATATGTGATAGATTGTTTTGAATTCTGGATACCACATTTTGTGATAGATAATATGAACTGGATTGCGTCAAGAGGGCAGTGATGAAGATGATGCTGGGATTAGATCAGTGTCATATAGTGTAAAGACTGAAGTCTAGTCACATTAAATATTTTTTTGTGGTGTTAGGAGAAGGTGAAGAAGGCTTCTAGCTCTCTAGTACTTTGATTGAACTTCCTGTGGTGAACTTAGAGAAAGACATGAACAAATTACACAGCTTTGACAAAGGAAGGAAGGAGGGAGAAAGGAAGGAAAGAAGGAGGGAGGAAGGAATGGAGGAAGGGAAAGAGGAAGGGGTGAAGAAAGGGCAGAAGAGAGGAAGGAAAGAACACATTTATTAAAAAATCAAGGGTTTGATATATGTTAAGGACTGTGCTAAGTGCTTTCCAATAATAATCCTGGGAGGTAAAGGATATTATTATTTCCATTTTACAGTAGAGGAAGCAGAGACTTGTCTGGAGAGTTGCAGTCTACATCACTGGAAGAAATTCATACATCAATTGAGATCATGAGTGTTATTATTACTATAGGGATTGCTTGAAGAAATTCTGGATATTTCAAATGGAGAAATGAAGAAATTCCAAGGCGCACAATAAATTCAGCAATTTTACCATCACTAATTGCTGACCAAATTGCCATCAATGGTCAGGTAAGCCAACAATACTGGGGGTAGCACTGTTCAATCTCAGATCCCTGATCGCTTCTAAGACAGTTTGTAGAACCATATTCCAGGGAATCAACCCTTATTGGAGAAAGGAACTGCATCTTTAGCACTTCACTGCCTCAGTGGCAGCAGCCAGTGCTACTGATGACTCAAAAAATAAAATTCTCACCACCAACATTTTTGGCATTATGGTTCAATCTAAAAGTGGATATGAATTTTTCAGTGGAAACAATGTGAACAAAGATTCATGAACATCTGCTTTGCCTCTTCTTCCTGAGAAGCATGGGGCCTCTTTATCTCACTTGCAGATGAAATGTGAGCAGTTTGAGAACAGAGATTGTCATGGTTTTCTTTTTGCTTTCCTAGCACTTAACACAGTAGTCTGCTCATAGTAAGTGCTCAACAAAAACTTTTTTATTTGTTCATTCATTCATTCTCAGGTTTCTTTTATCATGTGGAAGCAATAATAGACTAAAGGGAATGCTATGAATTAAATATGTTAAAACTATTTTCTAAAAGTATCTACCTTAATCTCTGCCCTAGCTTTGACTTTGGGACAACATGGCTGAAGAAATCACACTCTTTTAGGCTCTTCACCTTTGTATTATAAGTTGTTGCTAAAAAGATAAAGCTCCACATTTTTGTGTCTGGTTCTTTTTAACCCAAAAGTGGCAGGTGCAACCTAAGTCTATAACCACTTACTGGCACCCAGCTCAAGTGGGCAGATGTGCCAGCGAATGCCAACTTCATCCTTTAAACTCTATTCTGCTGTGCCTTCCTCTTTCTATGCCTAAATCATAAATAGTACTTTGCTTTAAATTTAACACCTCATTTTCAAGAATGTGTATTTTTTAAAAAAAGAGGTAACTCTTGTGTATATTCAAAATCTGATTTTGAATAATAATCTTGTTTTTCTGTAGAATGCTAGGACTGTTTCATAGTATTTCATATTAACCTATGAAGAGACTGAATAGAGCTCTTATTGAAAATGATGGCAGTTAATTCTGTACAAAACAGAGATGAACATTTCCTGGGTGGGAACAAGTCCAGGGAGGGTCAAGATGATCCAGCTGAGAGTAACCAAAGAAAGAAGTTTGGTATTGTAAAAAGAACAATGGTCTTAAAAAATCAATACACAATGTTTGAATGTTGTCATAGATATTTATTCTCTGTGTAACTTTTAATATGTCATATTCTTTCTCTGAGTCCCTTTATCTTTAAAACAGCGATTTGGTTTATTGTTTAAAGAACTGAAAAGCATCAATGCCTTGAGAAGGAATGGAGGGGAGTAATGTGTAATGAGGCAGGAAATATGAGTGGGGGAGGAAGAGCAGGCTATGAAGAGCTTTAAATGACAAAAAGAATTGCTTTTTGATATTAGAGGTAAGAAGGAACAATTGTAGTTTATAGTGATGACATGGTCAGAGCTATTTCTTTAAGAAATTCATTTTGGTGGCTTATAGAGGAGAAATTAGAATTGGGAAAAGACTTGGGGCAGGGAAACCAATTAAGAAGTTATTGCTGTAATCGAAGCTTAAGGGGATGAAGGACTTGAATTAGGGTAGTGGTTATGTGAGTGTTAGAGGGGCAAGGGAATGGAGCATCTGTGAGAAGTGGTGTAGAGGTATAAATGACAAGATTTGTTAACTGAATAAATATGTAGAATGAGGAATCAAGAATGAAATTCAAGTTGTAAGTAATATGCCTTAGAGGATGATGATAATCTGAATAGGAATAGAAATGTTATACAAAAAGGTAGGTTTTAGAGAAACAAAAGTTTCAAGTTATATATAGTAGGGGTTGTGACACATAGTTTAAGAACCTGAACTTTAAAGCACACTATTTCTTTACAATTAAACAATTGACCGAAAGGCATGAAATATGTAAGATTGCTTTTGTTTTTTGTTGATCACCAAAAAAAAAAAAAAAAAAAAAAAAAACCCTTAAATTCCATTGAGCAAAATATATTCCCAAAGCTTTTCATTCCAACAAGGAGTTTTAAAATGTATATGTTAAGATCAAACAAAATATCTTGATAAATGCCACTGTTGATTCTGTTTAGCATCCTTCAGGTTATCAACATCATCAAGTAAGATATACAACAAATATACATATATACTCTTTACTCTTAAAGATAGACTCTAATACAAGATCCATAGGGAAGAAGGATTCCCTATAGATTAAGAGGTCTTAACTTGTGGTCCAAGAACATATTTTTTTTGGTTGTTGCTGTTGTTTTTGTTTTTGGAGAGAGGGCATTATATTTTGAAGCTAATGATTGGTTAGCTTTGTAACCTTTAATATTTTCTGTATTAAAAAACATTTTGAGAAGGGAAACATATGCTTTACTGGACTTTCAAAGATACCCATGGCTTAAAAAAAGATTAAGAACTAATACTGTAGATGATGAATCTACACATTATTTTATTTAAGGATGAAAATATGTTGATTAGACTAAGTTTTGGGAAAAGCACTGGGCCTCATTGAAAAGAGACAAAATTAGCAATCCATTCAGGCAAAACTAAATGGATAAGAAATACTTATTGCTTAGACTATGACATGAAGTTAGATGGCCAATTCATTGGGTTAGTACATTATTACCCACATTTGGGAAAACACTACAGATGGACAATGACTTGTATCCAACATTGAACAGAAGGAAGAAAGTACCCTGAATTGTAGTTGAGAAATTATATACTTTTAATTATCATAGACAGCTCTCTAGTGCAAAAAGCCATCTTTTCAACACATTTCTCAATGATGAGATATTGCTAATGAATGAATGAATGAGCATCTATTAAACACTATGTTCCAGCCATTGTGCTAAGTTTGGGAAACAAATCCAAGCCAGCTAGGCAGTGCCTGCCCTCAAGAAGCTTATATTACCATGCAAGATCAAGAGAAAGCTCATCTATTAGAAGTAGGAGTCACAGGGCAAGACTCCAACCTCTACTATAAAGAGAGCATGAGGATAGCCTGAATATAAGTTTCAAGCTCTGAGCAATCAAAGTAGTTGGTAACCCAGAAACAAAATGAAGAACATAGTGGGTATAACCAGATTATAAAATATTTCCATGATAACTTGCCTTCAGATCAGGAGGCATAATGTGTGCATGTGGAAAAAGTGATAGACAACAGACAGAAATTCTGTCAGTGACACAGTCAGTAAGCATTTATTAAATGTCTCATGTTTCGGGCACTATGCCAAACAAAAAGAGGGCTGTTGGGTGGCACAATGGGTAGAGTACTAGCCCTGGATTTAGGAACACCTGAGTTCAAACTCTGATTTAAAGACTTGATACTTACTAATTTCACCCAATTACCTCACACAAAAAAAGAAAAAAAATGGTAAAAAACAATCTGCTCTCAGGGAGCTCACAATCTAATGGGGGAGACAACAAACAAACAATTATGTATAAGCAAGCTATTTACAGAATAAATTGGAAAGGAAAATTAAAAGAGGGAAGACACTAGATTTAAAAGATCTTAGGAAAGGTTTCTTTTTAAACAAGGATGCCACATCTCCAGTCCACAAGCAGCTTGTGGCCCATAACACTCCTGACTATACTCAGAAATAGAATAAAATGTAATTAGGAAATATTTAATGAAATACTTAAGAATATAATGAAATATAGATGATAGGATGGGTGGTTTTCTAAGTCATTATGTAGCCAGCAAGAATCTTTATGTATGATGTATTGAACCTATTTCAATATATATATAACACCAGTGTTATAGAAGATGGGATTATAGTTTGGATTTAAAGGAACCAGGTAAGTCAATGGGTAGAGATGTAGAGGGAAAGTATTCCAGGCTTGGGGGACAGCCAGACAACATGCTCAGAGCAAGAGAGCCAGTGTCCAAAAAGTATGAGGCAGGAAATAAGGTATAAGAAGATTAAATTGATGATAGGCAAGACCTACTTGAGGATTCAGCAAGGGAGAGTGAAAAGAAGGAAGACACAAGGGAAATAGTTGGTTACTTCTGCTACTAAGTGCCTAAAGCATGATTTTCCTATCTCTAGATATATATAGCACCTATACCTCTGAAGTAGATTAGTGAGATTATGGGTTTTTCCTACTTACCTCAACATATAATTTTGGGAAAACCTTAAAATACTGCAGAAATGTGTGTTGGTGGTATTATTTAGATATGGCAATCAGTCATATATTACATATATTAAGCATGTACTATGTTCCAGGCATTATCTGGAGTTACAAAAAAAGGCAAAAGGCACAAAAGCTGTTTTGTCCTCATGAAGTATATAGAATAATGGATTAGACATGAGATTAGATTAATCATTGAATTGCACATAGGATGGATAGGCATATTTGATTGAGTCTAATATTAAGAAGACCTAGCTAAGACTTTAGGTGAAGAAAGTACAGAAAGCATATAAGCTCATAGATAGATTAGTACTCCAAACTTGAGCTTGAGGAATACTCTCTTCAGTTATTTCCAGGGGGAAATTACATACTGAGATCTTTTATCCTGACTAGTTCAGAGAACCTCACTTGATTCTATTCTTGGAGTAAAAAATTAGGAATTTAGAGAAGACTAGGGTTAGCAGTTAGTTTTCCTAAGGGGTTCCTCTTATTCAGCTAGGATTCATAAGTTTCTGTATCTAAAAGATGGGCAAATAAATGTCCTTCTGTTTCTCCCATAACACCTGGAAACCTGGGAGACATTATTGGGTTGATTTTCAATGGAGAAGGTCCCTATTGTCAGAGAGTAGTTCCTTTCTCCCTGGAGTCTCATCTTTCATGACCCAACTACATGAACATAGATTCAGAACAGTTGATCAAACCAGGAGGATTCTTATAGTAATCAGTTCTATTTCCTTAATTTAACATGGACTTAAATTTAAGTAATAATTCAATTCAAAGGCATGCGGTCCTGGATTATGTGAGACTCTTCCTGCTGCATTCAGTTTAATTATGTTGAGCAGGCATTTATTTATTATCTGCTCCCAACACAGCATTGAGCTTGGTGATAGAAATACAAAGACAAAAATATAACAGTGTCTTCCCTCAAGAAACTTACCTCAGGGAAGCTAGATAGCACAGTGGATAGAGCATACATCCCTAGACTCAGAAAGAGCTGAATTCAAATATCATCTTAGATTTTTATTAGCTAGGTGATCCTGTGCAAATCACTTAACCTCTGATTATCTACATCATTTTTCTCATTTAAAAAATGGGGATACTGAATAGCACCTCCTTCCCTCCCATGCTGTTGCAAAACTCAAGTAAGATATTTGAAATGCACTTCGCAAACCTTGAAGCACTGTCAGTGCTAAGTATTTTAATATTACATGGTGAGAATAGAAGAAATACAACATATATATAGATATTAAAATTCAATTTTACAACATATATACATAATATGTGATATGTGTATATATAATATATAATATATAAATGTATATAAACATAAACACATGCAAAATATTTACATATTTGTTCATATAAATATCTATCTAAATATGGACAGACATAAACTAAATGTATATATACATATGTGTGCATATATGTGCATGTATATACACACATACGCATACCCATATACACATTAACAGCTGGCGGAGTCAGCAAAGTATAGATGACATATAAGTTAAAACTTGAAAGAAGTAAGGTACAAAGGAGACAAAATGTAGCTACAATGGGGGATAGATTATACAAAGATATAGAGGGAAGAGATGGAATGTCATGTGTCAGAAGCAGCCAGATAGGTCAGTTTACTTAGAATATGAAGTGAGGAGGAAAAACATGAAGTAAATCCTCAGAAGAAACTAGGATCATAAAAGGCTCTAAATTACAAATGAAGGAATGTTTTTGTTCTTCTACAGTCAATAGAAAGTCTCCTGAGCAGGCAAAGAACTGTATTTTAGGGAGATTATTTTGGGTCAATAAACCAAATGGATGAGGTAAAACCATAATGGATAAGGTAAAATACAAAACGTCTCAAAAGTCAATGCAGTTTTAAGCTTTTAATAACAGAAAAACAGCAATAAGATTTTTTGTTACCCCCTGTACATATCATGCAATATAGACATCATAGTTTTGGAGTAAGAGTTTTGAAAAACAAAAAAAGGAGGCAGAAACAAAAAAGCAGGAAATTATTCCAAAATTCAATAATGCATAATACTGTTTCCAATAAAATAGCACCTTTTAAAAGTTTCAAGATTTTAAAAAAATCAAGTGAAAGACAAGAAAAACAAATCTTTTTGTTCTTGATTTAGATGAAATTGTTTTGGCTTTTCTTTACCAGTTAATCTTTTTCTCTGTACTCCTCAGTTCCATTTTCTGTCCCTCCCTCTTCCTCCCACCCTGTGTGTGTGTGTTGTCTGATCTTACACTGTAGAAAGATTGTTGTATGCAGCAAATGATCTTGAGAGGCTAGAGAAGTGAGTTTAAAGATACTGAATACCTGCTGTTCTTCCTAGTGGGAAAACCAGGCAAACCTGAGAACTCTTTAGATACATAGAAGGCCTTTTACTCTTAAAACAATTGAAATATTCGAGTGTGCTGTGAAGGCTAATAAAGATATACTCTCAGTAGATTATAAATTAAGAATCTGATTTAAAGAGCAGAAAGTTTCCTTTAAGGGAATTGCCATTATACTTGCCCTGCTACTCAGAAAACACATGATGTACAAAAATTTGTCTTTGTTACTAGCCTATCATATGCCAGGCACAGAACTAAGTGAACATTTTACAAATATTGTCTTATTTGATCAATGGTTCAGAACCTAATTCTGCTCCTGGACTTTAATCTCTTTTGGTCTCAGCTTATTTCTTTTTTAATGTGATCTCTAAGGTACCTTCCAATTCTGAATCTTCTGCATTAGAGTACTCAGGCTACAAAAGTAATGTCCTTCTCAAAGGACACAAACATGAACAAAAAGAGTATCATACATAATTAGGCTAAAGAGGAAGACCTGAAAATAGTCTCTCTCTTACCTTAATTGACTGGAGGAAAAGTTAATAAGATAGGATAGTTATGAAACCTGAAGTTTTGTATGCTTTCTCATGTGAACTGGGGCCATTTCCAAGTTGTGATGAAAAGCTGAAATGAAATAGGGAAAGACATAATTAAAGAATACCTAGAGGAAATAGCTTTATTCAAATCAGCAGGTCCTACTAACATACACCCCAGGGTACTTAAGAAATTGGCAGCTGTCACCCACAGGGCAACTAGCCATTATCTCTGAGAATTAGCTAATCAACAACTATGGAGTTAGTGTTTCCTTTGTGGCTTGCTACTCGCTAAGGATTACTAAGGAATTAAGGTAATACTCTTTCCTTTATAAGGACACAAAGGATGAGCCTCGAAATTATAGGCTCTAGAAAGATACTAGTTCAAATTTAACTCAATAGTGACAAATGTGACTATTGTGACAAATATGCTATACAAGACCAGGGACTATGTTCAGGAGATATATGCGTGAAAGTAAAATGATCACTGTTATAATGATTATAGACATGATAAAGCAATCAATTTTTAAACCATTCAAAGAACTTGGAGAGACAGAGGAGGAGGAGAAAAAAAAATCAAGAAGGAGGAAGAGGAAGAAGAACAAGAAAGAACAAAAAGGAGGAGGAGGAAGATGACATTTTATTTGTGGAAAAGCTGAATAGGCATGAGTGATAGGTGCTATCATGGAAAAGAAAGTTATTATGATCCTATCTTGTGTTTAAAAGGAGATAATGCATTATAATGAAAAATGTACCAGTCTGGGAGTGAGAAAATGGGATTTTATCTTAACTTTGACATTAACTACCTAAGGGAGTTTGGGCATGTCACTTCAATCTACTGGGGATTGGGTTTCAGTTTCCACTTCAGATTAGACTGTGGATGAACTCCAAAATCATTTCTGGGTTAATAATTTTAAAAGTCTGATTTGATATGTTTTTTTCTAAAAAGTATCTCTTCAACTAAACTGCTATATTCTAGAGGGTTTTTTAATTCATTTGTTTATTTTGACAATTGATGACCCTTCATTGTAAGAAAAGCCAAATGTGGAAGATCCCTCACTGATAGAGATCAGCAATTTGTCAACAGCTTGCAGTTTTAAAGTATTTGCTGAAATAATAGAGGTTAAGTGATTTGGTCATGGTAACATAGCTAGTACAGATTAAAGAGAAGATTTGAACCCAAATTTTCTTGACATTAAGACTAGTTTCTATTTACTATAAACTACTTGCTCTTGTTCTCTTTGTTAGTCAGATAGCATTATTCTATTGCTTTCAGTTTGATCACCATACCTTAAAAGAATGTGAAAAACTGGAAGTGTCCAGAGAATATTGTCAATAAAATTTTCTTAAACTCTGCTACATACCATTACTCTCCTAAGTGTTGAGGATTTGAAGAAAGATAAAAGACAATCCCTGCTCTTGTGAGGACTTTAATCTAATGAGGGATACAACATGTAAACAACTATGTACACACAAGATTTTTAAATGATAAATTGTAGACAATCAGTACCTAGAAGCCTTTAACATTGAGGAGGATCAGGAAAAACTTCTTATAGAAGATGAGATTTTATTTGAAACTTCAAGGAAGCCAAGAAAGCCTGGGAATGGGAAATGAGTAAGGAAAGTATTCCAGGAATGGGAAACAGCCAGTGAAAATGTCTGTAGCCTGAATATGGTCGGTCTTCTTTGACAAAAAGGCCAGTGTCTTTGGATCACAGAGTATCTGTTTTGGAAATTTAAGAAGCCTGAAAAAGTAAAAAGGGGTCAAATTGAGTAGCATTGATGACTAAAACTACAGAAGTAAATATTACAGATGCTAGCTCAACAAGCTTGAGTGTACATTAACCTCTATAATCTAGATTCTCATCAGTACAATAAAAGATTGATGATCTCTGATTCTCAAAGCTCTAAAACATATTTTCCTATGATTGGATAATGACAGGGATTCCTAGAAATTCTTTGAATTAGGGCTATATAGTTCAGACAAGAGAATGTTAAAGGATTAGAAATTATTTAATTTATTATTTATAAAGCACTCTGCAAAACTTAAAGTGATTCATGCTAGCTATCATTATTAAGTGAGGGAAAAACTAGTATTTGTTAAAAAAAAACATATTTGTATCTTAAAGTCCCCTCATGTGGCTCCAAGAAAATTATGCCCAGATTCAGGGTACTCTTTGGTTTGGCATACATCCAGTTATAGCTCTTAATACTTTACCAAAGGTTTCTCTTTTACTAGACCAAGCCAGGTAACACAGGAACCTTAAATCAAAAGCATTTAACATTTATTAAATATCTGCTCTGTGCAAAACACTGTATTAAGTGCCAAGGATACAAAGAAAAATAAAAGACAGTCTGTAGTCAAGGTGCTGAACAGTCTAACAGAGGATATAGCATTTATACACCTATATACAAACCAAACATAAACAGGACAAATGCTCTAGAACATAGGGGAATCAGGAAAGGCTTCCTAGAGAAGGTAGGATTTTAGCTGGAGATGAAGGAAGCCAATGAAGCTAGGAAGTAGATGTGAAGAAGAAGAGTATTCAAGGCATGGTGGTCAATGGGAATGCCTGGTGCAGGAGATAAACTGGTGAGAAGAACAGCAAAGAGATCAGTGCCATAGGACTGCAGTTGGGGATGGTAAGGTAGAAAGGGGCTAGAAAGTATCAATAGAGTATATATATAGTAGAGTATATAACCAGAAATTAAATCAAGTAACAAAATGTTCCTGGCACCAATATCCAAATGGCTACATTACATATCTGCAAGGTAACTCTCCAATCCATCATCACTGTATTTCTATGACTGGAAGAAGGAGAACAAATCACAGTACCAGATTTAGCAATTAAATGTCATTGGTAGCATTGGAAAGAAGCAATGTCATTTGAGGAATGAGGTTGATAGATGAACTGGAAGGGAGAGAGGACAGGAAATGGAGACAATGAATGTAGACAACTTTTTGTGAAATATTAGTTATGAAATGGAGGACAGTTTGAAAACTTGAATAAAAAAAGAATGATTGTAGGAGAAGCTCCCAGAAGATCTTGATGAAAGGATAGGATTAAGGGAGCAGGAAGAAGGGTTGACTTTTGCTCAGAAAATCACCAACACTTCATCAGACACAGAAGCCAAGAAGGAAAAAAAAAATTGGGTCATAATGTCAAAGATTTTAAGATATAAAATATGGAAGATGATGGGGTTTAGGATAAATGACTTTTAATTTAGCATAGGATGAGACATTCTGGTGAAAGGGAGTAAAGAGGCAATAGTATGAGAACTTGAAGAGAGAAGGAAAAGTTGGAAAAAAGCCATTCTAAGGAATGTGAAGTGTTCATTAAGTAAGAATATCTTTCTTCAATGAGAATCCAGTTGATTTTAATCGTTAGTAAGCATTTATTAAATATGTACAGTATGCCAGGCATTATACTGACCACCAGGGAAACAAAGAAATCTGAAAACTGCCAATGATTGGGATAAGTTGTTACTTCCTCTAAAACTGCTTAGTTACAGAGCAGAGAGCAGAGAAGGCTAATAGCTGAGGTTACCCAAGACAGGAATTGATCAAAACATAAAAAGACACATTAAAAAATATTCTTCTATAGATGACAGTGTTTAGTTCAATGGATTATCTATAATGTCCATATAAGGATGAAAAGAAAGTAAAAGCAGAGCAGGAGATGGTAGATAAAGATTGTGAGTGAGAAGAATAGGTTTGGGAAAAGTGGGGCATGAATAGGGAAACATGGTAGGGTAGGTTATGATCAGGTAGCCGAATCTCCAAGTTCTTGATGATGAAAGTAGAATATTTATGGATGACAATGAAATCAAGAGTACCTCAGCTGTGTGCCTGAAGTCAAGTAGAACCAATAGGAGTTTAGTAAGTTGATGAACTGGGATGTGAGAATATTTAGGAGGATGGTAACATAAATATCAAATATAAAGATCTGTTTCATACATGTATGATTTCCCTATCTAGGCTCTATGTTCCTTGAGATAACAGATCTACATCATAGTACTTGCTCCTGGATTTCAGAGTCTCTATATGGAAGCCCCAAAGTAGTTAATGACGTATACAAACTAAATATACAAGGAGCCACTGCATGAACAGTTCATGACAAGTCTATAGTGTCAACTCAGCATACAGGCTCTGAACTCTGCCTTCCAAATGCCAGACCCCACTGTGAATATATCAACTTTAAACAAATCTGGTTTACAACTTTCTTATGTCCCCTGGGATTTGCTTTCAAATACCTCTTGGATTATCATTGATTGACTTTATCTTTACCAAGTCTTAACCAGGACTGAGCTATGGATTTTCTTCCTAGGTTGGTGAATTAAGTTCATAAATATTTAGCAGTGAGTCCTGACATAGGGCAAGAGCTGGAGTAGAACCAGTATCTTTTGACTTTTGGCATAGGGCTCTTTCCAAAACAATATGCTGCTTCTTCTAATAAGAGGCAAGATGGTAGAATCATTGTTTTATGTTAATATAATACAACTCTTTACTTATGTGATACTTTGAAAAAAATCATTGATACTCTTCTACCATTCAGCTAGAGGGATTACCTACCCCTCTGGATGATCTTGAGAATTAACTATCAGAAATGTTAATTAGCTTGAGTCATTCTTTTTCCAAGAAGAAAAGGTAAATAAAACACTGTGATCTCATCCAGATCCAACTGTCCAGGTATCATAATAAGAGTTGACATTTACAGAGCTTTTTAAGGTTCACTGAGATTTTTATATGCATTATGTCATTTGAAGCTCACAGCAATCCTGACATTTGATGCTATTATTAACCCCCTTTTTAAAGAAAGAACTAATTAAGCTTAGAGGAATAAAGTGACTTGCCCACAGTCATAGTTTATGAAACAAAACATTTTCACTATGTGCTAAGCTCTCTGCAAGATACTAGGGAGCAGAGGCAACTTAGAAGTGGGGCACAGAGATAAATGGTAGGAGAGGCATTCTGATCAGGTAGCAGAATTCCAAGTTCTTGATAAAAGTGGCACATTTATGGGTGATGCTGAAATCAGGAGAATTATAGCTGTGTGCCTGAGGTCAAGTAGAGCTAATGGGTGGTTAGCAAATTGATGAACTGAGAAGTCATAGTGTTTGAAGAAAATGGTAGCATGAATATTGAAGATCTCAAATACAGGGAGAAGCCCTCAAAGAGCTTAGCTTGTATTAAGAGAGTATATATATTAGGTATACATAAAATAGTTACAGGACAATGATTATCAGGGGGTTGGGGGATAAATAAGGAGTGCTTCAGCACCTACTAAGTGTCTGATATAGGAAAGCTTTTCTATAACCAAAGTCTTCCTGTAAGCATTATAACAGTATTTCCATTAAGCAACATTGTTCCTATTAAGAAGCATTTTGAAATGAGTTCCCCCCTCCCAATTTAGCTAGGTGAACTATGAAGACAGAACTCACTATGCTCAGAATGAGGGGAAGAATCAGGCACAACAGACAACTTGACCTTGATCAGCTTCACTGTTTTATCATGCTTCATGTACAGAGAAACCATCAAATATTTATAAGGGAACGAAAAAGGAACTGTTAACTTCCCACAGAGAGAGAGACAGCTTTCCAAGAGCCAGGTTCTGATAACCAATACAGTGGCTACTCCCATGCTGTGAAGAGAAAGGAAAAAAGACAGGGAACTTGACTGGCAGCAGTTTTTCTCCAGGGGGCTGGCATTCTGCCTTGACTCATAAGGACAAGTGACCTGTTGTCTTATTCCAGTAATTTCTATCCTCAATATTCCCTTCAATCCTATCTTCTCTATGAATTCTTTCTCAAATATTCTGATCCCTCCCTCCTTCTCATCTCCTTCCACTGCCAGTCAGTGATCATTCCCTCTTCTCTAATTATAGCCAAATCTACACAGGTATCATGTAATATGTAGTCTTGGATTACTTTATTTGGGTGAGTCTTTGCTTTCCAGATAAATTGTAAATTTCTTGTGAGTAAAGGAAATATCTCACATTTTTTCTGATAATGCCCTTAATCTCTAGGACAGTTTTGGTTACTTAGGTGACCAATAGAATCTAGTTGATTGACAGATTTTATAAGATCAGCACTTCTGAGCTAGAAGAATTGTAAAGGGTTTAATCAAACCTTCTTTTTTTTACATTTGAAAAAAAATTAATGTTGGAAAGACTAAATGAGTTATTCAAGGTCACCTGCTTTAAGAGGAAGCTCTATTTTAGCAGGCTTTAGGGCACAGATCAATAGTATTTACTAATAGAGGAGGAAGAAACTAGTAGACAACTTGAGCTTAAGAGTTCTAAACTTCAAAAACTCTGTCACCAATATAGTAAACCTAGGATTGGCATCCACCAAGCTGCCTGAGGAGGTGTAGAGTGTTCTGGGTCAGAAATAGAGCAGGTTAAAGCTACTATGCCAGTCAGTAACTGGACTAAGCTCATGAGGTCAGCTTAATTAGAAGGTGAAAGAGAGATAGATAGATGGATAGAAAGAAAGAATGAAAGAAAAAAGAAAGAAAGAAGGGAGGGAGGAATGGAGGGAAGGGGGAGGGAGAGAAGGAAGGAAGAAAAGAAGAAAGGAAGGAAGGAAGGAAAGAAGGAACGAAGGAAGGGAGCTAGGTAGGTAAATAGATAGACATTCAGATTGATGGATCGATGGATATTTGAATAGATAAATTTATTTTTATTTTTATTTATTTTTTTTAAATTTTATTTTATTTAGTAATAACTTTGTATTGACAGAATCCATGCCAGGATAATTTTTACACGACATTATCCCTTGCAATCACTTATGTTTCGTTTTTTCCCCTCCCTCCCTCCTCCCCCCCCCCCCAAGATGGCAAGCAGTCCTATATATGTTAAATATGTTGCAGTATATCCTAGATACAATACATATTTGCAGAACCGAACAGTTCTCCGCTGCACAGGGAGAATTGGATTCAGAAGGTAAAAATAACTCGGGAAGAAAATCAAAAATGCAAATAGTTCACATTCATTTCCCAGTATTCCTTCATTGGGTGTAGCTGTTTCTGTCCATCATTTCTCCAATGAAACTCAGTTAAGTCTCTTTGTCAGAGAAATCCACTTCCATCAGAATACATCCTCATACAATATCGTTGTCGAAGTGTATAATGATCTCCTGGTTCTGCTCATCTCACTTAGCATCAGTCCATGTAGGTCTCTCCAAGCCTCTCTGTATTCATCCTGCTGGTCATTCCTTACAGAGCAATAATATTCCATAACATTCATATACCACAGATAAATTTATTTTTAAAATAAAAGACCTATATTAACTTAAATTAAAAAAAAAGTTTTGTCAATTATAACTTGGGTCACCATATAGCAGCCATATTTATTTAAATTTTATGATCCTGCCCATTTTCATTGCATTCAGCAGTCAATTTTGTCAGACATGGAATTTAACCTTATTTTTCCTCCACTGAAGTAATCAAAATTTTGGAAGAACTAAATCAATAAGTTGTTAGATGTTATCTCGAAATAGCCCTACAGAAACAAGCTGGCATTGTGATGACACTAATACAGAACTATCAATCAATTGTTTGGTTATCTAATTGATCTGCTACTCATTCATTTGGATTCTCTAGTCTGTTCTGACAAGCATCCCAAATTTGAGGTGAGGATAGTGACTACAAAGCAAATGGAGAGTTATGTAAGAAATAAAACTACTCAAAATATATTCTTAAGTTACCTGAGAATATGTGATGATATATTAAAAAATAACATCAAGCATTTATATAACACTTTGTACAGCACTGTACGAATACTCCATTTTATCCTCATAGCAACCATAGGAACTAGTATTATTCTCCCATTTTAAGGATAAAGAAACTGAGGCACAGAAAGGTTAAGTGAGTTGCTCAGAAGTATTAGCTATCCAAATCAGTATTTGAATTCATGTCTTCCTGACATGAAGAGTCACACTATCTACTGCACTTCTTAGCTACTTATCTATTAATAGAATCTTAAGAGTTGGAAGGAATCTTACAAGTCCCCTATGACTCTAAAATCTATGCTATGATTCCTAACCTAATTCAGGATTCCCTTTCATCTATGGCATCCCTAACAACTACTTATTGAGAGTCTGTTGAAGTATCTTATGTAGATAAAAACTTTCTGCCTCATCACACTGTCTGTACCATTTTTCAACAAATTTAGATCTTAAAAATTATCTTATATTGAATCCATATGTCTGCCTTCCTACAACTTTTATTTATCTTTACTAATCTTGCTCTTCCCCTTGAAAGACAAAATAAATCTATATTTTTTTGTTGACATGAAAGTCCTTTAAATATCTATTGGCAATGATCATGCCAAAATTTAGTTTTTTCCTCAAATCTAAACATCCTCAATTTTTTCATCTCTCTCCCACTAATATGCCATATTTTCAAGACCTTTCACTATAGAACATAAGTTTTTTTGTCTTAAACTCTATTTCCAAGAAGATAATATAATTTTATGTGTGTTACAAAAAGTTCAGAGTAAATAGGGAAACTTTTATTTCTAATAATATAGCCTAATTCTATTAGCTAAGATTTTATTAGCCTTTTTCTTAGTTGCATTATACTCTGAAGCCTCCATTAACTTTCATTTTTATTTTGTTTACTCTTATGTACATATGTTTTGTTTCTTCTATTAGAACGTAGCTTCCATGAGGACAGAGTCAGTTTTGCTTTTCTCTTTTCCCTCTTAATTAACCCTTGATAAGGAAACTATAGTTTAAAACACAACAAGCCTAGCACATAGAAAGCTTATTGATTGGTTGATGGTTGATTAATCTTGTAGTCAATTTAAACTCCTGTACTTGTTTTATGAGACAGAACCCTCCATTCCCTTTTCTGGGCCCATCCCATGCTATAACTGAACAATTCCTTTTCTTTATGCCTGTGGCTGTGCTCTAGCTTTATCTCATCTTCTTATGATAGCAAAATGTTCCAGACTTGAGCATTAATTTAATACTACAAATATTTACAAAATATTTTTCATCATTGATTCTTTGGAATTAAGATTGATTGTTGCATTTAGCAGAGTTTTTAAATATTTCAAAATCATTCATCTTGTTATAAAAATTGTTCTCCTGTTTCTACTCATTTAATACTGCATTGGTTAGTATGTCAGCCCAAATATCTCTGAAACTATTCATTTCATTACTCACTTAATGGCAGAAAGATGATAGACTCAATATGTGAATTGAGACATACATTTTTAGACATGGCCATTGTGAAAATCTGCTGTGATTTACAATGCATATTTATTGCAAAAGTGTTATTTAAGTGGGGAAGGTAGTGAAAGGGAGAAAAGCCACATCTTTATTCATTAAAAAATCCTATTTTTACAATATTTATTTATTTCATATTAAGTGCTAAGTGCCAAGGATGCAGACAAAAGCAGAACAGTCATATAATTTTGGGTTCAGAGTTTGAAAAACCTCAGTTATTATGAAATCCAACTCTCAATTTATGGTAAGTAAATTAAGACCCAGAGATGTATAGGTAGTAATGGTAGAGATCAGAATCAAGTCCTTTGACTTCAGATTCATCATTTTCTTCCCCATTTCATCACACGTACATCCCTGTCCTCAAAAAGCTTACAAAATCTCAGAAGCTCCCAGTAATAATTTGAAGCCTTGATAGTGTTCCATGATATTCCAATATCACCTATCATATCAGATGTTCCTTCTAGCTAAAAGGGTTACTTAGAAATCCAGACACCATGCTTTCTATGTCTTCATCCCACTCGATGATCAAACTATTGAATAGGACAGGACCAGGGAAAGAATCCTGTAGATACTTGTAGAATTACTAAAGGCCCTCTCCTGGCTGATGCAAAGTAAGACATACAAAGCACCTTCAATTACTACTGCCTGTTTGGCTCCTCACCAGTTAATAGCACGACATAATCTTCCTGGGAAGATGGGGCAGACTGGAAAGGGGGGGTGGAGAAGTGCTGTTCTTACAATTCACTTTTTTTTTTCTTATTTAAAATTCAATAGTTTTCATTGTGTTTAATGAAGAGCCTCCCACTGGGAGAGGAGACAGGTAAAGGTGAAGTTCAGACAATTTAATGATTCCATACAACACTAAGCTTCACTCCAGCATGCCTCACTGAACTCCCTCTTCATTTAAAGAGAGAACAGGTAAGGTACATTCAGAGCCAAGAGTGCAGATAGCAAGTTCAGATTTCAGAATTAAATCTTTGGGCATTGAATATTCGATCAGAGCCGCTGCCAGCTTTTCGTGTAAATTGCCTCAGAAACATTGAAAGGGCCACTTGATATCAGGTGGATCAGACAAAGCTTGCAGCTGTGTCTTGTAGCTCCTGCTCACACTTGTGACTGAAAGGAAACCATGGCTCCCCCGCAAAAGATGTTTGAAATGAGGAGATGGGGCCTGAGAGGTTCAACTAGATAACACTTTCATGATTACCTGTAGCTGGTTATCACCCCTCTTCCATTTCCATCATTGCAGTTACTATGATTGGTAGCACTTTTTTGGTAGTACAATTTATTTTTACCAATTTGAAATACATTTCAAATTAGATCTAAGGTATAACATGACAGCCTGGAAATTTTTTTGTGGTCATGAGGAAATTTACTTCCTTACTTAATAGGAAATATAAAACCATACATGGCCTATAAAAGTCTCCCAATAAACATGATAAATAATCATGAACTGAGTAGATGTCCATGAGTTGGAGAATGGCTGAATAAGTTATGGTACATGCATGTTATGGAATATTGTTATTCTATAAGAAATGATCAGCAAGATGATTTCAGAGAGACCTGGAGAGACTTACATGAGCTGATGCTGAGTGAAGTGAGCAGAATCAGGAGATCATTGTATATAGCAACAAATACAATGATCAATTCTACAGACATAACTATTTTATATAGCAAGGTGATTCAGGCTAGTTCCAATGGTCTTGTGATGAAGAGAGCCATCTGCACCCAGAGAGAGAATTGTGGGGACTGAGTATGGATTATAACATAATGTTCTCACTTTTTTGGTGTTGTTTGTTTTCATTTTATTTTCTTTCTCATTTTTTTCTTTTTTCATGTGATTTTTCTTGTGTAGCATAATTGTGAAAATATGTACAGAAGAATTGCACATGTTTAACATATATTGCATTACTTGCCATCTAGAGGAGGGGATGGGGGGAAAGGAGAGAAAATTTGAAATACAAGATTTTGCACAGATCAGTGTTGAAAATTATCTAAGCATATGTTTTGAAAATAAAAAGCTTTAAAATAAGAGTAACAGAAGTACATTGCATTGAAATAGCATTGACCAAAATCAGTCTTCTTCTGTATCACCATCCTAAGAATATTTTTATACTAAGGGAAAGATAAAATAGTCCATAAGGAGCTGAAGAGGAAAAATATCTTCAGAGAACAATTAGAAAACAATATAAGACAGAATAGCATTAAATGAAAAGGATGCTTTTTATTTTTCCTCTTATTCATTCATATTACTCCATCCAGCACACATATTGCTATAGACTTATACTAAATGGGGAAATTTATGGGCAGTTGGGGATAGGGGAAGGACAGTAAGAGACATCATAGGAAGAAACCCTGAGTTCAAATCCTGGCTCAGATACTTCTCTTCCATTTGGCTGGGAAAGTCACAACCTATCTAAGACTAATTTTTTTTTTGTCTGTGAAGTGAGAATAGCCATAGTACCTGCTGGCACCTGCCTTACTGTATGAGGACCAAATGAAACCATTATGCAAAATCCCTTGGAAAACTTTAAAGCACTATGACAAAGTGAGCTATTATTTCTCTTTCCTACCTTTTGGACCCAAGATGAAAGTTTATACTTTCCTTTCACTGTCTGCACACTGCTGTTTCCTTTGTTCATACTCTAACTGGATATTTATAGTCTGCAGCATAACTTTGCACTTTATTGCATACTGTTCTCTTAATAGTTTTATGAATGTGTCTTGTTTCATAGACATAAATCTTGTCTTCTAAACTGCAATGTAAACTCCTCAAGGGCTGGACCTATCGCTTCTATCTCTTTTTGTAATTCCCACGGCAAATATTGGGACCATTATAAGTAGTGAAGAAATACTTGTTGATTAATTAATTATTCCTCCCCATAAAATATAATTCTCTATTTAAAAAATCTGTCAGTTCCTAACACTTGAAATGCAAACTTTTCAGATTCCTGACCTACTTGGATGAATTTCTCTCTAAAAAAGTAGCTTTAAAAAAAGAAGAACAATACCCATCTTATTAGTAACCCTGGAAGGAAAGCCTATTTATTTAGAGACAATTTACAATTCAGCCACCAGTGAGCTACATTACATGTTCTGACGGCTTCATTTTCCGCACCAATGAAGAAGGGCATCTGTAATGTTATTCACTCACACACCAGCATAAGCATTGGCATCTGGTTTAACCTGACAAAAGCCAGAGCTTTTGAGAATCAAAGGCTGGAACTCAATCTTTGGCTTCCCTGTAATGACTATAAACTCCGCTGGTCTCAGGCACTAGACGAGTTAGAGCAAAGCATTATGGGTCTATAACTTGCTGACTTTTTGACAAACTTGCTGACAGTGTATGTGTATCATCTTCACTAAAGCTAAAAACATGGGGATTTTCCAGTTTACCCAGGAAGAAGGAAAACTGCTTCTTCATTGTGCTTTTGCTCCCCCTTTTCAATCTGAAGATCACTCTTTGATGAGGAAGAAGGAAGCAAAAGAAGAGTTGAAGAGTTCAGTTTTGTTTCTCTTGTCTGTAAACATTAGAGTCACTGGCCCCAGATAGTGGCTTTGCCCCTCCATTGTTCTTTTTCTTCTTATTACCCACAACAAAGTTAAAAACAAATGAGGGAACAAGCAAAACTGTTTATCTTGTTCTTACATTTTTGCCAGTTTCAGCTAATTCTAGCATTAGCCTTCCTGACACTATTCTTATGGATTTAGTGTATTTCTCTTCAGTTGCATTCAAATAATAAAACAAACATTTATCAAACGCTACTTGTGTACAGAACTCAATCTGGAGAAATAGAGGGTTCACACAAGATTTCCTCCCTCTTCTCATGGAATTAATAGCGATTATAAGATGCCAACATAGACAACTATAATATATAACATGACATGATAAATGCATTAGGATTTTTGTTTGCTTGTTTAGTTTTATGCAGGAACTAAGAAGGAAGGACATTAGTGACCAGGGAAATTTTGTCAAGGATGTCATCGGTGATTAACTAATAACTAAATCCAATGGCCTTTATTCAATACTCATTATTTTCCACTTCTCTTTGAGACTATTTACCACTCTCTCTCCCATCAGATATTCAGCATGCTATTCTCTCCTTATTCTCCCCACTATTTCTCTAATCATTCTGTTTCATCTTCACCCCAAAACCTTAATTTTTGGATAGTATAATAAACCTCCTGGGAAGGTGGCATTTGATTTGGGCTTGAAATTCATCAGAGTAAAAGAGGAAATTCCATATGAAAGGAATAATGTGAATAGAGAAAAAGAAATTATAGCATATAGTTGGTTGCTGAGAACAGTTCATTTCAGTCTGAGTATGAGTATGAGGAGCAGGGATCGGGAAAGATCCATGAAGTCTGTTTTTGAATAGATATATAATGTTTTATTGTGTTAAAAATGTAAAAAAAATTGTTGGCTCATACGAAGTGCAGAAATAGTCTCTCAAGCTATAGGTTTTTTTTTTTTTTTTTCCCATTCATAGTCTACAGGGATGATAATGTCACTACTAAGGTAGTGACAATGGAATTAAGATGTAAGAGATGTTATATAGATTGAATCGACAAGATTTCATAACTGGTTGAATATAAGAGATGAGGAAGAAGAAAGAGTAAAAGAAAACCCCAGTTATAAATAAGAAATAGAGGGTATTTTCACAGGTAAAATGAAATTTTCAGGGTAAATTCACAGTCTAAACAGTAAATAACAAAGAAAAGGTTTAGGAATCAAAATAAAGATAAACTCAGTTTTGGACATGTTGAGTTTGAAATAATGGGGGCTCCTTCAAATTGAGAATTTTTATAACAAAGTAAATAAAGTAATTTTTTTTAACAAAGCAATAGCTCAGAATAGAAGATAGAATTAGAAATATAGATTTGAGAGTCATGTAAATAGTGGTAGTATCGAAGCTATGGGAATGAATAAGATTTTTAGTAGTTCACAGACAAACACAAAGGGCTTCAAGAATTAACCCTTGAGAGACACCCACTTTAAAAATCAGGGTGAGTATGAAGGATCAATGCAGATCAAGAAGTGATTAGAAAGATAAAAGGGAAATCAAGGGAATCAATCAAGCAGTACATATTTATTAATCACCTCCTTTGTGCTAAATTATAAAGATACAAAAAGAGGAGAAAGACAGTCTGCATACTTAAACCAACCATTACAAAAGGATAATGTTCTGACCCAGAATTCAACAGGAAGAAAAATAATCTATACTGCTTTGGGGGAATTATACATCACTTATAGTGGTCCTAAGCAGATCTCTGATACAAAACCCAATCATTTTAATACTAATATTCCTCTTATGGCAGAGAGTAGAAATCATGAAAAAACAACATTTCTAAAGAATTAAATTAGGAGTGACCCAAAGAGCAATATAAAGACATATTTGTGCCTATCGGCAAGGACATGTGAGTAATGATTATTTTCATGAAAGATGTAGTATGAAAGTTGTTCAAGAAATGTAGGATCTTTGGAGAATACTGCTTACATGACTATATGAACAGTTTCAGACAAATGCAAGTGGTAGGAAATGGACAGATTGAGTATTATACTTGTATCCACTGAATGTTAGAAGTCCTCCAAGAAACCCTTTGGGACATGAAAAAATCAGTGAAAGATTTATTGGAGAATGTAGATAAGAATCACAGAGAATGAGACAGTGTGAGTTTTTCCTTGCACTTTTGGAGAATGTATCAATTATAATAATAAAACAATAACTGATTTAGTGCTTTAAAGTTGTAGAGCATTTCATGTGTTATCTCATTTGATCCTCATAAGATTGGTGCTACCATAACCCCCATTTTATAGTTGATAGTTTACTCTTTCATCACATAACTAGTAAGGGAGAATTTGAGAGAATTTGAGCTTGTTTTCCTGACTCCAAGTCCAATGTTGTAGCACCACCATCATCTTCAGTGAAATGTCAAAATCTAATTATAAAATGAGCAATGTTCTAATCTTTTTTTTTTCCTTTTTATTGTCTATACATAGTGCTAGTAAGAAAAATTTTATGAAAACTGGGGTAAAAAGACGAATTGGAAGAAAAATTCACAAATTACATAGCATTTTTTCTATTTTTCTTTCTTCCTTTCTTCTCTTCTTCTTATCTTTTCATTCTCCTTCCCTGCCTTTTTTCTTTCACCTTTTCCTCCCTCTATCTCTTTCTCTCTGTCCCTTCTCCCTCCTTTTTTCCCTCCCTCTTTTCTTCCCTCTCTTCCTTCTTTTCTCCCTTCTCCCTCCCTTCCTCCCTTTTCCTCCCTTCCTCCCTCCCTTGCTCCCTTCATCCCTTGCTTCCTTCTTCCCACTTTCCCTTCCTTCCTCCCTCCCTTCCTCCCTTGCTCCCTTCATCCCTTGCTTCCTTTCTCTCTTCCTCCCTCCTTCCTCCCTCAGCCACTTCCTCCTTTCCTTCCTTCCTTCCTTTCTTCCCTCTTTCCTTTCTTCTTTCAGATAAGAAATACTACTCATAGTCTCAGTCTCCGTGTTAATTGGCATAGAAACTTTCATGCGCTCCATTTTCTGACCTGGGTCAGTTTGTCCCTCCTTGGGTAGCCTGTTGAATCTCCAAACTATATGAAGCTCACTGTATTGATGCCAGACATTGTACATACCTGGTTGGCTTTAGCCCTAGCTTTAGGTTCAAACTTCTGGGCTCAAGTGATCCACCAGGTTCAGTCTCACCAGCAGCAAGGACCACAGGTGTATACCATCTGTCTTTCCAAATGGTAAATCTGTTACTTATTACCAACAACATTTTCTGAAATATTACACTCATTTTCTAAATGAGTAAGCCAGCCAGGTTACCTTGACTTAAGCCCAGCTGTGCTGCCTACAGCAGGTCATATTATCATAGATTTAAAGTTTGAAAGGATTTTAGAGGTCATTTAGTACATCTTCATTTTATAAATAAACTGAAAAACTCATAGAGACTAAGTGAATTATTCAAGATCATATGAATAGGTAGTAAATGGCAAAGTTCAGACTTGAACCCAAATCCTAATACTAAAACTGGTGATTTTCTCCTGATGCTCTACCATGTACTAAGTAACCTCTGTGTTTCATTTGCCTTATCTGTTGACTAAGGATAAAAAGACTTGTCTCCTTATTTATCACAGCTTTGTATGATGATATATATGAAATTTTAAATTAGGATCTTGGACTAGATAATCTTTATTCCTTTTCTAACTCTGAAATTCCACAAATTCATAGAGCACAAAATTATATCAAAATATTAAAATGATGATTACACATAATCTAAGGAACTGTGTGATCTGGTGCCAGAATTTTCATCCCCTGGCTCACTATCCTATTACATGTGCTAAAAACTACAAAGGTCAGTCCGTGATTTTCTTAATGAAAGATTTCATTTGACCAGGAATAGCTTCAGTGAAAACTTTTCTAGAAAATAAATCCCTAACCTGAATTTAAGGCAGCACTTTACATAGAGTAATGTACATTCCACTGCTTTTTCAAGTGGGTCTGAAACCTCATTAAATTTCAGAAAACAAGGACAGAATGAGGCAGATTCTTCCATTTACAAATGTCTTGAATTGAAATGATACGCAAGCTGCCTAACTTCCATTTCCCCCCTCCCTTTAGTATCTGATGAAAATAATTTACAAATGTAGATATGACATCTGGTATGAAGAACAGACTACATTTTGGGCATTCTGGCTTGTATAGGAAAACTTTTAGGAAGACCATCAGGAAATCAGAGCAATGCAAAGGACAGCAATCAGGATGGTGAGAGAACTTGGAAGCAGGTCATCAGAGGATTGGTCAAAATGAGGATATTTAAATTGGACAATAGAAAACTTAAGAGAAATGTTAATATTGTCTTCAAATTGTAGAATTCAGAGTGGGAAAGGTCCTGACAAATGTAGTCCAATCTTCTCAGTCAGACAATCAATCAACAAGTCTGTAAAATATCTGCTATATGTCAGGCACTGTTTTAGGCACTAGAGATGATGCAAAAACAAAATTCTTAAGCTCAAGGAGCTAACATTTGATCATGAAATGTATGTATGTATATATATGTACTTAAATACACATGTACAGATATATGTATGTATAGGTGAGCATATGCATTATATAACCATGCATATGTGTATGTCTGTGTGCATATCTGTATATGCATATAATTGACAATTTCATTGTTCTGATTATCAGGGAAGAACTTCCTCTACCATGGTAATTGGCACTTTCACTGCAATTTACAGTTTTTGAAAGTTAGTTGAAAGGTTAAGTGGTTTGCCCAAGATCACACAACCAGTATGTGTTAAAGGCATGGATTGAAGCTAGATTTTCTTGACTCTGAGGACCACTCCCAACTGGAACAGGCTGTCTTTTTCATATATAAAAATATGCAAAAGAAATTCAAGTTAATTTAAAGATAAAGGAACCAAAGGTCAGAGAAGATAAATGATCTGTTCTTTTCACACTTACCACATTGAAAATGTGAAAGAATGTCATGTAGAAAAGACTTTTTTGGTTTTATCTCTCAGAAGCAGAAATGGGACCAATAATTAGAATATACATGTGTGTGCATGTGTATATGTGTGTATACATACATCTATATACACACACGTGTACGTCTGTATATGTAGATCTAGGTGCATACACATACACATATGTGTATATATGTCTATATACCTGTATATATATATATATATATATATGTGTGTGTGTGTGTGTGTGTGTATATATATATACACACACATATATATGTATATAAATTTTGCAAGCCTTAAATTGCTATGGAAATTTTATCATCAATTGTTATTATAGGGGAACTCTCTAAGAAGTGCTTTCAAAAATTCAAATGATTCATCTGGTGATTTAGAGACTTTTTAATCACTTAATTATTTACTTTTATCTAATACAAAGAGGGTTTACACTCAATGGCCTCTTTACCATAGATCTATGATCCTGTGATTCATAATTAGAGATTATTAAATCAGTGGCGTTTATTAAAGGCAGTTGTAGAAGGGATTGTACATGTTGGGATGGCTGGCTTAGAACTTCTCTAAAATCCTTTCCAAACAAGCTTCTATGAATCTACATAGAGCTGGTTAATAGAAGAAGTAGCCCCAATATTTGGCTCATTCAATTTGTTGACAGCCATTTTAATATACCACAAGTATTTGAACTGGTATCTCCAGGACTTTGCCATGTAAAGGGCTAATTAGAGAGAACAGATGTTCTTGACCCCTTTCATTTGCTCATACTTACATTCCCCTACCCGAAGGGGCAAACCATTTGCTCCTCCATGATCATTTGGTAAATGATCATCTCATGAATGAGGACATGGCCTGCCAAATGTCAGTATATAATAAACACATGGGGGCAAGCTGAATCCCAGGAGTTTGTCCTGAACATCTAAGACTACTGTGACTGACTCCCTCTTGTCAGAAAAGAGAAAAACCAGGCATTCCAATCTTAGAGCATAGGGTTCAATGGCTTCCTCTAGGAGAGGTTATAGGTTTCTTTTTTATATCCTGTTTCCCGAGGCTTTCCAGTGGAACCTATCTCTTTGTACCTTAGTGGGTGGCTGCAAAGAAGCTTTTCTGAGGTAAGGAAAACCCTCCCTTCCAAAACAACTGGGTTTTTCAGCTAAAGTTTTTGCCATCAGCAATTTGCAGTCTTTTGAACTTAAATTAAAGCTTTGATACCTATTTTATATGAAAAAGCCCCCAACATAAAACATAATTACCGTAATGAAGATGCATTGCTTCTCTTTGGGGATTTATGGCAACTATTTTGTTCAATTTACTGAGGAATGTTGAGCTGAAATGGCAATGTAACCCCCTCAAGAGAAACTACCAAAGATAATTCCTAAGTAGAGCAGATGAAACAGAGTGGGAGGGGAGGCAATTATCTTTGCAGTCAAATATCTGTAGCTTTTGGAGATGGATGCATTGTGCTTTCAGCCAGTTGAAGTAGGTAGCCTTCAAAGAGGGGTATTTTGCTTTGGATTCTGTTGATAACATCACATAATAAAATAATAATTTGCATATCCAGAGTAGCTTTCATCTCACAAGCCTCATACACTCTGGATCACCCTGTCTCTATGTAGTCAATGTCCTTTTTTTTGTTTCTTAATCTGTTGCTAACCAAAGTCACTGATGGACCAAGTGATCTACCTGGAAGCCAAGAGACTGGAGTTGATTCTTGACCACAACTTAATTCTGACTCTGGGATATTTCAGTTCTCTCATTTTTAAAGTTAAACTCATTTATACGATTTTCTCATACACACACATGCTTAAAAGAAATCCAGTTGGAATCAAATCACCCCGTTAGTCGATAGGGTAAACAAACTTTCCTGAAAAATGATATATTCTATATGGAATTCTCATCCAGTTCATGCCCATAGAATGTCAGTCAACAGGCATTTTTAAGTGCTTCCTATGTGCCAGGATCTGTAGGATAAGCCCTAGGGATATAAGAAAGACAAAAACTCTGTCCTTGTTCTCAAGAAGCTGACGTTATAATAGGGAAGACAGTTTGCAAATAACTAAGTACTTTTAAAATATAGACAGTGAGAATAGAAATTAGTCTCTGAGGAAGACAATAAAAGTTAAGCAACTGAGAAAGGCCTTCTGCCACATGTAGGGTTTGGGCTGATTCTTGAAGGAAGGTAAGAGACAGAGGTGAGGAAAAAGGGCATTTCAGGAGGGAGATAGAGAAGCCAGTAAACAGCACAGAGTGGGGTGCTTAAGGAATATCAGGACCATAGAATACATGGAGGGGGGCAAAATGTAAAATGAATGGAAAGGTAGAAAGGAGGGCAGGTTGCAAAGGACTTAAATGTCAGACAGATGAGGAGAGTGTGGATAGGTGATATGGTCAGACCTGTGCTTTAGTGAATGAGTAGAAGATAGATTGTAAAGGGGAGAGAGGGCAGTCTCCTGGAGAGCAATAACTATTTCACCTTTCTATCTCTTATTCCTAGAATAGTGCTTGAAACATATTGCTTATATTTTTGTTGGATTGAACATCTATTGCATATGATGAAGAAAACTGGAAATACTATGAAAGGCTTTACAATTCCTTCCTTGTGTATTAGGCCCTCAATAAATGCTTATTAAATTTAATTCTGTTATTAATAAGATCATCTTAATTGACCAGCTTTTCCCCTTCTGCCCAGCTCCTTTTAGAGGACTAAAAAGTGGGAATGATGGGATCAGGAGAAAAACTCACCTACTTAGGTTATAGCAAGTCTTTTTGTTTAGTCCTATTATATAAAAATATTATATAAAAAACCCTTTGCATAATGGTCAGGAATACCTGAGTTCAGGTTTTAACTCATCTCTGGCTAGGGTACCAGAGGCAATCAATTTAACCTTCTCATACCCAAAGTAACTTCCTGGGACTAAATTGCAGAGTAAGTAATGTTGTATATTGACCTAGGGTTACCTCACTGGCTGAAATCACATCCTGAAATCACAGAATGACCTTAAAAATATAAAGATATAAGTATCTATGTCCATTTATCAATTTTTTCAATTAGTTGAGAAAGAAATAGTATTACTTTCCAAATTTTACAGATGAAGAAACTGAGGTTCAGAAACTAATTAAAGCTTTTATTTATATAAAGGATTACAATCTTACATATAAGATCTCATTTAAGCCTAAAGACTAACTGGTGAAGTTGGTGCTGTATTTTTTTTTTTTTTCAATAGGTGAGAAAACTGATGGCTTCTAGAGTTCAGGAGATTAAAGGTAGAATTTGATTCCAGGGCCTTGGTTTCCAAATTCAGAGCAGCTTACCACACAAGGATCTGCCAAAATTCTAAAGTCCTATCAGAGCTAATTAAATGCCTGCACTGGCAAATAAGTCATTCAGTTTTGAAATATGTGTTATTTTTGTTTTTACTTTCAAAGAGTGTTTCTGGCTTTTCTTTGACTTTGAAGAAGAGCCTTTGTATACATGAGTTTGTGGGGATGGGATCCTCTCATTCTCCCTTCTTTCCTGTGGGAAATGGGATTTGTGGAGAGATAGGAAAGAAAGCCTTAGAATCTCTATGGATAGTAGAGAAAAGACTCTATGTGATAGATTGTAGAGTTTGGGAGGAATGGAAGAGCAAAGAAATTAAAATTGCCTATTTTATTCTCCTTCAGCACATTAATCCACACAAGCCAGGCTCAAAGTGGAAGATGGAAGGGTTCTTATTCTTCTCAGGATGTTGCAATCAACCTTTTCTTCTGGATACACTAATTCAGCCTTTTCAAGAATATTTCCCCCTTAATATTGATAAGAATGATGCTGAAGAACAAATGCTTGAGATGGCCTTGGCCTGATTTCTGATGGTTTTGTCCCCAGCTCCTCCATGAATTACACAGTTTAAACCACAGCACAGCTGGGTGATGGTTTTCCACGCGTATGTGCTTTTGGTGATGGGGGTGGGTAGGGAGAAGGGGGATGTTACAACACAAGATTAATTATGTTTTCTGGGCCAGAACAGATTGTTAGCTAAAACAATTGGGAAAGAAGTAGCCCCTACAACACACCCCTCCTTTCTCCCCCTCCTTTGCCCTCCCTTCCCTGAACTTCCTTCTCAGAAAGCAGTTCTTGCCTTGGTAGAACTCTTTGGTAGCAAAGAGAGAGCATTAAATCTGGTCATCTGCAATTCCATTATTCCCTGAGTATAAGAGTGAGCCCCATGTCCTACTGAATCAATATTTAGTTCCCCCAAAGGTGGAATTGGGCAGGGGGTGGGGAAGGGGGTATCTCTGAATAGCCCATGATGATTGTGATTTTGCTACCCATCTGTGTCGTTATCTCGAAACTATAAACACATCCACTCACAAGAAGAAAAAAAAAAAAAAGGAAAAGGGAGTGGGGGGAGGGCAAAGATTCACCCTCCCCCAACTCCAGAAGAAAGTTCATCTCCTCCTTCTTTTCCCACCTCCCCCCCCCCCCCATTGCCTTATAAGGACCAGCTGGGCACTAAGTGCTTAACGGGGTCATGTGGGTCCAGATACAGTTGTGAATGGTGGTAACAGGAAATAGCTTTGTTTGAGGAAACAAAATAGCTCATGTTCTTTCTGCTTTGCTTGCTGGGCAAAAATGCTTAGGGAATGATGTCATGGATGGTATTTGAATAATTTCTTTCTGCTGTGGTTGAACTTAAAAAAAAAAAAAAAACTGAGACAAAACTCTCCTTCAGAGGTAATTTTCTGAAATTCGAATGCCCCCAGGATAGTTTTCAGAGCCCTGATACATTTGCTGTGGACCAAGCACCGCAGAACCCCATGGTCACCCATCTCCCAGAGCCTTGCTGTCCAATCATGTCTCCTCAAACATAGCTGCACTCAGCAAATCCGAGAGGTAGCATAATTAGGTTATGGTAGGGGGCTCAGCCGTAAGCCATCAGCATCAGCAAAGAGCTTATTTTTACCACTTTTTGGAATTTTTTTCATATTCCAGGCATTGCTGTATGCATTTTGTTATTTATAAATATTGCAAGAATCTCTGGTAAATAGAGGTTCACACTATACCTGTTTGGTTGGATGGCTGTCTGAACTGCTAGGCAGTGAATTAAGTATTGAATTTTCATCATGTAGTTTTTGCCAGCATAAGATCAACACAGCATGCACACAGCTTAGGTTTTTATAACCTTTGGGAAGGAGGTTTGGCCGAGTATCTTACACTGCTCTTGATGAAAAATGCCCTTTTAACTTTGCACCCTGATATTTATCTCTTCTGTGCATAACAAGTCCTAAATAACTCAAGGTAACTTATAAACTTGATAATGTGTATAATCATTTACATTTAGAGACTGTTTTATGGTTACATGCATTATCTTATATAACTTTCATAGCAAGATTGTGATGTAGACATAATTTTTTTGTGTCCATTTTATAGACACAGAAACTGAGGCTTAGAGAAATAAAGTGAGCTCTTTCAGGGCTCTGACGTGTGTGTGTGTGTGTGTGTGTGTGTGTGTGTGTGTGTCTACAAAGGGGTTCTGAGAACATAGATGTTCTAACCACAAAGAGTGACTTCAATGATAAGAATTTCATGCTAATATGGCAGTTCAAAGGGGGATTTTATATTAAGCTATAGAAATATAGGTTTCAAATATCAGATATAGATATAGGAATGAGAAGCATAGGAGAAATGAAAATACACATAGATTTCTTTTCTTTTCCTTATCATTATTGGAGGCAGCTAAATGTTGATAGAAGACAGGATTTGGAATCAAAAATCCACTAATTCCAATTTTATTTCAAATACTTATTAGCTGTATAACCTTGGGCAAGTCACTTTACTGATCTCAGCCTTGGTTTCCTCATCTATAAAATGTAGATAACAACAGTGTATATTGTGTAGAGTTATTGTGCCTATTAAATGAGATAGCTAATAGAATACATTTTGTAAACTTTAAAGTATGATGTCAATATTAGCTACTATGTTATTTTTAAGAATCAGAGTGAGTTTCTAGTGAGCTCTATCAGTGTAGATAGGCAACTGCTCTGCATTTTAAGAGTCTTAGAGCTGACTTTCCTGAGTCAGATAGATGGAGACAGTTATGGAGATAGAGAGATAGATGGACAACATCACAGAACACTCATGTTCCTTTGAGGGGGAAAAATAAGAGGAGGCCACCTGATTGTAATTGATGCAGTAGAATGAATATAAGCCTAAAGAATCCTTTATTATGACCTCTCTGGTCATGTCTATCACAATCCCTTTCTTTTTGTGAATGAAGGAATCAAAAAAGATTAATGATTTTCCCAAAGCCAGAAAGCTAGTGAACAGAGAGCCAAGACTAGAACCCAGCCCTCCTGATTAGAAGCACACAACTCTTCCCCCTACACTTTGCTGCCTCCCATAGGTTAAACAATGAAAGACATTGAGGAAGAGGACTGAATTGGACCCCAAGTTATGTGTGTTTGAGTGCCAGTTTTTCCACTCTGCCCTTATGTCACCGTGAACAAATCATTTATTTAGACTCACTAGTTGGTATTTTCTTTATTGGTAAAAATAAAAAGGTTGAACTGGAGGATTTTCAAGGCCAAAGCTAACTTGAAAAGTGTGAAGTCGTGATGGGAGCTGCATCAATTATTAAAGGACCAATGGGAAAATCTTGTTCATTTAATTCCTCTATGAGGGGTTTCAATTTGGACATTTCAGAATGTCCAAAGCTGCACACTGGTCATACGGCAACCAGCGTGGCTTAGTGAACAAAGTGGATCTGGAACCACAATACTTGTGTCTATATGTTATCTGTATGACTTTGGAAAATTCATTTTATTCAGTTTGTTCCTCAGCTTTTTCACCGATCACTGATTCGTGTTTGCAGACTTTATAATACATTATAAATAAGTCAGCACTAATAGTAACAAACATGAATGTTTGAATCTTTGACTTTGTTTGGTGTCTGGAAGGGATAATTCAGGGAAGATCTATTGTGACAGAAATCACAATAGCACAATAATTATTCATTGCTATCAGTGCTGACTTATTTATAATTTACTATTGTTGGATTATTTCAGTGATGTTTTACTCTTCGTGATCCCATGTGGGCAAAGTGGTTTGCTACTTCCTTTTTCAAGTCATTTTGCAGATGAGGAAACTGAGGCAAATAGGGTTAAGTAGCTTGTTCAGAGTAACATATCTAGCAAGTGTCTGAGACCAGATTTGAACTCAGGAACATGGGTCTTTTCAGACTCCAGGCATGATACTCTTTCCATTGACAATACAATATAAAACTATGTTGTGTATTTATAAGTGGCTCATATAATTATACAATAGATAATATTTTTATAAGTATATATTATATGATAGTATTAAAGGAGAGCATAATTTGAAATATTTCAAGGTTATTTAATGCTTTAATATTTTCTAAATATTACAATTTTGTTGTTCAGTTGCTTTAGTCATATCTGACTCTTTGTTACCCCATTTGAGGTTTTCTTGGCAAAGAGACTGGAGGGATTTGCCATTTCTTTCTCTAGCTCATTTTACAGATGAGGAAACTGAGGCAAACAGGATTATATCTTGCCCACTGTTACACAGTTAATAAATGTAAATACTATAGTAGATTGTCTTATTTGTGCCTTTCAAAAAGCCTGAAAGCTAGGTACTAAAGGTATTATGTTATCCATTTTTCATGTAGTAAAACTGATACTCAAGTTAAATAAATTGCTCGTGGATAAATAGGTAAGATGTGTTAGAGACAGAATCTCTTTTTATTTTTAAGTTCACTGTTCTCTCGACTATATTAGACTGTTTCTGTTAAGCAGTAACCCTGGAAATACTAGCTTCATGTCTATCAAAACAACATTGAAGTTGTCATAAAAATGACTGAAATCAAATCTTCTTTTACTTTATGTAGCTCAGTTTGTTGATTGATAAGAAGTCATTTTCCATTGGGAGTAATTCATCACTGGATTTCCAGACATGCAATACAGACTTATTCCACTAAACGTGAGTGCGTGAGTGGTCAGCACCACAGCGAGGAGGAAGGTCAGTAGGGCACATTTGAATTTTGTACATTTTGGGAGCAATAGATAGGAGCAAGAGTTTCACAATCTAGTTTAAGAGAAATGTTCCAGGTCAAATGATGGACTTCCCTCAGCTTCCTCTTCAGGCTCTACTTCTCACAGTTTCAATGATATAGAAATATTATCGATCTATAATTAGTCTAATATAGAAGTACTGTTGCACTTTATAATTTATCTATATTTATAATTATATCTATCTATCTATAAGTAGATAGATAATAGTCTGGACAGTAGTCAGACTTCATTTACTTGGGTAACAACACCAAATTCTGTTGGATAATTATGGATGTGGCTCAGGAGGTTTCTGGATTATTTCTATGCTAGATTATTTTTAGCATAATTTGAGAAAAGATGTGGATTACATGAACTCTATAATCTTTTTTAGCTTTAAATGTGTAATTTTATAAGGGATTGGATGCCCCAGGCTTCATCAACACCTTTGTCAGCTCGGAAACTGTATTGGTTTTGGTGTTATCATAGTGAAGAAGAGTCAGATGAGCAAAAGGAAGAAGTGAGGGTGGGTGTTGATAATAAATGGAGGGGATGTTTTTGTGTTCTTCCACAGGAGTTGCTTAAGGTTATTCGAATGCAAATACTACATTTAAACAGTGCCAACTGTGTGAGTGACAGAAACCAGGAAATTCAGCTTGAGGCTAGTCAAACTTACTTGTAATTGGGAATTTCTCCACATGAACAGAGTGGTTTTCCCTCTACCACCTTGTTAGTCCATATGGAATGAGATATAGTGTGCATAATTGTCTAACCAGCCATGTCCCAAATAACAAGCCCTGACATTAGCCGAAGCTGAGCCAGGGGAAGGAAAGCAACGATCAGAGGAAAATGGTCATGGGTAGGTGTTAAATCGGCTCTTCCAGTGTAGCAAGAGAAACATTTCACCTTATTACCGTAGGCAGAGGGAAGGACCTATAGAAAAGCAGCCTAGCAGACTGAGGGGACCCGAATCTGAAGTCCTGTTGCTTCATTCATACTCAGCTTTGCTCAGATATAGGACTGGGCTTAGTAGATGGAATAAATAATCTGGATGTATATTGATATATACATATATGTGTGTATATTATACATACATGTATCGATATGAGTCTATGTGAGCATCCTGTATGTATATGATACATATAATATGGATGTGTTATGTAATTATTTATAAGAACAAATATATGATCATTCTATTATATATTTCTAAATTATATGACTTAAAATTTGAAAAAAAAACTATCTCAAGTTTAAATAATGCCTTAACATTTATAAATATCATATATGTTTTATATCTATCTATGTCTTTAGTGGATTATGTCTGGTAGAAGGTCTCCATTAAAAAACTATGTAAGTTTCTTGAATCATTCAAGATCATAGTAGCACACATGAGATTCCCACTTCTTTAGCAGAGATAACTAGAGCTAAAGAGAAACAGGTTCATTTTGGTTTGAGATAAGAAGTCAAGGGTAGTGGGACAATCTGGGTCAGAAGTCCTGGAAGAATGGATGTCAGTGAAAACTAGTGGGTTTGATGTGCTGTGCTTCTTGGTAGCTTGGCAGGTTAACCAGGGAGGGGAAGAATGGAAGGATGGATGGAAGGAAGTAGGAAAGGAGGGGAAGAAAGAGAAACAGAGAAAGAGAGAAAGACAGAGAGACAAAGAGACAGATAGAGACAGAAAGACAGACAGATATATACATTTATATATATACACACACACACGTATATATGTGTGTGTGTGTGTATATAATGTCAAGAGGGATCCTTGTGAAAGGAGGTTGGACAAGCATTTGGGGAGGAAGATATGGGAAGAGGCTGAAAGAGATAGATTTTACCCCATGGTCAGTGTGTGAGTTTTATTTAGCACCTTTATGATTCAGTTATTTTCAGTTGTGATTCCCTCTGGGGTTTTCTTGTCAAAGATAATTGAGTGATTTATCATTTCCTTCTACAGCTCATTCTACAGATGAGGAAACTGAGGCAATCAAGGTTATATGATTTGACAGGGTTACACAGCTAGAAGTACTAATATAGAAGTACTGTTGCACTGACTTTATGATTTATCTAGATATATGTATATCATAGTCTGGACAGTAGTCAGACTTCATTTACTTGGATAGCAACACAAAATTCTGTTGGGTAATTATGATTGTTGCTTAGGAAGTTTCATTATTTCTATGCTAGATTATTTTTTAGCATAATTTGAATTCAGGAAGATGAGCCTTGATCCAGACATGGCACTCTAGCTACTTCTTTTTTCTTAAATTATTATAGCAGAGGGATTTAAAGGTGTAATGGGAAATAATTAATACAACAACACAAAACCAAAAATGAATCCTAATGTGGAGGCACAGGGAAATTAATTTAATTGCCAAGATCTCATGGCATTATGTGTCAAAGTTAGAATTTGACTCAAGCCTTGCCAACTCCATACTAAATATACTATGATATTATTATCATAATCATTTCCTAAAAGAGAAGCTATTTTTATCTTTAAGAAAAAAAACTAGTCAGTAAACATTTATTGTATCTTCCAAGGGCTAGGCATTGTGCTAAATGCTGGGGACATAGAAAAGATAAATACAGTTCATGCCCTCGAGAAGCTTACAATCTCATGGGGAAGACAATATAGTTTCCTTATGAGGAGAAAGAGCAAGAAACATAAATAAATCATTAAAAAAAAAAACTGGACTTTATCTACCTGGAAATTTTATTTTGCTTACCCCATGAAGTGATATAGTATAAGTTTAGGGACATCCAAAGCAAAGAAAGGCCAAAATTGAAGCCTTTCTTTGGATTCCTCCCTTCTTCTTACTGGCTAAAACTCTGTCCACTCAAACATATGATTAAGTTTGCTCTCATTTCCTCCAGGGCCTTGTTTCTCTCCTAAGTTAATAGCTGATAATTTTCAAGAGTATTTCAGTTGTTTCTGTCTTATTAGGTCAATTTCTAAGGCACAAAGAAGGTATCTCTGGTGATCAAATTTCAAGTCAATAAGAGAGACACTTTAAGAAACTGGTTTCATGCTTCTTGGGAATTTCATGCTTCCTGGGAATGGGAGAGAAGAATGATCCTATAGAATATCCAGCTGCAGACTTTTCTCTTGGAGTAGGATTGGGATACTCACCTGAATGGCACAGGCTAAACAGGTAGATGGGTCATAGTTGAAACTCCACATCTCAATATATCATCTTTCAACCTCCACACTCATCCTCACTTTGCTGTTACTGTTGGACCCAGAATTTCAGAATCAAATAGGTAGGGGAAAGTGAACTGGGTTGACTTTGGGTAACTGTAAACTCTTAAAAGGGCCCTCTAGTTTTTCCTTGATACTGAGGCCCATATTTATAACACTAATATTATACTGTCTTTATTGTGGCTTCAGGTCATAAAATTCTATACTCTCCAAACAATTAAAAATGTGTATTACTATAAAGTTAATCAAGAAACTGGCAAGAATATATGGAAATAATAAGAGGCCTTATTGCTAGTATACATAATAAATGTCAGCTTTCTTCACTTAGCTTAATTTTCATACCAATCAAAGAGAATCTGAAGGGTAAAGTTCACGTTAGTGCTTTATCTTCTACATAGTTCCTAAGAGATTATTAGAATATTAATAGAGTTACATTTTTTGTAAATACAAGCTTACAATAAGGGAATGTAGCAGGAATAAAAATGAATTTTATAACCCCAAGTCAAAAATATGTCTGAAACCAAGGAATGTAAATCTTTCCTGGGAAGAAAAAATATAGTCAAAAGAAAAGTCAATCTATGCCATCAATGCATAGTAATAGATGTATTTTATATGTGCATAGTGAAAATTCTTTTAATTTAGAGTCAGAGAGCTCGGATTTTAATCTTGGTTCTGGTACTTAATATCTGTCTGATTCTGGAAGAATCAATTCTCTTTGAACCTCAGTTTTTTCATCTCGAAAATTAGTATCTTGGACTTAATAACTTTAAAAGTTCCATCCACCTTTAAATCCTATGAATATTATACTTTAATATACCTTGTGCTTTTGTGGAAGTTTGTGCTTGAGAGTACAATGGAGGGTTGGACTTGGATTCTCACCTACATCCTGAGTTTAAAACCAGCCTCAGAGAATTACTAGCTGTGTGACTCTGGAAAATATGACTTTGCCTCTGTTATATCATCTATAAATAGGCATAATAATAATAACATCTTGCTCCTACGATCATGAAGATAAATTGAGATATATTTGTGATGTACTTTGCAAACCTTAAAGCACTGAATAAATGCTAGATGGTATTATTATCATAATCATTACCTAAAAGAGAAGCTATTTTTATCTTTAAGAAATAACTAGTGAGTAAACATTTATTGTATCTTCCATGGGCTAGGCATTTTACTAAATGCTGGGGACATAGAAAAGTAAATACAGTTCATGCCCTTGAGAAGCTTACAATCTCATGGGGGAAGACAATACACAAAAGAAAGCTAAAAGGGGTAATAGGCATGATATTTGAGGAATGGAACCCAAGTATAGCAGTCTATCAGGATTAAATGTATATTGCATGCTTTATCCCTTAGAGTATTTTTTCTTTTAAAAAAGAAAGAACGTATTTTCCCCTCAAGAGCTATGCACATATAACTGAGGTTAGAATTTGACCTCCTGGTGGTCATAGCTTTTAGAATATATTACTCAGACTATCAAAGTGCTGAGAAAGAAAATGTCAAATTAAGGTTGCAGCTACAAGAATAGTAATAAAAACATCTACATTTAAAATGTATCATATTGGGAAAGTTAATCCTAACACCAGAGGCTCCATGTTTTGACTATAGAATCTGTCCATGTTTTCAAAGACTGCAAAAGCAAGGAAAAATCTGTCTTTCCTTTAGAGGAGTTAAATATACCTGAAACCCCACACTCCTAAGGCATTAGTATGCAGAACAATGCTCTATCAAACACAGGACACAGTGGCCTTCAGAAGGACATGTTTTATTTCACAATTATAGATCCACCCAAATAAAAGTTTAAGTCTAATCCTTAGCCTGGCATTCAAGGATCATAGATTTATAATGAGATGTAACCTTAGAGATCATTTAATCCTCACCGCCCCACCTATATAGATTCTATCCTCATTTAACAGATAAAGAAATTGTGGCTCAATATCCCATAAGTTAAGAGAGCAGAGATTTGAATGTTAAGTACATAAGTAGTCATCTAACTTCAAGACCAGTAGTCCTGGGTAGCAGGTAAAGAAAAGTACATATTCTAGTTCTTAGTATGTTTAATTAGAATTTTATTGCTGTCTTTGTCCATGTTTTGATCAATTCTCTCCTATCTTCTAGTCTAGGGGAAGAAGTGGTCTTCTTTCTTGCTAAGGCTAACCCTTCAACTTATGTTCTTTCTCTTATCTCTATTAATACCTTCTGGAAATGGCCCCACTCATTTTCTCTGTTTTTATATCCATATTGGTCTTTTCTTTTATCCATATCGTTCTCTCTTTGCTTCTGCCCTTTTTATCTGTCTGTCTCTATAGTTCTTTCTCCCTTACCTCTTTCTTCTCTTTCCTCTCTCTTCTTCATTATCTTCCCCCATCTTATATATCATTTTTAATCTTTCCCTTTCTACTCATTTCTTCTTTACTCACTGTAAAGCAACATGTTCAGATCTTCCCTAAAAAAGGCAGCTTGACTTAGTTTGAAAAGTAAACACACGCTAGATTTGAAATTAAATACTAGTTCTACAAATATCATATGACACTGGACAAATCATCCAGGCTAACTGATCTGTCTCCCAACACTGCTAGAGCTCTAAATCCTATCATGGTAAAACAAATTTTTCCCTTGATCAGACTCTTTACACATTGGACTTCATCTCTTCTCAAGTTAATTGGGTATTTACTGCCTTCACACAATCACTCCCAGAAAGGGACTTACTAGAGGCAGCAAGAACATGAGTTGATTGTTAAATTGTCAGTGTGAGCTTTTACATCTCAGATACTGACAAGTGCTATGTTAGGACTCGATTTAACTTTTGTTTTTGATTGTCTAGATTTTTAAAAACGATGGAAAAAATATTAATAAAAGTGTCATGAGTATATTACCCTTCCCACCCCTTGTCAGTTGCCCTCTGATACTACAGACCACTTAAAATCTGCTTTCTGACTTCAACACTCTATATCACCTTCTTTCTCAAGGGAACAAATCAATGATATTTTTAAAATATCAATGGTTTATTGATGTTCATTTTGTACATAGCATATCATCTCAACATATATTACTCTAGAATCTCTTTTATAAGAAAATTGTCAAGACAAAATAGTGATTGACAGCATTTCCAACAATGTGTACCTGCTAAATTTGTCTTGTTCTTTAAGGCTCAATTTACATATTTGTTCCTCATTTCTTGTCTCTGAGGTGCCTAATTGAAAATCATTTCTCATTTATCAACTTTTCCATAATATTCTGAATTTCCCTCTTTTTCCTTAACATACTATGCCTTATATTTCTTTATTTTTATGTTTTATCAATCTGTCTGTTAGGTTATGCACTGTAGATTGTACATGGAAGCTTATGTTGTTTTTCTTTTGTATATCAGTGCCTTATATAATATAGTAGTCATGTATTGAATATAATTCAGGTTTCAAACTTGAACTATGTGCATAAGACCTATTGATATGGAGAATGATGATTTGATGATATGTTACTAATTGAAGGGTAGAGTTAGTAGGAGAGTTTTGAAGAGGATACTCTTCATTCCCTATTTTGTGAGAGAATATACATATAGTACCAGTTTATTCAGGAAAAGATCTGTGGGGCAGAGAATAGGCTCCTTCCCTTGTTCCTGATTTTCATTTTTCTTCCCTAGGAATTTCTCCTTTGGTTAAATCAAAACCTCTTTTGTACAGTCATCTTGCTTCCAATAAGAGAGTTCATTCACTCACTCTGCTTTGTTTTTGCTATATTGAAAGTTCTATAACTTTTCTGATTTCTGTTTGCTATGTGCTTTAATAAATTTGTTTACTTATTATTCACTATTTGTGATGGGCTTTTGGATAATGCAAGTGGTAAGAAGGCAATTTCAGTTATAAGGTTGGGATTTCCTAGTCACTTTCCATTAAAAAGAATTGTATCCTCTTCCTTTTTATGGCAAATGACTAGAAAAGAAGCTTGAACCTAAATATACACATGCACATACATATATACATATATATTTATGTATACACATATATGTTATATTACATACAAGTTATATATATATATATGTATGCTATATACATACATATACACATAATATATTTTAAACCAGCAATTTTTACTGGAGAATAGAGATAAAATTCCAGTATGGTAACTCTTTACCTTGAAGGAGAATAGTGTCATCATCAGTCTCAAGGCCCTTCTGCTTATCTCCAAGCATGAATTAAAAAAAAAAATTCCCTTGGAATAAGAGGGATTCCAGAGATATTTATTTATGCTTCTCTGTGAACCACATTTAGACAACCCAGGGGAATATATACGTGGTCTATATAAATATTTACTGAACTGAGTTTTATACTGACTTTCCTACTTACTTGAAATTTAATTCCTTTTTACTTTTCCCTCATAAAATTCCTCCTGTAAGATGCAACTCAAGTATCTCTTATTGGAATATATTACTCTTGTAATTAAGGATGATTATTGCATTTTTTGTACTTCTATTTGCATAGATACTGCCATGTGGTTGGTATTTAAATACTTGTTAATTGATCATATCTGTGTAGCCTCTCATTAACTTAAAACTTCATATGTTTCTTGGTAGTATTTAGTAGCAGGATATTGACAGGAAAGTTGTGTATTATTTCTTGGAGCCATAGGAAGAAGGAAAAAAAATGATATGGATTTTCTCCCATAAATTGCGTTTAACTCTTGGAAGCTCAGATTTAGAGAGGGAGAGAGAGGGTAACAAAACAAATAAACAAAGAAAAACGAGTTCCAGTGAAGAAAGTTCTGGAATTTTCATTTACAGATGAAAGACAAGACTAAAGATAGTTGGGGAGGGGGAAGGTATAATAAATCTGAAGTCTTCCTTTAAAAACATCAATCCCTATCTCTCTGTAAATCCTTCCATAACTATTCCCATCCATAGCAATATTTCTTTCCTATTCATTTATTGATATTTTTTATTTTATTAGGAACCAAATCATACTTTGTCTTTCACTTATCATTTTATTATTTTGTTTGTTTTGTTACTAACTCCGTTGCTGTTATTCTAAATAGTTACATGTTTTATCTTCCCAGATAGGGTATGTATTTAACTTAGAGCCTCTGTCTTATATTTCTTTGTATCCTCTCAGCGTGGTGTCGTATAATACTATGAATAGTGAATTTAATAAAGACTTGTTGATGAATATCTGGATGAATGTATTAGTATTCTTCATCAGACTCCTGATCATCCCATTTTTCTTTGTGCCCCTTCAAAAGAGAATGCTCATTTCCAAAGCACATATCATATGTAGATTCATTTTCCTCAAATTACAGAATAGATTTCAAATATGTAAGAGAAAAATGCATTCTATTTTCTGGATAGTAAATCTAGTTTAAATTTCCCAAAAAAGAGGAGATAATTACAAATTCATAGAAGTATACAAAGAAATAGAACTTGGTAGAAAGAGTATTTATTGTATTTGGAATGAGATATAGGTTTGAGTTTCACTTTTGATATTTACAAGCTGAATGATTATAAATAAGTTGCTTAACTTCTCCAAGACTCGGTTTCTTCTTCTGTACATAAAAGTCAGCATCAGTGAACTGTGCTTTTAGAAATAAGGGTTTTTCTTCCATTAATGAAAATCACAACCCCTTAAGTTAGTGGTAAGGATTTTTTGTTTTCTTTTTCTCTAGGCTGTCTCTTATCTTTGCTAATCTGGTCCTCAGATGACAGACAGTGAATTATCAACCTATATTTGAAACCTTTCAAGATTGTTAACATATATCAGTCCCTACATTTCTCTTGAATAGCTTGTGAGAATCTGAGGTCACTCATTTTGACACTACAAATACAGCATCAAAGTAGGATTTTAATGGAGGTTTCCTTATCAGTAAAATGGGGATAATATATTCATAGTTATTGTGAGCTGGGACCTTAGAAAGATCTGAAGTACTATATTTAATAATTGTTGTTTCTATAAACAACAGTTTCTTTTTTGCATTTAATATTATAATTAGATTAAAAAAGTAAAATATAACAATAATAATATCAAGCTGTGTTAGACAAAAAGTTATATGGATAGACTTATATGTATAAACTATCTCATACATAAAGCTGACTATTTTTTCTCTTGATTCATTATTTTAATAAATATTTAATGAATTCAATAAATACCTAGTAAATGCTTTCTGTATACAGAGATTGTGTTAAGGTAATAGGGAGATACAAAGTTTAGATAAGAAACAATCACTGGCTTTACAAAGCTTACAGTTGAGTAGCTTTTTTTATATTTCCCTATAGCATTTATAATTCATTTATATTTTTAATTGATCCTGACCTTTGATTGCATTGATATAGGAAATTCCTTATAAGGAAACTGTCTTGCAGTACATAATCTTACAGAGTTGCCTGAAACATTGAGATGCTAAGGGATTTGCTCAAGGTCACATAGCCAGTATGGATAAGTGATAGAACTTGAACCCAGATGTTTTGGACTCCAAAAGCCAAGTTGTTGTCAATTAGGCTTATATTTCTTCACTTACTAGTGCTTAGTGGTCAAACAGCGAGAAATAATGACGCATGATTTGTTGAAACATGCAACCCCAAAGCTCAGGACAATCAGGTTCAATGCTTTTGAATTATAATTATCCATAATTTGTCTGACTTGAAAAGGACAAATTCAGTGAAACCATTTTGAACGATCTTTTATTTTCTTGATTTCAAGTAACCACCCTGAATTAATTTTTCACTTTTACCATTGTGTAGATTCAGATTTGATGGATATTATTCTATCCAACTTTTTACCAACTTAGACTGTTTTCACCATGTGCTTAACAGCATTTATTTCCAGATGTTTTAAAGAAAAGCAAAAATCTTCTACAAATTTTTCATGTCAATATTGGGGGCAGGGGGAATTGGTCTTTTTTCAATCAACGTGATCCTTTTAGCAAATGTGAACAGAAAATGAAAATCATTTAATTCCCACATGAGAATGTATTTGTACATTAAATGATATAATTTAATGTCTCCACAACCAATATAATGACAGATTTAGAGCTGTAGGAGCATTACAGATCATTTCTTCTAACTTGTTTTATAAATGAAGAAGCAAAGACTCCATGAAACTCACGTTCTTTACTCAAAGTCACACAAATATTTAACAAAGATAATAGTTTGTGCCCAGATCCTCTAACTCCAGAGTCAGCACTCTTGTCATTCTAGCAAATAGTAACAAATTAGACTTTCTTGTACACAAAAACTACAAGATTATGTGATGATCAATTGTGACAGACTTGGCTATTTTCAACAATGAAGTGATTCAGGGCAATATAGACTTGTAATGGAGAGTGCCATCTGCATTCAGAAAGAGGACTCTGGGGACTCAGTGTGGATCACAAAATAGGTTTTTCACCTTTGTTGTTGTTTGCTTGATTTTTTTCTTTCCCATCTTTTCCCCTTTTGATATGATTTTTCTTGTGATAAATGTGGAAATATGTTTAGAAGAATTGCCTATGTTTAACCTATATTGGATTTCTTGCTGTCTAGGAAAGGGAGAAGGTGGGGACGGAGGGAAAAAATTTGGAACGCAAGATTTTACAAGGGTGAATGTTGAAAACTATCTTTGTATGTATTTTGAAAAATAAAAAAGATGTTATTATAAAATAATAAATTTGCTTTTCATTTTCCTCTATGAAGACACAGCTTTTTGGTTCATCATAAGAGTGATTCATGATACCTAGGAATATTTGGTTCCCAATCCTGAGCTTACATCTGAATGTGCCAAAAGAAGTAAATAATTAAAACTATTCAATTTGGTAGGGCTAAGAGTGGAGGAGAATAAAACAAAATATACCTCAATTACCTTTTCTTCTGAAATGTCCAGATTACTGAGGCAAAATTGGGCAGTGTTATTTATAAATTAAAAATTATTTGGAAAATTACCTCCTGTTCATCAGTTGTGTAGATCTGTCCCAACAGAACTACTTCTACTCTAAAGCATGAAGTCTTTCCTATTTCCTAGGCTGGATTTAACAATCTAACAACACATGTTGTTCTTGTTATTCTAAGTGTCTAATCCTCGCTTGAAACTATTTGTCACAATAATATCCTTTAGTGTTGACTTTTACAAGACAATTACATGGTGAGTAAACAATATACTATTTTCTTTTATCTATTTTAAATTTGATGCCTACTAATTTTATCACCTACTTTTGGTTCATATATTATTGGCAGGATAAATAAGAGGCCAAAAAGAAAAATCACCTAACTAAGACATTTGTTATTTTATATTGGGCTATTTCTCAAAATTAATGAGAAATATTTAGTGCTTTACCAACTTCCAAGTGCTGAGTGTCAGCTCCTGATGTGCCTTTGAAGCATGGAAAGATAATGCAGTCCCATTCTTCCCTTCAGGACTCCAAAAAGCTGGCAAAATGCACTCTTCTTCCCAAGGAGCAAAGAGGAGAGATTGTGGAGGGAAGGAATCAATATTGAGCTACAAGCCCAGAAACCTGATTGCTAACTCTGCCACTAACTACTTGTATGTCCTTAGGCAAATTAAGCTTTCTGGTTCTCTTCTGCTTTCCTCAGCTGTAAAATGAGGGGGTTGAACTAATGATCTCTAAGGTCCTTATTCTAGCAGTAAAATGCTATGCTTCCCTAATTCAGGACCATCCTTAATATTTAATTTATCCAGATCTCACCCATATAAAAATGTTACCTGCAAAGAGGAAAGCTTACATTTTGAGTTTTTCCCCAAAAAAGTCTCTAACCTCCATAAGTAAGTCTCTCCTTGAAGATTTTGCATTTCTGAAAGATTGGGGACTATAGGTAGGTGGAAGGAGAACACATTGGGTAAATTTCTCATCTTGTATTTACAGTGTTCATTTTTCATTTAACCTATGGGAGCAATAAACTTCTACAAATGCCTCAATCTAGTAAGTGAAATTAAAAGGTGATAAATACCCAGGTATAATATGATTTTAAAAAATTTATTTCTCCCAGTATCCCACTTGAATCCACCTAACTTGAGTATATATGTATGGATAGTATCTTTGCTTTATTACAAGAGCTTTGTTAAGCATCCCTATTTATCAATAAAATGGCATTTGTTGGAATAAGAGCTATGTAGTCTACTAGGGGCCACTATATTTTTTCCTCAAGCAGAAATTAGCATAATACAAATTTCAACCTCATAATTTAAATATTTGTATTGCCTCTTACCATTTCATGTGAAAACTGGATATATGCATACTTTCTGAGGTCTTAATTTAAAGCAGGGAATATATGAAATTTAAAAAAAAAAAAGGAAAACATCAAATAATATGCCTTGCTATTAGACTGAAAGATGAAGAACTTAAAAGAATGTGGGCATATCTCAGAATTCAGTCTTGGATTCTCTAGTATCATAGTTATGTACAATTAAAAAAAAACATTGAACATAATACAGTCCAACCCCTTTATTTCACAATCTGGTATACTGAAATTTAGGGAAACTAAGTGATTTGCCTCAGGTGAACATAGGTAATTTCTAGGTTGCAATTTTTAGGCCACTTCTTATGTAAAAGTTCTTATTTGTATAGTATTTTAGCCTGTGTAAGACCATCACTTTTCCTTTGCCCTTTGGGACACTTCCAGTTTTAATTCTCTGGAGATTGTGGTGTTTCCTGACTCAAATCAATATAGCATTACTATAAGTCTATGAGCATTAAAAAGATAAACTTTTGTGTGAGGGAGAATCTTTGAATGATTAAAAGTGCCCTGGAGTTTCTTAAGTGTAATCTAGGCTGTTCACTTTTTTCTATTCAATTTTGGTACCAGGTTCATCTCCAATGTTTGCTCAAGATGGATATCTTCTTCTAATCTTTATCCTAATTTGGTATTGATTTTCAGTTTTAGTATAGCTAGTAGATGTTATTGCTATATACACAGGCAACTGAATTAATGTCTTGTACAACAGTAACTAATTCTTAATAGTCACTTTTATGTGGCACTCATTGTGTCTAGTTTTTCTTATAAAAGCTTTTTATTTTCAAAATATATGCAAATATATTTTTCAATATGCACCCTTGCAAAACCTTGTGTTCCAAATTTTTCTCCCTCCTTTCCCCAAACTCCCTAGACAGAAAGTAAGCCACTATAGATTAAACATGTGCATTTCTTCTATACATATTTCCACATTTATCATGCTGATTGTGCCTACTTTTTGACTTTGTAAAAGAAAATTATTCATGATATGGTAAAGCTTTTGAGTAGTTCATAAAATACAGCCTCTTTCCTGTCTTATTTCAAAATCATATTTTTAAAATAATCTCTACTATGTCCATCTTTATATTAGAGATATGTGCTATTAGTGGAAATGCTGATGTAATTCAAGAGATCTTGTAAAAGTCTACCTAGAATTACTCTCTCTCTTCTAGTACATCAGCAAAAGTTGGCATATAAGCTACACTTGTATTCAAAGTGTTCTTTCTGCTTGTGCTTGCCATTAGCCCCAAAGGACAAGATGAACAAATATTCTGTGAAATATGAAATAAATATCTCTACAAAAGTTCATCTTTCACCATGATCTCATCAAAACCTAGAATGACTTTGGTCCTTAAGGTGGTACCCAAGATCTGGAATATTTCCCGTACTAGAAAGGATTTGAACATCACCTTGGTAACAAACTATATCAGCAATCTAAATCTAAAACTAAATCAGCAATGTGGTCAAGAATACAAAGTCTCACCTACTGGAAGCTGGTATTCGATGGACAAATCTTTCATTTTGCTAACCCTGTGTGGAAGAAAAATTAATAACAACCCTTAGTTCTGGGTGGTTTCTTTTCACATCAGCAGTGACAGAGGCAGAGTGACAGAAAGGGGGAAAGATATTGTTAGGAGTCCCAGTTAACTGTTGGTCTTCTAAATAGGAGATTTCTGTCCAACAACTGACCAGTTATCATATTACATGAAAGAGCCAAATGATATTAACATTGAGAGTCTTCCTATAAATAAAGCCAAAAGACAAAAGGTCATTGCAGCTAAAAGGAAGGCTAGCTTACAGGTTTTCCTTCAGAGAAGCATATAAGAGTTTGTAGAATCAATTTCATCATATACTGAAAAGAAAAAAGAAACGTTATTTGAGATAATGTGTGGTCATTTCTCCTTGCTGTTATTCACACTGGAGAATGATAAGGTGAAAACCAAAAGTTGTTTAAGAAGGCAATTATGTATAGATCAAGATAAAGCACTAAAAATTCATTTATCAAATGCTGGAGAGCATAGTCCCATTCAGAGGGTATAACTAAGTATTAAAATGACCTAAATAAGTCAGAGAGTTATCTTCCATTCATCTGTGGTCCTGATTAATGGGAAAAGCACAGCTGGAAAGTGGTTCATCTGCAAATGACCTGGAGTATTCTGTCATCTCTAAGTTCAATATGAATCATCATTGTATTATAGCAGCCAAGAAAGTTAATATCATTGTAAACTGCCCTATGAGAGGCCAGAATGTTCAGTAGTGGAGGCATGATAATTCTTTTGTTTTCTACACTGGAAGTCAACACTGGAAGGTTACGTTCAGTTCAGGGTACCACATTTAGGCTTGTCTTACTCCACCCCCTAATCCCTCCCACAATTCTCTATATACACCAAAAGATTGAACCAGCACAGAAAAGTGGGAAGAGACATTTTCCAAGCATATGCTAATAGAGTATTGTCCAATTGGTAATTAGCCTTAAGTGCTCGGTTGTCCAACCCCAGTGCATCAACTCAGAGTTTCAGTCCTTTACATTTTGTCTCCTTCATTAAACTGTTAGATCTCTGAAAACAAGGACTAAGGTTTTTTGTTTTTATTTTCTTTCACTTTCAGCATTTAATAATGTCTGGCACAGAAAAGGCACTTAATATTTGGTAACTTTATCTAGAGAAAGGTGATCATAATAATGATCTCAAGTTCATGCCATATGATAATTATTTAGTCAGTAAACTAGTATTTATTAAGTACCTGCTTTGTGTCAAGAACTCACAATCTAACAGAGGAGGTTGTGATGACCGCATATTTCAAAATCAGCCGGAGTCAGGAATTCAGGTTAAGGGAAAATCTTCAATCTTTATTCTTTTTGAGGTGAAGGGGGATTGTGATAGCAATGTGAGCAGCTGCAACAAGAAGCCAACCAGCAGTCTCTTTCTGCTCCTCTCTCCACCCCTCTGCCTCCATCCACCAAAATCGTCATTTCCTATACAACACATCAGGACTTGCACAAAGAGTGGGCGGGGGCCATTCTTTCTCCAAGCATATATATTAATAGAGTATGGTCCAATTACTATTTAGCCTCATGTGCTTGGGACCTCAGTGCTTCAACTCGAGCTTCAGCCCATTACAGGAGGTGACATAAAAAGCTATATAGAAGATTTTATTTATGTACACATACAACTATAAACCAGACTAACAAAAAAAAAAATCAGGAGCAGTTTTAAAGGAAAAAACACTAACTTGAGAAGGATTGGGAAAAACTTCTTCTTCTTCTTCTTCTTCTTTTTTTTTTATAATTATAACTTTTTATTGACAGAACCCATGCCAGGGTAATTTTTTTACGACATTATCCCTTGCACTCACTTCTATTCTGATTTTTCCCCTCCCTCCCTCCACCCCCTCCCCAAGATGGCAAACAGTCCTATACATGTTAAATATGCCACAGTATATCCTAGATACAATATGTGTGTGCAGAACCGAACAGTTTTCTTGTTGCACAGGAAGGTAAAAATAACTTGGGAAGAAAAACAAAAATGCAAACAGTTTACACTCATTTCCCAGTGTTCCTTCTCTGGGTATAGCTGCTTCTGTCCATCATTGATCAATTGGAACTGAATAAGATCTTTTCTTTGTCAAAGAAATCCACTTCCATCAGAATACATCCTCATACAGTATCGTTGTTGAAGTCTATAATGATCTCCTGGTTCTGCTCATTTCACTCAGCATCAGTTCATGTAAGTCTCTCCAATCCTCTCTGTATTTCTCCTGTTGGTCATTTCTTACAGAACAATAATATTCCATAACATTCATATACCACAATTTATTCAACCATTCTCCAATTGATGGGCATCCATTCATTTTCCAGTTTCTAGCCACTACAAATAGGGCTGCCACAAACATTTTGGCACATACAGGTCCCTTTCCCTTCTTTAGTGTTTCTTTGGGATATAAGCCCAGTAGAAACACTGCTGGATCAAAGGGTATGCACAATTTGATAACTTTTTGGGCATAATTCCAGATTGCTCTCCAGAATGGTTGGATTCGTTCACAACTCCACCAACAATGCATCAGTGTTCCAGTTTTCCCAGGAAAAACTTCTTTCAGAAGGCAATACTTTATTGATGCTTGAAGCAAACCAGAGAAGGTAGGAGACAGAGGGAGATGAAGGTGAGAGTTCAAGACATGGAGAAAAACCAGTGAAACACCAGAGCTGGGATGCGGAATGTTATATGCAAGAACAAGGAGGCCAGGAACAGCAAGGATGATCACAGCCTAAGTGGAAGGGGAAAGTGTAAGAAGACTAGAAAAGTAGGAAGGGGATAGATTTCAAAGAGTTTTACAAGCTAAATAAAGGATTTTATTGCTTTGAGGTAATAGGGAGCCACTGAAGTGTGGATATGCACTTGCATGCATGTGGGGGGGGGAAGGTTAAAGTCAAACTTGTACTTTACAAAGTCTGTTTGACAGCTGAATGGAGAATAATTTGAATTTGAGAGAAACCGGAGGGAGGGATCAATTAAAAAGATTGGCAATTTTTAGGAAGGAGAAGAGAAGATTTGGACAATGTGATAGTTCTTTTCAAATATTTGAAGCGTAACCATGTGGAAATGAATTTTGCTTGGCTTTAGATCTCAAAATTAAGAACAATGAATGAAAGCAGCAAAGAAGAAAATTTTGTCTTAAACGTCCTAATGATAATACAAAATAAAAATTATGCAATAGTGGAATAGATTGTTTCTGGAAGTATTGGGCTCTTCTTTCAATGAAAATCTTGAAGAAAAGGTTGGATGAACATTCTAGTCACTTTGTAGAAGAACTTCTTGTTCAGGTATGTATTGGACTCTATGGGCTCCAAAGATTTCTCCCAATCCTAAGATTCTGTGAACTGCTGGAATTATGTTTTACTCTTTTGCCCCCTAAAAGTTCCCTCCCATGTACATTAAGGCATTGTTGGTGGAGTTGTGAACTGATTCTGCTATTGTGGAGAGCAATGTGGAACTATGCTCAAAGGATTATGAAACAGTGCATACCCTTTGATCCAGCAATGTTTCTACTGGGCTTATATCCCAAAGAGATCTTAAAGAAGGGAAAGGAACCCACATGTGCAAAAATGTTTGTGGCAGCCCTCTTTGTAGTAGCTAGAAACTGGAAACTGGATGGATACCCATCAATTGGAGAATAGCTGAATAAGTATATGAATCTTATGATATCTTATTGTTCTGTAAGAAATGACCAGCAGGATGAATTTAGAGAAGCTTGGAGAGACCTACATGAACTGATGCTAAGTGAAATGAGCAGAACCAGATCATTATACACAGCAACAACAAGATTATAGGATGATCAATCCTGATGATCTTTCCAACTCTTTGGTCTCTTTCCAACAATGAGATGATTCAAGCCAGTTCCAATGGTCTTGTGATGGAGAAAGCCATTTGCACCCAGAGAGAGAACTGTGGGAACTGAGTGTGGATCACAATATACATTTTCACTCTTTTTGTTGTTTGCTTGCATTTTGTTGTCGTTTTCATTTTTTTCCTTTTTGATCTGCTTTTTCTTATATAGCATGATAATTGTAGAAATATATATATATATATATATATATATGTATATGAATCTCATATGTTTAACATATATTGGATTTCTTGCCAATATACGGAGGGGGTGAGAGAAAGGGGAGAAAAATTAAGATACAAGGTTTCACAAAGGTCAATGTTGAAAAATTATACATGTATATATTTTGAAAATAAAAAGCCTTAATAAAAAAATTTAAAATTTTTCACCACCCACATATCCATAATAGTGCCCTATGCAGCTTCTATATGTGAATTGCTTAATACACTCCCTTGTCATTAATCTTAACTAGAGCTGGTATGTAGAAATCATTTGGCACTTCCTACAAGTTTGCATGTTAATGTTGATGTGGCTCTAGAAGAGTTCAACCTCTATGAAAGTTGGTGAGATCTGAAGGACAAAGGGCCCATTTGCATTTCTAGCATTTGATATAATACTTCACATTTAATGGGTGCCCAGTCAAAGATGAGCAGGATTGTGAGTGATATAACTTCAGAAATCTCTTCATGGTGCATAGTCACAGAAAAGCATCCTTCATCATGAAAAGCTGAATTATGGTCACCCCAGATTTGGTATTTAGAATCCCCTTCTTTGACAATGATTTCTGGATTGACATGAAATGTTTCCCAAGTGCACCTTCCAAATAAAAGACTTCCAAGCTTGAAGCTACTGCTCAACTTGAAAAATCTTACATTGCCATTACTCAAGAGAAAAGAAAAAGGAAATATCCCTTTCAAAATCCATCTCCCTAGGTTCATAATGTTTCTCCACTTTCTCTTCTCTGCCAGCACCCTTTTTCCCCCTCCAGAACTCTGTAGCATGACACATAGTCAATTTAGAAACACAACTAATCTGTTCTAACATCTAAGAGAATTGGGGGATATGCCACAAAACATAATTAAGGTAACTTAGAAATACAGCTTTGTGTTACTCAGCTTGGCACAGTTTTAAGGCATTAAGTAATTCCTTCCAGGAATTCTGACATCACTTTACTATCCAACTGTAGGTCCTATTGTAATCCCTAACCATTTCTTGGATTCTTTTTCTTCATGCCTAGGATGAGGTCTTTTTTCAGTCTTTTTTTTTTTTTTTCCTTATTACTTCCCCCACTGCCAAGTCAATGGAGAAGTTAGTTAATTTTCTTCCCAAGCCCTTGTTTCTCTCTCACTCTCATTTTCTCCCTCTTCTCCTCTGTCTCCATACTCCTTGGCTTCCAGTCAAATTGCTGCCCAGGCAACCACCTAATTTGCCAATTCAGCTGGCCTGCTTACTTTGTAAAGAATATTCCTTTGAAATTAATAGAATATTGAGAAGAAAGAAGGGGTGAATAAACTTAAGCTACTTCAGTGATTTAACTTTGTTGCTGAGGTAATCTGTTCTGATTGAGAGTGAAGATAGTAATAGGATAGTGAAATTCCCTATAGCCAGCTTCTTCCTTTCCTTCCTCCCTTTATTCCTTCTTTTCTTCCTCCCTCTCTCTCTTCCTTCCTTCCTTTGTTCCCTTTGCTCCCTCTCTTCTTCCCTCTTCCTCCCTCCTTTTTTTCCTTCTTTCCTCTCCTCCTTCCTTCATCCTTCTTTTCCTTCTTCCTTTCTTCTTTTCTTTCTTTTCTTCATTGCTTCTTTGTTTCTTTATTTTCTTCTTTCCTTTTTTCCTTCTTCCTTCCTTCCTTCCTTCCTTCCTTCTTTCCTTCCTGCCTTCCTTCCTTCCCTTCTTCTTTCCTTTCTTGTTTTCTTCTTTCTTTTCTTCCTTTATCCTTCCTTACTCCCTTCTTTAGTATTTCCATGGACATTTTAACAATTAGTGTATTTCATAGAAAGAGAAAATATAGAAATGTGCAATATTTCTCATCTGTTTCAGTCTGCTATTTCTGATTCATCTTAATTCTTGATCCAATGTTATCTGGCTACATGTTTTTCAATTGTTGTTTTTTAAGTTGTATTTGACTGTGACATCTATTAAATTGTTAAAGTAATTCTTGAGAAGAACTAACCAGTCACTAATAATTGTTATTTCCAAATTCCAAACTCCTAGAAGCAAATCAATCAAACAGCAGTTGTTGATTAAGTACTACTATATGCCAAACCTTAAGGATACAAAGTTAAAAATAGGGCATTCCCTGCTCTCAGCAAGCTTTTCTTTCATTGCAGATAATAACACACAAATATAATTATATAATACAATAATTATATATTATATATATTTTAAGCATAATATAGTTCATTGAAGGAAATAAAACCAGTAAATATGGAATTAATGAATGATGAAGAAACATTTATTAAAGACCTATATTATTATTCTAAGAGAGAATCATGAAAGGCTTTATTGGAGATCAGCCTTAAAGGGAACTAGAGATTTTAAGAGGTAGAGGGGGAAAAAAAGAACATATGTTCCAGGAATGGAGGAATAGTTTGTGCAAAAGCATGTAGGTGAGAGATGGAATATTGTATACAGCTAATAGCAAAAATTTGGCTGGAACATAGTTTGTTACAGAAAATAATGTATAGTAAGCTTAGAAAAGCAGGATGGAGCCACATGGTAAAGAACTTTTAATGACAGAGATATTTGTATTTTATTTTAGAGATAATAGGGAGCCAATGAAATTTGTGAGGTTAGAAATATGTACTCAGACATGTGCCTTAAAAATATCAATTTGGCAACTATGTAGAGGAGCAATCATATTCACATACTCCTCTGCTGATGAAGCTGATGGATGCTTCAGGCTGAAAATACCTCAGAAGAGTCTCTGGGTTATTCCACTTTAATTCTGGAAATTGTTTCTACCTTATGACAAAGTCCTGATACTCAGGCTGTCACCCTTAGTTCCTCAATCTATAAGGACTTATGGTAGTTTCCTTTTCTTTCTTTTGCTTCTCTTTTCATGTTCTCCTAACTTTTTTGTATTCATCCCATTCTATTTTTGTGCAGTTCATATACTATCAATTTCATCATTCCTTTACATAGGATGGAATTCCATAACCCTTCTCTGCCTCTGCTCCTTATTCCTGGTCTCCCCTTTAGCATGCACATCATATTAGATTAGATCATAGTACATAAGACTCAGAAATTTGAATCACCTAGTTCAAACTCTTCATTTTAATAAATGAGAAAGCTAAATTCCAGGGAAATGAAATTTCCTCACCAAGATGATGTCGGCAGAAAGTGGCAGACAGAATATGAAAACATATCCAATGACTCCAAATTCCCCACTCTTTCCACTGAACCATGCTTCTTCCACTAGTTCCAGAAGTTCTTTACATCTCATTCTCTATTCCCTAGCCATCTTCTCACCAATTTTCTTGTCAGTAACTTCCTTCTTAGCATGAAAAAAAAATGATCAAATTAACTTTGACATTGCTATGGCAAAAGAATGTCAATCTATGACCCCATTCACCATTCCTATAACTTTCTAGACAATGCTTATATGTGAACCACATTAAATAGAGAAATATTTAATGAAATAAATATGAGAACATAAATAATATTAACATGTGGTTTTCTAAGTAAATAAAGGGACTACAAGGATCAATATGTATGCTTTAGTCTCACCCTTCTATTTGAGATCTATTGTTCTAGATACTTGCTACCATTCCCTATTAGAATGCAAGCTTTTTGAGGGCAAGGATTGTCTTTGCTTTTTGCTTTTATATTTGTATGTTCAACAGTTAACACAGTGTTTGATACTAGTAAGCATTTAATTTTTTTTAAATGAATAAATTAATTCTCTGAAATATAGATCATCTGTACTCGATAAATTGAACCTATTGAGAGAAACTAAGTAAACTCTCACTTTTTGGGGTTTTTCTTCTGTTTCCATAATCTATTAACATAATCTCCCTTTTCAGTCTAAAGACTGTCTTAACTTGGCAGTGAAACAATTAGCAAAAATTGCATGCTTTCTCCTCTGCACCATCTATTTTATCATTGATCCTATCTGTTACTTTATCTTACTCTATCTTGTTATATTGTTATGTGAAATAATCAACAAGGTCTCATCCCTTAGTCATCATGGAATACCCAGGCTCTGGTTCTCTTGCTATCAGTATGAAAGCCTTAATACTGAATTTCAATGCTAGGAACATCCCAAATTTAATAACTAAGAAAATATACCTGATCAAGATTCTAAATTACATGTGCTAAAACATCTGTGAGTACCACATTCCCTATCATCTTCAAATGAAACAAAACTGGTATAAATATCAATTGAGTCAGGTTCTTATTACCAGAAATTTTCTAGACTACATATATATATAAATGCAGTGGAGTATTAATTGAGTTATAGAAATAAGCAATTCAGAAGAATGTGGGAAGATTTGTATGAAATGATGTCAAATAAATATAAACAAGGAAAACTATTTATGACAACTAGAGTAATATAAACAGAAAGAACAATAAAGTGAAATTTGAATCTTGTAATTATATTGATTAATTTTGGCTTAGAGATGAGGTGAAATAATGTGACTTTGTCTTTTTATGGGAGATATGGTGTTGTAAGGCATGAAATGTTACCTATGTTATTAAATTTTGGTAATGAGTCCCAGTTGGTTTTGCTAATTTGGGCTTTCGTGACTGTTATTTTGTTTTTTAGTTTTGTTAAAAATGGAAGCAACCCTGGATAGGGAATGTGAATGGAATATATTTGGAAATTAATATTATATAAAAACACTAACAAATAACTGGGAAAATAACTTAATTTTGCTATTGTTGAAAAAAATATTTCAAATATAAATGTTTCCACAGGATGACAAAAAAAAATAGAGGACAACTTTTTATTGTATGTGATTGGTTCCATTTGTATAGCTCTGTAGCACAGAAAATATTTCAGCTAAGCAAAATTACCCATAGCATACTTTACAATGACTTTTATAGAAATATATTAATTATGCTTAGTACCAAAAAAGTTTTATTTTGTCTATTCTAAATCTTGTTCTAAATTTAGTTCCTTTCTCTTAGTTTTGTCTTCTGTGTAAGAGCATTTTAAACTTAGCCCTGCTAAATTTTTCTGGGATCTATATTCTTCTCCACGGATTTTGTCATAGCTCCCCCCCAAAAAAAAAAAAAAAACTGAGGAAAAGGGACAGACAGTCGTGGAGTACTGTCCATCCAGAATCTTGATTCCATTCAAATTGGAAGCTATAAACTGAGAACCTCTCAATGGCATGATTCAAATTTAGTACAACTAAACAGGCCCAAAACAAAGAATTCATGAGCAACCAATGAATTAGTCACTCTGCTTCTATAAAGCATTAGCAGCTTGGTCAGCTTTCTCTCGGGAGAGCAATGGATGCAAATTCTCTTCCCAACAATTCTCTGAGTCATTGTGTCTGGGTAAGTTACTGGGAGGCTTCAATCATTTAAAAGCAAAAGATTTTGTTCTCTTAACACACTGTTTCTCATTACTTTCAAATTGAGTATCAGAGCTAAATCTGGCCAATTTCATTGCATATTTTTATGAGAAGGGAGAATAATCTGTGAATGCTATTTTCTAATCTTAGAAATGGCTTCCAAATTACTTTCTATATAAAGGATGCATGCTAAAAGGCTAGAGGGTGAAGAGGTGAGGGAATGCTTAGGACAATGGTAGGGATATTCATTGTAAAGCATATCCTCCCTCTGCCATCATAGTAAAAAGATGTCTCTATTTGGCACATATACTTGTAATCCAATCTGTCAGGCAAAACAATTTAAAGAGCTTGGTTTTTTTTTTTTTTTTCAATTTAAGCTAAATCAGAATTGCTTTGGGCTAGTGTGACTAACACTGAAATATAGAGCTTCTTATCAAGGAAACTCTGGCCATACAAACAAACCTTTCATTGCTTAATAAATTTACTTATGTTTTCTAGTTCCATGATTAGTGTATTAAATAGATTTTATTCTATGCAGCCCTTTTCTCTCCCTTTCCTTGGTAAAGTTTGGCAATGAGAAATGACTAGTATTTTTGGTAAATAACAAAATAAGGAACAGACAGTAAGTGTTTCTATTAACTCTGGGCACTTTTCATGACTTGGTATTATGAAGGACTGATGTTCAAGTGAGCAACTTGGAACAGGGAGATGAATTATGAAAAATGTTATTGGGTTCTTTGAAAGAAGACCAAAAATCATCCCATTGACTTTTAGTGGAACTTTATTGAAAAGCTATTCTTGGCATAATTGTTCTGTTTTGTTATTATTCCATTGGAAACTACATATAAATAACTCTACTTCTTCTGATTACCATTAAGGAATTTGCATATACTCACTTTTCTTCTTGACTCTATCTCCATGCCTTTGCACAAGCTGCATAGTATTCCTGGAATGCACTTCCTCCTCAATCTCATATCTCAGAATCCTGGGTTTATTTCAAGACTCAGTTCAATGACTATATTCTACAGGGCATCTTTCTTGACCATCTCAGATATTAGTTCACTCCTTCTGATCTTGTATTCAATTTGTATACATTGAACATGTACTTGTACATGACCATGTGTTCTTCTTAGAACAGGGGTTTTTAGCCTATTCTATATCATACATCATATTTTCTGTATTTCTGTATTATCATTGATTGATTTATCAGTTGAATGAATACAGATGTCTCAGGCATTTGAAACATCATTGACTAACAGGCTCATTATATAAATTCTTAAAACGTATATAGATTTATAAGGGAGGTGGCATATGATATTAGATAAATATAAAGCTAGAGAGATACAGAAAAAGAAGAAAGGAGAAGGAGGAAGAAGAGAAAAAAGAAAGAGGAAGAGAGAGAAAGAGTAGGAAGAAAAAGAGAGAGAGGAGGAGGAGGAAGAGAGGCAGGAAGGAAGAAGGGAAAGGGGAAGGGATGATGAGAATGTACAAATCTCACCAGCTATGTGACTACAAAAAATTCATTTATTCTCTTTGTGCTCTCAGGCCAGTCTTTAAGATCCTAAATTACAGATAAATTGTGATCTATATCAGTGCAAAGAGTTTTCATTCTGGGATTCCCCATACCCACAACATCACAGATACAGACCAATAAATAAATTGATTGATAAATAAATGAATGAGTGAATGAATGGATAGATAGATACCTTATATCTGAAATAATAAGTGTAATATTCTCTTTTCTTCTTCTGTGACATTTTTATTTCACTTAGCACCTTATATTCTAGGCTATGATTCTGGTAATTTATTCTGGAAGTTTAAATGACCACAACCACTTCTTCATTCTTACACTTAAGTTGCAGTAGTAATGCTCATGGGGGTCTACACAAATATCTACCTTATCAGCAATGCCTCTCACATCTTAATTCACATGACTAAACGTAGGACTATAACCAGGACAAGACCCAAAAAGTGCTATAACTGTCCTCCAAGACCTGGTGGAGGATCTATAGCATACCGGATAATTCATTTGAGGAGAATTTATGGGAAAACATATTTGTTGTTTCTCCACCAATAGAAGGCACATTTATTTTGCTTTTTTGAAGTCCTTTTGTCACAAGCTACCTAGAATAGTGCTTGATGCTGAATAAATGTTTATTAAATTGAATTGAATGGAATAGCTAGCTCTCAGGCCATAAAGAATGATGGCAGCTAGGAATTCCCAAGTGGAAGGTAAGTAATCAACAATAGAAATAGAGATTTGCCATGACAGTGAAGTTATGGGTTATAAAACAATTCCAGATGTAATGTCCATAGGGCAAAGAAAAAGGCTGGTTTGCAAAATCTAATAACAGATGGGGAACCAGATGAGGAAATTTCTCTGAGATACCTGGAAGGTAATGATTCGGACTTTGTTTTTGGTTATTATTGATGTCAACGATGTCTCTATAATAAAATTCTTATTGTTATGCTGAGAAATCAGTACTCATTAGACAGATGTTGTGGTGAGTTACCCTGTGGACATTATTGTCCATAGGACAAAATCAAAAGATTTAGAGTGAGATTTAAGAAAAACATGGAAAGATTTGCATGAATTAGTGAAGAGTGAAATGAGGAGGACCAAGAGAATATTGTATACAGTAATAGCAATTGTTCCAAGAAAAATTATGAACTACCACATTATTCTGAGTTTTAAAAATATTCAAGTCAACCACAAAGGACCTATGAAGGAAGATGCTATCCACCCCCAGAGGAAAAAACTGACAAATAGAAATATGCAAAGAATAGTTTTACAAACATATGTTTGTATATGTGTGTGTGTGTGTCTGTTTGTGTTCCTATGAATATATTTGTCAAATTGTGACCTTTTCTACTGGAGGTGGAGATGGAGGAAGGAAGACAGTTTAAAACTTAAAATGTAGCAAAAAAATATCAATTAATTTTTTAAAAAATCCATATTTTTTATTGCTTTTAAATTTTGTCCTCTGTGGCCACAGGTATTTATTTTTTGAAAAGAACAAGTTGTATGATTTTTAACACAAATCCAAACACTCTGTAGAGTATAAAAATTTATCTTCACAGATCTGATTCTCTGTCTTCATTTAACACTTACATTAACATTATGCTTTTTTTTTGTCTTGTTTTTCTTTTTTCACCTTTATTAACTAGAAACGCTACAAAATGTAGGATATATTTGGTTTGACTCCCCTCAGTTACCTCTAAGTCTCCAGTACCAATGGAGGAAAAATCAATCCAGAACTCTAACCCACTCACTGAAATCTGATATATATATATATATATATATATATATATATATATATATATATATATATATAACAAAGCAAGATGATAAATATCACATGAAATCTAAGCAAAAATATTCATTTTTTAAAAGGAACAAAATATAGAAAAAATAAATAAGAAATTAAAAATCTCTATATATATATTATATAATAAATACTTTATATGAGACCTAACATGAATTCAAAGCAAAGAAATTTAATTAAAATAGAAAAGTAACATAATAATGAAGAATTGGATAAGGTATTAAAATACTCTCAGCACCCATTTTCAAATGGGTGCCAATCCCATACATCTCTTCTGAATGCTAGCTAACTGCCTATTAATCTGTCTGGATCCTCAGTATAGTAGGAAAGTGCTACATTAATTAGCTCATGGGAGTGTACTAAGGAAACTCACCACAGGAACATTTTGGGGAGTACTAACTTCTCAGCTTAACAAGTATAGACTTCTCCTGGGATCCCAAAAATGTGCTCAAGAATGTGCTCATCTCTCAGATTACTATTATATGGAATACATTGACATCTTCCAGTGCTTCAGTTGCTTCTGTAAGCCTTGCTCGTTCTGATATGATCTAAGTTTGGTTGTCATATTTCTTCATCTCTTCTCTCACAGTTTAGTCCCATAGAAGATTTTCAACTCTTTTAAACTATAAATGTGAGAAACATGCCTATCCAAAGGGAATAACATTGTTAAATTATAGAACCCATGTAAAACTCTTGGAGGGTATAGTCTAAAGTGAACTTTACACACTGAGTAAGGTTTTATGGAATCAAAGTGTTATAGTCCTATGGGGTCCATATACAAGACAAAAGTATAATAACATTTAAATAAAATTTTATTTTGTCTCCATGTGGATAAAATAAGCAAGAATGGGTGTTATCTTATTGGGCTAACAGAAAAGAGATTTAAATGTTTGAAATGGACAGAGAAGAACTGATGAAATCCTACTGTGTATTCTCCATCATAGGCATTCTCACAAACTAAAAATGATCTGTAAAAAGCAGAGCTATATATCCACAAGAAGTATCATTTCTTGGTTCTTATAGCATATTTATATGGCTTTCGATTGCTCCTTAATTAATTGAAAGATATAGTGATGGCTTTAAAGATATAAAGGATCTTAGAAACTTTTTATTCCAGCCCTTTCTTTTTACCTGTAATGGACTGTGACTGAGAGAGATAGCAGCAAGTGATTTGCCACACACAAGGAGTGGATAGCTAAAACTCAGTGTACTTTAAACCACACCATCACTTATTTTTTTTTTTTTTATTGTATTGTTGGCAAATTTAGCCCACTGATAGTTTGGGAACCAATTCTTCCTAAATGACTTGGTTTCAAAAGAGTATAAAGCAAATATAATTGGAGAGATATTCTTGGCCTGAAACATACATATATAAACACACACACACACACACACACACACACACACACACACAAGCTCCTTCATCTTTTTTTTTTCATAAGAGGATGTCCTTCTTGCCAAGGCAAATCCTGTCTTCACCGATTATCCAATCTCTTCTTTATCTAGTGCCTCTTCCCTACTACCACAATGACTTCTCCATCTACAAAAAAAGAAAAAAACAAAACTTCATTTAGCTATTGATCCTCACTAGTTTTTGCTTTGTATCTCCTACCTTTTATGACTAAACTTCTGTAGAAGGCTGATCACTATTAGTGCCTCTCTACTTTCTTTCCTCTGACTCTCTTCTTAATTCTTTGCAGTCTGGCTTGCAAACTCATTATTTAATTAAAATCTCTGTTCCAAAGTTACTAAGGAACTCTTAACCGCCAGATCTAATGGCTTTTGCTTAATCTTCCTTCTTAACCTGTCTGTAGACTTTCACATTGTCAATAGTCCCCTTCTTCCTGATACTCTTTTATCTCGAGGTTTTTATAATACAGCTGTCTCTTGGTTCTCCCCCTACCTGTCTCTCTCCTTTGTCAGATTTTCATTCATCTTATTATTAAGAATAGGAGTACCATGAGACTATGTCCTGGGCTCTTTTATTTTCTCCCTTTATGCTTTTTCATCATCAACTCTGTAGTTTAAGTTATAAGTTCTATGAAGATAACTGACTCTCAGATCTATTTGTCCAGCCCTAATCTCTACCTTGACCTCCAGTTTTGCATCGCCAACTACTTTTTAGACATCTCACACTGGATATTCTGTATTCATTTAAAACTCAACATATCCCAAATAAACTTATTATCTTGCCCCTCAAGCCCTTCTCTCTGCCTAACTTCCTTATGTTTGTTGAAGATCTACCAGTCTCTAAATCATCCAGGCTTACAACTAGAAGTTATCCTTGAAGCAAGCTGGTATTTCACGAGGCATATGTGAGGATGTGAGGAGGAGAGTACTTGAGATATGGAAGGCAAAGAATTGCCTCTTGCTAAATCAGTATGCTCTTATCTGATGTGTCATAAATGTCTGAAGACCATTCCTGACTCCTCAAAAGTAAGAAGACACTAAACATAAGATAGAAATTCCACTAAAAAAAAAGTTAACTTATGTGATCACGCAAAAGACAGTGATTTCATATTTCTAGCAAGGATTCAAGTTTTGGAAGTCTATGTAACTTTAACCATACAAAAGTATAGGGGCTTAAAAGTTTACAAAGTTCTTTCAAAACATTATCTCATTGTTTCTTTAATCCTATGACATGTAGTAGTATTCATGATATTTTATATCTCCATTTAATAGATGAGATTCAGAGGAATTGAGAAAGAAGTTAATTCCCATAATCATATCAGCTTGAAAATGGCATAATCAGAACCACGGGATTGTAACTTCAGAATTCTTTCTACAGGATGAAGTTACCTCTAGTATTAGAATGTTGTCACTGCTGACTCTAGAAGCTGTTACTCATTATTACATTTTTTAAAATATAAAAGTATGAGATTCTCCAACAGTATGGATGTCTGAGTGAGGATTCAAGTCAAGAGAACAATGGTATCTTGGGCTTTTCATGTCACCAGTCCTTCTGACACAAGGGTTACATATATTTCCCCACCTGCCAACATCCTTCCTACCTTAGGAAAGACACAACATGGTTCAGCAGGTTGAGCACTGGAGTGGAAATGAAAGAGGTGAAAGTTCAAATTCCAATTTTTCTATCGACCTGTGCAATGATCCTCAGCAAGTCACTGAAGCTTAGTTTCCTCATCTGTCCTGCTCATTCTAATTGAGCACAAGTGAATTTGAGTTCACAAAATTTGAGACTCCATTTTAGTCCCATTGCTTTCTTTACCCAATGAGTGAGAATTCTTCAGTGTTAATATCATATTTTATTAATATATAATAAAAATAATTATATAGTCTCTTACATAATATATATTTATATTAATATAATACCAGATAAGAAATATAATAGTATGAACAGAGCATGGAATCAGGGCACTTGGGTTTGAATCTAAGCTGTATCATGTACTACCTATATGACCTTGGGCAAGTCACTTAACCTTGTTCTGTAAAAATCAGGAGCTTGGACTCAATAACCTTCAAGTCCCCTTTCAGTCTTTAATATATGAGTTTTCTTTATTTGTATCATTTTTCATTGATTTTTGTGCCTCAGATAATACTTGTATAGCTTAGGTACAATTAATAGCCCATCTACACACAACTACATCTGACTTAACACTTACAATGAACATTATATGGTAGTAATTTTGGTTTTATCAATTAGATGACTCAGGTATCTGATTGCATAATGACATCTTCAGGAAAAGTGTATAATTTAAATTATCATAAAATATAAGTGAGTGATGAGAAATACTATTAGCTAATGGTGCTCTTGAAAATAGTCATCTGTTCACTACTGCTCAAATGGAATATGATCAACAAATGAAATGGTTTTCTCCTTAACACACAGCCGTCTGTCTGCTCCCATATAAATTGCATCCAATTTTTCTTCACATAATGGTTTCCTCTTTACATAAAATGAGCCTTTTGTACTTATGACAAATGTGTCTAATTTCAGCTCTGGGCTTAGATAACTTAACAACTTTTAGATTCAGTTACTGTCATAGTGCATGTAAAACAGCAACTAGTAATTAATAGGGTATCGATTAGCTCAGCCTGGGTCTAATCATAGCCTGTGTAATAAATCATAAGGGATTTTACAATTAGGAAAATCCATACTAAATAACAAAGTACTGTTATCTTTGTAACCTCAACAAGGATGGAGTAATGCATCACAGAGTAATTGCTACTATATCGGTGTACCTGTTAGTATGACTTTCCATTTATCACCTGTAACTAGCTTCTTGTTTCAGAGAGAACAGTTGCACTGACTAAAGGTCATTGGTGAAATACTTAGCTAATATCCCAAAGATGCTTATTCCTCCCTAAGGAATTTTCCTTAGTCTCTTTGTATTTTCAATGCAAAAAGAGTTTCTTCCCCTCCCCTGCACACCCCAACCCCTTCCCCTTCACTACACTGGTAGTGATTAAAGGCTCCATTATTATTGCAATAGCCACTAGTGTCAGAGCATTTATGGTGCTTTCAGCATTTCCATTACAAACCCCTAATATATGATCAGTTGTAAAGCAAAATTGAACCGGCTGGGGGAAAATTGGCATAAAACGTCTCAGCTTGAGAGTAGATATTGTTTTTGTGAACAGATTTTCCCATATAAAAAAAAAAAAAACATAGATTATTTTCATTTACATTTACCATAAATTTTAAGGAAATGTACAAGGGAAGTATATTATTCATTATAAGAGATTAAATTATATATATTCTAAAACTCAAATGATTTTGATCTTGGGTTACATATTGCTTATTTAAGAGGTCCTATTTCATTGCATGTTCCAATTGTTTTCTACTAAAACTTTAAGGCAAGATGGATTATGCAGCTTATTGGTTTTTTTTTTTTTTTTAAGTATGGATCTATGATTAGGAACTCCTTTTGTAGAAAATCATTCCACCAATTCCTCTGTTATACCTAGAGAGTTTATCCAGGATACATAGAGGTTGAGTGACTTTGATGGTCATTGTTAGTTAAAAGTCAGGACTTAATCCAGTTGTTCCTGACTCTAAGGTGGGAATCACCAAATCATGAATCAGATCCCTCTATAAACATAATCTGACCTAAAAGGGAATATGTGATTAACCTATCAAAGACTAGGAAGATGCATTAGATCCCCACCCCCATCCAGTATTGAGTTTATCTCCAACACAAAATCACTGTCTCTTTCACTCATAACAACTAACATCCCTCCAATCCATTCTTCTCCCAATTTTCCTGTGACTATATCATGCATCAATCTTCCTGGGACCCAAAGTACCCCCAGCAATTGTACAGATAGTATTTTGCCAATACCTGGCCCTTTTCCTTGATCCTTAAGGTAGATCACATCATGGCTGCTACAGCCATACTTAATAGGCTGTCCCTGTGCTCTGCAAGAGTGGCCAGTGGTAAGGCATCACCTCCCATTTTATTGCTGTTTTTCATAGTGACAAGTATCACGAGATGAGAATAGATAGATGGATTGCAATGAATTTATTATATTTCCTTATATATTATTTTGCTTTAAACTCACTCCTCTCTTATATCTCCCTATTTTCTTAAGAATACTACTATCCTTCCAGCCTCCTAACTCTTAATCTCCTTTTTATCCATGAATCGTTGCTCAACAGAAATTGATTTCTTCAAAGTTACTATGCTTTATTAAAATATAAACCTAATGGTTCTTTTTTCTCAGCTCTCAATGTTTTTTCTTCCTTGTAACATTGATACTGTTGACCATCTTTTCCTACATACAAACTAGCTATTATACCCTCTTCTTGATGAATTGCGGAAAACAATATAAACATGCCACTTATAAAAATTCCCATATTGTACATTGAAAAATATTGGAAAAGTGAATTTTCCAACTTCAAATCAAGAGTTTCAGTGGGTTTTCAACACATTTGCTAAAAAATATAATAGTTAACAAATAATTTACCAGAATGATTGATATCAGGGAAAATGTAAATTTACTAATTAAATTTCAACCCAAACCTTAACATGATTAGTAGATAGGCTTGAGATCAAATATATAAGATAGTCCATAATGGACTTCTTCCGTTATTATAATGTTCTGAACACAAAGCTAGATATTTAAAGCACTATATCACAAAGTGGTAAACCAAAAAAATTTTATGTCTATTCATTACATTTTTCTCACTAAAATATCATCCTAAATATTTTATTTATAATAATTTTAGTTTATGTAAAATATTTATACATAAAATATATACTATTAAAAATAAAATTATTTTGTTGAAATTGGAGACACTGATACAGGATTGCCTGAATCAAAGAAGGCATTCTAAGAGCAAAACAGAATTGCAGCAGCTGAAAACAAAGAACAAATTTAGAGACATCTCCACTCCAAATGGTTATGTGGACTATTTGTGCCTGACCTGTAGTAGAGCCTTTGAACACATATTTGTGTTATTAGCAACAATTGGACATATTATATTTTGTCCCTAAAGTAGTGGTATCATTTTGGTCCTTTTCAAGAATGAAGCACAACAGCTAACCAATAATCATTATCTATAAAAATATAAAAGATTTATTTGTAAATAACATTTAATGAAACCAAAAGAATCCTTATATTAAAATATTTTCAAAATTTCACCAGATCATTATCTTTTCCTTTAAAAATGTTTATTTTAACACAAAGCTTTGTATAAACTTTATAATGTACACAATTACTAGGATAGTCATTTTTCAGGCATGTCTGACTTTTTATGTCTCCATTTGGGGCTTTTTTGGCAAAGATATTGGAGTGGTTTGCTATTTACTTTTCCAGCTCATTTCACAGATGAGGAAACTGACACAAACTGGGTTAAATGACTTGCCCAGTGTTAGGTTTAGTATGTACTTAGTACTTAGCTGCTCAGTATAGAACTACAGGTATGTAATATATATATAAAATATATAAATAAGTAAAAGCATATGCATATATGTCTATAAATACACACACACATATATAGTGACATATATACATAGGTTTATGTGATTTAAAAAAAATTCTAGGGATAACTGCCTCTTGTCAGACCCTCTGTTTTTTCAGGCTACTGTAGTCATTACTAACACTCATTTAAAATGTTTTTATGTCCATGATAGATTTAGAAGGTCACCTAGTCTAGGTATTTCACTTTATAGACAAAGAAACTAAGGCACAGAGAAGTTGTCCTTGAAATCAGGACTAAAATTTCATTTTAGTTTCTGATTCCTTGGTGCTTTGCATAGTGCCTGGCAAGTAGTAGGCTCTTAATACATACAATTAAATGAATGCAGTGACTGGGATATATAGGGTGCATGCATTTTTAAAAGTCACTTGTTTAAAGTAATATAGTTAGTGCTAACACCCATATTAGGAACCCCCTCCCTCAAATCCCTAGACTTTCAGAAGATTTTCTTTCCCCTATATTTTCCTATTTTAATTTTCTTTTTCATTACAGTGGCTTAGGAGGGGTTTTGCCTTAAGCATAATAATGGATTAAATGACTCTTAAAAGTACTTTCTACTCCAGTGACCAAGATTACATAGGCTAGGTAAACTGGGAGACTAGTGTTAATGGCTAAAGTCAAATTGAAGAACAAACAAATATATGCCTTAATTCTTCACATATTTCATAGAAAAGCATTTTGCTTTAAAATCTTATACTTGTTTCCCTTTAAATATTTGTTTTCATTGATTTGATCAATTATTTTGACATTGTGTAGATGCAGTCTTAATTATCCTGATGATTCCTTCTATTTTTTAATTCCTTTTATGTTTAAGTGGAGACAACCTATGAAATTGATTTTAATATAATAATGTATATTAAACAGAGCCTATATTACTGTTTACATGACATAATATGCTTAATGAAGAACTGGCATGTAGGGGCCACTCTTTATTTCAACTGGCAAAATATGTCACTCAACATTCACTCTTTCCATCAGCTCAATATGAATATATTCATCCCACTGTTAAGTTCTAACAACTGAAGACTATTTCCATTGGGACAGATAGTGTTCTCATTAACACCAATTATCTTTTACAAAGAGATAATTACTTTGAAAAAGCAACAATATAAAATAATAGTCTTCCTCAAAAAACTTCAAGGTTTTACTCTTCCCCCCTACTATCATCATGAGGAATGGAGTCAGTTTTAAAAATTTCTACAAAGTATTGATCACATCAAGTTTATATCCAATTGCAGCATTGCCACAAGTATGTATCTTTGTCTCAACTACTGATGGGCTGGGTTTGATTTAAGTGTGCCCTTGAAGTTTTTTGGAGGGAGACTGTTTTTGGTGCTTGCCAAATTTTCTAAGAAAATATTATCAAATTTATATAATTGATATTAATTAGAATATTAAACTGTCCCAATGGAATAGGCTTCCCCTCCAAACAATAGGGAATGCCTTGCTCCTTGAGGCATCATTGCTGAACTGTCATTAGAACCCAAAGTGGATTCGACTGCCAGACTTGAACCTCATAATTCCCTTAAACTTTCAAAATAAAACTCACAAAGCTTTAGCCTACAGGATAACCTCCTTCACCCATTACGAAGAACAAATACCAAAGAAAAGAACTGAAGCTCATAATTATTGAATTGCATGTCAGCCTTAGTAGAAGACCCCAGATCTCTCCCCTTATGCCAGTGTCTCTCACCAGACATCAAGATTACCCATAGTGAATGATTGTGTGTGCCTTTTAGATTCACCCTTAGTTATGGTACTGCAGAATATTCCAGATATCTCTAAGACACTTCCCTTATTCTTCATCACACCTTTCCTGAAGCAAGCCCCTCAGCTTCCCTCCTTGGGGAACTGGATCCTTAGCTTTCAGCATGCTCATAAGGACTGGGATCATTGGCCATTCCTCTATTATATAAGTATTTCCCTATCCTAAGCAACTACTAAAGTCATAAGATCAGTCCCTTTTATGAATAATAATTTTTCTACTACATATACATATATATTTCTCTTTGCCTCTTCTCCCTCACTAACCTTTTTTCATATCTGTTTTCCTCTTCTATTCTGTCTTTTTGTCTTATTCTTTTCTTTCTACTCTCTCTGCCCTTTTCTCTTTTTTCAAGCTTTTCTTTTCTGCCTGGAGTACTTATCATCTTCTCTGTTTTACCTCTCCTATCTACTACCTCTTATCTGGTCTTAATCTAGAATTGAAGTACAACTATATGTTCCTAATATTTAATTTTAAAAAGCAGATGTGTTTGCTGCTTTATATAATTTTTAATTAAATAAAAATGCTTTATTTTGTTTTTATGTGTTTTCAAAGGATTTCCCCCACTGTGGATACCTTATTTAAAAAAAAAAAAGATTTTTTTCATTGTTTCTAGTTTCCTTTTTAAATTTTTTTAAATTAAAACTTTTTATTTTCAAAATATATACATGGATAATTTTCAACATTCACCCTTACAAAACCTTGTGTTCTATTTTTTTTTTCCTTCCCTTACTCCTTCCCCTTCCCTAGACAGCTAGTTTTCCTATATATGTTAAGCATGTGTAATTCTTCTATACAAATTTTCACAAATATCATGCTGTACAAAAAAAATTAGATCAGAAAGAAAAAAAAATGAGAAAGAAAATAAAATGAAAGCAAACAACAACAAAAAGAGTGAAAATACTATGTTGTAATTTTCAGTTGATGAAATTGAAACTATTTCTACTCATATGAAAGGGTATTCCAAATCACTATTGATAAGAGAAATGCAAATTTAGACAACTCTGAGATACCAACACAGATTGTCAGATTGGCTAAGATGACAGGAAAAAATAATGATGAATTTTAGAGGGGATGCGGGAAAACTGGGACACTAATGCATTGTTGGTGGAGTTGTGAATGAATCCAACCATTCTGGAGAGCAATCTGGAATTATGCCCAAAAAGTTATCAAACTGTGCATACCCTTTAATCCAGCAGTGTTACTACTGGGCTTATATCCCAAAGAGACACTAAAGAAGGGAAAGGGACCTGTATATGCCAAAATGTTTGTGGCAGCCCTATTTGTAGTGGCTAGAAGATGGAAAATGAATGGATGCCCATCAATTGGAGAATGGTTGGGTAAATTGTGGTATGAATGTTATGGGATATTATTGTTCTGTAGGAAATGACCAGCAGGATGAATACAGAGAGGACTGGTGAGACTTACATGAACTGATGCTGAGTGAAATGAGCAGAACCAGGAGATCATTATACACTTCAACAGCAATATTGCATGAGGATGTATTCTGATGAAAGTGGATTTCTTCGACAAAGAGAAGATCTAATTCAGTTCCAATTGACCAATGATGGACAGAAGCAGCTACACCCAGAGAAGGAACACTGGGAAATGAATGTAAACTGTTTGCATTTTGGTTTTACTTCCTAGGTTATTTTTACCTTCTGAATTCAATTCTTCTTGTGCAACAAGAGAGTTATATGGTTCTGTGCACATATATTGTATCTAGGATATGCTATAACATATTTAATATGTCATCTAGGGGAGGGAGTGGAGGGAAGAAAGGGAAAAGTCGGAACAGTAGTGAGTGCAAGGGACAATGTTGTAAAAATTACCCATGCATATATTCTGTCAATAAAAAGTTATAATAATAAAAAAAATTAAAAAAGAAAATACTATGTTGTGGTCTTCATTCAGTTCCCTTAGTCCTCTCTTTGCATATAGATGACTCTCTTCATCACAAGACCATTGGAACTGGCCTGAATCAACTCATTATTGAAAAGAGCCATGTCCATCAGAATTTATCATTGAATAATCTTGCTTGTTGCCATGTATAATGATCTCCTGGTTCTGCTCATTTCACTCAGCATCAGTTCATGTAAGTCTCTCCAGGCCTCTCTAAAATCAACCTGCAGATTATTTCTTATAGAATAATGATATTCCATAATATTCATATATTGTAACTTATTCAGCCATTCTCCAACTGATGGGCATCCACTCAGGTTTCAGTTTCTTGCCATTACAAAAAGGGCTGCCACAAACATTTTTGCACATGCAGATCCCTTCCCTTCCTTTATGATGCCTTTAGGATTCAAGCCCAGTAGAAACACTGCTGGATTAGAGGGTATGCACATTTTGATAATCCCTTGGGCATAATTCCTTATTGCTCTCCAGAATGGTTGAATCAGTTCACAACTCTGCTAACAATATATTAGTGTCCAAGTTTTCATATATCACTTCCAACATTCATCATTATCTTTTGCTGTCATTTTAGCCAATCTGAGAAATGTGTAGTGATACCTCAGAGTTATCTTAATTTGCATTCCTTTCATCAATAGTGATTTAGATCACCTAAAAAAATGATTTTCCATTTAAATTCTATCTACACAAAATAAATCAATGGGTCATGGAACCTCCTCTTTTCAGTCATCTGAGTCACAACATCATTACTTTATCCATTCTTTTGATTACTGCAGAAACATGATTAAGAGAGCAACAAAGCCATCTTTCAATTGTAAAAGCCAATTCTGTGATGTATAGACATGAACTAAGAATAATAATCATTTCAAGGTTCTATGCCCATTAACTCCAGCACTCACTACTCTTGAGTGGTCCTACTCTGATAATAAGTCTAAAAATGCTTTCTTTGCCTGAGACTAACATGTTTTTGACCTTTGAAGAGAATGTATTTGGACTGCAGGCCAACTACAGTTTTTGTCCCTGTCATTTTCACCTATCTACACGTGCTTATGGTTAAGATTTCTGGATTTTTTTTTTATTATTTTTACCACATCAATTTTTCAAATAGCATAAATGGATTCTCAAGTGAGAAATGACAAAAAATCTTTTCTGAAACTTTCTTAAAGAAGAATGAAAATGGAAGGTTCAGGATGCAGATTCAGCATGTACTAATGATAAGTTAATTAATTACCAGTTTTGAATTAAGATGGGCTATATCATTTAATAAAATACACTAGTTGCAGAAAATTACCACATCTAAATGACTAGTTTTCAAGGAATTAGAATGCAATAAAGTGAAATGAATTCTAAAACAAAACTTAAAAATATTAAGTTAGCTTTAATTTAAAAAAAAGTACTGAGGGATATCTTAGTGCCTTGTTTATATTTTATTAATAGGATTTTAATAATAATCTATATCATTTCTATCAGGTTTTAAAGTTTATAAAATTTTATCTATCTACTCTTTGAGGCAGATAATAAAAATTCCTGCTATTTTACTAAAGAGGGGACTGAGAGACTCAAAAACATAAGGGGTCTTTCCATGGTCACAACACTTAACTATGTGACCCCATAAGATCAGCTAGAGAGGTGTAACCCTATGCTTTGTTAAAAATCAGGGTAAACTGAGTTGCATTAATCTGCCAATTTAACATCTTAGATGAAAATGGGAACTGGACTTCAGAAAAGCCTTTCTAGATAGTAATTAGATATCAATAACTCTAAAATCTTTTATGTAGTCATGATGGGCACTCTCTCCACAAAGCAGATTTTAGCCCTTCTTCATCTTAGTAGATCAGTTCAAGGGTTTTATATGCAAAAAAGTCAATTGAGAAGGAGGTCACAATGATCCTTTCTAAACTTCAGTGGGTCAGCAGTTTCCTCCAACTACAAATATTTAGGATATTGCCAAATGTCTAGTTGAACTTTTTAGAGTTTTGGTAGGAACTAGATTCTCTTCTTCACAAGAATAGCCTTCCAGAACTCAAGATCAACTTTGTACTCTAACAACTCTTTGGAGTAGGACTTTATGAAAATGAGTTTTCCTTTCCAATTTATGGGCAAAGAAGCCAAGGTCCAGAAAAGCTAAATAAATTGATTAAAACTATACTGATACCCAGTGTCAGAACTCATACCAAAATTATTCCTAGTCCTTTACTCTTTAACAGGAATGGGGAACCTTTTATTTCTATCCAGGGTCCCTTAAATTCTGGAAAAATCAATTGAAGGTAATATTTTTTAAAAAGAAAAGTAATTTAATTTAGGAACCTAATATAATTTTCACTTGCTAAGTCCCCTGAGCTGAAGGTAACATCCATTATCAGAAACAGTCAGACAAAAAAAATCCCAAAAAGGGGAAATTGGGGCTTCCCTGTTATTGCTATCACTACACCAATCCCTGAAATCAAATCCATCTCAGTGGATTTTAAAAGTATTCACATAATGCACACGATTAATTGAATTGAGGAAGAAGCAGAGCTTTAGTCTTCTTTCACACATTAAGAAATTCAAAATTAAGTAAAACAGGGAACATAACTATAATATAGGGGGTTTTGAGTGGTTGTTTTAGATCTGTACTCAGGGGTGTATTATCCTATTGAATAGTACACATAACTCCATTTAATAGTAATGGAAGTCATGTGTATGTGGGGGGGTATTGGAAAGGGAATTTTCCCCTTTAGAATTTGCACAAGGAAATCCCCAAGGGAATAATATTTTCTATAACCCAGTCATTGCCCTACTAGGGACCAAGAAGTTACTCTGCACAGTAATTAAGTAAGCACAACAGGCAAATTCAAATTTCAAGAGTCTGGATTTTATGGTTACAGATGTTCTTCCCAGCAAAGTCTGCTCAGCAGTTCCTTGGGTCATAAATGTTTAATTTTTAATCTATTTTTTATCGGTTTTGTGTAATGCAAGCTGCTAGTGCACCAAAAGAATTTTTACAAGTACATTTTATGTTCAGGAAGTTTGCAATAATAGCAGCCTTAGTAGAGTAAAATAAGATATATCCCTTAAAAAAATAAAAGCATTGCCCTTAACTCAAAACACAGGTTAATGCTCTTTTTATAGGACAGGGACTTATATACCTCTCATTTACAATAGAGTTTGCTATTGACAGTCTATTTGCAGACTTAATATTACCCTGGGAAATCATACAACTTACCTTGCAAATGTATTATTGAGGACACATTGGTTTACATCATATATTTGTACTAGAAATGTCCTTTCAGATGATTCAGGGACTTCAAACAATAGATATTTCAGAATATATTTATCTTCTTTTACTCAAACAGCTGCCCTTCTTCTCAAAAGACCTTGTGATATAGACTGTTTTTGAGTTAGCATGTACTGACAAAAGGTAAATTGTTGTTGAAAGCCTAGAGTTAAAACACCGTAAAAGAGCACCAATGACATCACATGTTTATATATCTACCTGAAATTATAAACCAGAATCAGAGTTGCTCTTCAAATCACAATAACACATCCTAGTATAGAGTGTATTTAAATAAGTGAGATTATAAACAAGAAAAAATATCCAATGTTCAGTTAAAAAATAAACCCACAAAGGTACTGAAGCTGATAATTTTTGGTTGATTTTTCATTCTTTAATTTTCAAAAATCTCCTTAATAAATATATTTTGGAACTCTACAGGACAAATCAAACTCTCCAGTACTCCTGTGTCATGGAACCAAAACATGAATGCAGTCAGTCAAGGTTGAAGAGGACTAATTATTGACGTCAGCAATATCAACCTTTTGAAAATGAATAGAAGTGAAAAGTTCTTTATTCACTTGGAGGCAATTCTGGCAAATGAGGCAATCAGCATTGAAAACAGCCATGAAAGAGAGAGCTGCCTGTAGCATAAGTGATGAAAGGGAAAATGGGACATATTCAAACTGTATTCCAAACTCCTGGAAACCATGGACCCTGGCAGTCTTCTCCTTCTCTAATTTGGACTCTTATAACATTATTTCCAGCTGTCTTATTCCTGGACCTGACTTGGGAAAACAAACTGAATTCCCATGTCTGTGACCCCTGAAATATCTCACTTGACTACCATCCTTACCTTCCCAAGAAACTGGGCCTATTTTCTCTTTCTTCTAACTCATCTGAACATTTCATCCACTGGCCTTAATCCAAAAACTGTCTGCCATTGCTGAATAGTATCCATGTCAGCCCTAGCCTGATGAATCAAAATCTGAATCTTTTTCATACTAGTTTCTTTTCCTCTGTTTTCCCTTAGAGAAGGAGGGTAGCGAATAGAATTGGGATCTGGGTGCAACAAGATCATTCTGGGTTGGAGTAGGGTGTGAGGGATGATTGGGAGAAGTAGGAATGTTGAGGTTCCAAGTCAATATTTAGAAGCCTGGAACAGAAAGAAATGTATTTATATGGCTCCAGGGGGTTGTGAACATATTGGTCAGCTGAAAATAGCTATGTGGTGGATGTGGGAGGAGAGGAACCTCATTGGAAGTGACGCAGCCTTAAATATTTTGGGGCAGGACAATAAAGATAGTTTGCGTTCTTTAATGGCTTCTGGATAGGTCAGGATAAACACGAATATTTTTGTGAGTTTTGTACAAGAAATTATGTGTATATTTTGTATATATACATACACAAGTTTTACACACACACACACATTTAATGTATAAAATGTATAAAAATGTGTTTATGTTTAGCTTGGATATAGGCCCATTTTTTCCCTAATCTTTAGACTGTGTCAAGAAAAGTTTTCCTGATTATCTCAGTTCTTTGTGCCATCCTTACCCAAATTATTTTGTATTTATGTATACATGGTACCTCAACATTTGAAAAGTCCTTGAGAATCCTCCCTCCCTTTGTTTCATCCTTCTTTCCTTCCTTATTCAATTCATCCTTTCATTCCTTCCTTCTTTCCCTCCTTCCTTTTTCTTTCTTTCTTTCCTTTTTCTCCCTTCCTTCTCTTCCTCCTTCCCTTTTTTCCTTTTCTCCTCCCTCCATTCCTTACTTCTTTTCCTCCTTCCCTCCTTTTCTTTCCTTTTCTTCTTTCCTTTTCCTTACTTCCTCCCTTTTTCTATCCCTCCCTTTCTCCATTCCTCCTTTTCTCTCTCCCTCCCTTCTTTCCTTCCTTCCTTCTTTTCTTCCTTCCTTCTTTCCTTCCTTTTTCTTTCTTCCTTCCTTCCTTCCTTCCTTCCTTCCTTCCTTCCTTCCTTCCTTCCTTCCTTCCTTCCTTCCTTCCTTCCTTCCTTCCTTCCTTCCTTCCTTCCTTTTCTCTTTTAATTTCATTTTCTTCCTTCCTTCCATCCATTTGTTCATTTGCTTATCTAGGTACTTGTTTGGTCTTTATATTCCCAGTGCCCCCTGGCACATTAAAAGTATCCAATAATTGCTTTTAAAATTGAACTGAAACTAATTTTCAATGGCTTTATTTTTTCCTACCTTTTCAATTTCTTTCCTAATGAAGAACTTGTTTTCAAACTATTAATTTGGTTTAGTTATGTGATTCTTTACCTTTTTTGGTATCATAGACCCCTTTGGAAATCTAGTAGAGCCCGTGTATCTCTTATCAGAAACATTTTTAGACGTATACAATAAAATACATAGTATTAAAATGGAAACCAATTATGTCAAAATGCAACTATCAAAAGAGTAAAACTTTCACATTTATAGACTTACTGAAATTTATCCCCAGACCTTTTAGTATGGTCTTCAGATTAAGAACACCTGGTTTAGTCAGTACCACGATGGTTGGTTGAGTTTAATTGTTTTTTTTTGTTTTTTGTTTATTGTTGTTGCTTTTTTTTCTCATGCATTTCAAGTACTTAATAGATTTTAGTTCATTGAATGATTGATATGCACAGCCCTGACTATTACTTTTCAATTCTGATGTAAGATAAATATTAATCATTATTTTCAAATGAATATAACTTTTACTGAGTTTATATAACCAGATAGTGGTGGAGGGAGAGGTATTGTGAGCAGAGAATTCTATAAGAAATAGATCAAGTCTGACCAAGTATTTAAAAGATAAATTGAATTATATATTGAAAACATCATACTATTTAAAAATTTTAATTTTCTATTAATTTGCAACAGTATTTTAAGATCACCACCATTAAAGTTATATTCCTTATTTCAAAGATTTTCACAAGATGGGAAAAATCCAGAATTTAATCTGGGTTTCTTTTTTACTTTTGGGGGCTAATAATTTGTGTCTAAACTGTGGTAGAGCATTCCAAGCTCATATTGGTCTGTTCATCCAGTCAGATATACTGTAACTCATCTCTAACATAGTGATGTCATTTTGTTCCTCTTTGAGAATGAAGGACAACAACCAACCAACAAAAAACCCACAAAATATGAAAACTTACCATATGATTTTACTTAGTTTGTTGCTATGTATCCCCCTGGAAAGACACAGTTCTTAAAACTCAAAGGAGGATTCTTTTATTGACATGGGAAAGGAAACAAAATAAAACTTAAAATTAAGCTTGTATGAGTAAAGACGCTCTTCCTTGAGTAACTCTCTCTTCCAGAGATTCTATGTGGTATAGGATGTCAATCATGGCTTAAATTCATGACTTGGCTAGGCTCCAAGTGTGCAGCCCCTCTGGCATTTCCTTAGTAGAAGATTGTAGTTATTTTTGCCGTATAGGCCTTTTGCCACCAAGCAGTATCTACTTCTGCCTTCCCAGTACTTGAAAGTGTGATATTTCACTTGCCTTATATTTCTTCTTTTCAACTTAGCCATCATATTTCAGGCACCTCTAGCCAGTTGACAAAAACCTCTGCTTGGGGTGCCATACTGTCAATGTCCACTTTTGACTACAGCCTTAATGCTGTGAGAAGTGCTGGACACCGTAAAGGAAGGAGGTGGGGATGATGGAGATGGGAAGGTTGAAGAGCATTATCCTTTTGGCCTACCCCACTTAAGAATGAAAAGATGAGTGGGTGGAGCATTTTATTAGTGAAATCCCTGGGGAGAGGAAGGGAGGAAGAGTAACTATTGTTTCCCAAACTGGATAAACTATCTTTAGAAGGAGTTACATGTTAACAGATTAGCCCCCATCAGTACCTCAATGGGGTTATTATTGCTTACCTGGGAAGATGATATAAAAAGAACAAGGCAGTGAAGTGGAACAAAAATGGGCACAACTACCTCTCAATTCAAGTTGAGGACTATAGACATCTGGACAGAAAGATTAGGAATGGAAGAGGCAAAAAAAAAAAAATCAATAGAAAGGAGAATGGGGAAGGAAAGCCAAAAAAGGATAAAATTGTCTTTTGCTTCATATTTATTTCAGTTTTGCACAATATAAATGCTACCCTCCATATTCCAATTTAACACATGTTGTACTGTGTAAGGAAATAGTGCTAAGACTGAACAAAGAAGGAAGATTTGAAAAGTCGTTTTTGCCTCTGCATTCTCAAGTAAAGAACATCTGAAATCTGCAAGCTTGGGAGAATGCTGATCTGGCTGATCAATTATTACACTTGGGAAAACCCTCAAAAAATAATGTAGCTGTCACAGGATCCCACAGAGTTCATTTAGTGCATAAAATAGGATGTTCCTTGTGGAATAAATCACCCTGCCTAGAGAACTGAGTTTACAATTCCCTACTGTTGCTAACAGGACTAAAGTGTCTACCTTCCTCTGTTCCATGCTGAAAATGTTCCTTTTGTGTGTTTCTAGAAGGCTCTTACTTAAACAGATGTATTTGGAGAAGGCAATCTCTTTGCAGTTAGTTTTCTGTCTTACTTGGTCAGGCTTTGTTTTGGTCTTTCTCTTGATAGGTAGTTCAAACATCTATTAATTTAAACACTCAATAAATTTCCTTATTATTATTGCTATTATAATTATATTTTGTTATTTCTATTGTAAACATGAATTTTGCATACAAAGACTGTACTTTGTGAGGATTTTACAATAAAGATGAATAGAGAAAAACAAAATAATAAAATAACAAAAAACTAGGGTGGTTCGTTTTACTCACTCTCCCTCAACCCCCAGCCATTCCCCCACTGTTGCCTCTTCAATAGTAATTAACTAGGAATTCTCCAGATGTATTTTGAAAGAAGAGAGCAACGGGCCTCAATTCATTTAGTAATTTTTATAAGAATCATTAAGTCATCAAGTTAGACAACTCTACAAATGCTCTCCTGTCTTATTGCAAATATTAAATTATACTCAAGAAAGACATGCAATCGGTCAATTGTGTCTGACTCTTTATGACCTCATTTGGGATTTTCTTAGTAAAGATACTTGAATGGTTTGTCATTTCTTTCCCCAATTTATTTTACAAAGGAGGAAACTGAGGAAAATAGACTTAAGAACTTTGCTCAGGATCACACAGCCAGTAAGTGTCTGAGGGCAGATTTGAAATGAATTCTCCTTGATTTCAGATCCAGTGCTCTATCCATTGTACAATATCTCTAAGCCTTATTCTTCTTTGAATTCTCTGATACCTTGTATATAGTAAGTTCTCAATAAATAGTTGTTCTTGATTTAATACTGTATTTATTTGACAGAGAAAATCTTTTATGTTTATCAAGTTAGGGAACTAGAGGAAAAATAGAAATATGGCAGAGAAAATAATAGGATAAGAGTGGAAAGCAAAGAGAGATCATTGTAAATCAATGGAATACAGAGGAAAGAGTGTGACCTGGGTTCCATTGGCAAAGTTTACTTGCATAATCTTGAACAAATCATTGAAACCCTTTAGGTCTCAGTTTCCTTATTTGTAAGATCTGAGGATGAAGCAACTTCCCTCTGAAGTCTATTTCACTCTAGATCTGTACCCACATGTGGAAGATGGAGCGCTAGCATTGGCTTGAAGAAGAGCTGGGTTCAAATCCTGCCACTGACATTAATTAAATGAATTTGAACAAATCATTAATTTCTTAGTTTCTCCATCTGTGAAAGCTAGCTAATAAGAGAAGTTGTATTTGCCTCCAATATTGTCATGGGGTTCAAACACAATAACCTATGTAGAACATTTCAAAATTGTAAAGTGCTATATGAATATCATTTTTATTATAAATAGTTCAGAAAGTTGCATAGTAGTTTGTTGTGTTGGTTATGAATATAGTAACTACCTTAGGATATAGGAAAAATGAGTTTTCCAGTAACCTTTTAAGGATTGTGACTTGTCCAGAGTCACATAACTAGTCATTGGCACAGTGGATATAGCACTGGGCCTGAAGGCAGGAAGATCTAAGTTTAAATGTGTCCTCAGATACTTACTAGTTGTATGATCCTTAATATCTATTTACTTCAGTTTCTTTATTTGTAAAATGAGTATAATAACAGCAACACACAGGGTTGCTGTGAGAAGCAGATAAGATAATATTTACAAAGTGCTCAGCCTAGTGGCTGGCAAATAATAGGCACTATGTAAATACTTATTCTCTTCCCTTATCAACAGCAAGACTTCTGCCCAGGTTTTTCTGACTTCAAGACCAATCAATTTTTAGCATCAGTAAGGTGAAGCAGAAAAATCAGGAGAAAGATACTTCCTAAGACTACCAAAAAATTTCTGATTTGTGAGGTGGTGAATTCTGGAATACTAAAAGTATTCAAATAGAGTTTAGATTGTTTTTTATCAGAAATATTGTGAAGAGTGAATTCCTTTCTAATGTTAGATATTGAATTATAGACTCCAAAGGAGTCTTTCGAATCTAAGAGTTTATGATTTTCCGAAACCACGCTATCCAAGAAATTAGACAGCAGAAAGATGTGGACAACAGGACTAGAAAAGAAAGGGTGGACTTTGGAGATACTCCACAAATTTTGCAGAAGACTGCTGAGACTTTAAGGAAGCCAAGAAAGCCAGGAAGTGGAGATGAAGAGGGAGAGAGTTACAAGTATAGAAGGCAGCCAATAAAAATGCTTGTAATTGGGAGATGGAGTTTCAAACAAGAAGGACAGGATTGCCAGATCACTAAATACATGGAGGGATGACAGTTGTAAGAAAGAAAAGCTAGGAAATAGCTAGGTGATGGAAGACTTTGTAAGCCAACATGAGAATTTTGTATTAAATCCTGATGGCCAATAGATTTGATTAAATTAGGATACAGTTCTTGGAGAGGGTGATATGGTCAAACCTGTGCTTTAGAAAGATCAATATGATAGATACATTGGAGGATGTATTGGAAGTAGGAAAAGGCTTTAATGTAGGTTAAAAAAAAAAAAACTACTGCAGTAGTCCAGCTGTTGAGGATAAAGGTCTTATGGAGCACAAAGAAGAATGTGAATCCCTCCCAATACAAATCTTATTTTCTATTTGTTGGGGATGGGGAGCAGGAGAGAAGCACAAACGGGTTACACATACCTGCGATAATTAGCCATCAAGGTGGGTTGACATCATACCCTGATATAATGAAATGATTAATTGTACTGCACAGACAATTAGAGAGTAGGGCAATATATAATAAACTGCTCATTTTAATTATGTAATTGGCCTACTCTTATAGACAGCAAGTGTGTGGTAAATAGATTGATTTCAAACCATAAATAAAAGATGTCTATGCAAAAGAAAACAGAATCACTTTTCAGAAAAGACTATAAAACATAGTGGAGTTAGCTCTATATTTGGAATCAAGAGATCCAGCTCTGCCACTAAGTAGTAGTGTATCCTTCAGGAAAGCCACTCCTTCCTGGACTTTAGTCTCCACATCTGTACAATGCAAACTGGAGGTTTACTGATGACTCTTCTCAGCTTTACATCCTATGATTCTAAGATGCCTTGAAGGAAACCAGTGGAATCTATTAAAAGTAAAGAACCAAGAGAATAGCACTTACTAAGAAGAGATTGCATGATTTGCTTCCAGATTCAAATTAGAAAGAAAGAGAAGTCATTAAAAAAAAAACAACTATGGGCAGAGTATACAGCAAAGTAAGAAAAGTCAAGTTAGGCTAATACTTCAAATAATAAAAATCAAGGTGCTTTTTGAGATGCTAAATCAGGCTAACTGAGTATTTTTGGCAATTCATTGTGAAACTATGTCCCAGTTTCACAAACTATGTCAAAGGATGTTCCACTCAACCCTTGAGCCCAAATAAGATGGAGGACAGAACTAGATTTCAAATGAATAAAATGTAAGCTTTATCCTTATCCAGTGCATATAACTTTGATAACAAAGTAGAAGAAGCTAAACTATAATGACAATTTAATATTCACCATATTGTAAAGTTAAAGAGGAATAGTTATACAATCTGGGGAAAATGATCACCCAATATAATCTATTAAGATATTTGCTGGTAGTGAGACATAAATTAACTTCTAAATCAGTGTTCATCTGTAATGTTCTGGTTGCTTTTCTGGAGGTCTCTGAAGCAGCTTTCGTTTCAGTAGAATAATCACAAGAATAGCCAGGGATAAAGTCCAAATTCCTTATTATCTCCTTCACAGTCTATTCTCCTTGCCTGGGGCATGGTCTAGCTTTCTGGAGGTCTTCCAGAATGTGTCTTGATGGGGGAGGCAGGAAGACCACCACAAAGCTCTCTGTCTTGAAGTCTGTCTCAGTCTGATAGCTTGTGCTCCAGCCTCCAGCCACCACAAAGGTGGGAGATGAAATGAATGTCTCTTCTTGGCTCTGAGAGCTTGAGATCTCACCTCCAGTCTTCTGTCTTCTCTGAGTCTGACCCTGGCTGAGTTTGTCCCAGTTTATATGTTCTATTATAATTAGATCATTTACAGTATACTGAGTATAAACCAATCATTATGTCACTAGGGAACCATTATTTGTTGTAAGATTAAATCAATTATACTGAACTAAAGAACTATTAATCACCATGCTAAACTAGATAACTATTGTCTTATCAATCCACTGAGTTAACACCTTATAAGAATCTTTGTTTCAACCACAGAGTTCTGGCCCATAACATCTCCCACTTTCTTTTGTTTTAGAACATAGGTGGTCACATCCTTCCTGACGTCTCAGGGAGGTGAGAACCCCAAAAAAGAGGTGATCATGCCTTCCTGACTTCTCAGGAAAAGGGGTGAAATACCAAAAAAAAAAAAAAACCACCAAAAATTAAAAAAACAAAACAACAACAACAACAACAAAAACAGTTCCTGATGTCTCAGGAAAGGAGATGAAAACACCAAAGGGAAATGGGAATTCAAACCAGATTAGTGGGTTTGTGAAGGATCTCGCTTGAAACAGGTATACATAAATCCATCAACATAGGAGGTATAACAATATAACACAAGCTAGTAGTGATATAACAACCAACATGAATCAACATGAGGAATTGAACATATTCATAAATCCTAGAAATAGTCCAAAACCAATCAATTGTCCATTACTTCATGTGTCAGGAAATCCAATGATTCCTGCAGATTTTCAAGTCCTGTATCAGTACTTATCATGTCTGAGGGAATCCAATGATTCCTGCTGGTTATGAACTTGTGCTGCAGTCTTATCAACAATTTTTCATCTCAGGGAATCCAAAGATTCCTGCAGATTTTGAAGTCCTGTATCAGTCTTATTTTGTTTCAGGGAATCCAATGATTCCTGCTGGTTCTGAAGTTCTGCAACAATCTTATCAACAAATTTTTATCTCAGGAAATATAATTATTCCTGCTAGTTTTGAAGTTCTGTGACAGTCTCATTATCAGCCGTGCTCTTTCAGTGTCAGATGTTTCTTAGGTCTTTTCCTTTGTTTCAAGGTTTTTCTCTTTTTCTGTCCCTCTCTGATGGACAAGGCAAATACAGCTCATTGGCACCCATCTGATTCCTTCTCTATCTGTAGAATTACAAGCAAACCCTCTCCCCCAAGCAGTTAAACCATCTAGTTCCTTCCATTTACCATTTTCTGGATCTCTCCACATCACCCGGAGATTATATTGGAGCTGCTCACACTGGACATTGCCCTTCTGTTGGGTTAAAAAGCCTGTATTCTCTTCAATTGTAATCCCTTTCTCCCATCTGATTGCTTCTCTGCTGATTGATCATATCAGAATATTGAACTTCTAAAGACTCTCTGGGTGTAACCTTGGATGCCATTATGCCCCACCTGTTTTTTATTTGAGGTCTTGGAGCTGGGTCTCGCCTCTCATTTCCCTGGGTCAATCTACATTCTAAGGCTCAGTGGAAACCTCTATTGCATTTTGGACATGGGGTTTGGGGTCTTGTTCTCTCACCCAGTCTTCTCACTCTATCTCTATGCCTACATTGAGCTTTCAGATGCCTGACTTTATCACATTGAAAGCATTGATGAGTCTCTCTGGAAGTCTTTTGTTAGGAGGGACCCTTTCTTCCCATGTTCTGCATCATAGCCTGGTATAAAAGGCATTTGTGCCCACTCTGGCATAGCATCTTATGATGTCCTCTAAAGGAGCATCTTTGTGTAGTCCTAGAATAATTCTTCTACAAATTGCATTAGCATTTTTCTCTAGGAAGTTGTTTGATCATTATTCCTGTTGCTGAATTTTCACCAATAGTTCTTGTGACAGCTGTCTACAGACATCCCACAAAATCAGCAAAAGATTCATTTGGACCTTGCTCTATTTTCCTGAAGGCTTTCCCTCGATCTTGTTTTCCTGGTTGGAAGCACCATGCTTTGATAACAGCAACAGCAATTTACTCATATGCTATCAAAGGGTAATTAATCTGTGCTAAAGTGTCTGTATACTGACCTTTACCTGCCAGTTGGTCAAAGGTGATTTGTATATTAACTCCAGTTTGCCTATTTCATTGGGCTTGTATTCTCCATAGTTCACTATACTCCAAAAGCCACAACAAGTTTTGTCCAGATTCTAAACATGTCCTTACTATAGATTTCCAATCACTAAGGGTTAAAATTTCATAAGCCAAATTCTCTAATACTATCTTAACATAAGATGATGTAGCCCCATAAAGAATGCAATTCTTTTTAAAATATTTGATAATTTCCAGATCAAAAAGAATGTATCTTCTCCTTTCTTGACCTGAAGAGTAAAACCCTTCAATAACAGGGTATGCATTTATTAAATCAGATATATCCTGTCCTTTTTTTTTTTTTTTTAGCTTTAATGAGTGCCTTCTATAACCATGTCATAGGCTGTTTCATACATGATGCTGATTAAGTCACTGCCCCTCCCCTTCCTCCTTCTCCCTCCATCCATGAAGGGTTAATTGAGGGAGGTAAGTCAGGGGATAGGGAATGCCCTAATGGCTCCTGCTGTGAAGCACCACACTCTTTAATTTCATCAGAATTGTACTTAACTCCTTTCTTGTTTAATGCTTTTCACCTAGTTTGTCAGTATCCCCTTTCTGCTCTTTCTCCTTTTTCCTAATTCTATAACTTATGTGATTTCCTAAAGCCAATTGTATTAAGTTATATGTATAGAATGTTTCTTTAGGAATTGAATCAGGACCATTATCATTGTAATATTTACTTAATTGCTCTCTGACTAGTTTCCACTTGTCTGGCTCTAATTCTTCTTCCTTTGAGAACCAAGAAGATGAACACTGTGATGTTTCTAAAAGTCTAATGATCTATTCCCAAGTAACAATCAAACCTTTTTTTTTTTTTTAAATCTATCTAACTATGCTTTTGACATATTTTCCTGGTGGTGGAGAAAGCTCCTTTCTAAACATTTGTCCCATTTCAGCTAAAGCACTATTTTAGCCCCAACAGTTTCCTTCTTGTCTATTTTTGTACTCACCCTAATTTCTGGGTCACAGATGTAGGTCCTTAGCCCCACATTTGGATGCCAAAATGAAGTATTCTGATTGATTTTCTGGAGGTCTCTGGACCAGCTTTCGTTTCAACAGATTAATCACCACAAGAGTAGTCAGTGTTAAGTCCAAATTCTTTATTGTCTCCTTGCCTGGGGCCCAGGGTAGCTTGGTCTTAGTGGAGGAAATGCAGGAAGACAGGCCAGATATCATGGTGGTGTGAGATGGAGTGAATCTGGCTGAGTTTGTCCCAGTTTATATGCTCTATCATAATTAGGTCACTTAAAGTATACTGAGTATAAACCAATCATTATATCACTAGGAACCAATATTTGTTGTAAGATTAAATCAATTATACTGAACTAGAGAACTATTAATCACCATGTTAAATAAGATAACCATTGTCTTATCAATTCACCTTGTAAGAATCCTTGTTTCAAGTACAGAGTTCTGACCCATAGCACTCATCCGTGGTGATATTGTTTTTTGTTTTTGTTTTTTCTCAACTTAACCTCTTTTGGCCTTACAAACATATTGGTATATTGGAATATTTGAGTTGACATTAGTTTGGGAAAGAACCATTTTCCTATAATTTTTGATGAGAAAGTAAGGAACATAAGTTGTAGTCCTAGCTCTCCCATTTCCTGTCTATGTAATAGGAAAAGCACTCCCAGAGACCTACCTTTCTTTCAGGAAATCCTATAAAATTCAGACAACACTTATTCAATTTGCCCTACAGAGTTGTTGGGAGTAAGCAGCTTGCAAAATGTTTTTGCTGGCTCAAATTATTATAGCATCACAGACTTAGATCTTTAAGAAATCTGAGTGCCTCTAGACAATTGTCTTGTTTTATAAATAAGGAAATTGATTATTAGTGAGGTAGATCTAGCATTTTACAATTTTTGGAATACCTTTCCCCTCAATTAGCCTCATGGCTAAATAGCATAAGTAATCTTATCAACATTTTATAGATGAGAAAATTAAAATTCAGAGGCAGCTCACATGGATAGCAAGTTGGCCAAGCAGGGATTGCCGTCCAGTTTTCTGACTGAGTTCATTGTAGAGTGTTCTTTTCATGACACTGAGGAGAGAAATAGTATTCACGTTGTTTTGACATTTCCAGAGTAGCCCCAAGAATTTCTCATCTTCCTAATTCTGCTTAGGACCTGCTTATGCTGAATCAGGGAATGTATGGAGCAGGGGAGTGAGGGAAGAATATTCCCCTGGGATTCTCCAGTACTACTACTGTATCCTACTGTCATTGAGCTGTCAGTCATAAGAAATTTGGGCCACTCAGTACACCATCCAATTAAAACTCTTGTGTCTGATACTAATTGACAGTTCAGAGAGCAATTGACATTCATGGGCAGGAAAAGCAGCCATAGTCACTTCACCCTATGCTTTTATTGCCCATAACTTTTTCTTGCTTCCTACTAATACAAAATCCCAGCACTAAAACCCAGGTCTCTCTTTCCTTATTTATTTAAAAATGGGAATTTGAGAGAGGGGCTTAACTAAGTGATTTCTTTGTCCTCCCACCTCTAAAATTTTATTATTTTCTTTGGCTATGATAAAATGCTATTTTTCATTCTGGACTAGAGTACTCAAACATGTTACAGGGCTTTGTGGCCCAAGAAATTCCCAAGTGGGGACCAGATTAAGATTTAATTAGGAAATATTTAGCAAAATAATTAAAAATACTATTAGGCAAAGATTATATTAAATTGGTTTTCTAAGTCATATGTGGGCTGCAGAGATCCTTATATATGGTTTAATGGTCCCTGTTTCTATTTTAGTTTGACAACCTATACTACAACATTGTTTCTTCTTGCTCTTCCCCAGCCATACTTCTAATTAACCCCTCTAAAGCACTGAGATGCATCCTCAGAGGATTTTACATATTTTCAGGATGTTAATGCTTATCAATTAGAAGTTGACTTTGTTAAAGATTGTTTCTAAAGCATTCTTAACATTTATATTTGCAAAAATTCAGATCTTTGATTTGCTTTTTAACAGATATTTTTCATTCATGTTTAAGACAAGTTAATCTTTTGAAACATTTCAAAAGAAATGTAACAAATAGAGCAAATAGAGTAGGACATATCCAAATTTTCCAGCTTCAGACAGGACCAGAAATTAAGGTCATAAAGATATATACTTTTTTTTAACCAGAGTTGTGATTGGTATGAGAAACTATCAATGAAGAAATATCTTCCACCAATATAGTGTAATTTCTCAGAATTAATAATCTGAGAATTACCAAGATCACTGAAAATTTCAGTGATTTGCCCAGGCTTATATAACAGTTATGCATCAAAGGTAGTACTTGATCCCAGGTGTTCTTAACTTTAAGTCCAAGTCTCTATCTATTAGGCCTTTCTATATAATTTCATGCATAAATATATGATTTATGTGTTATGAATATGTGCATATGTACATATATATGCATTTGTGTATACCTATACATACATACATTGATATGTTTCCTTTGTTCCAGAGTTATGCAAATGTTTTGTATTTCACAAGGAATCAACCAACACACTTTAAAAAAATTTATTAAAAAAGAAAGTTACGGCTGAATAAATTGTGGTATATGAATATTATGGAATATTATTGTTCTGTAAGAAATGACCAGCGGGATGATTTCGGAAAGGCCTGGAGAGACTTATATGAACTGATGCTGAATGAAATGAGCAGGACCAGGAGATCATTATATACTTCAACAACAATACTATATGATGATCAATTCTGATGGACGTGGCCATCTCCAGCAATGAGATGAACCAATAGAGCAGTAATGAATTGAACCAGCTACACCTAGCAAAAGAACTCTGGGAGACTATGAACCATTACATAGAATTCCCAATCCCTATATTTTTGTCCATCTGCATTTTTGATTTCCTTCACAGGCTAATAGTATACTATTTCAAAGTCTGATTCCTTCTGTACAGCAAAACAACTATTAAGACATGTATATTTATATTGTATTTAATTTATACTTTAACATATTTAACATGTATTGGTCAACCTGCCATCAGTGGGGAGAGAATGGCGGGAAGGAGGGGAAAAAGTGGAACAAAAGGTTTGGCAATTGTCAATGCTATAAAATTACCCATGCATATAACTTGTAAAAAAAAAGCTATATATATATAAAAGTTAATGGATCATAGCCTAAGAATCCCTGTATTCTGAAGGAATCGTTTTTTGTTTTGTTTTGTTTATAAGGAAAGGCCAATAGTTTGAAAGCATAGTGACTTTGCTTATTTCTGGGAAAAGATACCAATAAAGAAAGCATAAATTGAATTTGAAGTGATGTTGGAGTGCAAACCTGAATAAGAATTTTTAGTAGAGGACTAGATGTAGCTAGGTAGGCTCCTGATGAGGCTGGATTTTAAAGTGGGAAAAGTAAGACAGAAAGGATTGATAAAAAAGCACCAAATTGTATCATATCTTACTTCACAATGTAAAATTGTTGTTGCTGTTGTTTGATCTTCGTTTTTGAAGAGGATCATGATGTCAGGGAGGTTCTGCCATGACATGTGAATGAATTGGATTTGAGCATGGGAAGACTGTGCAAAGTCACAAATCTCACTTTCTCCTCCACAACCATCAGGGTCCGATGACAAGATAAAAGTCAGGATGGCTGGAAATGGCCCTGGAAAATAATGAAAAAAACTACCCTAGAAATGAGCTACAGTGTTGCATAGTAATAAAGAACTAGCCTGGAAATCAGGAAGATTAGCTTTCTGTCTCATTCCAGGAAGTAATTTCATTTTCTCTGATCTTCAGTGTTGTTCTTGTATAAAATAAAGATTATCAACTCGATTTTCTGTGAGTCTGGACCAGTTAGAAGAATGTTGATTTACAGTCAAAGGACCTTGGTTCAAATTCTAGCTTTTCTAAATACTACTTTTTTGACCTTGTGCAAATTATTTTTTCTCTGGGGCTCAGTTTCTCCATCTATAAATTCAAGGGATTGGGTCACATGACCTCCAATGTTCCTCTAGCTCTGGATCTAATTCTATGATCTTCCAGCTCTAGGACTCTACTACTGTATTTAAAAAAACACTGGAGAAAGTTCTTTATCATTATATGGGTCATCCTTACTGAACTCTGTAGATGAGGTAAGTGTTTATCTCATTTTATATATAAGCAGAGTGAGTCAGAAAAAGTATCAGTAAATAGTATATCTAAGGCTGGAGGTTTTTAACCTGAAGTCTATGAACTTGTTAAAAAAACATCTTGACACCCATATCTTAATATAATTGGTTTCCTTTAAAATCCTCTGTATTTTATTTTGTACATTGGAAAACATCATGCTAATGTGGGGTCTGTAGTATTTACTAGACCATGAAAAAGGATACATGACACAAAAATGATTAAGAATCCCTGCTCTAAGTTAGACTTTAAGAAAAAAGAGGAAATATTGTTTCTAGAAAGACATAAGATTTTCTTTAGCTTGGCTTTTGAAACCATCCTCTACTATGATAAGCATAGACCCCTGACTTTATTTAGGAATTCAGTAAAATTCCACATCTCAAACCTGGAATGAACCTTTAAGTTTGATATGGTCCCACTGCAAATTTGAAGACTTTATCTCTCCAAAGAAATGAATAAACTAGTAAAGACTGATTTGAAACCGAAGAAACTATAGATTTCTGAGCTCTATGAATCCATAATGACTTTTCTTCTTTCTGGGAAAAGATAGCCATAAAGAAAATGTATCCTCTAATGTACTCATCTAATAACAGCTGAAAATCTTTTAGTGGATGATATTTATATGGCTAGACTTGGTACATGACTCTGATTTTTGGCAGCAGAGACCCAACACTGTGCTGGTTGGAGTTGTGAAGAACAAAAATAGACCCTCTGCTTTTAGCAGTGCTTTTCATAAGTCAGAGGCACTGACAATTTCATGTAGGAGCCAACATTTTTTCTCTTAAGTCTTTGGGAAAATAACCCTTTTAAAAAAAGGTTCATCTTAATTCTTCACAACTTGGATACTCTGCAGGGGAATATAATAAAAGGAAATCCACAGAACTAAGATAGATTTTCTAACTATCTATTTCATACTGCTAAGTTTCTTCTACCCTGCTCAATCTATGGTTATGTGGAAATCCATGACTTGTTTTCCCAATTACATTTCAGTCACAAATTTGACTCCTAGTTTGGAGTTTCATCCCAATCTTCTTGTCCCTACACGAATGGAGCTTCAGTGATTTCACTGAAGTCAATGGGAATGATACCTGCACAGAGACCACTGAGCAGTACAGGCTATAAGTGAAAGTTACCTTCATGTTAGACTCCATTTGTGAATTGGAAACAAAGTCTTTTGCCTTGACATATTAGTCATGCAACATTTTGAAGTTCTGAAAGAGTTACAATATTCTTTAAAGAATTATTTATATATAGGATGTTTTTAACTTTTCCTCAATGAAGAACACATTATAGTTTGTTTATATATAAATATAAATGTATGCACACACACACACATACACACTCACACACAAACACACACAGAAGCTCTATCCCAGGATGTCAACATCTACATTGTATTTTCATCTTATAAGAAAACCAGATGGTACAGTGGTTAGAGGACTGTATCTGGAATCAGAAAAAATCTGAGTTTAAATATTCCTAGCTGTGTGACCCTGGGCTAGTTGTTTAAACTCTATTCCAGTTTCTTCAGCTGTAAAATGGCAATAGCAATAGCATCTATCTTCTAAGACTTGTGAAAATCACATGAGATAATACATATAAAGAGTACAAGTCCTTAATGAGTCCTTCTTCCCTCCCTCTCTCTCTTCCTTCCTTCCTTCCTTCCTTCCTTCTTCTTTTCTTCCCTCCTTCCTTCATTCCTTCCCTTCTTTTTTCTTTGTTTCCTTCTTTTTTCCTTCTCCCACTCTTCTTCCTCATGCTAATTATTTTCATGGACCTAATCCCAAGCATTGCCTTTGTGTCCACTCTTTCTGGATACCAGAATTCCTGTTATAATTCTGCCTCCTTGGCAGAGAAGGATGGTATCTTTCTGATATTCCCTAAATATCAGGGGAGAAATATAGCTATAAAGAAGAGGAAAAAAGTAGTAAATTTAGACACAACGCTAAAGCAATATACAAAGGCTCCATTTCCCTTCTCCTTTTCCATGCTCTTACCCTCATACTTCTTTCTTTCTCTTGTTCTGATCTAGATCTAAATCTACATATAGTCTAGATCTCTTTCTGCTTGACTCAGAGTCTTTTTTCTCAGTAAGAAATGAATAGTTCTTAACAATTTCAAGATTTTACTCTGTGGTGAGAGGGGAAAATTATTCCAAATCATCAGGAAAATAGAAAACAAGTAATTATAGAATCTTGTGTGCTTTTTATGTCGGATACTTTGCTAACCTCTAGGGAGATACAGACTTATAAAAGACTGGTGAGATAAAAAATGAGCATGCTCTGGTGGGAAAAAAAAAGATTTCTTTCTCAGAAAACCTGGATTCAGGTTCTGCTATTACTGTTTTTGGTTTTTTGATCCCAGATAGGTTACTATATTGACATATTATTTTCTCAGCTCTAAAAGAAAGATAATAATGGCCCATCTGTTATCATTATTGTGAGGAAAGCATATTGTAAATCTGAAAATATGATCTATTATCAGAACAGCAAGGGGTTCCCAGAGATCACCTAGTCAAGTCTCTTTATTTTATGATGAGGAAATGGAGGCCCAGGTTTAAGCAACATGGTTAAGATCACACAACTATTTAGAAAGTCATCAATAGCTGGCTTCACCTCCCAACTCCTATCTAGCATGTGATAGTTTTATAAATCTGGATAAATTAGTTACTCTGTGACTTAAATTCTTCATATATTAAATCAATAGGTGAAATTCAATGCCTTCAAAATCCCTTCCAACTCTATGTTTCTAAGATTCCTTCACCCTAAGATCTCTCAACTTTGATGGATGAGGGAAAGGAGAAAAGATGAGAGAAAATGGTACTATGGTCTTCAGTTTGATTAAAAACTCTTAGTACCTCCACAAAGTCCTCTATTGTGGCCTGAAAATTATCCCTAGGTTCTTAAAGGTTATACAAGCTCTGGCAAATGTTGAAAAGCCTTAGAGTATCACCCTGGTCATGTACTTATTTTATATTATAAGGACTAAGCAAGTTAACTATATAGAAGCCTGATACAGTGGACTATCTCCTGTAAATATTCCGGTCATGACAACTTATGAAACAAAGATAAAATAAAAATGATCCTCCTTCCTATGCAGCCCCCTTCTGCTTCTTCAGCCATGATAATGATGGTAAAAAAGAAGACAGAGGGAAGTAAGAACTATAGCTTTTATTCTCTGATAGACTTTTATTTTAGTATTTGTGTTCTTAATGTGATCTCCTTGTTAAATCTATCTTTGCACCATTTTCCATATTCAGCTTTTGACATTACTGCCCCCCTGGTGCAAGTCCTTATCTTTTCATTGCCTGAACTATTGCAATTCTCACAAGATTGTTCTCCTAGACTTGACTCTTTCCCATCTTTACCTCTTCCTTGACTTATCTATCAAAGGAATCTTCCTCAATTAAAGTTTTGATATGTCACTCCACCACCTTTCCAGTTTAATAAACTGCATTGGTTTTCTTTTTTCTAGGGTCAAATGTAAAATCCTTTACATGGCTGCTAAAACTTTTCATAATTAGGTCCCTTATACCTTTCCAGTTTTGTCATGGCTCACTCTTTTATCCCATACTCTATGATATAGTGACAACAGCCTCCTTGAACAAGACATTCTATCTCCTATCCCTATATGTTTTCTTTTTTCTTTTCTTTTCTTTTCTTTTTTTTTTTTTTTTTTTTTTTTTTTGCTGAGGTAATTGGGGTTAAGCAACTTGCCCAGGGTCACGCAGTTAAGAAGTGTTAAGTGTTTGAGACCAGATTTGAACTCAGGTCCTCCTGAATTCAGAGTTGGTGCTTTATCCACTGTGCCACCTAACTGTCCCTAACCCCATATATTTTCACTGGCTTTCCTCCATAATTAGAATTCTTTCTCTCCTTGTCTCTGTCTGCTAGATCTCTCAGCTGTCCTTAAATCCTACCTTCTACTTTCTGTAAGAAACCTTTTTTAGGTCCCTTAAAGGCAGCATCTTCACTCTATTAATTACCTCTAATTTTATATATGTATGTGTGTACAAATATATTAATTTCCTTTATTCACTACCTCCAATTTACGATATATACATACATATATTATAAAATGAAGATTTTTTATATGTATATGTATATATTATTTGTACATTTTTGTTGTCTTCCCCATTAGAATGGAAGTAGGGAAAATTTTTGTTTTTCTTTATATCTACAGTGCTTAGCACAATGCTTGGTATAAGACAATATTCAATAAATGTCTATGGATTGATCCTGTCCTGTGATCACTAAGTGAACATGCTATTGAAGGAGCTAAATCATATCAGTCTTGATATTCTTGCTCTAAATGAAAACAAATATAAAAAGGAAGAAGCAGATAAATGGTCAGAGGATTCGTAGGTACTCTTTGGAGGGGCAAGGAAAGGAGTTAGCAGAATGGATTTTGCATATGCCCAAAGGCAAGAGGAAATGTTATTTCATAAGATAATCCATGGGATATTTGTGTCATCATGTATTTTAGTATAAATAATAAACATTTCTGGAACAGGTAGGTGATGCAGTGGATAGAGCACCATCCCTGAAGTCGAGATGACCAACACTTCCTACCATCACTTAACCCCAATTGCCTCATCAAAAAAAAAAAGTAATAAATGATAATAATAAAAATATTTCTTTAAAACACTACCATGAAAATAATGATAACTTCTGTACCAGTGTAAGTTGTTAAATATAGAATGGTAAATAAATTCTATGAAAAACTTGATAAAAGCCTCCATATTAAATCATTGTGTATTCTGATGCTTAATGATTTCAAAACAATGATGGGGAAATGTGAAAAACATCTGAAAAAGTATGTTTCAGGAAAAGGACTACGGTCATAAACTCGTAAATTCAACAAAAGCATATAACCCCTTTATCAAAATACCTTCCAAAAGAAAAGTATTACTGGGCTCTAGACATGATAAAGCATGTAAATCATAAAATCATAAATCATAAAAGATAAATATATAATATTTTAATAGACAAGAAAGTACTTATTGATGCAGGAGTTTATTATTGAGTCCGTTGTATGTATACATTATTTATCTGAACTGAGACCAAATTAGTTTTTTTACAAAAGTAAATAATGATGAGAAAAATATGTGACATATAGTTGAAATACCTTAATCTAGACCCATTTAAACAAGCAATTAAAATAGGAAAAATGACAACAGAAAGTTTAAAACATGCATGGAATAGGAAGCTTTATGTGAATAAAATGATTACAGTTGAGAGACTAGTATGTAATTCTTGTTGGGGTCTTTACAATTAAGCGACTCATTTGGTATTTTCAAATTTTGGTATTATGGTATTATGCTCCACTGAATTCTATCTGATAAACACCAAATGGGTTCCTTTATTTCAGTTTTCTCACTCTGTGGGCAATTTGCCTTTAGTCAGTTTGCCACTGTAACTGTACCAATAGTTAAGACTCTGATACTTAGATGGCCAAGAAAGTGGGAAGACCTCAGCTTTTCTTCACTATCTCACAAAGTCCTGTGTTGAAAGAAAAAAAAAGACACAAAAAGGAGATGTCTTTTCCTAGACATAAGCTTGCTTTAAAAAGTAATGTGCTCCAGGATCTATTATGCTTCAGGTGAAGTCAAAAAAGCAAGGGTAGCCATTCTTATCTCAGATCAAGCAAAAGCAAAAATTGATCTAACTAAAAGAGATAAGGAAGGAAACTACATCTTGCTAAAGGGTACTATAGACAATGAAGCAATATCAGTATTAAACATATATGCACCAAGTGGTATAGCATCTAATTTCCTAAAGGAGAAGTTAAAAGATTTGCGAGAAAAAATAGACAGCAAAACTATAATAGTGGGAGATCTCAATCTTGCACACTTAGACTTAGATAAATCAAATCATAAAATAAATAAGAAAGAAATTAAAAAGGTAAATAGAATATTAGAAAAATTAGGTATGATAGATCTCTGGAAAAAACTGAATGGTGACAGAAAGGAATATACTTTCTTCTCATCAGTTCATGGAACCTACATAAAAATTGACCATATATTAGGACATAAAGACCTCAAAATTAAATGCAGGAAGGCAGAAATAGTAAATATTTTCTTTTCAGATCACAATGTAATAAAAACTACATTCAACAAAAAGTTAGGTGTAAATAGACCAAAAAGTAATTGGAAACTAAATAATCTCATCTTAAAGAATGATTGGATGAAACAGCAAATTATAGACACAATTAATAATTTCACTCAAGATAATGACAACAGTGAGACATCATACCAAAATTTATGGGATGCAGCCAAAGCAGTAATAGGAGAAATTTTATGTCCTTAGGGGCTTACTTGAATAAAATAGAGAAAGAGAAGATCAATGAATTGGGCCTGCAACTTAAAAAGCTAGAAAAAGACTAAATTAAGAAGTAATGTGCTCCAAGACAAAATAGTCAATAACTATAGCAATCTAGTGTTTGACAAACCCAAAGATCCCAACTTTTGGGATAAGATTTAATTATTTGACAAAAACTGCTGGGAAAACTGGAAATTAGTATGGCAAAAATTAGGCATGGACCTACACTTAACACCATGCACTAAGATAAGATCAAAATGGGTCCATGGTTTAGGCATAAAGAACGAGATTATAAATAAATTAGAAGAACATAGGATAGTTTATCTCTCAGACTTGTGGAGGAGGAAGAAATTTGTGACCAAAGATGAACTAGAGACCATTATTGATCACAAAATAGAAAATTTTGATTATATCAAATTAAAAAGCCTCTGTACAAACAAAACTAATGCAAACAAGATTAGAAGGGAAAGAACAAGCTGGGAAAACATTTTTACAGTTAAAGATTCTGATAAAGCCCTCATTTCCAAAATATATAGAGAATTGACTCTAATTTATAAGAAATCAAACCATTCTCCAATTGATAAATGGTCGAAGGATATGAACAATTTTCAGATGAGGAAATTGAAACTATTTCCACTCATATGAAAGAGTGTTCCAAATCACTATTGAACAGAGAAATGCAAATTAAGACAACTCTGAGATACCACTACACATCTGTCAGATTGGCTAAGATGACAGGAAAAAATAATGGTGAATGTTGGAGGGGATGTGGGAAAACTGAAACACTGATGCATCGCTGGTGGAATTGTGAACGAATCCAACCATTCTGGAGAGCAATCTGGAATTATGTCTAAAAAGTTATCAAACTGTGCATATCCTTTGATCCAGCAGTGTCACTACTGGGCTTATATCCCAAAGAGGTACTAAAGAAGGGAAAGGGACCTATATGTGCCAAGATGTTTGTGGCAGCCTTGTTTACAGTGGCTAGAAACTGGAAATTGAATGAATGCCCATCAATTGGAGAATGGTTGGGTAAATTGTGGTATATGAATGTTATGGAATATTATTGTTCTGTAAGAAATGACCAGCAGGATGAATATAGGAGGCTTGGAAAGATTTACATGAACTGAGGCTGAGTCAGATGAGCAGAACCAGAAGATCATTATACACTTCATCAACAATACTGTATGAGGATGTATTCTGATGGAAGTGGATATCTTCTACAAAGATCTAATTCAGTTCCAATTGATCAATGAAGGACAGAATCAGCTGTCCAGAAAAGGAAAACTGGGAAATGAGTGTGAACTGTTTGCATTTTTGTTTTTCCCCCACGTTATTTTTGCCTTCTGAATTCAATTCTTCCTGTCAATAAAAAGTTATTAAAAAAAAGAAGAAGAAGTAATGTGTTCTTGGAGTTGGATTCAGTAGAGAGTGAATACTCCTTTACCAAAGTTCCAGAGCTAGTATACTTAGCTTTATATGTCAAGACCAGCAGGAGAAGAGGAAATGAACTCAAAAGACACTTAATATGAGTCCTCAAAATTAAAATGAACATTCAGAGATTTTTTGTATTTTTCTGAAGTAGTAAGTTAGAAAAAGACTTTTCCAATATTTATCCAAAAAAGAGGTGCTGTATGTCATATTTTAAAAGTAAGATTCAATCTGTAAGAAGACTCCAGACTTAACCACCATTTTAGCTGCCTTATCCATTCACCTGTATACTTTTCTTATTGTGAGTTCTTCCCAGAACTTCCATTTTAAGGAAGGATCCAAACCAATGATCTTCATTCTTTAGACTTTACTACCATATTCCCCAACCAGATATGCCCCCAAGTTCCTTGACAGCAGGAACTGTCTTTCTACTTGTATTTATATCCTCATTACTTAGCATAGTATCTTATATATAGTAAACACTTAATAAATACTCATCAAACCCTATAGGAAGAGATTCTCCCTCCCTCCACTTCCAAACAATCTACTTCAGGTGAAAACATCTTTCATTTTCTCTGTATGGGAAAATATATATCTTACTCTATGAAATGAATTATTTTTAATAATGATGAACTGAGAACATTTTTATCAATAAAAGATGAGGATTTATTCTCTTCAACAAGAATCTTTTCATTTGGTGATATAAAAGACTTTGTTTTCTGATAATAGGCTGTGATTATTTTCCTAAAATAAAAAGACAATCATTTTCCTTAAGCTTGGATTATATAGCATTTTAATGGAGTGAGTGTACATTTCCTTTCCTATACCTTTAGAGACTATATCCATAAATATAATGTAGAGAATGTTTTTTCACAAAGTTAATTGTATCCTTTCCTTAGGCTTATTATAATAAAAATATGAAATGTTGGGTTTTTTTTTTTTGTTTCCCTGAGCTGGTTTTTAAAAGCAAGTCTTTTTTATTCTGCTTGGGAAACCATTATAAACAATGCATAAACACCTGTCTCTTAGGGTTTTTGCCTAATCTCTATTTTTAAAATATGTCAGTCTATTAAAAATATTAAAAGTATTCTACCTAGAAAATGAAAAAATACATGGAACAACGGACTTTTAGAATCTATTTTTGCCTTATATACATTTCTCTTCAACTGAAATGAGTTTGTAGAATTTCTTATTTTATAATGCTAAACTGTTTATAAATAGAATATCATCCAATATATAATAAACCCAATTTGGACAAGATAGCTGTGTGCAGGGGAAGTCAGACTCAGAGAAGTTAAGTTAAGAAGAACTGGAATTAATGGTCTTTAAGCTCCTTTGTTAGAACTACATCTTTGATCTTAATATTTTAATTATCAAATTATGTACTTTTTCTTAATTTCTTTTACTGTGTTCAGTAATCCTAATGAGAAGGTTTATTTTGGTATTGAGGCAACTCTTCATTGTCTATAATAAATAGAATCCCCATTGGAGCCAGAAAAACCGAGTTTCAAGTATCACCCATGTCTCTGTAATTTAGTATTGGCTATGTAACTGGGGAAGTTACTTCAATTATCAGTATCCTAAACAACTATAGTATGTGATTATAAATTTCAGAGAAGTTTCAACTCTGCCCTAGAAGAAAGGGTTTCTTTACCAGTACTTTCTTATACTGATGACATCATAGGTCATAATCCCACAAATGTTGGAGGATGATTATCATAGAATGAATATTGTGTCTAGATTCAAATTTGACTATTATATATTGGTGTGACCTTAATCAATTCTTTAACAATTCCCTTCTAGTTCTAGTATTAAAAAAAAAAGTATTCTGAGAAGTGTTCTGTAGGCTTTAGTACATTTCCAAAAAATGGTTTATGATTCAACAAATAGTAATAATTTCTGATCTATACACATTTATTTGATTATTTGTCAGTGGCACCAAACATTCTTGTAAGTGATAAACAGTAAGAGTCTGCACTCATATCTATTTTACACTAGCTAATTTTTCAATGATTTCCAAAAATACATTGAATGGTGAAGGTAAAGACCACTTGCATCTCAAGTTAAAAAAACGTAGTTATGACTCTTGGTTGAAATGTGCTATAGTAGATAAAGCACTAGACTTAGAACTACTAAAACCTAAGTTCAAATTTTGTTGCAAGCACTTAATGGACATTAGCAAGCCATTTAACTTCTCATTACCTTAGTTGTTTCATCTGAAGAATAATAATATCCTATGAAAAGGCATGCTATATAAGATTGTTGTGAAAATAAAATTAAATGATATGTGGAAAGCACTTTATAAATCTTAAAGCCATATATAAGTATTAACTATTAACAACATTTCCCTGAAATTTGGAAGAATTATGACTTCTCCTCCAAGTTACTTGATTCATCTTGGAAGCACACAAATGAAATAAATTCACTGAAAGAGTCTTTCAATATCACAAATATTCATGAATCTCTTTGAGTTAATGAAAAAGAAAATTGAGAAATTTTGGGTCATGGAAACAGCAAAGTGATAGACTAGGAATTTTCCTTTATTCACCATGATTCTCTCCCCATCCTGCCAAGAAGCATATGTCAAATATAGAGCATTTGCTGTTGAATCAAAGTACAAAATAAAGAGAAAAGTGACAAGTTAAAAAAAAAAAAAACCTTACATATTAACACAATAGTCACTACTTCCCCACTAGTCTCCAATTTCTGGGTATGCATATCATATCAATCTCCTTCTGGACTTTTGCTTCTAGCATCAAGGGTAGTGAAATAAAAATTCCACAATATGGGAAAAGGCTGAGGCAGCTTTTTAGTGTAACTACAGAAAAGGAAGAGGAATCAGAAAATCAGTGGTGGGGAAATAGATTATTAAGCAACTCAAGTTTAAAATTGTTCTAACACTTTCAGAACACTGTTTAAGAAAATAATGTTGAACCACTAATGATTTCAAAAGGGAAAAAAAGAAAGTTAAAAAAAAAAAACAATAACCCTTGACACAAGCAGATAAGTCAACAGAGATGATCCTAAAACTGAAAAAGTGAGTAATAAACATTCAGATTACATTATAAAATTCTCAACAAATATTGTAAGTCAAAGGAATCATTGTCTGATGAAACACCAAATCCTTTGGCATACAAAGAGATATGGAATAACAATAATAAATTTCAAATAGTTCAAAAGGAAGATGAAATCCATATGAGAAAAACACCAGAATTAATATCAGAATTTAAACTCTCAAAGGAGAAATTAAAATTAATTTAATGGGTTGGAAAAAATTGACTTTAAGGTAGAGGGTATTTTCAAAAAAAGTTAAATATCATAATGAAATATCATAGCACAGAAAATAATGTGGAAAATCTTCCCAAATTTTCTGAATAATAATAATAACAAAAAACTCCTACCAATCCACAGATTGCCTTTTGGGGGCAGGACTGGGAGTGAGATGCATTTCTAATTCCAAGATATGCTTTAGATAAATTTAACAAATCCAGTTGCAAAGGACAAATTCTTCAAGCTGCTAAGAAGAAAGGTTTTAAATATAAAGTGAAGGAAATTTGAATAACAAGATTATTCCACACTCCTAAAGGAAATAGAATAGTAAATTCTGAAAAGCAGTGAATTTCAAGTTGCAACTTAAAATGACATAATATAAAGAAATAGATATAGATGTAGATGGATAGATATACATATGTATGTATGTATTTGAATAAAATATTAGCCTTGCAAATATACCAAACACACACACACACACAAAAAAAAAAAAAAAAAAACAGAAGAAAAGTAAGTTAATAAAATTGTTAAGAACTTATAATGGAAATGTAGGATTTAGCAAATTAAAAACATTTAAAAATAGTGTGGAGAGCAGAGTTTGTGACAGACAATAACCTGTTGCCTCTTAAAAACATATATATCCACGGTATCACCTAGAGGATTTCTTTAGATGAATTAGTCTTTAACATCAGGTGCAAGGTCAGTCCCCCATATTTAATGAACTTCATTTGATTATGTCAAGTACCCCAAAATCAATGGTGCCAGCCAAATCTCTACTGTTTTGGAGCACCTGGAAGCTTTCTTCTGTCCATATGTTTTCACTTAGGGCAAACTTACACCAGAAGGGCTCAAACAAAACTTCCTAAATATATTGCTGCAACATGAAATTTATCAATCAGAGTTTATTGAAGAATTATGTAGACATTTCATGTGATCTATGTAAATCTGTTATTAAACTTGTCACTTGTTGACAAACGATTTGTAATTATGGTATTTGCAAGATTTTTACACATATGCTGCACTGACATGCTCCTTACATTACCACATTGAGTGAGATTAGTGAGGGAAGGAAACTGAGCAGCATTCATAGGTACAGATCAGCAAACAAATCAGAAATCTGAAAGGGCTTCATTTAAATGACAATGGTGTTATGTACATTATGAATATCTATGAGGCACTGAAAAAAAAACGCACAGATTTGATTCCTAATGTACAAAGAAAACTTCATACTGGGTTGTAGATGGCTCGCAGCCATTTCTAAACATATAATAGACATCCAGATAAGGGGAGGAGCTTTGCAGTATTGCAGGTTGGCATCCTACCAGCCTTCCACAGTCCTCTTTTATTTAACTAAAGAAATATAGCAACAATGGCTCCATTATGGCCATCGTGCGCTTACTGTATGGAACAGCCTTCACTCTTTCGACTGTAAGATCAAAATGAGCATAACTAATGGGCCATCAAAGAAATAGGTTTAAAGTCTTAATTTGAAAACACCCACACATTGCACATTCCTCACCCAAGAGTCTTTCCCAGGGGAAAAATGGTCAGGAAAGGAGACAAGAAACTCAGAGCCAAAAAGGCCACAGGCTCCTCTGTTTCAGGTCGCCCTCTTCTAACTTTCATCCCCCTGAGCTCTCCATGGTAGGAGATGGGTGATACTGAAGGGGAGGGGATAGGACTGTGGAGAGCCAGGATTTCTCAGATATTCCATAGTACAGAGTGGCAGCAGTCCCATTGGTTACATTGTGACATATCAAGAGCTTGAGAGGAAAAACTACAATCCAGGGTTTCACAGTACAAAAGAGTACACAAAGGAAGGATGTAGGTTATGATCAAAAGAAATTCACATTCAAATTAGGAAACAGTATCTAAATGGAGCTTAGGAGTCAGATTCCCACCCCCATATACATCTACGGATGAATTCAGTTTTGGAAAGGGGTGGGGAAGACTTGTAACTATGCTTTTCACAAGGACTTTAAATATCTGGCCTGGGGAAACTAACTCTGGGATGTGTTCTTGAATGTGTAGTGGTGCATTTACCCAGAAGTGTTAATAGAGTCCCTTGTGAGAGAGTCTAAGCTAGCAGCAGTGTGACTGTTAAAATCATATCCTCTTCTGGAAGAGACCCAAATGCCAACTAATTCAGAATGGAATTCAGAAGTTGAGAATTTATGGGTAAATTGAATATATCACCAAAAAAAGAGAAATGTTACAATTATATGGCAATATCACAATTTGATTCAAATGACCAAAGATTAGTATGCTGTAAAAATAGCAAACCTTGACTAAAATTTGGTAAGAAATTACTGTTTTTAAAAATTACCCTAAAAGCCAAACATCCTTCAAAAATGCAAATTTATCAACTGCCCTGATGGATTGAATGAACAAGCTCTAGAAATAGAGTTTTTTTTTCCTAATGAATAAACTGAGAATATTCCAATTTGAAAAATCTAAATACCCCTACTGGCATTATTGACTTTATAAGTTGCATAGTTTTTAGATATCCAGGGGAAATGAAAGTAAAATATTAATCAATATAAAGATTGGAAATCACTGGGAAATAGCAAAACACTTTACCAAATTCTAAGTTGTATTCAAGTGCCTTCTTATTCAGAGTCTGAATAAGATTTTTAACCAATAATAAAACAGTCAATCCTGAAAATTCAGGGATATGATATGTCAGTTCATTCTAAGGCACACTTTCCCCCTAAAAAACCATTTTTTCACATTCTAACTAATCCTGCCTGATTATTTTATTTTAAAGTATCTTTATTTTTACATTCTAATTCTGTCATGGTTATCACTATGACAATCCTATGTTATCTTTACATCTTCATAAACAGCAGGAAAGTACCATATGCTGAAAAATATTTTTTAAGTTTCTCTATTATCATTCATCCTGTTATATGACTAATGTCCCTTTATATTCAGGCTTATAAATTCAATAACCAAGAACTTTACATTTTCTTGATTTTTTTTATATTTTATTTTATTTTGTAATAACTTTATATTGACAGAATCCATGCCAGGGTAATTTTTTTTACAACATTATCCCTTGCACTCGCTTCTGTTCCAATTTTTCCCCTCCCTCACTCTGCCCCCTCCCCTAAATGGCAAGCAGTCCTATATATGTTAGATATGTTGCAGTATATCCTAGATACAATATATGTTTGCAGAACCGAACAGTGCTCTTGTTGCACAGGGAGAATTGGATTCAGAAGGTAAAAATAACCCGGGAAGAAAAACAAAAATGCAAATAATTCACATTCATTTCCCAGTGTTCTTTCTTTGAATGTAGCTGCTTCTGTATATCATTTATCAATTGAAACTGAGTTAGGTCTCTTTGTCAAAGAAATCCACTTCCATCAGAATACATCCTCATACAGTATCGTTGTTGAAGTGTATAATGATCTCCTGGTTCTGCTCATTTCACTTAGCATCAGTTCATGTAAGTCTCTCCAGTCCTCTCTGTATTCCTCCTGCTGGTCATTCCTTACAGAACAATAATATTCCATAACATTCATATACCACAATTTACCCAGCCATTCTCCAATTGATGGGCATCCATTCAATTTCCAGTTTCTAGCCACTACAAACAGGGCTGCCACAAACATTTTGGCACATACAGGTCCCTTTCCCTTCTTTAGTATTTCTTTGGGATATAAGCCCAATAGAAACACTGCTGGATCAAAGGGTATGCACAGTTTGATAACTTTTTGGGCATAATTCCAGATTGCTCTCCAGAATGGTTGGATTCGTTCACAACTCCACCAACAATGCATCAGTGGCCCATTTCTTGATATTTTGAAGGTAATTAGAATAAAATAACCAATGTTCTCTTTAATGATCAACCTTTTAGTTTAAACCATCGGAATTTATTTATAAACATATTTCACAGTGTAATGCTAGAGAAACTGAGGCAAGATAGAGATTAGAGAGTTTTTAATATTTTATTTGAAAGGGAGAGATTTACTGGTACCAAATGGATCCATAGTTTGGTCCCAGGGCTAAATGAGACTATTGTCTTCAAGAATCCAGCAACCTGTGTGAATTCTCAATGACATATATATATATATATATATATATATGCACATGGCCCAAATACAGAAATAGACTGAGTCAGGGGGAAAGTCAGGGTGCTAAGAGTGGGAACAGGACTATGGATCTGGTTCTAACAGAGTTGGGGAAGGAGTGGGGGACATCTGATAAATTGGGATTATAGAATGGGGAGAGATACCCAACATTCTGATAAGTTGGAATGGGGAGAGGTACCCAATATTCTGATGATGTCTAAGATAGGTCTTTCTACTTATCTGGATCATCATTATTAGGAGGGAGGGTAGTATTACAGTATTGACCAGAACAATTAGGAACTGAGGCAGAACAATTCAGGAAACTGAGGCAGGACAATTTAGGGAAACTGAGTCAGGGTAATTAGGGAAACTAAGTCAAGATAATAAAAGAGAACTGACACAGCAACAGGAGCAAGAAATTTTCATGATTTTCTAGCATTGATCTTTTTTTAAACAAAAAATGACACTTTAAGACATTTAAGAATAAAATACTCCTAAGAGAAACTTTTAAAATTTTATTACATTTCATCAATTATTTTCAATTACATTTTAAAATTTTAATATTAATTTTAAATCGAGTTCCAAATACTTTTTCTTTATCCTATTTTCCCCTACCCTTTGAGAAGGCAAGCAATGTATCTAATACATGTGAAGTCATGCAAAACATATTTTCCTATTAACTAGTCATGTTGCAAACATGAGAGACAGATAATAAGGAAAGTGAAAAGTATGCTTCAATCTAACCTCAGAGTTCATCAGTTCTCTCTCTAGAGGTAGATAATATTTTTCATTATGGATTTTTTTTGTAATTGTCATGAATCATTGTCTTAATCAGTGTAGTAAAGTCTTTCACAGTTGATTATTGTTATTATTTCACTGCTCTTCTGTACAAGATTCATACATACAATTCACATAAGACTTCCTGTTTTTTTAAACCATCCTGCTCATCATTTCTTATCACACAATAGTATTCCATTAAAATCATAAAATTATGCACCACAACTTATTCAGCCATTCCCAATGGATGGACAAACCCTTAATGTCCAAATCTTTCCCACCAAAAAAGAACTACTATAAATAATTTTATACAAATAGGTGTATTTATTTTTCTTTTTGATACAGTAGTAGTATTACTGAGTCAAAGGGTATGCACAGTTTTATATCCCTTTGGGCATATATTCAAACTGCCCTACAGAATGGTTGAACTAGTTCATAACTCTACTAACAAAGCAGTAGTGTCTCTATTTTTCCACATTCACATTAACATTGTCACTTTGTTTTCCTTCATGTTAGCCGGTCTGATAAGTTTCTCAGCATTGTTTTAATTTGCAATTTTCTAATCAATAATGATTAAGAACATTTTTTAGTTACTTTGATTCCTTCTTCTGGAAACTGCCTGTTCATATTTTTTGACCATATGTCAATTGAGAAAACACTTAATTTTGTAAATTTGGTTCACTTCTCTGTATATTTGAGAAATGAGGCCTTTATCAGAAAAATTTACTGTAATTTCTCCCCAGTTTCATTTTTTCCTTCTAATTTTGTGTGCATTAGTTTTATTGTTCAAAAGCTTTTTAATTTCATGTAATCAAAATTGTCTTATTTTATTTCCCATTATCATTTCTATTTCTTCTTTGGTCACAGGCTCTTTCCATACCCCAGTCATGTAAAAATTTCCATAAAGAGCAACTTCTGAAAATGAAATAAATTTTAAGGTATGATTTTTACCCTTCTCATCAACAATTAACTGTTAAAATTTATCTCCAGACAGCTTTTCACATAGACTTCAAGTAGAAGTTTCCTTTGTAATTCACTCCTAGATTTCTTAATTTAGAATCAAAAACATGTACATGATTTCAGTGCTTCACAGATTTACTTGGTGTTGAAAGTCCTTATAGGTAACATCTTTCTCAACTATTAATAGCATCTCTCTGTTACATTAACAGGTAGTTTATTTGTTCTATTTGACTCTAAGGAGGATGTATCTAGATAGTTGTTCATACATTTGCTAATAATTTTGGATAATTATCCCTTAGGCAAACAGCAAAATCTTTACCAATAGAATTTGGACTTGCAAATCCTAGTTAATATTAAAAAACTGAAAGGCCAGCATCTCTTCCAGATTTGTAGACATTGTAGACAATACTTTTTCTTTATCCCATTTTCCCCTACCCCTTTGAGAAGGCAAGCAATGTATCTAATACATGTGAAGTCATGCAAATGTTGTAGACATTGTACCCTATTGTAGACAAAAATAGCAAAACTAAAATAAAAGTCCTGTTAAAATGGAGCTATACTATGCTTTTAAAATAGCAACATCATTACACATTCTTTTTTATTTTTTTTTATTTTAATGGTATATTATTTTCTGAATTACAAGGAAAAATGGTTTTCAAAATTCATTTTTGGAAGGTTTTGTGTTCCAATTTTTCCCCTTCTTCCCTTTCCTTCCCCTCCCCAAAATAGCATGCAAACTAATATGGGTTATACATGTGCGATCAATTTAAAAAAATCATTTTCATATGAGTCATGTTGGAAAAGAAATATCAGAACAAAAGGGATGAACAACAACAAAAGAACAACAACAATCAACAAAGGTGAAAATAGTAGCTACAATCCACATTCAATCTGTATAGTTTTGCAACTATATGGTTTTCCATCCAAAGTCTATTGGAATTGTCTTGGATCACTATATTTCTGAGAAGAGCTAAGTCTATTATCATTATACAATCTTGCAATTACTGTGTGCAATGTTCTCTTGGTTCTCCGTATTTCACTCAGCAGCAGTTCGTGGAAGTCTTTCCAGGTTTTTCTGCAATCAGCCTGTTCCTAACTTCTTATTGGATAATAGTAATCCAATATATATATATATATATATATACACCATAACTTATTCAGCCATTGCCCGATTGATGGACATCCACTCAATTTCCAATTCTTTGCTAGCAGAAAAAGGTTTCTGCAGACCATTTTACATATGTGAGTCCTTTTCCTTCTTTTATGATCTTTTTGGGATACAGTCCCAGTACTGCCATTGTTGTCTCAAAGGGTATGCACAATTGTATAGCCCTTTTGGCATAGTTCCAACTTTCACTCCAGAATAACTGGATCCACCAACAGATCCTTGCATCCCTATATATTCTTGAGCCAAATTCTTAATGTGTTTTCCATACTTTGACTTCAGTTTTTCAATTTTTAATTTTAGAAAAAAGACATGAGCATGAGTCAGAAAGAAGAATCTTATATCTCATGTTAAATAATCATAAAGTTTTGAATATTTCTTTTTAATGCATTAGTTATTAGGAGATTTAGACATAAAGGCAAAGTTGTTTACCAACTGAGGACAGTAAAGGGAAAATTCCTGAATTTTGTTTTGGAACTTTGTACACTCCCTAATTCCCTATCACAATGACAATAGTGATGAATCAAAATTTCTTTTTTTTTTTTCTTAGCTAAGAAATTGAGTTATCCAAATCAGTGGCAAAATAGATGTTAGAGAAAGTTTACCTATGAGAATGCATACTAGACAGCACAGAGTAAAGTAACTCTATCATTGTATCAAGGTAAATGAATCTCAGTCGAGGGGAGATCCAAGATATCACCCATAGAAAGTTTCTGTAATCTCTTACACAACAAGCTGGATCTAAGGACATGATGAAGCCTATGAGTTCCTTTAAAGTCAACATCTTCCTAGTACATTTAGCATATTCCATTTTCTTTCACAAAGCTGAAAGCCAAAAATATTTAAAACAACTGCAGAACCCAAAGTGACTTGAAGAAGACTCCAGAAAGACTGAAAAGAATGAAGGTCTCACCAATACCACTCCATCCCTCAGACAAGCATGAGACACTGATCTCTACCAATAAGCAAAAAGTCCTGCCATATGAGTAAACGTGAATCAAAATTACAGAATTTTGAAACACAGTTACTTGGAAATAAAGCAATAGTATAGATTGCACCTAGAATCTTAATATAATCTTTGATGCTACTACGACTTTCACCCTTGGTAAATTGTTACCAAATTCAGCTCCCTTCTTTTTAGTAAGAGCCCTCAATTGCTCATTGGTTCCTTTCCTTCACTATTAGTCCTTTTGACCAAATGCTAGTTTCCTTGTGCCTGGGCTTTAGTTACTTCCTTTTTTGCTAGACTCCTATTCTCCTTTTTTAAGGACTTAGGACTATGATCTTCCATGCCATTTTTCAGGTATCCCACTTCCAAGCCTTTTTTCATATATGTGGACCCCATCTATAAAAGTTCATGAGCTCCTCTTTTAAATCATCACAGGGGAATAGCTTTCTTTTGGAGATAACTTTATAATTGGCACCTACAAGTGTATAGTAAGTCCAGTCAGTTCTGTCACTATCTATATAGTTAAATTTTTCACGTACCTTTGAAACTAACCCCTTCTTGCAATTTCCAGTTTGAAAACACCACTATACTGCCAGTCATACAGGCTTGGAACTATTTTCCATGCCTGAAATGGAATAGAATCTCTATCTTCATCATTCAAAATCATTATTTTTCTCTAAAGCCCAGAGCAGTGTTGTCTCTTCCATGAAGTCTTGCCTCAATTTCTCTAGTGAAAGATTATCTCTCACCATTCAAATTTCTCCTGGAACTCTGCCAGGACTTCTTTGAGCTAATCTGGTTTTGACTTGGATCACACTAATTCCTGCTCATATTTTATCTCCCAGTAAGGTGTAAATTTTTTATTTTGGGAGATGACGCATTTTTCATCATTGTATCTCTATTTGCTAAAATTTCCTAAAATAGTAGGTGCCAAATAAATGTTTATTAATTTGAAACTGATAAATCCTACACATTTTTGAATCTGCTAATACAAAAACTATTCTTTCCTTTCTGAAATTCTCACAAAATTCTAGAACACATTATTAAAGAAATGGTTAGTTTAGTTAGTTCTTAACGGGGGAATAATATACCTTTAATAGAATAGAAGACTTCCAAGCATTTCTGTTGAAGAATTAAGCAAATATTTTGAAATGCAAATAAATGTGTCATAAGAAACATCGAACTGTAATTGCATTTGCACAAATGAAAGAGGACTATACTTATGAAGACATATTTATATTCTAATGGGGAGAGAAAAAAATAAACATTTCCTCATGACACTAATGTTTAGAAGGGTCCAAAAGGGAATAAATAGGACAAGAAATGGGAGCTATTTTGTTATATTTTGATGATATTAATGGTGGGAAAAAAGAAAAAGGAAGGGAAAATGAATATTTTTGTAGCAGAAGTGGGAAAGGAGTTGAATATCTCACAAAACTGAAATGCACAAAAAGAATACTATAGAAATGAGAAGCATAGGGTCAGGGATGGGTAACATATAAACTTCACTGAATAACACACACATGGACAAAAAGTTTTTACTTACTTTTCCCCAAGAAAACTACTCATCTTGGTGGCAAAATATGACCCAGGTTTATGTATGGACTTTTATGTTGTGATTATTATTGATTTACATTCAGTTAATGTTTTAATAATAATAACAGCAACTAGCATTTATGTGGGCAGCTAAGTGACTCAGTAGATAGAGTGTTAGAACTGGAATCAAGAAAACTTATTTAAGTTCAAATACAATCTCAGACACTCACTAGTTATGTGATCCTGTCATACATATCACTTAGCCATAGTTGCCTCAGTTCCATCACTTGTAAAATAGCAGAAAGAGGAAATGGAAAACCATTTCAGTTTCTTTTCCAAGAAAACCCCAAATGGTTCCTGAAGATTTGAACATGACTGAAATGACTGAGCAATGACAAAGCATTGTATAACATTTTGTGGTTTGCAAAGCACTTTTAAAATCTATCTTGTTTGATTCTCACAGAACCCTTGTAAAGTAAGTGGTGTTTTTATCGATTTTATCTGTAGATAAGACTACTGAGACTGAAAGAACCAGTCCTGGGGCCATATGGTTAGTAAGAAACTGAGCTAAAATTTGAACTCTGATACCAAGTTCAGCATTCTGACCACTGTTTACTTAGCTACTAGGGTCACTGCTGTCCTCTTGAATGATTTAAGTAGGAACTCATGGGGACCCAGAAACTACATCTGTAAATAATAGTTATATAGCTCTTTGGCTTGCCTCTAGGACTGTGGCCATCCTAATCTGGGAGGCCCCAATCTATGTGTATGAGTGTAGATTGTGTAAGCAAGTCACCAGAGAGGAGAAAAGAATTGAATATTGCTTTTTCAGTGCTGAGCCATACATTACTTTTTTTTCAGCTCAAATTCAAGGTTCAAAGTAAAACATACTGAGACTTTTGGCAGATTTGCCCAGCATACATTAATTGGTTATTTAACAGTATGTGGTAACAAAAGTATGAAATTATTTTAAGAAAAAAATAAGCTTCTCCCTGTCACTGTTAGTTAATGTGTTATCAGTTTTAAAAATAATATGTTAGCCCTAAAAGAATGATCCTCCTAATATTTATACTGTCAGATCTTCTCTTGTGATAGGGAAGTTTTTTTTTAGCCTGGGGAAAATGTTTTTTGAGGAGACATATTTTTGCTTGACATACTTCAGTATTTTTGAAATTATACAGTCAGACCATCATATTTTTCATCCACTGTTAAGATTAAGCATGTCAATGGAGTTAAATTTGGAGGGGAGGAGGCTGTGCCATAGAACTCCACACTTGAAGTAGCACTTCTTAACCTGGGATCTGTGAAAGTTTTTCCATATATTAATAACTATATCAACATAATTGATTTCCTTTATAATCCCGTGTATTTTTTTAATATAATTTTGAGACAAAGTCCATAGGCTAGAAAACCAAAGGGATCCTTCAAACCACACATACCCACCCTCCCTCCCAGAAAACCCCTGTCTTAAAGAGCCAATATTATTTGAAGTTGTATGATTTATAATAACATGAAGATCATCAGAGAAATGTATGATCAAAATATATGAAGTCAGTCACATACAAAGAACAAGATATGATCAACAGAAAGCTTTCCCATGCCACTCATAACTTCCTAATATTACAGGAATGTGAGGAAGGCCATGAACACTGTAGGAACTCCATCAAGTGATCTTGGGGGAGAACATGACCAAGAGGTGCATAGAATACTCAGAGATGGATGGGTTGTGATCTTCATGACTCAAGAAAGTCATCACATCAATTACATCACCATTACCTTGGAGGGAGCTCAGGGAAACCCCTCAGGGAGGTCAAGCTAAGCTACCAAAACGACTTCTATGACCACATGGCCTAGGAGCAGAGTATGGGAACCAAAACCATCCTTTGTACCTTAAAAGGAAAGGCACGGGAGGAAAGAACTGATGTCACTAAGAGTTCTAAAGGTAATCCTGGGCTTAATAAGAATCATTCAAAGAAAACCTAATGTGATTAAAAACTGCCTGTGAATTGTCAGAGGGATTTTTTTTTTTTAAAAACATACTTTGACCTAGTAGGAATACAAAGAAGCTGCCTACACAGCAGATGGGGAGAAAGGAAGTTGAAGAGAAAATTCATTCCTGAACCTAGATACACAGTTTTAAAGGTGAAGAAAAGCACTGAATAATGAGATTACTCAGAGATACTAATGATCCTGATTCAGTCATTTTTTCCGCTTAAAGGGGCACTCCGACCTTTTCCAGCCCCCAATATACCTTCCTTAATGGAAGGCAATCCCTTAGCATCAGCTGCTGAAAACTCAATTTATAATAGCAACGTGGACAGACCAACCCCTCCCACCCACCCACCCAGCAGCAAAAAAGGCATGCTCTCATTCATTGAGTAAATGATCTATTTGAAATTACACACAGTACTATATGTATATCATATAACACATAAATTACACAGAGCAGTTTCAGCATGGTTAATGAATTTGCCCTAAGGCTAATAAAAAAGTGCCTAGCTCTGTCCTTTTTTCTTTTTTTTTTCTTTTTTGCATAACAGCATTTTACTTAATAGCATTAATCAAGCTGAAGGACCATCTGTATTAAAACTTAAAGAACTTTTCCAGGCCCTGTGTATGCATAAAATAAAGACTACAGGGTATAAATCAGGGTTAAGATTGCCCCTGAGATAGTTGGACTAACATGCAAGATGCATGTCTCTGTTAGGAGTTTCTTTTATGTAAGAAGAATCTAAATGTGAATAAACACTTCAGACACTCGGCTTTGTCACTATTTGAATGAAATGCTGTTTTTTGAAGTCATCCTGCTTTGACCTTGAATTATTCTATGGCTGCCAAATAATCTTAGAGCTAAAAGAAATCTCTCCCAAGTTCATTTCATTTTACTTTGACCTGAACAGGAATCCTTTTGTAGCATTCCTGAAAAGTGATTGTCCAGTTTCCACATTAATCCCTTTAAAGGAAACACACACAGAACTTCCCAATAGAACTTATTTCAATACTACATAGGTATTCATATCAGGAAGTTTTTCCATATGTTTCATGATAAAATCTTGGTCACCTTCCTCTGAATTTTTAATATCCTCAAAATGTCCAAAAATAAGTATACTTTCTATAAATTCATATATATTCACAGCTGCAAAGGACATTTGAAAAAACAATAATAGCTGACACATATTGTGCTTAAATTCTAGTCTCTCTGAATCCAACTCTAAAATTCTGTTCATTATACTATGCTGCCTTTTATAAAGCACTTTACATGTATTATCATAGGTGACACTGTCAACAATATAGTCAATTATTTTACCCATATTACAAATTAGAAAAAAAATGATGTTTATAGAGCTAAAGTGACATTATTTTGGGTCATACAGGAAATAAATGTCTGAAATGATATTCAAAATCAGGTCCCTCATGACTCCAAATACAATGTTTCTTTCTTTCCTTTTGGAAAATGAAGAAATTGAAGATTTGAAAGATCATTTTCTTTCCAAGACCATAGGTAACACAGACCACAAGAACAAAGATTTGAAACATTCATTCCAAAGCTAGAACTCATTTCATTATGATCTGACCACTATACAGTCTGGAGACACTAAACTCCATTCTACACACTATACTTCATTTAATTCATCCCAGGTGTCCATTAGCTTTTTTTGGCTACCACAGTAAACTTGAAATATTGGCTTTGTAGTTGAATTTTTTAAAATGTACATTTTTTCCTGTGAACCATGATCTAACTTTCTTTATCCAAATTTACACTTGAGCAGTTGAAATTAGAACTCATATGAATTTAAATCTGTTCCTTTTAAATTTCACCCTATTAGATTCAGTCTATCATTTCTTTTTTCAACAGAACCAAATACAAGAAATATGTAATAATCTTCTAAACTCTTCCATCCAGTTTGAGGTTAATCTATTAAACAGCACCTTTTGACTTTACTCATTTAACTAATTCCAAATCCACTTAATTGTATCCCAACTTTCCCCAAGGATATCATAGGAAACTGAAATACCTTGCTGAAATTCAGGTGTGCTAAAATGTTTGTGTTATTCTTTTAATTTACAAGGCAAGTTGACTGATAAAGAAAGAAAGAAAATGAAGCTACTCTGGCATGGTTTATAATGAACCTATGTGGACTCTCAGTAATCATTGCTTTCTTGCTAAATTCTGATAAACATTGTTTAAATAATGCTTTCTAGAATTTTACTAGGTATTGAAGTCAACATTCAATTCTAAGGTTTCAAAGAACCATTTTGTTTCTTTATTTTATATAAAAAAATGGCATATGCCTATCTAAAATTATTCAGCATCTCTTTTATTTTGTTTGTTTTGGTTTTTAAAGATCACACATGTCAGTTCAACAATCGTGGCACCAGGATCTGGGCCTTATGACTTGAATTTCTTTAGGGTAGTTCTGTGTTTTCATTACTGTATTCTTATTTATTGCAGGTTTCACTTGTTTATTGCCTATTTTGGTTCTAATTTCTGTCTGAAAATTAGTTTCTCTGAAACAAGAACACAAACATAATAATATTTAAATAGTTTATCCAATTTGTCATTTTCCATTATCATTGTTCCATGAACCTCAAGAAGCAAATAAGCAGTCACCTTAATCTAAATGTGAATGAACCTTCAGACATTTGGGTTTATCACTGTTTCAATGAATTTCTCCTATTTTTTAAAATTATAGCTTTTTATTGACAGAACATATGCATGAGTAATTTTTACAACATTGTCCCTTGCACTCACTTCTCTTCCAACTTTTCCCTTTCATCCCTCCACCCTCTCCCCTAGATGGCAGTCAATCTTATACATGTTTAACATGTTAGAGTATATCTTAGATACAATATATGTGTAGAGATCCATACAGTTCTCTTGTTGCACAAGAAAAATTGGATTCTGAAGGTAAAAATAACCTGGGAAGATAAACAAGAATGCAAGTAGTCCATCTTCATTTCCCAGTATTCCTTCTCTGGGTATAGCTGGTTCTGTCCATCATTGATCAGTTGGAACTGAATTAGATCTTCTCTTTGTCGAAGATATCCACTTCCATCAGAATACATCCTCATACAGTATTGTTGTTGAAGTATATAATGATCTCCTGGTTCTCCTCATTTCACTCAGCATCAGTTCATGTAAGTTTCTCCAGCCTCTCTGTATTCATCCTGCTGGTCATTTCTTACAGAACAATAATATTCCATAACATTCATATACCATAACTCATTCAGCCATTCTCCAATTAATGGGCAACCATTCAATTTCCAGTTTCTAGCCACTATGAAAAGGGCTGCCACACACATTTTAGCATATACAGGTCCCTTTCCCTTCCTTAGTATCTCTTTGGGATATAAGCCCAGTAATAACACTGCTGGATCAAAGGGTATGCACAGTTTGATAACTTTTTGGGCATAATTCCAAATTGCTCTCCAGAATGGTTGGATCCATTCACAACTCCACCAACAATACATCAGTGTCCCAGTTTTCCCGCATCCCCTCCAATATTCATCATTATTTTTTCCTGTCATCTTAGCCAATCTGACAGGTGTGTAGTGTATCTCAGAGTTGTCTTAATTTGTATTTATCTGATCAATAATGATTTGGAACATCCTTAATGAATTTCTCCTATTTGAAGTCAACCTTGAATTATTCTATGAAATAGGATCAGAATATCATATATACTATCTTGGAACTAGAAGAAATCTCCAAGTTCATGTCACTTTGATTTTATGTCTAAGCTTGAGTTCCAAAAGAGAGATAGGAGAATGATCCTTCTTCTCTTTTGTTTAGTGAGTAGGAAGTATATACTCTTCAACTTGCTTAATGTGTTTTTTACTTTTGCAGAATTATTTTCCTTTAATTTTATTCTTTGTTTTAGGGAATAGTTCTCTAGATGATAGAAAGGAAAAGATATTTGAAGAATAAAAATCATATAAAACCAGAACATATCAATAAAATATAAAAGAAAGAAAATTACTCAAAATCTAGGCTATGTGTCAAATTATGCTTGGCCCTCTGCTCTTGTGATGAATTTTAAGAAAATATGATAGTTTCTTCCCAGGATTTTACATTTTTTAATCATTGATAAGAATAAAATTCAGAATAGTGTTTCCCCTTGTTGCTTTTCACACTTTCTGAAAGCGAAATTATCACAGAATCACAGAATTTCAGAGTTTGAGGAGACCTCAGTTGTTATCTATTTCAACTCATACTTGACAAAGAATTCACTCTTCAATTTAGCTAACAAGTAGTCACCCAGACTGTTTTAAAATTTTCTGAGAAGAGGAACATATCACCTTCCAAATATAGTCAGTTTTATTTTTGGATAATGCTCATTATTAGAAAGATTTTATCCCCCATATGTCAAACCAAAATTCCATAGGATCTTACCATCATAGAATTAGAGCAGGGAGAAAACTTAGGTATCATCTAGTTCAATCCCCTTTACTTTCCAATTGAGAAAATAGTTCAAGAGAAGTTAAATAACTTGTTTAGGGTCACTTAATGAGTGTCTGACTTGGAATTTGAATCTAAAAAGTTGAATGAAGCTAGAGAAAATCAAAACTATACTCACTGAGTTTACTAAAAAAATTTTTACATAATCTCAACTGTACTCTCATTGCAGCAAGGCAAGCCTTTTTATACTTCCCTAATTGATATACTATTCCACTCATTATAGTAAATTCCAAAGATTTAATCTCATATTTCATTTAAAAAATGAATTTCTGAATTGAGAGAGCTGCTGCTACTCCTCTCCTATCTACTCCATGTTACTCTGATGCCTTAGCTAACTCCTCTTTCTGACATGAAGAGATTACCTACTCCTAGCCAAGGAAAACCTGTTTACTTGCTATTTTACCCACTCATTTTTTAGGATTAGATTATTTAGTTTCCAATTAATTTTTGGTCTATTTTCCCCTGGTTCTTTATTACATGTAATTTTTATTGCATCATAATCTGAAAAAGATGCATTTTTTTTTATTTTGAGATTTATATGCACTAACACATGGTTAATTTTTGTGTAGGTTTTGGGTACAGTCAAAAAAAAAGCATATTTCTTTCTATCTCCTTTCAATCTTCTCCAAACATCTATCATATCTACCTTTTCTAAAATTCTATTTACTTTCTTAACTTATTTATTTTGTGGTTCAATTTATCTAGTTATGATAAAGCAAGTTTGAGATCCCCCACTAATATCATTTTGCTGTTTATTTCTTCTTGCAGATCTCTTAACTTATATCTAAGAACTTGGATGCTATACTACTTAGTGCATATATGTTTAGTATTGAAATTACTTCATTATCTATGGTACCCTTTAGGAAGATATAATTTCCTTCATTATCTCCTTAAATTAGGTCTATTGTTGCTTTTGCTTTATCTGATATAAAAATCATTACCCCTGTTTTTTTTTTTTACTTCAGCTAAAGCATAATAGATTCTGCTCTATCCTTTTATTTTTACTCTGTATCACTCTATTTTAAATGCATTTCTTATAAACAACATATTGTAGGATTTTGGCTTTTAATCCAGTCTGCTATCTACTTCTTTTTTAAAGGAGAGTTCATCCCATTTCCATTCACAATTAAAATTACTAATTCTCTGTTTCCTGCCATTTTATATTCCAGATATATTTTCCAGATTATTTGTTTTTCTCTTGAGGTATTTTACATTTTTTCTATTTCTTCATTATTTTGGTTTTATTTATTTCTTGATGTCTTGTTGAATCATTCACTTCCATTTTTTCGATTCTAATTTCTAGTAAATTATTTCTTTTAGTTAGCTTTTTAAAATCTCCTTTTGCATTTGGCCAATTGAACATTTAAATGAGTTTTTTTGTTCATTGGATTTTTTTTCCATTTCAGAAATTCTGTTTTTCAAAGAATTGTTTTCTTTTTCTATTTTGCCAAAACTATTTTAAGGAGTGATTTTCTTCAGACAATTTTTGTGTTTCCCTTTCCAGAGCTCTTATTTCCTTTCCCCATTTTTCTTCTAATTCTCTTTTAAGATCCTTTTTGAATTCTTCCAAGAGAGTCTAATGAGATGGAGACCAACTTATATCACCTTTTGAGGCTTCATCTGGAGATGTTTTGCCTTTAGTGCCCTCAGGGTTTGAAGTCTATTCCTCTCTGTCTCCATAAAAGCTCTCTATGGTCAGAGGTCTTTGGGGGTTTTTTTGCTCATTTTTAAAGCTTGAGGTCTGTTCTTAGGGCAAAGGAGAGGATTGGCCCAAGCTTCCTCTACAGGTAACAATAGCTTCACGCTGCCCTGGGGCTAGTGCTGCAGGCTTCCTTCTGGTGCTGGGTGAGTGTGACTAAGTACCACCTGTTATTCTGGGATTCAGGGGTTCACTATTTGCCTTTTGTAGTTGTTTTGAAGGTTTCACAGCTAGTCAGCTGATCCACTGGTTTCTCAACCACAACAGAGTAATAAATGCTGCTGTATTTTGGCTATGAGCCTCCCACTAGATCCTTCCAACACAGGAAGCCTCTTTGCACTAGGTCTCCCTGCACTGCACTGCACTGTTATAGTGGGCCTGCACTGACCTGCAACACCTTCTCCCTCACTGCCCGATTGAGACAAACCTTTCCTGAAGTTCTTCTAAAATATCTTGTGATGGAAATTTGTTATACTTCAAATATTTGTGGGTTCTGTCCCTCCAAAACCTGTTTAGAGGTGTGATCTGGTGTTGATCTGATGGAAGTTAGGGAGAGCTCAATGACCTGTCTATTCTCTACCCTCTTGACTCTGCCTCTTCAATCTGTTTACTTGCAGCTTTGATTGTATTCCCTCTCATCTTCTCCAACATATTGTATCTTCTAACATTCTCACTTTCTCAGCAGTCTTCAAGCTCTCTTTATGTTGCTCCCTATGGCTGCTTCCCTGCCAGAACCATGCTTATACTTTGCCCATCTTTAAAAAGTACTCATTTGATCCAATTATACCTTTCCATTACCATCCTATATAGCTCTCCTCCCTATTGTGGCTAAACTCTTTAGAAAAGAGTTTACATGCAGTGTCTCTACTGTCACAGTAAATGCTTTGCAATCTGCCTTCCAACCCCAATATTCAATTGAAACAGCTCCCTCTAAAGTTGCTTATGATCTCTTAGTTGCCCAATCTGATGACCTTTTCTCAGTTGTCATCCTTCTCTCTGCAACCTTTGACACTCTTAATTATCTTCTACTCCACACTCTGAGAAGTCACTTAACCCTGTTTCTTCATCTGTAAAGTGAACTGGAGAAGGAAATGGCAAGCTGAATCCAGTATCTTTGCCAAGAAAACTCCAAATGGGATCACAAAGAGTCAGACATGACTGAAATAACTGAAAAAAAAAACCAAACTAAACACTCTTTTCTCTCAAATTTGGGGTTGCCTTTTTTTCTCCTGCCCATATGACCACTTCTTGTCAGTTTCCTTGATTAAAATTTCATCAAGGTCACATACACTAAACACTGCTTTTTCTTAGGTGACTGTGATGGGCCTTCTTCAATTTTCTATCTATACTAACTTACCTGGTGATCTCATCAACTCCTGTGTGTTCAATTATCTCTTATATAGAAGATTTCCAGAATGATATATATAGTTCTAACCTTTCTTTGAAGCTCCAGGCTTATATCACCAACTGCCTCTTAAATTTCTCAAAATGAATGCTGTGTAGGCATCGCAAACTCAGCAAGCCCAAAAGAAAACTCGTTTTTCTCCACAAACATTCCATCCCCACTTCTGTAGTTTTCTATTACTGTCAAGTGCATCTTCTTAATAATGTAGGTTCCTGATTTTTTCCCATATTTCACTTGCATTCATCCCACATAACCTACTTTTTGCCATCTCTTAACATTTCTATTTTCACAATATCTCTCATCCACATCTCCTCTACTCACACTTAAAGTACAGTTTCTTATTACTTTAATTATTGTAATAACCTTCTGGTTGTTCTCCTCATTTCATGTGTTCCTCCCCATCAATATGCCATACAACTGTTCAAAGGAAACATGGGACCTGACTATCTAGTTTTTGAGCAAATGATCTCTTACTGTCCCATTCTCTTTGCTGAAGAAAAATAGCAGGCTATCAGCTTCTGTTGACACTAAGGTATCTCCCAAATGTTCACTGAAAACAACTTGGAAGATAATTTAGGTCATATTAAGAAGCTAATAAAGAAAATTACATCAGGAGAGGTTTTCTTGCAGATTGGACTAGCTTTTTATCTGGGCCTATTAATAACAAATTATAATTAATAATAAGGAAGAAGGCAGTTAAAAATAAAAATTAAAACCTGTACCTAGGCCACATGAATGGGATTAAGACAGAAATGGATGAACACCTTAACAAAGAATTTAGCAGGATCGTTTTGGGAAAAAAGTAATACAAAAACATTTCATGAAGAGCCAAAATCCTGAAGAAATAGCAGAAAACATAAGGGAATATTCTCAAAAGTGAACATTAATGTTGACAAAAAAAGATGAATCATTAAGTCATGTAGAAAACAGAGGAAAGCTTTCAGAAAGCCTTTAAAGAACATGAGGCATTCAAAGTGAGTGAGCTTGTTGTTTTTGTTATCCTCATTTTATATTTGAGGATACTGAAGTAAATAGAAATCAAGTGACTTGTCCAAGATCACATAAGAAGTAAGTTTCCAAAGCTGAATTTGAATTTAGCTCTACCTGACTCCCAGGCTAATATTCTATCTACTGTACCATCTAGCTATAGAATATGATGTGGGAAGATTGGGGGATTTCTCAAGTTTGTGGCCAAAGAAATCGTATTGGTCTTGGACCTGGATGGTGATTAAAAAGCTAATTTTGTTCATAATTCCAGTGCATACAATTGAAAACCAACAGTAAGATTTTGAGAAATATTTGGAGCTGTGAATGAATACAGTATTTCAGTGAAGCCAAGTAGGTTATTACATTATTTTGTTCCAACAACTTTTTTTTTTCAAATTTATTTTTAAAAAGCACTTCAGCATGGGGGTAGAGGAGAAGATTCAAGTTGGCTTCTGCACAAAAAAATTCATATGGTCCCTATTACCTTCAAAATATAACATAATCATTTAGTTTTTCTTTTTTCTTTTTCTTTTTTTTTCTTTTTCTTTCTTTCTTTCTGTAGAGGGTTGGAACTCTGGAGAAGTATACTTGAAACAAAGATACTTACAACAAGGTAACAGTGGAATTGATGAGATGATGGTTCTCTATATATACTTAGTTCTCTCATATATATACTTAGTACTTAGTATGGTGATGTAATGGTTCTCTAGTTCACACATTGAAAGAGTTACTCAAAAACCCTTGGAAATATCAGTTTTTGAACAAAAGAGGCACCCAGAGCAGTCCTTCATCAAGAAAACAGTATGATAGAGAGGTGAACCTCCCAGCACAACCAGAATAAAGAAGGACTCCTTATCCAGTGCTTGTGGCTAGAATTTTATTAAAGACTATTAAGCGAGCAGTACAATTATCTGGGATAAGATCTGACGAGATATATGCCTTTTATACCAATGCAGAAATTAATGTATATTGTGAAACCCTCCCAGAGTGTCAAATTGTATTGGCCACAGCTCCAAATTTTACACACAGGTCTCCATTAAAGATAACTCAGTTATTTCATAATTGGCAATGGATTTTTGAAGAAAAAATTCCTAAAGTTCCTCTTAAAGGACCAATTATCTTTACAGGTACATCCAAACATTTTCTTTCTTTTCTTTCTTTCTTTCTTTCTTTCTTTCTTTTTCTTTCTTTCTTTCTTTCTTTCTTTCTTTCTTTCTTTCTTTCTTTCTTTCTTTTTTCTTTCTTTCTTCCTTTTTCCTTCCTTCCTTCTTCCTTCCTTCCTTCCTTCCTTCTTCCTTCCTTCCTTCCTTCCTTCCTTCCTTCCTTCCTTCCTTCCTTCCTTCCTTTCTTCCTTTCTTTCTTTATTTCTTTTTTCCTTTCTTTTTCTTTCTTTCTTGAGAAAGTATACTGATATTTTATTTTCTATGATATTTCAACATGAATTAGTTTCTTTGTTTTTCTCTTTTTAATCATGTTTTACTGTCACCTTACCTAAGATCCAGATTGTCATTCTTTTTTTGGGAGGAGGGAGAGATTCATCTGAAGTAAAATAGGATTTTACTCCATTTGTGTATTCTAAATCCTTGAGTCTTTATATTTTGAATATGTTTCTTGCAAACATCATATTGTTGGATGCTGCCTTCTAAATCAGTGGTGTCAAACTCAAATAGAAATTTGGATTAAGAAAGTGTACATAAGAATCCCTCACAGTGCATATGAACCTAGAAAAACCACATATTAACATGGTAGTTTGCATTTTTTTATTTTTGTAATTTGTTATATTTTCATTTATTTTGAAAAATATTTCCCAATTACATTGTAATCTAATTTGTACCCGACTTGGGAATGTTCTCAATCAAATTTTTATTCATTCTATTGTAAAAAGGAGTCCATTTGGTGTTTCGATTTGATCATCACCATTTTGATTATTGTTTTATTCATATCATTTAGTGACTTTTTATTTTTTTGTCTTGACTTCTTTTGTAAAGAAAAAGAGTATGATTTAAAAAAAGAGGAATTGGGATTAATACCAATTATCCATAATTAAAATGATCTGAACCTAATCATTTACCTTTTTCTCTTTACCTAGCCCAGATATAAATTGTCTGATTCTACTTTCTTTCATTTTAATCCCCCATAGCTCTATCCACTGTGATTGATATTTGTTTTGCATTTGTTTCCCTTAAAACCTCCTTTTCCTCTCTGTTCTGCCTGTTTCCCTTATTTTTAACCTAATTTTTGCCTTGTTCAGATGAGACTGAAGAGCATGAGATGCTTTTTCTCCTTTCTTTACCTGCTTATACATCTTCTTGTTATACATCTAGATTATGAAGAAAGCTAAACCTTTCTTTTCATTCATATTCTAAGGCAATTTTTCCTTCTTCTTTTTCCTTTTCTTCTTAAATCAAATAAAGTAGCACAAAATTCTACTTAGGCCCAGAGTTCCTATTTCCAGACTTTTTTGAAGGGACAGTGATATCTTTCCCTCCCAATTAGGATATGAACACTTAGTTATCCTTTAGTCCTTTCAAATTGTTCAAAGAGAATTATTTTAATATTCTGACTAAAATTGGTTCTCTCAATAGGAATGCTTATAAGTCTTTTATTAGAAACTTATTTTCTCCCCTTTAGAATAATATTGTTTTGCAAAAATATTTAAGCTTAATTATAAGTCTTTAGTTATTATAGTTTCTGCTAAAACTCACATGATCCTGATTGTGTTTTCTTGGTCCTTTATCTTTTCATTTTAGCTGCTTGAACTATTTTTTCTTTTGGTCTGATTGCTTTCATTCCAGATATATGGCACAAAGAAGATTGTTAGTTCTAGACAACTCCAAAAATGCATTCTGAATATTGAGGCAATTTCTCAGATAATGGTCTCTGGATGCCACAAGCCTATAGAAAAATTTTACTATTACATGAAACTTATTAATGAAGCTCCTTCTCTCTTAAATCTAGAAACTTTTAAAATAGATTTCTCTTTATTTTTCTCCTTTCTTCCATATGCACTATTCATCCTGTCTTTAGCAACTGTTTGTCCAGTTTCCAGTACTTACACCTCAAACCCCTGTAAACCATTGGGTCAAGGCTACTAAAGGAGGAATCATTTGCATAAGAGTCTGAAGTGGAAAATATTAATATAGGTCAAGTATTAGAATGATTGATACATTTGATTATTTTACATCCAGATGATTTTGGTTTAAAGATATTTAGGAAAATGATAGTAAATTGGATTGAAATAGAAAAAAACAAAGAAGTTTGGTTTGTTTTTGTTTGTTTTTATGTGGCAGAGGCATAGATCTGTATCCTAGTTCACTCTCTCTTGAAATATTAAATTCAATTTCAGTTCAAATCTGTACATATTTATTGACTACTATGTATAAGACATCATTCTAGACACTAAAGAGGATACAAAGAGGAATCAAATGAGGTCCTGCCTCTATAATTTATCATTCAGTAAGAAGAATAAGGCTAAAATACAAGTATTTATGTAATTCAAAATAGAAAATGAAAAAAATACTAGAAATATAAAGAGGAAGAAGATTTATGGATTGCATCAGGAATGGAAGAAAGCATATTTGTTTAGCATATTGAATAATATGGATTTTGAATTGGTGGAATTATGAGAGAGGAGAGTCTGGCACCATGGGTTATGAAGCAAGAATATAGGGAAGGTTCAATTGTTAGTTCTCTTTAAATCTGCGACTCGGTGATCAATGTTTACTTTCATGGTAGGCAGCCAGCTAGCTCTTGACCTAAATAGGTAACATCATCTACTAAGTATCTGTCACTATCACTTATATCCATTGTCTGGAATTCCCTATGCTCCCAGAACCTAATAAGGGAAAATTCAAAGGGCCTTTCTCTGTCCAACTTCCTCACATGTATCACTTAGTCCTCTAACTGATCTGTGCAGACGAATCACCTTTGATAGTATATAATGGGGAAAAACACTGAGCTGAAAATCAGGAAATGTAGGCTGTAATTGGAGATTAATCTGATCAGGAAACATGTGTGCTAGAGGGATCATGACATCAGAGTGAGCAATGGCATACATACTAAGAGATTTGGGTTTGTCTCCAAATTCTGTTAATCTGCTGAGGAAAGTTTTGAGCTTCACCATGACGCAAATTCATAAATAGGGGAGAAATAGCATTCTAGGTGGAGGGTAAGGAATGGGCATAGCAATAGTGAAAAAAGTGAGGAGGAGCATTTTGAGCTCCATGTTTAAAGAAAGGGGTCAATGGGTATGTGTCTCCTCTAATTTGCTGAAGCCAAATCATCTGCATCTATATCTCTATCTTTATTTTATGTGCTATATATGGATATATATATACACATACATACATATATACTCTTGGGAAGGAGTAAATAGGATTACATTTTTTTTAAGCATAGATGAAAACTGACATTTTTATTTTATTTCATTTTGCAGAAAAATTAAAAAAATATTTTGAGTCAAAAAATGAAGAAATAGTTTGTTGTTTTTGACTAAAACAACCCTCAACATTTATTTGGACATCAGCTAAGTATTGCACAATAATATGTTGATGAGTTAAGTGTAAATGAATCAGAAACATGTGGATAAAATTTCTTTTTGAGTACACATGATTTTCAGCATGAAAGGAAAAAGTTTTGGCATAGTGTGTTTTGCATTTTCCTGAGCCTAGAATATTTGGAAAATATTTTGACAAACTTAAACCACCACTAAGTTCAGCCATCCCTACCTAAACAATTTGATTGTGTGTGATTCATCCATTAAATGGATGTGTTTTCCCAAGGAACACTCAAACACCTTTTTAACAAAGGCCATGTCTTTAAAACTACAGTGAAATTCAATAGGACAGAAAGTTTATCAGTCAGTGTGTCAAACATACCCAGGCTCATTAAACTACTCTTGCCAAGCCATTTTACTGAATTTCTTGGAAATTCTAGAATGCAATCCTAGACTGATAGAATTGTATAGAAGGACACAGCAGTTTAGATGATCTTACTCTTAAAGTATCACCCAATTCTGCCATGATGATAGAGCAGAAACCAAAATGTAAATAATGTTCTCAAACTATTTATGACAGCCTTGTTGGAAGGAAATAACCAGTAAATAATAGAATCTTAGAACTGTAGATTTAGAAGTAGAAGAAGTAACATATAGAGTCAGAAGATCATATAGATGGAGATGGAAGTGTCCTCTACTCAATTCTGTTGATCACATATATTCCTAAGTCCTCTGGAGGGGTTCTTTGAAGAAAACAAAACAATTTATTGAAGTCTCTTGTTTTTCACATTCTATTTATTTTCAATAATTCCACCAAGTCCCATAGAACTATCCCTTATAAGAAAGAAAAAATAATTCGCTAAACCAACTGTTTGGTTGTTCTCTGTTTAGAGAAGCAAAATCCTATATCTTTAATCTACTATTTCTCAACACCAAAAAGGAAGGATGTTTAGTCATCAGTCCTCCTCAGTGGCTATGATTATCTGTTCTCTTTAACTAGAATTCTAATCCTTTTTTCATATTAAAAAAAAGATTTTTTTAAGGTCATTTGTTTTGTATGAAATAATCTCTTAATAATAATATGTCTTCCAACAAAATTCTTCCTTGTAACAATTGTCAACTCCTTCCAAAAAAAATAAAATAAAATCACACCAACTAATATGGCAACATTGCCAAATAATGTGTACAGTGTTCAGTATCTGTAGATTCCCTTGTCTCCCATACTATGAAGAATAAAGACTTGTGCTTCATCACGTATTCTCTGGAAAGAATATTGACCATTGCATTTGTCAAAGGGGTACTCCATGTGCCAATCCCAATTAAAGTAATCAACAAGGTACTCTAAGCCCAGAGAGGTCTTGTTTTTTTTTTTTGGTTTGTTTGTTTCATGGATCTATTTAGCAATCTAGTGAAGTCTGGGATCTTTTCTTAGAATAATATATATATACATACACATACACACATATATATGTACATATATATATATTTATATATAGCACAAAATTAAATAGATAGAATTACAAAAGAAACAAATTATATCGAAATACAGATATTAAAAGATTTAAAAACAGAAATGGCCAAATGAAAAAGATATAAAATCTCACTGAAGAAAATAAATTTTTAAAAATTAGAGTTGAGCAAGAGGAATCTAATGATTCTATGAGGATGCATATTTTCCATGCATCTTTTCAGCATGGAAAATATGCTGAAGAGAAATAAGAATTATTGAAGGCCTAACAAAAAGCTCAGATATTCTAGTTCAAGAAATTATCAATTAAAGCTACAGTAAAATCCTAGAACCAGAAGATAAAAATAGAAATTAAAAGAATACATTGATCACCTCTTTTAAAAATCTCAAAATGAAAGCTCCCAAAAATATTTTAGTCAAATTCTAGAGCTCCCAGGTCAAAGAGAAACTATTTCAAGCAGCAAGAAAGAAACCATTTAAATGTCATGAAGCCACAGTTAGAATTACACAAGATTTAGCAGCAATCACATTAAAGGAACAGAAGGCTTGAAATATGATATACCAGAAGGCTAAAGATCTGGGATTACAACCAAAAATAAATTACCAGGCAAAATGTGGTTATAATCCTTCAAGGAAAAAAATAAAAGAAAACTTTAAAATATTCCTGATGAAAAGATCATAAATGAATAGATATTGGAGAGGTATAGGATAAAAGAGTGATAGAGTGAAAGAAAAATGAGACAGAGACAAAAAGATAGACTGACCGAGACAGAATAATAAAGAAAAGAAAATAGGATGGAGAAAAAGACACTGTAAGAAATCAAAACTAAGAATGTAAATGAATGAATTCACCCATAAAATGGAAGTAGATAAAATGGATTAGAAACAGAACACACCAATATGTTATTTATAACAAATATACTTAAAACAGAAAGGCATGCCCAAAGCTAAAATCAAGAATTGAAGCAGAATCTATAATGCTCAACCTAAAAAGTAAATAAGAAAAGTGTAGCAATTCAGACAAAGGAAAAGCAAAAATAATTAAATTTAAAAGTTATTAGAGGTAAATTAAAAGTGATAAGAATGTGAATTACATCTTGTTAAAAGGACCTATAGATGTAGTAATATTAATATTAAATATATATGTACCAAACAGCATAGATCCAAATTCTTGGAGGAAAAGTTATATGAATTACAGGAAGACAATAAAATTATACTAGTAGAACAACTCAACTTTCCCCTTTTAGATAAATCTAACCATAAAATAAATATATCAAAGAGATGATTGAAATAATAGAAAATTTAGATATGATAGATTTTTGAGGAAAACAGTGGGAATAAGTCTTTTTCTCATCTATACATGGTTCTTTTATAAAAATCGACCATGTATTAAAGGACAAAATCTTTCTAGCCAAACACAGAGAAGCATAAATATTAAATATACCTAGTCATACCATAAAGCAATAAAAATTACATGTCACAAAAAGTCATGGAAATTTAGATTAAAAGTCAATTGGAAACTAAATAATTTTATTCTAAAGAATGAGTAGATCAAAGAATAAATCATGGAAACAACCAGTAATTTCATTAAAGAGAAAGACAACAATAAGACAGCATTTCAAGATTTGTGGGATGCAGCCAAAGAAGTAATTAGGAGAAATTTTATATCTCTAAATAAATATATATAAAAAAGAGAGATCAGTGAATTGGGCATGCAGTTAAAAACTAGAGAAAGAACAAGTTAAAAATTCCCAAAAAAAAAACACCCAAATGAAAATCCTCAAAATTAAAGGAAAGAGGAACAAAATTTAAAGTAAAAAAAAAATTGTTGAACAAATAAATAAAACTGGGAGCCAGTTTTATGAAAACATAAAATAAAATATATTACTGGTTAATTTGATTTTACAAAAGAAAGAGGAGATCTCAATTTCCAGTATCAAAAAACAAAAAACAAAAATGATTGTACAATCAATGAAGATAAAATTAAAGTAATTACTTTTCCCAGTTATATGCTAATAAAACTGACAATCTAAGTGAAATGGATGAATATTTACAAAAATATATAATGCCCAAATTAGCATAAGAGCAAATAAAATACTTAAATTACCTTATCTCAGAAAAAGAAATTTAATAAGCCATCAACAAGTTCCTTTAAAAAATCCCCAGGGCAGATGAATTCACAAGTGAATTGTACTGAACTTTTAAGGAACAATTAATCCCCAAACTATGTAAACTATTCAAAAACAGAAAAAGGAATCCTATCAACTTTCTGTTATGACATAAATATGACTTTGATATCTAAAGCAGGAAGAGAAAAAAAAGAAAATTATAAACCAATCTCCTTAATTAATGTTGATGTAAAAATTTTAAATAAAGTAGTGATAGGAAATTACAGCAAAATATCACAAACACTGCGCATTATGATCACTAGAATTAATGCCAGGAATGTAGTGCTGGGTCAACATTAGGAAAAATATCAGCATAATTGATCATATCAATAAAAATTATTTTAAACCTATATGATTATATCAATAAATGTAATAAACTTTTGACAAAGTATAATACTCATTCCTATTAAAATCACATTAGAATATATGTGATATAATCATATTATTATGATTTTTAGAATTAGAATTAGAATTAGAATCAAAGTAGTATACGAATCAAAGGAACTTAGGAAGACTCATCTTCATGAATTCAAATATGACTTCATACAATTATTATCTGAATGACCTGAACAAGCCATTGAATATTGTTTGCCTCAGTTCTTCATCTGTGAAATGATCAGAAGTAAATGACAAACTATAGTACCTTTGCCAAGGAAATCCAAGACAGTCTTATGGGAAACCAGACCCAACTGAAATGGCTGAAGAACAACCTCTCTAAAACCATCTGATAGATGCACTGCTTTCTCTGTTTACTGAGTTCTAGGAATAGTTTAGTTAAGAGCACTTCTATTCTTATTTCTACATCAGCCATTGTAGGAATTCATCTTTCCTATAGAGTTTATTCTCTTTTCTGTGTAGAAGGATGGCAAATATTCCACGAAGTGAAGAAGCTAATGAGTAAGATATATCCCTGCAAAATGGATAGGGATTCTGGGAGAAGTCAATGTCTAGACAGTTTTTTTTCTTAGAAAAAAAATCCAGTTCTATTTTCTGAATCAGTGTTTCCTTTATATCATTTACATGAATAGGTTTTCTCTGTCAAGTGATTTCAGTTCACTCATTTGCAGTATTTGGTTTGATATTATTGTTATTCTTCTTTCCCTGTCACTGAAGAAAATGTACATGAGATTTTGTCATTTGCTTAGCCCCTTTTCATTTTCTGAGCTGACTTATTTTTGACAAATATTCCTCTTAATTATTCATTAACATTTATTGCTTTTTCTTATCAGAAATAGAGAAATGGTGATTTTAAATAGTTATTTTCTGCAGAAAGAAGCCACTAGTCTTGTCCTGTCCCTTCTTGTGCTTTGTCTATGTTTGAAACAAAATCAGAATTTGGGGGAGTAAAATTGCCTTTCACAGTTGTGCTGAAAGAAAATCTGCCTGGATAGCAAGAGTGATTCATCTTTAAAAGGGTCTTAAATCCATATACACAACTATGTCAACAAAATACTTACTGTTGAAATGTCAAAATAAAACAAAATTAGAATTCATCTGATCCTTTACAAATTCCCAAATCCTTCTAGGAGAAGAAAGGGTTAAGTTACTTCTAATGCAGTTTATTTAAGTTTCCTGTTTATGGATAACTTGTCTGTAATCTTCTATTTATTTAGGCATTATTTTTGTATTGTACATAAGTACAAATTAGTCTCTCTCTCTCTCTCTCTCTCTCTCTCTCTCTCTCTCTCTCTCTCTCTCGGTGTAAACCAGAAGTTTCTTATAAGTACCTAAGTCTATATTCCTTATAATTATACTTTCATCCAGATGGCATTTTACCCTCTTCTTCTTTCCCCCTCATCCCATTAATCTGTATAATAAAGTCTGGTTCTTAATCACATTTTCATTTATTACATGCAAACCAGAGTCTCTTTTCATGTCAGGGCCATGAAACAACTCCCCCAATAATAGAATCACAAGACTGATATACAAGGTTACTCATCTATATTAAAGGCCATAACATTGTTTTGTTTTGTTTTGTTTTGTTTTGCCACAGATTGAAGAAAGGTTTTCTTATTATTTTTATAAGCCTGTCATGTAATAATGTAGTTATTTTAATTATAGCTACTACCTGAAACCATAACCATATGGTTTAAAAGTCCATTCAGGCAACAAAAATCATGAGTGGGCAGATTTGATAGTCTAATTTTATTCAATTATTAGATTTATGGAGAATACTTCCTTACATACTTTAAAATATCACCCTATTAGTCTGACGATAATGCCATAAAACAGAGAAAGTAGTTGGAAGAAAAAAGAAGAAGCAGAAGAAATAATTGAGGCTCAACACAATCATACCCAACACACACAATCAATGTGTATTTTTAAAAATATGTTATACCTATCTAGTAACCCCAAACTCCTTTTTTATATTTGTGTTTGCATCCTTAGTCTAGCACAGTTTGGCATTAAGCATTAGATGCTTAATGAATGAATGCTTGTTTATTGACCCTGAAAACAGGAGGAGAGGAAGCTCTAGAATCACTTTCTCAAGACTATATAGTCTGCAAAACAATAAATCAGACTTTGATTGTAGCATCTGCCAATTTCTGAGATATAAAAGCTCACCTTGAAATTTTAATAATTAGCTGTCAACAGTCATTTAAATGTATCTCCAGCACACCCTTTAATTGTTGTCCTCAGTGATGTCTACAGAGCTGGGATATAAGCCAGGATTGGTAATCTAGGAATCATTGTTCTTCCCAAAATGAACAAACATATAAAATTCCCCACACTTGAGGTATTTCCTAAGAGAAAAAATAAACTATTTGGGGCTGTGTGTTCTTTGTAAAGTTATGTATTCTATATGTATATATAAAATATAAAGTTATGTATATGTATTGTGTATGAAGATATGATTCCTGATTGAAAGACTGTTGTACCCACAATATTGTGTGTGTAAACAAATGGAAAAGAGACTTATATTTAGAAGACTACTTAGAGATACACATACACACACACACACAGAAAGAAAGTAAGGTAAGGGAAAGGGAATAGGGAAAAGAAAGATGAGAAAAGAAGAAAAGAAAGAAGACGTGCAAAGAGATTTTCTCATAAACAATAAACTTCTTAGGAAGGGCTCTCCTTTTCCTGCTTCCCTACATTGTCTTTCAAGTCCCAGATATGTGGAAGGGCTGGAGTTAAACAATTATTCAAAATTGCTGTGGGCTGAATCAATCAATAAAAGCATCATGGAGGAGATTGGTCTTGAGCTGGATTTGGAAAGATACATAGAATTTGGGTAAGTAGAAAGAATAGGTAAAGCCAATGAGCATAATATATATTTGGATTACGGTGAAAAGATTGCTTGACTCGAGTATTCTGAAGGATTGTACTAGGGAATACCAAGGGAGAAGACTTAAGGGAAGAATGGGTTCAGATCATGAAGGACCTTTATTGCCAGGTTGAGAAACTGTAACATTTTACTCTAAGAAGCCCACCAGGCAGAAACTTTAATCCTAGGCCACCAATTTGTAAAATGCAATGGAAGTAGAGCCAAAGGGTAACTCCACTTCTGCCTTTAGCCTTCAGTGTAAAAAAAATCCTAAAAGGAAACTTTTTGTAGGTCACACTTAGTCAGAATAGCATAAGGCACTGAGAACTGAGGGAAGACAGAAGACCTTTGTGGGTATCTCAGTGGAAGTCTGGGATTCTACACAGCTAAGGAGCCATCAAGGCAGTGCAAGATTGGGTAGGGCAGGATTTTTGAAAAGAAACTTTCACAGCTAAAGAACAATGACATAAAAAACAAAAACAAACAAAAACTCAACCTCATTCTTAATCTGCTGTTGCCATGACTCCAGATAATCTGTCCTTGAAAGTATGTTCTCTATTCTCCCCTCAAAATTTCCCTTCAGATAACTTAGGATCTTAAAACCTATTAAAAAACTAAATGTTAATCTGAAAGACATTTATATTTGAAACTACTAAAAAGCCCATATACAACTCATGAAGGAAGGTGGACAAGTACATGGGGATTAGCTTAAAATGTCTAGTGAAGAGAGTTTGTGACTGATTCCTGGCACTTCCCACCTGCCCTGAATAGGATTATTATAATCATTAGTGCACCTTAAGTATTTCACAAGGCATGGCATTCATTTCAAAGTCCTGAATCTGTTGACTGTACTCTGCAATTGTAGATGTCACAAAGCTCCGTCCATCCTGGTGACATCACTGTTTCCATAGCAACTAATGTATTTCAATGAGGGAAACATGGAGGGTTCAGCTAAAAATAGGATGGAAATTGAAGAAAATGGGTGGTGAAAACAAAAATGTGTATGATGGGGTTTGTGTGGAAGAAAGGTCTCATACTCAGCATGAGGGGGTCACTTTCGGGGGAAAAAAGAAACCTCGAGAGCTCATTTACTGTTTCTGCTATTCAAAAAGCAGCCCGTTCTTTTCATCATGATCACAGCAAATTAATATTCTTAAGGAAATCACAAAGGCACGACAGTGTCCAGAGAAAATGCATGTCCCATATCTTAACAGATTCCAGACCAAAACTAAAGAAGACGAGCCGTAGTTGTGAGGTGGTTGTCTGCCACCTGGCTTATCAAGCAGCTTTTTCAAACGATCCATTGGATTTTTCTTAACTATTGATCAGCCAAGAAGAGGCCAACATAGAGGTCACTTGGCAATATGACCTGAGGTAACGGAGCTTAAACACAAAGCTACTGATTCTGCCTGAATATTTAAGTGGTGAATGCCTCGAATCCAAATAACCTGCTACAGGGCCTCTGGCTGATGTTATTACAGACTCTTCTTCAGGCTGCTTCATTCACCCTGAAGGATAAAAATAATTACAATTTAGAACATCAATGATTAAAGCTAATCACAGAATAGGGGCTTGAGATACGGCCTTGAAAGGTCCTGTAGTTCATCCCCTGCTTCCAGGTTAAATTGTGTTGGGAATATTTCAGACAAGCTTATTTCAATCATTTGTCAATAAGTGGTTTTAACAAAGGGATTCCATATTTTGTTTTAGTTTGTAATCCAGTGAATAACAACTCCTATTTGTTCCATTTTCTTCTTATTATTTATTTTCTTTTATATAGGATCTTACTCTTTATCAGCAAATTCTCCACTATACTCTAACCCAATGTCAAACTCAATTAGAAAGGGGGGTGCTAAACCATATATAAGAATAATTGTGGGCACATATTGATCTGAAGAGCACATGCTTACATTTTCTATTTTTATTCTATTTTTATTCCATTTTTTATTTTGTTAAATATTTCCCAATTATATTTTAATCTGATTCCTGTGGCATTTGGGGGTCATAACTTTAGCTTGGGGCCTCTGTTTGACCTCTGCTCTATCCTAAGTCAGTAGCCTCAGTCAGACCCTGTGGAAGATGCAATGATATTCTGCTATAGCTGGATCTGGAGTCAAAAAATGTGAAATGATGTACTTATTTTTGCCACTTCTTATCTGTTGGCCTAAGACGAGTTATTTAAATTCTACAGGTTTCAGTTACATTAAATGTCAAATGATATGCTAGGAGAACATGGCCTCCAAGATTCCCTCCAGCTTTATCTATGATCAACCTAAAGTTTAAGCCCACTTTCTATAATTTCATTCTTGGCAGAGATGGTGAGAATTGCTTACCGCTTTTATATGAAGTCACTTCATACCTGATTACATAGGTAAGTGAATTGATATTTGATATCACAATAAAGGGCAAATCTGGCACACCTAATTATAGAAAGTCAGCATGCAGTGATGAGAAGAGCAGTAGACTTGGACTCAAAAATGACCTGAATTCAAGTCCTTCCCTTGCCACTTATGAGCAACTCACTAAGCATTCTAGGATTCAATTTCTGTATCTGTTAAATGGGAATGCTATTATCTGAAGCACAGTATCTGGCATATAGTAGGTGCTTAATATTTCTTGGCTGATTATGTGCCTAATAAGAGTTGTGAGAGCAAATGATAAAATATATATAAATTTTTTGTTACTACTAACATATTTAATAAATATATATTTATTAATATATAATTATATGTATGTTATATATAATTTTATATATAATTGATATATAAAATAAATAAATTAGTAGTTTGACATTTAACAAATGTCAAATATTATTATTAATTTTTATGAAAAATCATATAGATCTGTAAAATATCCATATTCCCTAGAAAGAAAAAGCAGGACATTCTAAGGGCCTGTCTTTTACTATTTGCACATTAGTTTGAGTTCATTTATCAGACTGATGAATCATCATGTAATAATTCTAAGCGCTTCATCTTTTGGAGGTGCAATGCAATATAGATTAATTGAGGAGAGCATTGAAGGAGAAGATTGGGATAATACATCATCAAGGGACAACATTGATGAAGACCAGACCTGCATAGGGGATCCAGTGGGATACAATGGTTCTTGGCAGCTGTGATGGCAGAAAATGTATTGGGTAAGACAGGCCCTCAGAAGAAATGCTTACACACAAAACAGGAAAGCATGCATTGGAAGAAAACTTATTTTTTAATTTTTCTTAGCTCATCCTGTTGATAAGCACAGTCTAAAAGGCCCAATTGTATACTTTGAACGAGAAAGCTGCTACTTTTTACTACTTTATGAGACAAGCCATTTCTTTTTTTGACAAGTATAATTGTCAGAAAGTTCTTTCTGCTACTGATTTGAAATCTGCCTTCCTGTAAGTTCTACTTTCTAGCATGTGGAGCCACATAGAATAGATCTACTCTCTCTTTCTCCTGACAGTTCTTCAAATATATGAAGACAGCTATCATGTCATCTTAACACCATCGCCACCTCTCTTTTCTCTTTCAAGATAAAAACTCTAATTTTTCCACCTCCTCTGATATGATTTTAAGTCTCCTTACCACCATGCTACTTATCTTTGGATATGTTCCATCTTGTCTCTGCCTATATCCCATAACTAAATTACATAAAATTGTCTTAATACCAAATTATCTTCTTTCAGCCAACTGGATTGTGTTTGACAATCCATGAGACTATATAATCTGTAATTTTTTTATGGAGTAGGAGAGGATGAATAATTACACACACATATGGATAAAGCTTATTTGGACAGATTTTTCAGTTTTCTTATTTTAAACGTTTTTGACAAATTACAATTTAAAATGTGTGCAAAAGTGTAAGTCAAATCATTTACCATCTGAATTCAAAATTAAAAAAAAAATCTAATGTTGGCAAAGAAGAACCATTCAGTTCAGGCTATTGGGTTAAAAAATCAATCAAGTAACTCTAATCTAAATGATTTTTCAGCAAATTAATTCTGAAAGTGGTGGGCTTTTGAGACAGACCTCTGGAAGCAGGGGAAAAGGTTTGGAGTCTGCTTACAGACGTCTCTCTCAAATGCTTAATACATCTAAGTTTTTTCTCATTCTCTCCCTCTTTTCTTTATCAAATTGTACTCCAAGCCACATGGTCATTATGCCACATGAGAGTTTATTTTTCTTTACTATTATTCATATTCATTTTATGCCACTGACATCCAAGACACCAAATATGAAATTATATCAAACCCCTTCCTGAGTCTCTAATATGTTAACATGAGCATTTAAACTAAAAGCCCCATATCATATGATGGCAAAAGGAGATGCTGCTGACAGTGAAGATGTTGTCATTATCAGAAGTATTTTATTAAGTTGTCATTTGTGTATTTTTCCTTGGCCAACATCAATGGACACATTTGTTGATCTCTTGACTCTGTTTTCTATTAATTCCTTTTGGAAACAATCACTTTTTTGTGTGACTGCCATTATCTGAAGATAATAAATATTTTATTTACTGTATAAAGAACAAATATGCCTGGCATTGTGCTAAACCCTGAGGGGACAAGGGATAAAATGTGTCTTTTCCTTTGATAATTTTATAGTTAGGAAGATAGAATGTACAATTTTTGATCTTACTACAAAAAACATAGGGTTATATCCCTAAAAGTAGATCTGTTTGAAAGGAGAATGTTATGTAACAAAAAATAATAATATAAAATTCCTCTAATTATCCTCTACAAACACAAAACAGTTAAGTTTCTTCTCAAACCATTCTAAGGTATCCCCTCACTCAGGTGCAAAGTGTAGATAGTCCAGTAATCTGTGGACTGCACCATCTTTGCCTTCCTCTTTTATATTAAATAATGAATTGATATAGTATTTTAATTCTGGGGACCTGTATTCAAATCCTGAGTCTGTTACTTTGGGGTGTGATTGCTATGTAGCCAATGTAAATTATTTATTCTCCCTTGGTCTCAATTTTTTCATCTGGAAAGAGAAAAAAGACCTCTAAGGTCTCTTCTAGCCTTCACTTTATGACCCTATTTGGATTAAAAGCATCGTTAAACTGCCTCGATACTTCTGTAGACATTAAAAGATTAATAGAAGCTAGTTATTTTTATCGTGATTATCATTAGCAGCTATAAGCAACAATCCTATGGTTGTCTTGATTTTTTTAGATTTGCAGTAAGATATGAAAGGATTCAAATTCTCCTCTTCTGCTTATTACTGGAGTGACCTTGAGTGTGTTACCCAAGTGAAATCTCAGTTTCTTCCTTTGTAAAAAAGGGAAGTAGGATAAGCTGATCTCTAACATCTCTTCTAGTTCCACTTCAAAATCTTGTGATCCTAGGATATATCTACTAATGGGAGATAGAAAATAAGGACAAAGAATAACTTTTTGGAAAACAAACAGATCTCCTAAAAGTATTCTAGTTTGGTGGTACAAGTGGACAGAGCACTTGGCTTGAGAGTTAAATATGACCTCAGACATTTATTAGCTATGTGACCTTGGGCTTGTCATTCAATCCTGTTTGCCTCATCTATAAAATGAGCTAAATAAGGAAGTAGCAAACTATTCCAGTATCCTTAACAAGGGAACTCCAAATGGGGTCATGAATAATTGGACATGACTGAAATCACTCAACAACTACTCAGAAATATTCCAATTTGCCACCTATTAATAAAAGAATCACAGAAATTCAAAAATGGTAGCAACCTCAGAGGCTCTTTTAGTCCAATACCTGGACTGGAATCTAATCTATAACATCCCATTGAGTAGCATTCACCCAAAGACTTCCAATGAGGGAAAATTCTGTGATCAATGGAGTCTGTCTGTTCAATTCTCAAATCTTTTTAATGGCAGGAAATTTTTCCTTATGCATCTCTGCAGCTTTTTTATATTGCTCTCTGTTTCATTCCTTTGGATCAAACAGAACAAATAATGTTGTTTTCCATGATTCTCAAGTTTTCTCATCTCCAGATTAAACATCTATCTAACTCAACCACTTCTCTACTGGAGGGTGGGAGTGTGCATGAAAGAGCAAGGGAGAGTTTATAAACTTTGCACTCTGTACCTAAAGGACTTCTTAGAATATAATCTCCTCAAGGGCAGCAGCTATCTTTTTTGCTTGTATTGCATTCCCATAGCTTAGCACAATATCTGACACTTTTTTTTTTTTTTTTTGCTTGTTGAGTTGTTTCAGTCATGTCCAACTGGGATATGGGATTTTCTTGACAAAGATACGGGAGATGGTTCAGCACTCAATAAATATGTATATCTTTTCTTCTTTCCTAGTTTGCTATTTTTAAAATGAGCATAATAGTATTTATTATACATAGTATTTAAGTGTCGCTCGCCTTATAGATGTATTGTAAGAAGAATATTTTACTGACTTTACAACTTTATAGATTGTAAAATTATATATATATATGTGTGTGTGTGTGTGTGTGTGTGTGTGTATACATATATATATACATATATATGTATATATATATATATATATATATAATGATATATCCAGGTATGTACTTTCTTTATCATCTTTCATAGGCCACTGGGAAATTAGCTAAAGGATTAACACATAAAAGATAGATAGATAAACAGAGAGAGAAAGAGAGAGAGACAGAGACAGAGAGAGAGACACAGAGAGACAGACAGAGAGAGAGAGACAGAGAGAGAGACAGAGAGAGAATAAGTGATATTAAAGCAGAGTAAGAAAAAAATTACTGCGTTTTTTACTTGTACACGATCCAAGTACTTTTAATCTCTTCTTGCAGTTCATCTTATGGCTCATTAGCATCTCTGCCAGGGGGAAAGAAAGGAAGAAAATGAAAATGTGGCTACTCCTAAGTAACTGTGGTGACATATTTAATGAGAGGTAAAAACTTAAACCTTTGGCTAAGATAAAATAGAATTATTTCTTGTATCTTTGTGAGAATGGAGGAGGAAAATGGATCATAGATCAATGGATAATTCAAAAAATGTTTATTTTTTCTGGAATAAAACCTCTGATCTTTTGTTTATTTATATTTTGAATTATGATTTTTGTTCAGACTGATAAAAAATGAGCTTTATACTCACTGTTTAGTATCCACCAAATAATGGCAGAGTGAGGAAGTTCAGAAGTGTGCTAAATGGAAGGAGAAAACAAACTGTTTTAAACATTGCCTTTGATGCACCACATAGTAGAAAATATATATAGTCTATATAACTAGAAGTGGTCCATACTTAAATCTATAGATGTGTTCCTCAAAGGAAATTTACATGTGCATGTAAATACAAATAGAATTTTAAAAAAATAAAATCATGCCTTCTCATTGACTTATAATTTCCAAATTTCTTTTTTTCCCTTATGAATTTGCTGAAACTTGTATAACTTTTTCTCTAAGTTCTGCTGCATCTTCAGTAATGGAGCTTCCCCAATAATACATGGAGCTTTAATGTAAATGAACCTTTAATATACTGAGACAGATTTTGTTTAATTATTTTTTACATAACACATCATTTAATTATTTTTAAAGCCATGCTGGTATTTTGGTTTTATTGTTTTGTATCACAGGAGTATACTACCTCCTTCTTTCAAGCACCATCACCACCAATACCATAAAAATCATTTATAACAAAGAAAAAGAAAAAAAAAAAAACAAGTATCTGATTACAACAGCAACAAATCAAACCTCTCTACCAAAATGAGGGAAGCATGTTTCATCATCAGTTCTGAGACCAAGATTGGTCATTACAATAATTCAGAAACTTTAGTGCTTTCATGATAAATCTTTTTATAAAGTAAATATAACTTGCAGTATAAATAATCAGATTCTAAATTATCTTTTACATCATGTGATGGTTTTAGTATACAGTTGTGTGTGTGTTTGTGTGTGTGTGTGTGTATTTTAACATGAGACCTGGAATCATCTGTTTCAATGGATAGTTGGAAGTTAAAGCTAGAACTATATAGAATTGGTTTCTTCTCAATTGTGTATCCTGTATACTGCAACATGTCTAACATATATAGGACTGCTTGCCATCTAGGGGAGGGGGTGGAGGGAGGGAGGGGAAAAATCAGAACAGAAGTGAGTACAAGGGATAATGTTGTAAAAAAAATTACCCTGGCATGGTTTCTGTCAATATAAAGTTATTATAAAATTAAATTAAATTAAATTTTTAAAAAATTGTGTATCCTGATGTCTTTCCCATGTATCTTATGTAAACCTTTTGGGGAAATGCAGTGATGTTCCTTTATCCATTCCCGTACCCTTTCCTCCATTCCAAAGTCTTTGCAATTTTGACCAAATAAATGACAAATACTTCTCCAAGCACCTGTGTCAGATGTGTTATATTTGTCAATCAGATGGTTATTTATTCATATAAATTTCAATATCCCATGGCTGCTGACACAATGGTCTGGTGATGTTGGCGGCTATTCTAGTCATGTGGTAGGGATAGGAAAAGGGGGACAGTGACAGATGAAAAGGAGTTGTATTCAAGCTCTTCATGACCCTTCAACTGGGTGTGTGCTATGTCACACAAAAGGGAAAGGGTGGTGCTCAGGAGAAGACAGAAGGAATCAATGACTAAGAATGAGATTATTTGTCTGCTTTGGATTTATTTATTTATTTATTTTTTTATCATTTCACCATGGAAATATTTACCTCTATTTCTTCTGCTTTTCTCTTAGCAGAATAGCACATACCTACTCTGAGGTACTTTGGGTACCTCAGTATGAAACTCATTCTCATCTGTCACTCTGAAACTGCTCTTCTACTCCCCTAGTACTTGCCATATGACTGGAACAGCCCTGGGCAGCATCAAACCATTGTGTTAGCAGCCACAGGGCATTGAAAATCACATGAATAAATAACCATCTGATTTAGAAATATGACACATTTGGCAAGGGGCAAAGAAGCATTTGTCACTGAGTGTTAAAATATTGTCAGAGTTAGAAATTTAAAAAAAATTAAGTGGAGACAAGATGGAAAAATCACATATGAATGACACCAAAATTCCTCTCCTGAAGAAGTTTTCTAAAAATAGGCAACTATTGAATGTTTATTAAACTCCATTGGCAAGTTACCAGGAAAAAAATCCCAACTCCTTTCCATGCCAAAGGGAGATAATTGAGACCACCAGTAGGCAGAAGGTTTCTTTTAATTATGTGGGCAAGAGGGAGCCCAATGGGTTGCTGTTAGATTTGGATCTGAATCATGAGCTTTCATCTGGTTACATTCAAGAGATAGATTTCTGGAATCTAATATGGAGTGATAAAATTGACGTGCTCGCCTACCTTTGGAAGATGGGTAAGTAAGCATTTATGAGTATCACTTTATGAGTCTGTGAGGGTTCTGCATGTACCACAAAAAAATAAAAATGATATAAGATAACGACTTTCTGTCCAAGTGAGTCGGATGAAATTCAGTGGATGTTGCAGTAGAGCACCAGCAGCCAGCCATATGCCTCTTCTTCTCCCACCGTGATATTTCTATTGAGAAGTTTCAGCACAGGCACCATTTCTTGGCTATGGGACTGAGGAATCTGTCTTGTGGGGCCACCTTGCCCATGGTAAAGCTTAGGAACTGCCTTTGAGTACTAGAAAAATGATTCATAATTGAGCCAAAGAGATTCTGTAATGAAGTTGCCACAGGGGAGAGCAGACTCTCTTTATGAGCAAATTTGGAGAATCATAATGAATTTCATCATAGGAAAATGATCTGTACACACCATAAAAAAGACACAGAGTTAGCTAGTCTAGACGTAGTTGTGAGGAGAAGATGGAGAAACAATTTATAACAAGAGCATATGTGTACCTTGTGAAATTATAGCTACATTGTAAACATCTTAAACAGGGGTAGCATAGAACAATAGGAAGAATGCTGACTCTGGAGTCAAACAAAATAGGTTTAAATTCTTCCCCTTATGCTAACTGCCTGTGTGGTCTTGGACAAATCTCTTAAGCACCCTTCCCAAGACCTTAATTTCCTCATCTGTGAAATGGGGGAGTTAAACTGTATGATCTCTAAAGTTCTTTCCAGCTCAAGAGTTATTGTTTTATATGCACATGTGTTTTATATAAATATAGTCATGGAAAGGCAGGGTGGTATAATGGAAAGAGTAGGTGATAGAATGTCAAGTCAGACGTGGATTCTAGTCTCAACTTTGCCCCTTGCTAGTCATGTGATCTTGATCAAGCCATTTAACCCATTCAAAACCAGAAAGTTCTCGTGTGTGCAATGGGGTTAACCACACTCCCATTATCCCCTTTCCTTTTCCTTCTTTTCCTCTCTCCTCTCTCCTTTCTTTTCATCATACTACTTTACAATTATATTCACATAATATGGTCTTGATACCCTATACCCTTCACCATCCTGATGACCTCCTCTGGATGGTCACTAATTTATCAATGTTCTCCATAAAATGAGACATGCAGAACTGAGTGCAGTATTCTGGATATAGTCTTACCAGTTCAAAATAAGATAGCAATATTTTATCCCTAATCCTGGACAATTCCTTTTTAAATTCAGCTTGACTTTAGCTTTTAAAGCATTGGCTTTTTGTACTTTTGAACTGTATTGTAACTGCTAAGCTTTCAGCCCACTAAATCCAGATCTTTTTCACATGAATTATTGATTAGCAATGACTTCCTCATCTTGAACTTGTGAAATTGATTTTTTTTTTGTAGTCAAGTGTAGGACATTAATTTATTTCTATTAAATTTCATCTTACTAGATTCCACCCATCTTTGTAGTGTCAAAAATTTTCAAGATACAAATCCTGTCATCTGAGGCTGAAATAAAATAATATATGTAAAATTCTTGGTAAACTATAAAGTACTATATAATTATGAACTATTAGCATACAAATTGAGAGTAGTATTATTGTCTATATCATGAGCCATCAAGAACAGGGAAGTCATATATATACATATATTTTTTTTACTCTCTGTATCTCCCATTTCTTTGTAAGTGCTTACATAAATAAACCCCACTTCAGGTCACCCAATCAATGCCATTTCACAATAAGATCATAAATATGTAACCATATAGTATTACAAAATTTGTTATAAGGCCCTATGATAATTATTCAATTAATTATCCATATATATTATTAGAAAATTAAAATAATAGAATAGGTAATATTTTATATGGCATTTTAGACTATACTCAATTCTTTATAACATTTCATTTGATCTCTTTTATAACCTATGGAACAAACTGCTTCCTATAATAGTGTTTTATTAGCATTGTGCTTTCATAGAACAATCAACTAATTATAGAGAGGGCATGGCAATGTTGATTTTCATTTAGCCACCAGAAGGCTTTGGTAACCACTAGTCTGATCCTATTCACAATTAGAACCAGAACCTAGGAACCCAACAATTATATATCCTACCCAACATCAAAGGGATCTCTGGAGAAATACAAATCTTTCTTCATTGCTTATAGATTGAGCAACATTATTTCCCTAACTCTATCCTTTTTACAGAGGAGAGAGCAGGTGGGGTTGATAAAGATTCGGGTGTCTTTGGTCACTAAGGATTTAACCATTCAAAATAGTTCTCAATCCCCTCCAGGGGTCCTCAGACTTTTTTTAATAGGGGGCCAGTTCACTGTCCCTCAGACTGTTGGAGGGTCAGACTATAGTAAAAACAAAAACTTTGTTTTGTGGCCTTTAAATAAAGAAACTTCATAGCCCTGGGTGAGGGGGATAAACGTCCTCAGCTGCTGCATCTGGCCAGCGGCCGGAGTTTAAGGACCCCTGCATACCTGAAGAACTCTGCCTTATTCTCTGAGTTTGTAAGCTTTATTCATTCTTTATTCATAGTGATGAAATAAACAATAGAAATAAAATAGTAGTATGTTTAAAGAAATCATATGGCTACACTCACAACATTGAGATCCAGATTTCTTAAAGACAGTCTATGGGCGTGTACCAAACCCAGGGGTTTAAGAACTGCCACAGTTCATTTTTCTAGTTCTCTGCTGTCACTCCCACTAGGAAAAAGCTACAGACTCAAATGTCAGATTAAGCAAATATTTCCAGCATAAGAGTTGATTCCCCCATCTGCTTTCCTGTTCATGACCTCATGAGGAGTCAAGGTAAAGTAAGACTGAGGCAAGGGACTTCTTATAAGGTTGCTTACAATTTTGTCATTGATAACAACATTGAATTCTGCTCTCTGTTTCTTAGAACAGCTACATACAGACTGAGTTATACAGCTTTAATCTTGTATATTCCATTCCTCTTTTTTTAACCTTCCTCTTCTACATTTTGATGCCCCTTGACATCATCTCCAATTCTCTTCTCCTTTGTACCATTCTCTGAGAAAGCAGTGACTCTTCTCATTAAGCTCATCTCTTTTATTTGTGTTCATAATCCCCTCCCCTCCTATCTCGTTCAATAACTGTAACCCCTTTTACACCAATATTGGCTCTTTCTCTACTATCCATAAACATGTCTAGTACTTGTCCATTCTTAAAGCACTTTCTCTTGCTCCTACCATCTCATCAGATTATTGTCTTACATTCCTCTCCTTCATAGGCAGGTCTCACTATGCCACTTTACTACTCAAAAAGCTCCAGAGGCATTTAAAAATCTTTACCAGATGACCCTTCCAGGCTCATTACATATGTCTTCTCTTGATCAGAAAAACTCAATTAACTGTTCTTCCTGATCCATGACATTTAATCTCTGGCCTTTAGGCCTTTAAAAAGGCTTTGCACTCTGATGTATATTCCTAACCCTTGCCTCTCAAAAATTTTAGTTTCAAGGTTCTGTAACTCTTACTTATGGACATTTAATGAGCTTCTCTTAATTCCTTGCCCTCACTGTATTATTTTTATGTCATTTTTATTGATTTTCCTGTTTGCCCCTACTATATTCCTTTTTTTCTATATGTTCTTTCTCTTCAATTTTGGTTGTTTAGTCATCTCAGTTGTATCTTATTCTTTATGATCTCTTTTGGAATTTTCTTGGCTAAGACACTGAAGTGGTGTGCCATTTTCTTCTCCAGATCATTTTACAGATGAGGGAAGTGAGTCAGACAGGGTTGAGTCACTTGCCCAGAGACATATAGCTAGTGTCTGAGGCCAGATTTAAACTCAAAAAGAGTTTAAATTTTCAGTCCAAACCCAGGGCTTTATTCAGTATCCCACCTAGTTACCCCAATATTATTCCCTCTAATAGCATGTGAACTCTTAGAAAACAGAAACTGTCTTGTTTTATCTTTGTCTCTTTAATACCTAATCCAGCATCTGCCATGTTGTAGGGGCTTGATAGAATATTAGTTGAAGGAATGAATAAATGATCAATCTTCCCTGATTTCTCATCCTTAGTGAAGTATAGTGAATGTAGCAAAGAACAGAGGGTTATCATTTTCTTTGTCTTTTGTCCTCCCTCTCCCTTATTCTCTGTTCTTAAAAAAAAGAAAGAAAGAAAGAAACCTGCCTCTTCTACCCTTTATTGCTAGACCTCTATCACTACCTGTTGACACACTTTCTCTCCACCCAATGGACATTTGCAGATTGCTGTTCTCCTTTGAGGGACAGCTTTACAAGGACCAAAGTGCTGCTGCAATTGAATATTTGAAAGTTTGCATTGTACTAAATAAAGAGCACTTGACTCAAGTTCAAATTTTGCTTATAAACTTATTAAGCTAATTATTTAATCTTCCTGAGCTTCAGTTTTCTCATCTATAAAATGAGTATTATGGATTATGTGTCCTCTGGAGTTCTTTCTAATTCTAGATAGAACTACAATTCAGAAGAATTGGTTTTTATTCTTGATTCTCTTATATAACAAGTCAACAAAACAAGTCAGTAAATATTTAATAAGTACTAAATATGCACTAAGTATTGTATTACCTCCTGAAGTTACCAAAAAAAAAAAAAGGCAAAACAGTCCCTACCCTCAATAAACTTGCATTTTCATGAGAAAGATAATTTGCAGAGAAATCATTTAAGCTCTTTGATCCTACTTTTCTCATCTATAAAATGTGGAATATTGGAACCACATTTTTCACAGAACTGTCAGAGGCACAAATGATAGAATGAATTTAAAACTTTGTCAACCAAAGTATGAGTTATTATATGGTTTAGTAGACAAAACCTTAGCTTAGGAGTCTCTCTCAGTTCATTAAATCTTATGTAGTTTTCTAATATCCTAATTAATGAGTAGACTTGCCTAAAAGTCCCAAAAGATTTAATAATTCTAAGTACTCCAAAAAAGATAACATTAATAAAAGTTTGGGAATTTGAAGGCAAATATGTATATGTATATACATATATATATGTTTATGTATGTATCTGTCTATAAATATATATCTAGATATATTTATATCTAGCCATCTATCTATATCTATATACATGTTTGCCTTCAAATATATATATATACACACATATACATATACATACAAAAAAGAAAATGGTCTCTGAGATATTGGTGACTCTCCAAGCTAATAGATGACAAAGTTGAAATCAGGACATGTGGTTATATATCACTTCTGGGGATAACACTCATGTTACAGTGGAGAGTTATGGGTGATCTGAAGCACCTTCCATAGAACTTAGCAAACACTTTGCCTACTTTCTGTTCTGAATGTCATTTATCAAGAATCCAAAATACATGTCTGGTTCCATGGATATGCAAGTGGGATGTGACAAGGATGGCACCTATGTTTCATTGAAATTCCTCAGACCTTTCACTAAACTTCACAAAGCTTACATGGTGTTAAAAGGACATTTTATATAGTTTTGTAAGATGAGTATGTTCAGGACTGACTTGGTCATCCTTTGAAAAGTCCTAAGCTGAGATATCTGCACACATTCTAGTCAGCCTGTCCCTATAGGTATAGTTAACTTTGAATAGATTGGATTTCAAGGTTAGAAACCATACAAACCAATGACCGTCCTGTTTGTAAATGAGTTCTCCAACCCATTGTGGAGCATTTTTATTTATTTGTTTTTTAAAGGTCATGGCAACACTTGATTGGTCCTTTAAATTATTTCACTTTAACCTTTAATTGACTAAGTTTATGTCATGCTTATGAAATATCCTTATTATAGAAACCTAAGAAATCCAGTGAATGAAATTCCTGTTTTAGGGTCTAGTCAATTAAAGGGGAGTAGGATAAATACCTGCAAAGGATATTCCTATTGGCCAAATGGAATATACGACAATCCCATACACACAAATAGTCTGTATTTGATAAACACTGAATGTCACAGATTCATTTAGTTTATTTTATCTAATACAGTCATAAGATTTGGTTTGGAAGAACACACAACACACACACACACACACACACATCCTTTCCTTTCCCCTTTCTATTACATATTACAAAGTAATATCAAGGCAATGTTTTATTCTGAATTCTTTAGTCTAATCTAAATAAAATCAGAAGCTCTGATTTTTTTCTTTTACTTACAATTTCAAAATGTTATATTGAACAAAAATCTTTTCAAATCATTCTTATCCAAGGTCTAACCACTTTCTAAAGCAAGAATCCTGATCACACTCAAAAGGACTCCTTCCAGAAGTTATTAGAATAATGATCAGACTAAAAAACAAAGATGTCTTTGATTAATTCAGTGAATGAAAGTATCTTCTGAGTTCACCTTTGAAAAGGTGGAAAGGAAAATCCTTAGAGAAAATGACTTAAGAAGGATTGAATGGTTTTAGGAAAATGATTCTTCCTCACTAAAAGTTAGGGACCCTTGTTTAATAGATGAAAATGTTTACTTGGACTTACTTTGTCCCCACTTTGAGCTGGATTATGGAATTTATCCTTGTTCTTAAACCCTATAAAATCTAACTCAAAAAGAGTTCAAGTAAGGAAATTTTCAAAGGCAGAGTGGATTTCTATCCCTTTGAATTTACTCTCTAAGCAGTGATGCTTAGAATCAGAATAATTTAATTAATTTGTCTCTGGTAAATTTGTACTTGACATGAATACTGCAAAGTTCTTCCATATGAGCTTTTCTACTTAGTATCCATAGCTCTGCAGATAGGCCATTTCCTTTTTTCTTGGCCTGTTTCCTCAGCTCTAAAAAAGAAGATATTGCACTAATGACCTCAAAGTTTCCTTCCATGTTTTGAATCCTGTGTTCCTATAATCCTATTTGGACACATCCATTGGTAAATAAATAACTGGGTGATTGGAAAAGAAAAAAATAACTTTTTACGCAGTTGTCTTAGCTCTTATTAATTTGGATATCTGGTTTCTACTTTGGTTCATTAGTGCTTTTATAGTAATTTTGGTATTACTTTAAATTTTGCATGAATCTTTCAGAGCAGTTATTTCATTTTTGTATATATTTACTCCAAGTGCTGATAAGTCTCTCTGGGTTTGCAAACAAAATCCCATTCATGAAAAGAATTACACAAGTGAATGTGGATTACTTAAATAATTAGACTAAAGATGAAAAGTATAGTTCACAATAGTCAAATAAAGCTCAAAAGCAAAAAAGAAAAAGAAGCAAAACAGGAAATATCTGCAATAGACATTAATGTGCTAGGTGATCCAGGTGCTGGAGTCTACTGACTGGGAAGACCATTTCAGCTTTGTTAGAGAGAATAGACAAGTCCCCAAAGTATTCAATGTAATGTGCAGCTGCTGAATTGAAGGTAAACAGGGTTTTTTTGGTAATTTTTTGTAATGTTTATTATTAGAGAGTATGAGAAATTCAATAGAAACTAGAGGATGTAGTAGCATTCTTAAGTGTTTCTTTGGAGTGGTATTTAACATTGTATATTCAGTAACCACAAAGACAGACACAATAGTCTTTGTGAAGACTGAAATTTTAAGGTATAAAGAAAAAAGAAAAAAAAAAGTTTGTTTCCTCCCCAGTAGTATGCTTTAATGAATCTTGCCTTTACCACTTTTCCTATGTCAAGCAAAAAAAAAAATGGAATTAAGGAGGAAGAAGCATTTTAATACATATACCAATAAGAAAAAGGAACTCATTCATGCAAGGGAAAAGAAAAGGATTTTCTTTCCTCGGAGGATTAATACTATAAATAACCTTCAAGAGAAATGGCATTTTGTAGCAGGAGCAAATACAGGCTTGGCTTTCAGTCCTAATTGCTCCACCACTAATAGTATGTCACTTGAAAATATTTAACATTTACATAGTATTTTAAATCTGCAAGTCCTTTAAACCTCATTTTACCAGTGGGATTGCCCCCTCTGTGTTTCTTTTAAAATTTTATTGTTGTTTGTCCTTCCATCTTGAAGAGGGCCATGACATCAGGAAGGTGGTGCTGTGACATGAAAGTGAATTGAATTCAAATGAGGGAGGGATGGGCAAGGTCATCTATTTATATATTTTTTCTTTTTTGAACTAGAAGGATGAGGTTATTCTTTGCCTCAGTTGCTTCCTAGCCTTAAGCACTGAATGGGTGTTGCCTCAGTTACATTGAAACTTGTTATAGACCTTAGTTTAAAAACCAATGATGGAGGTCTCCCATTGTATCCAGAAATATCTCCAGTGGTCCTGATTTATATATGGTCACTGGATCCAGATTGCTCTGGAGGGGAAAGTCAGGCAGGTGACCTTGCAGAAAGGATTGCTATTTATACCCTGGGTCATTCAGGTCCCAAACAATCAGGGCTTGGCCTGGAACCTATCAATGAGAGTCAAAAATGAGGGTCTGAGTAATTTGAATCTTTAGGATCCCATTGGGGTTTTCTTGGCACAGATAATGGAATGATTTGCCATTTCCTTCTTCCACTCATTTTTATAGATGAGGAAACTAAGGCAGACAAAAGTTAAGATACTTACCCAGAGTCACACAGCTAATGAGTATCTAAGGTCATATTTGAAGTTGGGAAGATGCATCTTCCTGACTCAAGGCCCAGTGCTGTGCACTACCTCGCTACTCTCAATATATTTTATATCTTTACCATTAATCAACAAGCAGTTACTGAACATCTACTATTTTGTGAAATACTCTGATAGCTGTTGTGAAGGATACAGATATGAATAAGTGTAAAATGCTTTCCAAGCTTTCAAGTACTATATAAATGCCCACCTTTTTTTTTTTTTTTATCCCCTATTACTACTAATATGTCCTTGAGGACAGGGACACTTACTCATGGTTTTCTATCTTATCCTCTTTTATGTTCTTTGAGTTTTAAAATGTTCATGTTTCCTGATATTGAAGCCAAAATTAAAAAAGAGGCCTATATATAAAACTGAACTTAGATAAATTTCATTTTTAAAGTGTATATTAATACTTTTAATATATATATTAATATCTAATAAAAGTTACAAAATAGAAATGACTACATTAGTCTATTTCACATATTTGGGTTAAAATCTACAAACTAAACAATTTCATCGATTTATTTTTTCCTCCTAATTTAGACATCTTGGCCAAGGTGGACTGATACCACCATTGTTATTTCATCCAATTTACACATGGTCATAGCATCACTTCCCTGATGTCATGGTCTTCTTCAAGAATGAAGAACAAAGAGCGTTATCAAGAATACATAATCAAATGCATTGATAGCAGAAAAATCTTTGTCCAATACCTCAGCAAGGCATTTTTTGGTTAAATATGCTATTTGGAAACAAGTTGAAATAGAATAATTAGGTTAATCTTTATAAATCAAGAATTTACAAGCTCACAGCCAAGGTCACTCCTATTAAAAGAACACCTGATTTTTCTAAAAATAAATCTGGCTTTCCACTATCCCTATCAGACCATCTCCACCACTCAATAGACTCTAGTGACTCCTTGTTATCACTAATACTAAATATAAAGTGCTGTTTGATTTTTAAATGCCTTCACAACCTGGTCCTTACTTAACTTTCCATTGTTCTGATTCTTTACTCTCTCTCACAGATTTCTACAATCCAGGTTAAGTTAATCTTCTTGTTCTTTGCACAATATATGTCTCCTCTCAGCTCTGTCCTTTGCCATAGATTGTCCCCCATGCCTGGAATTCTCTCAAGATTTAGTTTCAAATCTACTTTCTTCAGGAGGCCTTTCCCATTAACACTATTAGCACCTTCTTAAAAATTATCTTTGAGATCAATTTATATGTATCTTATAAGAGCATAGCTGCTTGTATGTTGCCTCTCTTCCTATTAAATTGTGATCTCCTTGAAGCCAGACATTGTGGATTTATCTTCATTTGTATCTTCTTTATTTAGCATAGTAACTAGAAAAGTTCTTAATAAATGTTTGTTGACTGAACAATATAAGTGATTAGATGAACTCATTCAAATATATCATGTAATTCCCTTCTAGTATACAGGTGTACATAATCAAATTGGAATAAAAGAAAGATGTCCTTGTGCAAATATCAGGTTATTTTCCCACTGTAAACATTCTTGTGCTTATGCTTAATGGTAGTTTTTAAGGGATATTATTATCATTTGGATAAGTATGAAATTAAGTTTGCACTTTAATATTTTAATGTTTGTACAGTGTTGTGAACCTCTCAGATGAAAATCCAGTCACCAATATCCTATTCTGTTTCACTTAATTATTCTATTCTCTCCATCTCTTTTTTCAGGGCTCAAAGAAGAAATAAGTCTCACATTAAAAACTTCCAACTAACTGGAAATAATAATGAAAGGTGAAAATTACATTTTTTAAAGCTTTAAAGATCTTTAAATTTTTTTTTTTACTTAGCTCAAGCATTCAAAATGAAATCAGGTGTAAAAATGTATGCACTCCACAGTCATGAAATGAAGAAACTCATTGTAGCTCATTTGTGTAAAGTTGTTTTATTACCAACATTCAGTACCAAGTAGCTATGTTTTGCATTAGGAGATTGTGAACAAATTGAAGGAGTTCCATTTGTATAATTGGACAAAGAGTGACTACTATGTCATGAAAATGATAACAGATTTTGATTTTATAAGCACATTTTGGGTCTGACTATTGAGTTCCCATTTGCGCATGAGGACCAAAGTCACTAGGAAATCTTTTTGATATTCTTGTAAGGAATTAAAGCCACAAAAATATGAGGAAGTACATGAATTCTCTCAGCTCCCCTATATCCGATCAATTCTTTTCCTTTCTTTATAGATTCAGAGGCTTCCATAACTTTTCTTCTGAAGCTTCATGTTGACATAAGACATAAAATCTCAAATGTTTGTCCATAGGATCATATATTTAGAATTCAAAGGGACCTCAAATATCATCTAATCTAATCCCTGAGTATTATAAATGAGCAAATATTGAGTGACATAGATAGGATTAAAAGGCAGATCATTATAGCCCTGATCCAAGTTCTCATGGGCTTGCTTGAGGTCTCACAGGTGGAAAAGATCAGAGGGAGTATTTGAACCTATATCTTTTTGCTTTTGAGATAAGTACTATATCCATTGATCTATATTGCCTCTCTGTAAATGTTGGATGAGAAATTACATTATTTCTAAAAATAAGTAGGTAGTCATATGATACATAAACTGAATTAAGCATTTCTCTAAGATTCAAGAGATGATAATTTACTTCTGTTTCCAGAATATTCATATAAATGATTTTCTTCAAAGAATAGCATCTCTGTAAATAAATTAGAAGAACATATGTTAGTTTACCTCTCAGATATGTGGAAGAGGAAGGAATCTGTGAATAAAGAAGAACTAGAGATCATTATTGATCACAAAATAGAAAATTTTGATTATATCAAATTGAAAAGCTTTTGTACAAATGAAACTAATGCAGACAAGATTAGAAGGAAAACAATAAACTGGGAAAACATTTTACAGTCAAAGGTTCTGATAAAGGCTTCATTTCCAAAATATATAGAAAATTGACTCTAATTTATAATAAATCAAGCCATTCTCCAATTGATAAATGGTCAAAGGATATGAACAGACAATTTTCAAATGAAGAAATTGAAACTATTTCTAGCTACATGAAAAGATGCTCCAAATCATTATTAATCAAAGAAATGCAAATTAAGACAACTCTGAGATAACACTACATATCTCTCAGATTGGCTAGGATAACAGGAAAAGATAATAGTGAATGTTGGAGGGGATGTGGGAAAACTGGGACACTGATACATTGTTGGTGGAATTGTGAATACATCCAGTCATTCTGGAGAGCGATTTGAAACTGTGCTCAAAAAGTTATCAAACCCTTTGACCCAGCAGTGTTACTACTGGGCTTCTATCCCAAAGAGATCTTAAAGAAGGGAAAGGGACCTGTAGGTACAAAAATGTTTGTGGCAGCCCTGTTTGTAGTGGCAAGAAACTGGAAATTGGGTAGATGCCCATCAATTGGAGAATGGCTGAATAAATTGTGATATGTGAATGTTATGGAATATTAGTAAGAAATGACCAGCAGGATGATTTCAGAAAGGCCTGGAGAGACTTACATGAATTGATGCTGAGTGAAAAGAACAGGACCAGGAGATCATTATATACTTCAACAACAATACTATATGATGATCAATTCTGATGGACATGGCTCTCTTCAACAATAAGATGAACCAAATCAGTTCCATTTGTTCAATAATGAATAGAACCAACCACACCCAGTGAAAGAACTCTGGGAAATGAGTGTGAACCACTACATAACATTTCCAATCCCTCTGTTTTTGTCCGCCTGCATTTTTTATTTCCTTCATAGGTTAATTGTACATTATTTCAAAGTCCAATTCTTTTTGTGCAGCAAAATAACTATGGATATGTATACATATGTTATACTTAACATATACTTTAACATATTTAACATGTATTGGTCTATCTGCCATTTGGGGGAGAGGGTGGGAAAAGGAGGGGAAAAATTGGAAGAAAAGATTTTGCAATTGTCAATGCTGAAAAATTACCCATGCATATAACTTATAAATAAAAAGCTACAATAAAAAATATAAATAAATAAGGTAAAGTACCAAAAAAAAAAATAGCATTTCATCAAAGACAACCAAAAAGATGGTTTGACAATGGGTAAACACCGTTATTGAAAAGAGGCCTTTGTTGCTTGAAAAACAGGAAATTGAAAAGGGATGAATTACAAGAGTGAGAAAGGAGATTCCTTCATAAGAATTATCTTTAATATAATTATCTTTATGTTCATAATTTATAATATATTATATAACATATAACATAATAATACATATTGTTTTGTTATATAATATAATTTATTATCTTTATAATAATTATCGTCAATAGAATTTAAAGTTTGAAAGAGTGTTTCAGCTCATCTAATCCAGACCTATTGTTTTTACAGATAAGAAAACTTGAGTCCTAGAGAAATGAATTGGATTGTACAATCCAGGATTTGAACTAAGTACTATTTTAGATGCATTGCTCTTTGTTTATTGTACTACAGTAAAAAGGAAAGAATTTGAATCCTGAATATGATCTGTTTGGTATCTGGATGAATCAGTCACCTCACTCTACTTGAGTCAAGTTACCCAAGTGAAGCCAAATGCACACAGCCAAAAGAACAATGAAGCATTTTGTATAGGTTTATAATTTTTTTAGAATTGAATTTTTAAAATGAAAGAAAAGAACCAAATCACTGGAAACATTTGTCCTCTTTCTACCTATTTTTTTTTTAACTTTTTCTGATGGAAGCTATTAAGACTTATTCTGGTACTCCCATGAAAGTTGGGCTTATTTTTCCTTAAAAGGCATTAAGCTCTTCCTAAAATTTAATTTGCCCAAGGGACTAAAGCTTGAGTCATTGGCAGAGCTTTCTGGTTGTCTTGTCCAAATAGCCAGAAGCCCAGAGGCAGGAGATATACTCCCTCTTGTTTTTTGACCATAGACCAGCAACATGAACCACTTTGGCAAACTGTTGTTAACTGTCAGTGCTTTAGGCTAGATGATCCATCCCTCACCTACTCAGAATTGGCTTTTTATGACTAAGTAAACCTCATTTTTAAACTTTTAGATAGATTTGGATCTAAATTACTAGGGAACTGACCTGAAACCAGCCCTTCACACTTCCTTTAAAACATTTGTCTATTTAACGGTAAATATACAAATGAAAAAACAACAATAAAAAAGATCAATTATTTGAATATTTTAAAATTATGATTGCTTGACATTTTATATCCCAAATTTTTTGACTAATACTTTAAGAATCACTTAATTTTAAAAGTGGAAGATCAATTCAGTGGCCATCTAATTCAACTTGGACATACTTATCAATCAATTAATTAGTAAACATTTATCAAGTACCTATTCTTTACCTGGCACTATGTTAAACACCGGGGCTTTAAAAAGAGGCAAAAAGCTTGCCCTCAAAATCATTACAGTCTAACAATACTTTCTATAATTGGGGTTCTTTTGTTTCTTGGACCTCTTTGGCTATCTAAAAAAGCACATGAAATATATGAATGATATCTAATTATAAAATGTATAGGATTACATAAAAACCCAGATAAAATGAAATAAAGTTGTCAAAATGTAAAAAAAGTCATTAAATCAAGATTAAGATCTCAAACTTTTCTAAAATAATAATAATAAAACTAATAGTTCACATTTACATAGTATTTTAGGACTTAGGAAATACATTTCACATTTCATTGTCAAGATCATCTTGATACATAGGTTCTTTTTTAAAACAAATTTATTTTTAGCATTATATATTTTAAAATTTGAGCTCTGGATTCTTTCCTTCCCTCTAATCTTCCCCTAACCCATTGAGAAGGAATGCAGTATGATATCAATTAAACACATGAAATCTTGCAAAACATGTTTACATATTAGCCATATTACAAAAAAATAATCAATTGAAAAAATATATATATATACTTCAAACTGCACTTAGAGTTTATTAGTTTTCTCTCTAAAGGAGGATGAAATTTCTTCTGAGTCTTTTGGAATTATTTTGGTTCATTGTGTTGATCAGAGTAGCTAAGTCTTTCACTGTTGATTATCACTGCAGTATTTCAAATACTGTGTTCAATCTTCTGATTCTGCTCACTTCACTTGATATCAATTCATATAAGTCAGGTTTTCTTTGAAACCATCCAGCTTGTCATTTCTAATATCACAAAAGTATTTCATTATAATTAGACATTACAATTTATTCAATCATTCCCCGATTGATGGGCATCTCCTCAATTTCTAATTCTTGGCCACCACAAAAAGAGCTACTATAAATATTTTTCTACATAGACTCTTTCCCTTTTTCTCTGATTTCTTTGGGATTCGGATGTAGTAGTGATGTTTATGGGAAGGATATATATAGTTTTTTAAGTCTTTTGAGCTTATTCCAAATTTTTCTCCATTATAGTTGGACCAATTCAAAACTCCAATAATACATGAATGTCCCATTTCCCCTTTATATCACCTCCAGAATTTATCATTTCCTTTGTCTATTTTTAGCCAACCTGATAGGGTAAATTAGTAATTCAGAGTTTTTTTCATTTGCATTTCACTAATCAGTAGTGGTTTAGAGTTGTTTTTTTTTTTTTTTTTGATATGACTATAGATAATTTTGATTTCCTCTTCTGAAAATTGCTTGTTCATATCCTTTGATCATTCATCATTTGGGAAATGTCCCTTATTTTTATAAATTTGACTCAGTTTCCTATATGACTATATTGGACTTTATCAGTGAAAGTTGCTGTAAAAAAAAGTCCCACTTTCCTCTTTCCTTTTAATTTTGGTTCCATTTGTTTGTATGTACAAACCCTACTCAATTTAATATAATCAAAAGTATACATTCTACTTCCCACGATCCTCTCTATCTTTTAATTTGTTTGTTTTTAAATTCATTCCTTATCCATGAATCTAACAGGTACATTTTTCTTTGCCCCCTTAATTTGTCTATGATATTATCCTTTATGTCTAAATCTTGTACCTATTTTGACCTTAACTTGGGGATATATGTAATATGTTGGTATGTCTGGGACCAAGGTTCTAAGGAGACCTCCAAAGAGAGAGGGCAACTTCTTCCTGAAGCATCCCATTCCACTTTCCACTTTGGAATAACTTTAATTTTAAAAATGGTTTTCCATACCTTGAACCAAAAATTATTTCTTTGCAACTTCTCCCTATTGTTCTCCGTGAGCCAAATAAAATAATTCTTATCTCTCATCTGGGTGACAGTCTTCAAATACTTGAAGAGAGTTATCATGCTACATACCCTACTTTCAAGTATTCTGTTCTTCCAGTTAAACATCCCAGGTTCCTTCAACTTCCCCATATGGCAAGGATTCAAAGTTCTTTGCCATGCTGGTTACCCTCCTCTTAATGTTCTATAGTTCATCAATGCCTTTCCTAAGAGGAAATTTCTTTTGTCATACCCTTTTCTGGAGTTTTGTTTTATATAATGCAAATTCAGATTACTTTCCCATATAGCACCACACGAACTTAAGTCATTTCTCAGCAGCTTCCTCATCTTCAAAACTATTCTACACCAACCAGATTTCTTTCCTTTAAGCATTGTTTATTTTAATGGCTTGAAAATCATTAAGGAAAACTGTGTCTCTGGGTAGAACTTTAGCAAAGCAGATGACACATGTGTGTTTTAAAATAGCAATATTTGTGTTTGTCCCTTTTGTCATTTTGCCCTACAGCACTGAAACCAAAGTATTTTAAAAGATTCTTGATGGGTGAGGGGGGGGGATAGATGTGGGAATTGAATGTAGGTGGAAGAGAGCTCATCGGGATTTGATGAAACAAATAAACCAGGCATTTTTAACAACCTTGAAATATCTAAGTTGAGAAGTAAATTATTTCTCTGGAAAATCAAACAGAAATGAATAATCCAACCACATTTCATTTCTGTAAGTTTTATTAGAAATATATTTTCCACAACTTTGTCACAAGCTCTCAGAAGATGCAACAATTACTAAAAATAAATCTACAGTAAAGTATGTAGGAATAAATTTGACATTCAGTAGTAACTTAATTTCCATAAAGACAGAATCACCGAAGAAATAATCCTTAAATTAGGTGAATTATTTATGGATCCCATAAACTTCATTGGCATGCTGCTTTTTTTTTTTTTAAGGAAATCTACCTTTACATGTCTTTTTTAATTACATTGAATATCTTTCCATTCCATTGCTGTTAAAAAAAAAAAAAAAGGAACAGGATTTTATCACATTGCACCTGAAAGTGCAATAATCCCATCATTGCAAAATGGAGGGCTGTTGTGATGACATGCGCATCCTTTCATTACTATGAAATAAAAATAGTGAATATCTGAAAAGTAGAATAAAATAAGAGACATCCAACAACTGTAGCCTTTAAGCTCTTTCTAGACAGAGGATGTTCAAAAGCTTCACAATCTACTTTTCTCTCCACTCTGTCTCATTGATTGGGCACAAGTAAGTAAATTCCCTACTACCTGCATTTGACAAGAAGTGGCAATGATAATATTAGATAATAGATAATATTTTGCACCTCCAACTTGTCTCCCTCTCAGCACTCAATTGATTGCTTTTTTTCTTTTTATTTGCACTGCAGATTCACACTAAGGATCCTGGAGAAATTAATTCCTAACTGCATACTCTTAAAGTGTGTCTTTTTTATCAATATTAATATTCAATAGGATTTAAATGTCTACCAGTGGTAGTACTGGAAAATTACATGTTTGTGTCTCTAAAAGTGTTTGGTTTTTTTGTTGTTGTTTTGTTGTTATTGGTGATGTTTTTAATTTTTCCTTTTGACTTAGAATGAGTTGATCTCTGGGATCATAAAAGGAACATGCCTTGTTGAGTTCCAGTAATAGGAACATAGAATTCATAGTAGAAAGGGCCTTGAAGAATAGCTGACCCACCCCTATTCTCATTCAGGTGAGAAAACAGAGTCTAATACAAGGTTCAGTGGTTATTCTGAGTTCACAGCAGTCACAGGCTGCTTAGCATCAGAGCCATGATTCATAATCAGGTCCCTTTTCTCCAAAACTGCACCTTTGTCACTATGCCATGGAACAGTGAAACAGCAGGTATTTTAAAGAGTACACTTACTTCCTTATTCCTCTCCTCTCTTGAAATTCATCAGACTTCAAGGCAGATTCACAATGATCTGGAATCAGATATTCTAGCTTCAGTGTAAGTCTCTCACTAACTTGCTCTGTGACTTAGACTCAGGGCCTCAGATACAATCATCTGTAAAATCAGGGAATTGGATAAGATGATTTTGATGCCATTTCAGGTTTCCAGTTCTAATATCAATCCTACTTTCTTACTTGCTCTTGGCTTTCATGCTGAGTTGGAACTTATTTTCTCATTTTCATAGTTCTCAGCCATTCTCCATTTATGTCATTTTCTCATTTCCTCCTCATGGCACAACAAATTAACCCTTCTTCAAATTCATGATTTTAATCCTTGTAACTTCTTGTTCATATCGTTTTAGAATATAGGCAATATTCAAATTCCTCCTTGATTCCATTTCATTATGTCTCCACCTAGAGCAAATCTAGTAGATAGAAAACTGGATTTGCATTTAGGAGGCTCTGGATTTAAATCTTTTCTGAGATATTTTTCTAATTGTATGACTTTGGACAAGTCACTTACCTTCTTTGTGCCTTAGTTTTCTCATCTGTAAAATGATGTCATTAGACTTGATGACCTCTAAGATCCTTTCCATCTCTAAATCTTGTATCCTGTAAAGTGTTTACCCAGAATGTTTTGTTCATTGATGAGCTGTATCAGCACATAAGGGTACTGATAGTTGATGTAGAAGAATGCTAGAGCTCTAAATGGCTTGTTCTTTCCAAGAGCAGGTAGCTGGAGAGGTAGGATGCAAAGCTTTGCTAGCATGACAAAACTTATTCTTCTCTTTTTTCACTTTTACACTGCTCTGTCTGGTCTGCCCCATCACTACTCCCTCTGGCCTGCCATTCCTTCAGATATAATGAATCTTAGGATAGAATGTCAGTGTAACAACAATAGTTAAAGGGGCTCTCAAAATTTTGGTGTCATGTTTTGATCCTCTGTCATATTCCTCTTTCAAATGCTGTCTGATCATTCCTTATTCCAGTAGCTCATTCAGTACATGTGTCTCTATTATATTGCTCCATAACTTGTTGTTCTGAAGTTGTTTATTTTTTGGCTTTTGTTTGTTTTGCCACCAACAACATTGAATGAATATCTACTACATGCAATGCACAGTGGTGAGAATCATATTATAGAGTGATATCATTCCCTGCCTTTAAAAAGCATACCATCTAGATTAGAGGTTAAAGTTAAGAACTCATGGTCTAAAACACAATAGTATAAATATGATTTTATATCCCCTAAATGTATTATAAGCTCCTTGAGGTCAACCTTTGATTAAAATGATATTGAGCATTAAGGAAAACTAGGAATTTTAAGGTTGTTCTATCTATACTCAAAGAACCTAGGTCCAAATTCTGCTTTTACTACTAATTAACTGCATGATTTAGGGCACAATATTTACTCTCTAGACTTTGGTTCTCTCATCTGCAAAATAAGAGGGTTGGACAAGATGACCTCAACAGCTCTGGTTCTAATTCCCATGACATTATAAGATACCACCACCAATCTAATATGGGACATCCATATGAACTGAAATTATTTCACATTTAATTAAGTTTAGTATCATAGATTCAGAGCTACTAGGGACTTTAGAGTTCATCATATTTAACTCCTTTTTTATTTTTTTTCAACTAAACATTTATTTTTCCTTTTTACCACTTACATTAAATAAAGTAAAATTTTGTCACAATTACACATAATCAAGCAAAACAAATGAGCCATGTCCAAAAATATATGGTTTATTCTTTTTAATAAGTCCATCTCTTTTCTGTGAAATATCATTGGTCCTCTGAAAGAGTAGTTTGTCATGCATTGTCTTGCAGAACTGTTTTTACAACATTGTTATAATAGTATAAATTATTCTCCTGATTCTGCTTATTTTACTCTTTATCATTTCATACAAATCGTCTTGGGTTTTTCTGAAATCATCTCTTTTGTTATTTTTTATGAGACAATTGCATTTCATTAAATTCACATATTATAATTTGTTCAACCATTATCCATTCCTTCTTAGTTTCTGGGAATTTTTTTTTTTTTTTGCTGCCGCAAACTAAGAGTTATTAAAAATTATTTGTGTATTTAAATATCATTGCTCTCTCTCTTTGATTTCTTTGGAGTATAGGCCTACTATTTATTTACAGTTTAGTTATTTGGGGATAAAGACCCAAATTAGTTTCCAGAATGGCTGTACCAATTCAAAGTTACACTATGTATTAATATGTTTTTAAAACATGTTTTAATATGTTTTTCCATAGCTTCTCCAAAGTTTGTCATTTTCTTTTTTCTTAACTTTGCTAATCTTATGGGTAGGAGGCAGAGTTGCTATAACTTACATTTCTCTAATAATTCAATTATTTGAATGTTTTTCCCATCTGGCTTTTACCAACTTGGATTCTTTCCTTGAAAAACATTCATGTCCTTTGATCATTTATCAGTTAGGGAATAGTTCTTATTCTTATAAATTTAAATCAATTCCTATATTCCTTAAAAATGATATTTTTACTAGAAAAACTTGTTAAAATATTTTCCCCCAATTAAATGTTTCTTTTCTAGTCTTAGTTGTATTGCCTCATTTTATAAATGAGGAAACAGAGGCAAATAGTGTTTAAATGTACAGTCATACAGGTAGTAGGTGTTTGAAAAAGTTAGAAATCCAGATGTTCTTGACTCTAAAGCAGTTCCCCAGCCATTATGACACACTGTCTCCAAGGTTTAATGATAACATAAACACACACACACACACACACACACACATCCTCTAATCTATTAGACAAAGGATATTAAGAATGTATGTGTCCTAACAATGGGATCAGTGCTACTTAAGTACCTAAAATGATTGTGATTCAAAGAAATTCAGCTTAGGATGCCTAGTGATTCTAGGCAAGCAGCTCTGCACAGAGCTTTGCAGTTTAAGTCTAAATAGCCCAGCATGGTTAAAGTCCCTGATGTTTTATGCTCAGGAAGATAAAAGACACAAGTGCACCTTTTACAAGTGCATCCATGTAGGCTAAGCAATCCTGAGTAAGCCAGAATAACACAGGACTTGGTAAAATTCCTTTGGTGTCAAAGACTACCGTTAATTGTCTCATCAGTCGTTCTGGCTGTTTTTATCTACATGCCCTCCTTCTCCCACTGTGAAAGGGGCTCAATTTAACCATGCTGAATCAGGACACTAATAAATTAATGCACTACCATTTCAATTTAACATATTTCTTAATTTAACACAGGCACAATTCATTAACTTCATATTGTAGTTAATGAGGGGAATTATGGGGTGACAAAATTTTCAGAAGATATTGACTTAGAAAACCACAAATTAACATTATCTATATTATATTATGGACAGTTAAGTGGATCAGTAGTTCTAGACCTGAATATAGGAAGTCCCATTTTCCTGAGTTCAAATTTCACCTCAGATACCTACTAGTTGGGTGACACTGGACAAGTCACTTCACGGTGTTTGCCTCAGTTTCCTTATCTGTAATATGAGCTGGAGAAAGAAAGGCAAAGTGCTCCAATATCTCTGCCAAGAAAAAGAACTGAAAAGAAAACAATATTTGGATTATATTTTTATTCATTTTTGAACATTTCCCAGTTATATTTTAACCTAGTCTGAGTGGTACTGAGAATTTTGCTGGCTGCTTGTTTCCCTGCAGGCCCTGAGTTTGACACTTCTAGTGAAACACATAGAACACTAGACTTGAGCTCCTTCAGAAGAGACTTCTATCCTAGCTCTGCCAGTAATGAGCTATATTTCCTTGAATACATTAAGCTATCTCTCTGCGCCTTGGTTTCCCCTCATTAGAATGAGGAGATTGAAAAAAAAATTCACTATTATTCCAAATGCATTGAGGTTTAAGGAATTTTCCAGTTAGGGATTATTAGTACAATCCTGTGTAAACTGGATTCCCAGAGAGATTTCTGGAAGGTTCACAAAGGAACCTCTTTTCCTTCTTCAGGGCATGTGTGTTCCCCAACTCACAGGGGAGAATTTGATTCTATTAAGAGGTAAGAGCGCTTGCTCTCTAGTCTTCCCCAGTCAGTACTACTGCAGCCTATAGAACAAGTGCCCCGCTGAAGCTACATCTCTCAGGGTGCCAAATTGCACACAGCTCCAGCTGTCTGCTCATTTTGTAGAAACAGGAGCACATCCTGCCGCCTGTGGATGTGTCTGTCTATAACTCTCTGGGGGCATAAATTGGGTTCCTTTCAGTCATGGCCAGAGGCTTATGTGTGGATGGGTAATGGCATTACTCATTTGGCTGCTCAGACTTTTACCTTTAACAATCCTGACCTTGTTAAAAGCAAAAGCCAATCTTACCATGATCGAGTTAATATTACATTTTGTGCAAACACAACCCCTTTATCAGAAGAGATCAAAGTCATTATTTTTAATACACTTCTTGCAACAACCCTGCAAAGTAGGTAAGTGGCAAGTATTATTATCTTCGATGTAACAGATGGAAAACGCAAGAGACAAGAATAGACCTCCCTCTCCTGGCTCCGAGATGATGCTATCCTCCCACCTTGTCCTCTCCCCTCCATTTCCACATCTCTCCTCCCCTCTCCCTCTTTGTTTGTCTCCCTCCTTTTCTCTATCCCTGTCTACCTCCTTCCTCCCTCTCCCTTTATCCCTTTTTCCTTTCTTGTCTTCTCACTACCTAGATTTAAAGGCATAATATACCAAATAATGCTACTATAACAGATATCTATCGTATCAGATTTTAGATTGGATAGAGGGAGCAGATATTGGCTGCCTATTTCTTGATGACCGGGTGAAAGCTTTAGAGCGGCTTCCTGCTGTGTGGTGACCCAATGCTGAAAGGAGCTGCAGATTTAATGATAGATGCTTGATAGTCTCTTGATAGTCCTTCCACCCTAGGAGAACAGCGTGGGGAGAGGTTGCTGTATCTATTAAAAGAAGAGCCAGTTCTGACTGGTGCCTCTCAGGTCAGCTTTCCAGGTGCAATCATCTGATTGTGAGGATTGTGATGCACAATACACTGTCCTGATATCAAGAAGACTCTTATACTACTTCTTCTTCACAAAAAGTGGATTTAGTTTGTTTCAAGCTCCCCACCCCAATTCATTTACACTTTAGTATTTGTTCATTCCTGATCTTGGGGCAATGAGTTTCCCCCAAAACTTGATGAGCTTCAATCATCATTGATGACCAGTGGTAACAATTGAATGGTCATAGCCCCTTCCCAGTACCAGTGATTGATGACAAGGGAAGCTTCAATGCTAGAGAGAGGGGCTGTCAGAAACAAAACCAAGCTTAGCTGTTGATTGGACAGTGCTCAGCTGAGGTGAAATATAGAATGTCTAATTAGGAAGCTTTCAAACTGTTTTATGTCCTGATGAGATTTAACTACTAGCCTCTAAGCAGATTGCAAAAGTAGTTAGGTTAAATTACTGAAACCTGTTTAAACTGTTCTATTAATATACACAATTATTCTTTCTACATGTAGCATTTCTATTTGTGTAGGAATAAACTACCTGTTCTATATCTGATTCATGCTCGTAAAGGGAATAGATTTTTACGAGGGCCTTATACTCATTTTAGCCATATGCATTTTTTTTACCTGGGATAACAAAGTAAGGGGCTTAATGAACTGAAAAATATGAGAATGTGGAGCCTAATCCCTTTAATTAGAGGTCAGCATTCCCCAGTACTGAATTTGGCACAAATCAAAATGAATGAGGATATGCAGAAGGTATCTAACCTCTACTGGCCAAATGATAGTTTCTCTATTCTAGGTAAATACTCAGGTGTCCCCAAAGCGGGCAACTGAGTGGTGTAGTGAATAGCGTGTTGGAGTCAGGAAGACTCATTTTCCTGAATTCACATGTGGCCTCAAACACTTACTAATTATCTGACCCTAGGCAAGTCACAACCCTATTGCCTCAGTTTCCTCAAATGTAAAATGAATTGGAGAAGAAAATGGTAAAACACGCCAATATCTTGGCCAAGAAAAACCTAAATCGTGTCACAAAGAATAGGATATGACTGGAAAACAACAACAACTATTATAAGGTTTACTCAATTCTATTTGGAAGTATCTCCAAATTATACCAAAATTTCTATTCTTTCTCTGGACTCCTGTGATTTTAGTGGATTTGTTCTATTTCTCTATTGTAATTCTTCAGTCTTTTTTTCCCCTCTTTACTTATATCATGTGGGGAATAAGCAGAACAATTACAGAATTTCATTCTAGAAGGATTAAGAATTAGCTAGACCAAATCATCTCCAAGCCCAAGTTCTTACTCCATGATTCTCAAATAGTCATCTAGCATATAAGTGGTTTTTTTTTTTTTTGGTTTTGTTTCATTTTGTTTTGTTTTATAGGCTCCAATGGAGAGATACAATATGAGAAAGTACCTTTCCTCTTTTTTTAGATGTAGGTGTTCTATTCATCTGCATACAATGTCAGATTTTGTGTATGTGTTAGTTTTGCTGAATTTTTCCTTATTTATTATTAAGAATGGTTCACTAAGAAGGAATAGAAGAATGGCTTTATTGAGAAATGTAGGTGAGGTAAAATATGAATAAAATGTACTTTTATAACAAGTTAAAGTTATCCAGTGTTTCTTAGACAGAAAGAGAATAGTCAGAATTTAATTATCTCCACCTTGCAAGCTAGAATGTGTCCCCCATTTTGCCAGTGAGGTTAATCTGTATAGGAAGAGATGGAGTTTAAGAGACACATTTCTAAAAGGGAGATTTCAAAATTCTGGAGACTGTATGTTTGAATTAAAAGATAAAACATATGGGCAACCTGACTGTCTTTATGACCTGCAGCTTGTAGCTGCATCTGACTGTGACCAATGCATCCTTCCAGCAAAAGCAGACACTGTCACTGCAGCCATAAAGATTTAGATAAAATGTGGTTTTAAAGCCATACCCACTGCTTCACCCTTCCCCCCCTCCAGAATCATATCCTGTTCTGAGCTCCATTGAACTCCACATTAGTACTTTTGGACTCAGGCCCTTGTTTGGTATTTCCCTTGATGACAGTGTCACAACATACTTACCTTCCCCAAGAAGTATCCTATTTCCTACACTTTTTTCTTTGTCTTTGGGTACCTCACCTCAATCTATTTACCTACAGCTCAGATAGTGTTCCCTTGAACCCAGATTGCTTCCTTTTGTTTTAGACCACTGGTATAGAGTTTTGTTTGTCCTGGTATGCCACAGGCACACCTCACCAAGGCACATATGCACCAAATTTCCAAGTTACTTGTCATTAACTGAGTACAAAAAGCTTAGCTTTACCTTAGGCTGAATTTACCCAATTGCTTTACTATTTCATTTGATCTCTGTGACAATGGATGAACACTGGATCATTTAATCTTCCAAGGTCCCATAACTTTCTAAATTTCTTCCATAGACATCAACATACTTATAGAAGTACTTTTTGTAATAAACAAAATGTGGAAACAACCAAGAAGTACTTTGATTGGGAATAGATAAAAAAAATTTGGAAAATAAACATATTATTACCTTATAAGAAATGAAGAAAATGGATACAGAGAAGCATAGAAATGTTTATATAAACTGATACAAAATGAAAGAAGCAGAACCAGGAAACAATTTGCATGCAGGAAACAACAATGATGTAAATAGAAAGAATTAACAACACTATCAATCAAACAAGTGATAAACATTTAAGTGTCTATTATGTATCAGGCACTGTGCTAAGTACTGGCCATACAGAAAGACAGAAGAAATAGTTCTTGCCCTTAAGGAGCTTACAATATATTAAGACTACTGATACTGAATATTACATGATGATAATGACTAATCTTGGTTCCAAAAAGTAGATAAAAGTGTATCCTTTCTTTGAGGAGGTGGAAAGCGTGGTAGAGGGAGGAACTATGAATGTGTAACACTGCATATACTATAGTGTCATGTAACTATACTGGTTAATTAGTTTGTTAGTTTTGCTGAATTATCTTTTTTCTTCCTTCCTTTTTATTCTTTGTATCAAGAAATAATCTTCTGAGTAGAGAAGTAGGAAGAGATATATTTAGAAATGAAAGTGAAATAAAAACAGAAAATAGTAATAATAATAATAAAAAATTTTAGACTTCCTGAAGTTCATTTAGTGATCTGTCATTGATCCTATTAATATAACTAAATGTTAACATTTGGGGGTTTATTTCAGTTTTTATTAGAAAATATGGGATAAAGGATGTTTCCACATGTCATATTAAAACTAAAACATCTGTTGCATACAAAAAATTACATTGAATCAATACTATATATAGGAAGTTCTTGGAGCCCGTCCTATGGCCAGTCCCTTATAATAAAATTGCAGTGTAGTATAGTTTTGTTTTCTTTTTTTTTTCTCCACTGAGAAACAACTTGAGGTGGATATTATAGATGTCTTTGCCTAGGAGTGTCAGAAAGAATTGCAGTCATCAGGTCTGATGACAAGTGTAAATCTTTGCAAATGTTTCTTTTACTAAAGTAACCCTGTCTAAACAGACCCTTAACTATTTTGACAGCAGCCTTTGACTTTTTGGAGTTTTGGATTTTGTTGCAATTTTAATCTTTCAAAACAGTCATACAATACACAGAGATGTCTGCAGTAATCTCAAAGGGTTCACAAAGCCTTCACAAACTTTTCAACATTCACAAAGCCTTCACAAACTTTTCAATCAAAATTCATGTCATAATTAGATGTGTTGTACATGTAACTATCTCCTTCCCCTAAAAGGAAGCTATGATATGAAAATCAAAATGCTAATGTGAATTAAGAAACCTGTTTCCCAAATGTGATAGTCCCCAAATGCCCTGCCCTTGCTGGATCAGATCTAGAGAATTATGTATATTTCTGGTCTTCATATTTTAGGAGGAAAACTGATAAGCTTAAATATTCAGAAAGAAAACAATCAGGGCTATAGAAGTAGAGGGTGGAAAGGAACTAAAAACTATGTTACACAGATCCCTTGAAATAACTAGTAAAGAGAAGAGTTTGACGAAAACTTGATAACAATTTCCAAATATCTGAAGGGTTTTCTTGTGAAAGAATGATTAGATCTCTTCAACTTAGCCCCAGAGGATAAAAATTAAGACCAACAGATGGAAATTAGAGGGAGGTATGTTTCAGTTCAATGTAAGGGAAAATGTTCTAACAATTAGATCTGCCCAAAGGTGGAATTGGCTGCTTTCAAAGCTAGTGGGTTTTTAGTCACTAGCAGAAGCTGGGATGATTACTTTCAGGAGGCTGTAGGCAAGATTGTTGATTTGAGCAGGTGCCATATGAGATGACTCCTGACCTCTAAGCCTATGGTTCTGTGACAGTACTTTTTGAAGAACAGGGGATTTGGAGGGAAAGCATTCTGAAAATAAATCAACAGTGTGATATAGCAGCCCAAACCCTTAATTATGTTTTAAGCTACTTTTAAAAAGGTAGTGTCCAGAATGAAGGTGATAGTCCATTATTGTTAGACAATATAGTTTCAGGAACCACATTTTAGGGAGGACATTATTGAACTGGAAAACAATCAGAATCACAAGAATCCATCTCTGTAAAGTCTGGTTGGTGAAAAACAAAATGTTTAACTAGTGAAGAGAAGATTTAGAAGAGATGTGCCATTTCTATCCAAATATCTCAAAGATTATCCAGTAGAAGAGAGATTAGATTTCTTCTGTTTGGGATTACAGAGGACAAAATTAAGATTATTGGTAGAAGGTAAATTTAAGCTAGATGTAAGGGAAGGAGGGGGGAAACTTCTCCATATTTAGAGTTAATCATAAGTGCAATGTATTTTCACAAGAGATAATATATGGATTCCCCCTCATTGTAAGTCTTCAAGCAAAGGATAGATAAATATTTTTCAGTTACGTTGTAATAAGAATTCATTTTCTGGTTTGAATTGGACCTCAGTATGGCTATGGAAAAGCATACCTTATTAAAATGAAACATTTTTTACTTAAAATAACCTGGTAGAGTAGCATCAAAAAGCCAGTCATTTGAAGAAATCCTTGAGCACAAGGCAGTATGGGATAACAGGAGAGGCTCAATAAAGTGAAAAACTGAAATGATATTGTTTTAGAAGTATACCAACAGGAAAAAAAAAGAAATGGATGATGAGCAGGGAATATAGATCACAAACCTGGCATGGAAAAAAAACATATAATGATGTTAGGGGTTTTTAAGTGCCCAGATATCTCTGGAGCACTCTCTGCTAAAATCAGAGCAGCTGGAAAATTATTGAATTGGCTTACTGATAATTTCATTCTTCAAAAGGTGGAAGAAGCAAAAAAGGAAATTTGCTATTCTGGACTAGATTGAATCTAATAAGGAGGAACTGACACTTAAAATGAAAATGATGTGAACCTCAAGAATAAGTGACTTCTCCATCTTAGGTTTTGTAATTAGAAAGAAAAAAAAGCTGGATATAGCTTAATTGCACCCTTGATTTGGATAAAGCAATGTATTTCAAAAAGACTAAAAAAAAGATTGACAAGGTAAGATACCATGATTCTAAAAGACTCATTGGCTATAATCATTAAGCTTCCAAGCTTTAAAAAGTAATGGTAAACAGTAAAGGTCTTATACAACTTTAGACAGCAAAATGTAATTCCAATATCAAAAAAAGGGAAGAGATTTCAATCTACAAACTATAGGCTAGTTAGTTTAACTTCAATTTATAGCAAAACTCGAACATAGTAATAGAGATGGTTTGTGAGCATTTAGAATGGAATGCAGTAATCACAAGTAGAAAGAATGGTTTTATTATGAACAGATCATGCCAGATTAACATCACTTCATCATTCACTTTTATGGACAAACATTGACCTAAACACTGAAATGACAAATTTAATACAGACACATTTTATCAATAACTTGAACAAAACCATAAATGACATACTTATCAAATTTTCAGATGTCATAAATCTGGAAGGATGGCAATCATATTGTATGATAATAAAAGATTCCAAAAAAGATATTGACAAACTAGAAGGATGAGTTGAATCTTTCAAGTTGAAATTTAAGAAAGAGAACTGTATAATCCTGCTAGAGAGTTAAAAAATAATTTTACAAATATAAAATCTGGGAGATTTATCTAGGTTACAGTTCTTATGAAAAAGACTTCCTAAGTTTACCAAGCTGCAAATTCAGTGTAAATTAACAAAATAACATCACAGCTAAAAAAAGCTAATTGCTTACATTAAGAAAAGTATAGTGCTGAGACTATAAGAGATAATCATTCTACTGTTGTTGTTCAGTTATATCCAATTCTTTGTAACCCCATTTAGGATTTTCTTGGAAGATATTGGAGTGGCTTGCCATTTCTTATTCTGACTTATTTTATAGATGAGGAAACTGAAGCAAACAAGGTAAAGTGACTTGCCCAGGTTCACATACCTAAGTGTGTGAGGCTGGATTTGAACTCAGGTCTTCCCAAATCCACACCCAGCACTCTATCCATTGCACCACCTAGCTGCCCTAATCATCCTAATCATCCTACTATAATCTGCTATTTCTTGTCAGATTATATCTTAAACATTCCTATAATACATATTTTAGGAAGGATACTAATAAGCTAGGCAATATCATGGAAGAAGACCAGGATGATAAAGGTCCTTGAGATATTGTTTTTCAAGGACTGGCTACAATATGTGAGTTTTTAATTTACCCTGGAAAAAAGAAGACATAGTGAGGACCAGCTAGCTTTTTGAAAAGCATTTGAAGATCTGTCATGTGGATGAAGAATTACACTTGTTCTGCTTGACCTCAGAGGGCAGCACTAGGACCAGTGGGTTAGAGTTGTAGAGAAACATAGTTAGAGAACAGTCTCCTAACAATTGGAGCTGTCCAAAAAGTGGAATGGCTACTTAAGGAAGTGATGGCTTCCCTTTCACTAGTATTTTTAAAGCAGAGGCCAAATGACAATCTGTTAGAAATGCTCTAGAGTCTAGTAAATGACCTCTGAGGCTCAATCCAGATTCAGAATTCTGGAACATTTGATATCATTACAAATCAAGATCACCTTCCTCAGACTTCAAAGGGTAACCCATTCTCTTTAAATTTGCCTTATTCTAAAATAAAGTCTTTTATTCAAAGCAAGCTACAAAGCAGGCTTGTTTCTCTCATGTTGCCAGCCCACAGTAACCACTGCTGACATTGCTAGTTTCAATTCATCAGCACATTCTAGCTACAAAATTATTTGTACATCAGAATTGTTCAACTCTGAAACCTTCAAGCACTGATTCACCTGGAATCCCTAAGTGGAATCTGTTCTCCTCATAAAGAGATTACTGGCATCCCAATGTCAGTAAATAATTTTGATATCCTACCTTTCATTTTAAAACTGCAAAGGTCCTGAAAAACATTATTTAATTGTGCATGCTGTACCCATTAGAAAAATTAATTTTGAGATGGCTTTCCAGAGGAACATAATTCTGAATTTAAAAACCAGTCAAAATTTCCACCATCAAGAATGTTCTTGTAATATATGTGTGCATATTACTATTAAATTTAATCATAGCTTTTGAAAGCTGGCAAATTCATTTACAAAATAAATACAATACCCTTAAAAAAACCTCACAATTTCCATATATCATTGGTGAGTCCAAGCATTCTTTATATTATAACTTGTGTTACATGAGTTGAATCACAAAATTAGAACTAGAAAATGTGTAACCTTAAGTATCATATAACTCAAACATAATGCAGCCCTATGAATAAAGAAGCTGAGTCAAGGTGATTTGCTGAATACCCCACAGAACTAGGTTGAAAACGAAGGCCTTCTGAGTTTCTACTCTATCATGCTGTCTTTTACCAAGTGTAAGTGATGAAAATTTTATTTTATAGAGACCAAGGATTTGCTTATGTTTGCAACAATAATTATAATATAATTTATATAGTACTTAAGTTTTATAAAGTATTTTAAAAATGTTGTCTCATTTAATCCTCACAACAATTCAAAGAGGTGGATGATATTATCACTCCTATTTTATAGTTGAAGAAACTGAGGCAAATAGAAGTTAAGACTTTCCCAGGGTCATCTAGCTAGTGTCAAAGACAGGATTCAGATTCAGATCTTCCTGATTCCAAATCCAGCAGTCTGTTTTTTTACTGTCTAGATCAATTACTTTTAATATTTTATTCTGATGTTTAAGGCTCAAAATCAGATTCCAACATATTCTTCTAGCTTTATATCTTACTATTTTCCATTCCAATCAAACCAAACTGTTGGTGGTTCTCCATTTTCATCTCCCAGTATTTGGACTTCATGAATTCATGTTAACTGACCACCATACTTGCAATGCTCCTTCCTCCTCTCTGTCAATTAAAATTGGTTTCTCCCTTCAAGATACTATTGAAATGGCTCCCTATTTCATGAAGCTCCCCTGATACTTCTCTAATACCCCTATTAAATTTTAAGTCCTTTGAACATCCAGTTAACAAAAGCAAATTAGTGACCACTGTAGTCAGAATTCTGTGCTAAGGGTGACTAAAACTGCAGCTATAGAAGAAGCAGGCTCTATTTCTCATCTATTGGCATTCAACCTATTACCACTTAGACATGAGTTAAATGCTTTATGTTCCTAATGCTTATCATCACCATCAATGAATATTTGTTAACTGATGGGATACACTGAAGAGAAGAAACAGAAGCTCCTACACACTGGGGACTTATGGTCTCTGATTTTCAACAGTCCCATCTGCACGTCTGTATTTCTTGCTTCTCTTTTTTGCGCCAAATGTATCTAAACATGAGATGAACAACAAAAAAGTGGAGGTTCTAGCAGATTTTCAAATAGCTCAGGGATATAGAAGCAGACAGGTTACTATGGATCAGGTGTCTTCAACAGCACCTGTTGTGCTGACCAGCTGTGGACAGAGACATATTCAAGCCAAGATTTCCATCTTCCAGAAGTCCACCAGGTGGTAGAATCTACCCATCACTTTTGTCATTTTTTCCTCTGATAGAGCCAGCCAAAGCCATTTGAAATAATTAAAACTATCAAGTTTACATTCAGACATTTCCAGCAAAGCAGGTTATTCTGAAGCTAAAAGCTTTTAATTTGGTCTTAAAGTGGTACCATCCCTTGGTAAGTTTGAGTTTTCATTTTCCCTCAATTCCACAACCTTTTTTGAATATGAAACATGAATAGAGACCAGTACAGTAATGTGAATTATCTTTGGTTAAAATAAACAACCAAAGAGCAAAGAATCAAAAAAAAATACTCCTATAAAAAAGACTGATATTTAAAATACTGTTTATAACAAAGAAGTTCTGAGTTTTGTAATTCCCTTAGTTCCTTGCATTCTATAAACATTTAACATTATTTGCTATTTTGATTCCCTTTTTCCTTACATTTCTAGAAACAGTTGAGGATTTGGAATATCATTTTGTTTGATCCTCACATTACTATTGAGATAGAAGAGAAAAAGATTATTCTTTTATTTTGTGATTTGAAGGCAGTTAGGTGGTATAGGAGTTTGGGTATCAAAGCCAGAGTCAAAAAGACAAGAGTTCAAAGTTCAGATGCTGCCTTAGCAGCTGTGTAGCTCTGGACAAATTGTTTAACTCTCTCAATCTCAATTTCTTTATATGCAAATAGGAGTAATGACACCTATTTTACAGAGCAGTTATGAGGATAAAGTAAGATAATAATTGTAAAGTACTTTTAAATCTTAAAATAATATATAACTATTAGCAATCATATTAAATGAGAATTTGATATAATAGGTAGTATATAGACAAATTATAATTATATAAAGTAACTAAAGAATATTATATATGACATAAGTATTATTATATATAAATTATATTAAATGATCATTTAATATAATAGCTAGTATTTATATAGCACTGAGGTTGAAGGAGAATAATTGTTATCCAATATAGTTACTTAGTTGTAACTATATTGGATAACTTAGTTACCCTACTTAGTTGTAGGGATGGGATTCAAATCCAGGGCTTCTAAGTCCAATTCTGATATATTAGAAGTTCAATAGGTAAAAGATCCAGTAAAATTAAAAAAAAAATTAGAGTAATAAAATGGAAAGGCTCCTGAAAGTGTTTGATGAGAAAGAGGTGGAAAATTTAAAAGAAAACCCTACTTTTCTCCTGGACCCTTTTTTGTATGCCCCTTTCACCATGCTTGGCAATCTAAGGGAGTACTAGAAACTGAATATATGCCATCCACTTGTTTGCAGCAAGTCCTTAATAAATGTTTGTTGACTTGACAAAATTACTAAACTCATGTAGAAGGCATGGGTCTTGATTAAAGAGGTCTTTCTAGATAACCAGACACCTCCAATTCCAGCTCACTCAGGTCACAATTGGACAGATGACAACTGTGATTCAATCCACCATCCCAATAGCCTATGGGAAGTAACCTCTGCCCACAATAGAGAGACATGACATGAGGTTAGACACTATTTAGGATTTTATAGGATGAAATGTTTAATCACAGTTTACTTGATATGGCAGGCAAAGTGATTAAATAGCTGATGTGTGTCAAAAATTAATCCATCTAAAAGTCAGCCTACTTTGTTGCTTAATTGAACTGCATTCTGTAAAGTTTAATTATATTGCCACTGGCCAGCCCCAAGAGTTTCATTAATTTAATGACATCAAAATTAAAGGATTCCATTTTTATTGTAAAAATGCTTCTGATTGTCCCTGAACAAAAGAGTGCTTTCTGATTCAACTTCGCCTTGCTTTTAACGCCTTCCCTGAGAAAAGCAATACCAAGCATTCAATTCACACTAATATAATGGGGAGGTACACAGGGGCAGTTAAGAATGGAAAGGAAAGGAGGGAGAGATTTCTAAAAAGTAGTAATACTGTCTGCCAACCTTTACATAAAGGTTGCACTTTGAATCATAGGATTCTAAATTTAGAAATAGAAGGGAATCTTATAGGTTATTTAGTCTAAGCTCCTCATTTTGGAAATTTTCAGTAACTTTTCCAGGCTGACAAAAAAAGACAAAAATTGGGACATTATACATATATATGCATATATATGTATATTATATATGTGTGTGTATGTGTATATATATATATATATAGTGTATGTATGTATGTATGTATATGTATCTATCTCCAAATCACACCTGAATAAGAATCCCCTTTACTTTATTCCTGAAAAGTGGTCATCTAGTGAACAATTGAAAGTCTTTGACTCAGATTTTACTATACCCCAAGACAGCTTATTGTACTTTTAAAGAGCAATAATTTTTAAAAATAGTTTCTCAGATGGTGAAGGATTTGCATTGCTCCATATGTCTATATTCCCTTTTTCAGGCCCTCTTGTGGCCAAAAGCAGGAATTTAGTTCAGGTTGGTCATGGAGCAATAATAACCTGTATGAGGACTAAACCTACAAATGAGCTGAGCTAGTCACTTACAAAAACCTAGTAAGAAAGTCAGGAAGCCCCAGAATGCTACACTAATCGCTTTATTTTTTTTCTTTCAACAAGGATGGACAACTGGTTTCAGGTTTATGAAACATAGGCTACAGATTTCACATTCACTCAAAAGACTTGTCAGATTATGTCAAGACTCTTTTCAGGAAGCAAGTCCTTCTGAAGAGGGCATGAAGTAAAATGAGACAGCTTAGGGAGCTGTATCAGATATAAATTAGCCTTGAACATTGGTGATCCCACTTAATTCAATTCAACAAATATTTATTAAGTATCTATTATATACAAGGTACTATTGCTGGAGTGTATAGATTGGCAAAGAAAAAAATGATTTGTTTTGGCATTCTAATGGGATGAGAGATAAATGCAAGATTACTTGAAGAGGGGCAAAGTACTAACTCAAGGACAAGAGAAGGAAAGGCTTTCTTTAGGAAATAATCTCTAGATTAAACCTCAAAATAGACTGTGAAAAATCTTTGCCTTAACTCAGCTTACTTTCTGCTTAAGGTATACAAGAAGTGCAAAATTAAAAGACAGGAAAAAGTACATACAGTCTTGGAGGGTAGCCTGAATGAAGGTCAGAGATGAGAGAAGAAAAAAGAATGTCTATTGTAGGAATTGATAAGCAGGTCTTTTTGAACAAAACATCTAGAGAGTTAAGTCAAAGACAGACTCTGAAGGGCTTTAAAACAATAATTTATTAAGCATCCGTTTTGTAGATTGATTTTAGCTCACCCACTCAACTTTCAATCACATTGTCCTGTGCATTGCTGCTGATGTTGACGCTTCAGCACCTCTACCCTAAAGATGTGTTATCTTTTGGGTGAGACCCAACCAGATCTATATTTTTGTCTTTGTAGCTTTAGAACCTATCATGACTCCTGGTATAGAATAAATAAATTGAATGGATAAATGAATGACTGAAAAAACACCTATTAAACTCTTAATATATTCTGGCACCAGTATCAAGACCATGCTTCATCTTATCAATTTTCATACCTTCTTCATACATATTACTCTCAACCTCTACTTTCCATCTCTTGTTCTGAAGACAGTAGTTTGGTCAATATTGCACTTATTTTCTGAAAGACATCATCTGACTACACTATGACTTCATGTACACATAGAGTATATCTTTAAAAAAAAAAAGCCATATCTCTTCTTCATTATTTCTTATAGTATCTCCCTAGTCTCAAGCTTCTTGAGAGCAGAGACTGCTTCTTTTGGTATGTTAATCCTCATTATTTATCTTCTGTGCCTGTCACATAGTAAGAGCTTAGTTTTTTTTTTTTTTAATTCATGCATTTATCTATTCAATCATGTGCCTAGAATCATGCTATATACTAAGGATACAAAAATAAAAATCATTCTATCTTTTTTTTTCAAGGAGCTTACCTTTTAATGGGGAAAAATAAACTTGCAAAAGTAAAGGAAGAATATGCAAAATAAATACAAAATAATTTTAGGCAATAACAAACAAGAGCAAAAATAGAAAAGGCTTTTTGTTAAACTTTTAAAAACATCATAAAGGCAATAGGAAGTTGTCAAACATCTGTAGTTAGAATTTGTTAGATATGGGAGATAGATTATCTTACCCTGATTTCTGTTGGATTTCTATGCAAAGTAATTGAATAAGTGTTCTGCCCACCATTTTGTTAAATGTTGCACTGAACCCCAAATGAAATATCCATCATTGTTGATAGAAGAAACAAATAAATATGGATGCAAAATTTGCAAATAGTAAAATACCCATGTTGTTGCTACATTTGTCATCATCACCATTGTCATAATTTTCATCATTATCATCATCATCTTCATATAGATGAAGGCAATGAAAGTGGAATTCAGAGAAAGGAGAATTTTTTGCTAAGAACTATACCTTACACCCTTCACTAATCTCCAGTGGTCAATAGCTATTTTTCTAACATGACAAAATAACTGTTTTCTATGTTCAACATGTAGGTTGGTTTCCTTCCAATTAGAGAAGGTAAAAGGGGGAGAGAAATGCTTTTCACTCTCTAGGTGATCAAAGCAACGTGGTCTTCCTTAGAGAAATAATGTAGGAAGGATTCATAATGAAAATGTGATGGAAAAAGTATCTGGAGAAGCAGAAGGAATCTTGACCTGAGTCCAGAGTTTGGAAGGTGGAAGAAAATGAAACACTGGGAATAGGGAAGAAGAATATCAATTTGAAATTAGGTATAAATGTGGGATCTTTACAATAAATGGGAAAAATGGGCCTTCCAAGGAGGAAGTATATGATTGTATCAATTGTATGATAAAGTTTTAGGAAAGAAATCATAACATAAAAATAGATAAGTAGTAGCAATAGCTTGATTGCCTGCTGAATAGTAATGGGTCAGCTATTATATGACTTGAAATTAACAATATATAAATTGAGCTTTCTTGCCAGGGCATATATATCTGGGATGGGACCAAAACTCTCTATCTTGTCAAATCTAATGAATACCACCCACTTCTGGGTATTATGAGAACAAAAAATATTGCCAAATGGAACTAAGAAAAAATTGCTAAGGATGATGGAGTTCTTGATAAGGAATGGAAGACCTTAGGGATGCGGGTGGTATTTTCATCACTGCTGTTGATTGACAGCAAGGACTTTAGAAAAGAAAAGCATTTTAGAAGTGAACAGCTGGTTAAGAAAATAATGTTTGTGTATAGAATTTGGATTTCTGGATCATAGTTTAAAATAAAGGTGTGATATATTCCTTGCAAGGACCACAATGCTTCTAATGAGAACTGGTAAAAAAAAAAATCTTTCTCTGATTCCTTGCAAATCTAATTATGAGGGCTTTAAAAAGAGAAGATGTAGGTGAATGTTATCTATATATTTCCAGATATAAATAGATATAGACACAACAAACTAGACATCAGAGAGAGCAAGTATAAAATAGGAAGAAAGAGGAGGAAGAGAAGGAGGAGGAGAAGAGGAGAAAGGATAAAAAGGAGAAATCCATATTTAACAGTAGCTGAAATTTAAGAAGGGAGTCAGAATAAAATACATGGATTTAGATGTCTAAACACAAATGCACAAAAATAAGAGTAATCACCAAACTAAACCAGAGAAGCTGCTATAAAAAAGAAAAATCTGACATTATAGATATTGGTGAGAATTGAGACTTGAATTGAGAAATTAAGATAGCTCTGGAAGGATATCTTATTCAAAAGAAATTAAATTATAAAAGCCAGGGAGTAGAATAAGATTATATATTTAAAAAGACAGGCACATATTAGGAAATCTAAAAAGTAGCTGGAGCAAACAGAATCAAGAATATTGGGGTAAAGAACATTCGGCTTGGTATTTTCTTTTTCAATTTCAACTTCAACCTCAAAGAAGTCATATAACAGTAAGATTATACTACAAACCACCTAAATAAATAGGAAATGGATAAAGAAACATGAAGTAGGTCAAAAGTCTGACACAGAGGCATGAAACAGTAGTAAAGGGAATTATAAAGTAGACATTTGATGAAACTTTCCTTCTGCCAAAAGAAGACAAACTAACAAATTCTTGATTTGTCTTGATAAGAAGTTCAATTTTCAAAAGATGAATGAAGTGATGATGGGTAGAAGTGCTTATTCTGAATTACATTTATAAACAAGGAAAAATCGGTTGCTGAAATGGAATTGATGGGAATCTTGGGAACAAGTGATCATGTCTTTATAATTAAGAATTTCCATTGAGGCAAAAAAAAATTTCATGATTGAGAATGTGATTAAAGACAAGCATAAGTCTGGCATGTGCCAAAGATTTAGGGAAAGCAGATTGCTTAAGGTCAGAAAAAGCATGGGCATTGTTAACAATGACTACCTTGACCTTACTGCTGGAAGTCCAAGCAAGTTACATTTCACTACTCACCCAGAATTTTCTGGTATCATTAAGAGGCAGTTAGAGTACCTAGTCTCTCCTATTGATCCAAATCTACACCAACTGGTTCTCATAATGTTATGGATCCTCTGTACCTCATTTGAATCATCAATATTAACCTTTAGAAAGGAATATTTCTTTCAAAAGTATCAAGAACACACACACACACACACACACACACACACACACACACTTAAGATGTGTGATCCCCTTTACCCTATATCACCTTAGTCTTTGGGGAATGAAATGGGATGAGCTTCACAGCTTGCCTCAGTTTCTTTTTTATTATGACCCCATTAAGTTCCAGAACCAACTAGGTTGCACAATAGAATTCAAGAAAACTTAGATTCATGAGTTCAAATCTTAGCTCAGACACTTACTAGCTATGTGACCCTAAGTCTTTAACCCTATTTGCTTCAGTTTCCTCATTTGTAAAATAAGTTGAAGAAGAAAATGGTCAATCATTCTAGTATCTCTAACAAAATAAAAACTGAACCAAACCAAATTAGGCCACAAAGAGTCAAATGTGATTGAAAAATGACTGAACAAGAAAACCAATAAATTTCAAATTCAAATATTCCTACCCCATGTTTGCATCTCTGGCTTCTCAGAGCTTCTATACTAAGCTGCTAGAAACATCTAGCCTGAAATTCTGACTCCAAAGTCACCATGTTTCAAGCTCCTGAGTCCAGGGATTTTACTGCTTGTATCTAAAACTGTAAACGACAAAGGAAATAAATCAAGTATATTTCTTGGGACTCTCTCTTAAAAAGAGAACAGGCAGAAACATTTACAGAGCTCATACTATGGGTAAATAAGGCCTTCACCTCCTGTATTCAGTTGAAAAGAAAAGGAACCTGTCACAATCTAATATTTTAAAGGCAATATTTTCTAGCTATACAGTTCGTGGGAAACAGGCTGGTCCTACTCACACAGTGGTAGGTCAGTGTAGCATGTCTCCTCCCATTATCAAGTTCCTAATACCTCCCTCATAAGTGTTTCCATCTTGGGAGATCTGAGCATGTGCCAAAGCAAATAGGATCCCATGACCTCAAATTTTGCAAAGAAAGTTAGCCCCCAAAGCAGGAGAAACCTTAAAGAATTGAATTTTGTAGATATCAACAAAAGGAATTTCAGTGAGAAAAAGATGGAGAATTTGACTAAACAGACAAATATTTTACTCATTGACCAATTTACATTTTTTTAGAAAAAAAAACCTACATAAGATTAAAGCAAGCACAGAGATTTTGATGAATGCATGTAGAAGAAAAACATGAGGAATGATAAAACTCCAAATAAATTGAGTTTTGAAATTACTACTGAGGACATTAATCAAAGTTTTTCTAGTTATATGAGGAGAAAGAAAAAACTCAAAGTCAAAATAAGGATACTTCAGCTATTCAAGATGGTTAGAAGTATATTAAAATGAACTATGGAGAAAAAAAACTATCTGATTCATTTTGCTGCTGGATTCTTTGTTACAGAGAATAATCTTTGGACTGGAAAGAACAGAACAACTTCAGCAAAGGGCCAGTGGGTAGTTGATGGCCAAGAGAAGTTTAAAAAAAAAAAAAGATTAAGAGAATTCTTGCCATTTTTGTTGAGTCCAAATCATCAGGTATGGTAAAACTACAGAGCAGGATACTGAAAAAGGGGGAAGATGTCACTGTTGAATCACTGCCAATGGTTTTTGAAAGACTGAAGAATAGGAGATCCACCACAGGAATGTGGAAGGGCAAATATATTGCCCTTATTTTCAAAAAAGTAAAGGGAGTTCAATCTGCAAAATATAACAGTGAGCTTGAATGTTATCTCTGGTGAAATTCTAATGTATGTTATTAAAGGATTGACTTCTGAATATCTAGAAAAGGAAGCTGTGATTATTGAGAGATGCACTGTCTTCATCAATAATAGGTCATGCCAAACTGATCTCAGAAGAAAATGTTTTTTGATGGGTTGAGGTTGTTAGGAAGACCCAAGGAAAGACAGAGATATCACAAAGCATTTTTTTAAATAAAGTGGAATTATGTGAATTAAAATGATAATATAGTTACTTCAGAAATTTTTTTGAATGACTGACTAAATCTAAACAATAGGAAGCAATGCCTGAATGTTACCTTGGATGGAAATCTCTTTTAAGGATACTATAAAACTCTGTCATTGGCTCCAATCTATTTAACATTTTAATCTATGATTAGTAGGTGTGTGCTTGAAAAACTTTCAGATAGCAAAAAGTTGGGAAAGATACATTGAAAATCAGAATCAGGATCCCAAAAGACTTAAAAAGCTAGAATAAGAACTGAGTATAATAAAATCAAATTAATAAAAAGTAATTTCTTACATTTAAGCTAAAAAAAATTACAAGCATAGGGACATGGGTAGATGACAGATTGTGAAGAACAAAACTTAAGTAGATTGTGGATCCAATATGAATTAACAATTAATTCTTCACATCGGTTTAATAGCTAATAACATTCTTAGGTTATGTCAAGGGACAGAGCATCCAGAAAAAAGAGAGGTGAAAGTTTTTTTTTTTTTTTATTCATTTGGTCATACACCTAGATTAATGTTTATTAATCATTGACACATTTTAGGAAGGAAACCCACAAATTAGAGACTGTTCAGAGGAGAATAACCAGGATACTTAATACACATTGAGGTCATGTCATCTCAGGATTTATTGAAGTCAGTGAGAATGCTTAGCTTGAAGAAGAGAGGATTGAGTGGGGTGAAGCTGGCTGGGAAAGAATGTTAGCTGTCTTCAAGTATTTTGAAGGGTTGACTAGAAAAGGGATTAAATTTATTCAGCCATAGATGGAAGTTGCAAAGAGTTAAATTTAGGTTTGATGGAAAGAAAAAACTCTCTCATAAATAGAGCTATACAAAATTAAAATGGCTGTCTCAAAAAGCAATAGATTTCTCCCTCCCTGGAGGTGAAGCAAATACCATCTAATCAATTGACCAACATTTTGTAGCCTAATGTCCTTCTCAGGTAGTTGGTACTTGGTAAATGGCCTTTGAAGTCCCCACTATTCCTGGGATTTTGTGATATTCTACCGCCCTTTATTTCTCTCTGCAGACCCTGGCTCCAGTTCAAATAATAACTTTTTGTTAAATTGAATCAAATTGAAACAATGAAATTGGTTTAGCTACCCTGTAAGTTCAGCCCCTTAAAGGTGATTTCTTCCACAACTATTTTCTCTATTCATAACACCTGCAATTGATCTCATTTTCCCACTCTCCACCCCCTTACAATGACTCATTGCCCTAGCAATTGTGTAATTACTGTTTATTGTCAGACAGTTGGCATTTTAATTAGACTGGTAACTTTTAATTATTGCTACTCTGTCATTAGCATATTGTAGAGTATGTTTTCTGCCTTGTAATGGTATCATCTTTTTTGTTTGTTTTTGCTAAGATAGCTGATCTGTTGGTTTTCCTTCTCAGTTTGTTTCTGCTTACCCTCCCAAGGACACTAAAAGTAAAAAAAAATTAAAAATTAAAATTAAAAATTAAAAATATGGGTCTAAGCATCATCATTTTAAAAAATATGCATTTTATTTTAAAAAGCAGTGGTTATATCCTACACAACTTAAAATAATTCCATTCATTAACTCAAAGTCCAGACGGCTCTGCCTAAAATCTAAAGTTTTCAAAGATCTGGAACCACTCGAACTTTCAGCTCATCTCAAAATTCCCACTATACAATCTAGACCCAAATAAAACAACATGCCCTGTTTGTGCTCATCCATACCTTGAATGAATTTTTTTTTAAACAGGGAATGCCTTTGCCTTGCATCTCTAGCTGCTGAAATGATACTCTTCAAGATTCCGCTAGTGTCATCTATTCAAAGAAATTTTCACAGATCCACCCCCCCCACACACACACACCAATTCTCCCAAAGTTTAGTCCTTTCTCCCTCAGCTGACTTCAAGTATATTTTTCCATGTCTACCTATCACATTATATTTTATAATTTAGGCATTTGTGTTGGTATTATCAAGCAAATTAGATGTGACAGTGGGTATAGGGCTGGACCTAGAGTCAAGAACACTGAGCTCAAATCTGACCTATGACATTTAACTAACGGCAACTTTGGAACAAGTTACTTATAGTTGTTTGCCTCAATTTCCAGATTGTAAAATGAGCTGGAGAAGGAAATGACAAACCACTCTAGTATCTTTGCCAAGAAAATCCCAAATGGGATCACAGAGTCAGACACAACTCTGAACAACAATATTCAAGTTATCAACTCTTACTAAATTGTATATTCAGTGAAAAGAGTCTACAGAGGCAATATGCATCTATCCAGAAGCCTCAGTACAGCTTAAAGCTTTGAATTTAAAGCTGCATTGAGACTTTTAGGACACCCAGAATATAGAGGCAATGTGGCTTAGTGGAAAGAACATTATATCTAGAATAGAGAACAGGTTCAAATTTTTCTTATTCCTTATTTCCTATGTGATTTTCCACAAGTTGATATTTTCAGAAAATTATTACACACAGGTTTTTACACATTCTACTAATTACTTTGGTAAACTGTGGAAAAATTACCTTAGCCTACCAATTCACTGACTTATGGCTTCTTAAAATGATTTTCAGAGGGAGATATAATAAAATGTAAGCATATAAAATTAAAGTAAATATTTAAGTAAAGTAAATAAATACTTATCAGTGTAAGAAATTTCTGATGCAGTAATTCCCTCCATCCACATAGATAATAACCTATCTGACATTCATTCATTCATTCAATAAGCATTGATTATGCACTTCCTATCTTCCTGTCACTGTTCTGGGAATATATAAACAAACAGGAAGCAATCTCTATCCTCAAAGAGTTTCCTTCTTTAGGGGATTACCAATATGTACGCAATATATTAAATGCAAAAATATGCAAAGTAGTTCCAAGGACAAGAATTCTGACAAATGGAGAAGGAGGTTTAGGAATAGGCTTCTTATGAGAAGTGACAGACACTTCAGCTGAGTTTTGAAGGAACTCAGGGAATCTAAGTGACAGAGGTAAGGAGTGAGTGCATTTCAGGCTTAAAAGGTAGCCTATGCAAAGCTGAAGACTTAGCGGTTGAAAGATTACCACCTACTCTGCAACAAGTTCCTTGGGATATTGAAAGTTTAAAAGACTTGTTCAGCTTGTGGTAATCAAATTATGTCAGAGGCAAGATTTCAACTCAGATTTTCCTGACCCCTAGGCCAGCTATCTGTTCACTACATTTTAATATGAAGGTATCTTCTAAGGCTAGATGGTGACTATCTTTAATATATAAAATGATCTAGTAAAAGATATTCTTGTTAAATATGTATCCCTGAAAAGCTTGAGGAGAATGAACTTTCGAATTTGATTAGGGAAATTTTTCCCTGCTAAGGGAAGAAATTATGAAGTTCTAAGAGGAGATTTAACAGTTCATAGAGAGCTAGGAAAGGAGAGGGGGATATAGACAAATATTTACCTGGTGTTTTAAAGTCTCTATAGTTCTGTCTTCACAACACTTAGTGAAGGGAGAGAGCGAAATCCTCATCACCACTATACAATCGAGAAAACGGAAACCCAGAAAGGTTGGAGTCAAACAGTTGGTAATTATCAACCAAGTCCCAGTCCCAGAATTTCATTCTTTTGGACCAGAACTTTTACCCATACTAAATTTATAGTATTATAGAACTTCAGAAATAGAAGAAACTTTGGAGAGTTAAACTATACCCTTCATTTTTATATAAATCAGAGAAACTAGAAAAAAAAAAGCAGAGAAGAATATTACAATTGTTTTAGGAAGAAAATTAAATAGAATAGATCTTTGGATGTAAACATGGGAAACAGATTTTTTATGAGCATAGTGGAATGAGTGACAAGTCAAATTAGAAGGTAGTTTTGACTATACAAAAAAATGAAGACCCTGAATTCCATGCCCAGAAAAAAAATTGTTCCTTCGGGTCAGGAAGACAGAATTCGGTCCTAGATGTGAGGGTAAGAGAACAAAAGTCGTTGAAGAACAGTGAGTCATGGAATCATAAAAACCATATAGTTACAAATGACAGTAAAGATCACCTCACATGAAGTCAGCAACTAGAAGCTCAATCCTGGAACTCTCACTAATCTATTTATTTGTTTGTTTGTTTGTTTTTACTGAGGTAATTGGAGGTAAGTGATTTGCCCAGGGTCATACAGCTAGGAAGTACTAAGTGTCTGAGATCAAGTTTGAACTCAGGTCCTCCTGACTTCAGGGCTGGTGCTCTATCCACTGCTCTGCCTAGCTATCCCACTAATCTATTTTTGAATGTCACTTTTGCCACTTACTTCCTATGTGACCATTTGCAAGTCACTTAAATTCTCCTCTCTGGCTTCAGTTTTCCCTATAAAATGATGGGATTGAATCTGAATGCCTTTGAGGCCTCTTCCACCTTTAAGTCTAAGATGAGCTGTGTCACTTACCTTATGAATAACTATCCACGCTATATGTTTTCTTATCCCAACAGTAAGTTGTTAATGTTACCATCTCCTCCCCAAATATTTCATATGTACTTTGTATCTTCTAATGTGTCTACTTAGTGTTTGTCCCTAATAGAATATAAGCCCCTTGAGAGCAAGAAATACTTCATTTTATTTTGTTTCTGTTTAGCTATCACCTAGTACCGTGCCTTTGCACATAGTAGGTAATTAAAAAAAAAAAAAAAACTTTAGTTAAAAAGTGGGACTGTAATGCTGGAGAAACTGAGGCAAGATAGAGATTAGAGAGTGTTTAATATTTTATTTGGATTTCTGAGAGTAAGAGATTGTGCTGGGGGCATGCTGCTCCCAGGGCTGATGTCCAAAGCATCCAGCAGGGAATGTGAGTTCTCAATGACATACATATGCACAGGTAGCTAGCTCCAAACTCAGGTAGATAAACAAAGACATGGGGGAAGGGGGGGAGGAAAGGGAGGAGGGGAGGAGGATAGGGAAGAGGGAGTGGAGGAGTCCAAACTCTGGTGAGCAGGGAATCTCCAGGCAGGGACCATCAATCCGGTTCTGACAGGTTGAGGGTGAGACCATAAATTCTTACTAACTGGGAATTAAGGATGTGTCCAACTAGAGCCAGGAGTTCTGAAACTTAGAGCTATAAACAATGCTAATTAAGTATCTGATATAGGACATCTGGAGTCTTATCTTTTGGAATGCCAGATCTCCACAGCCCTAATTATCTCAATTCTAATGAGCAGAAAAGGGGGGTTGCAACCAGAGAAACTGAGGGGACAATTTAGGGAAACAGGCAGAACAATTAGGGAAACTGAGTCAGGACTATAAAAAGGAATTGTGGCACAACAGGACACTGATACATTGTTGGTGGAACTGTGAATGGAACAACCATTCTGGAGAGCAATTTGGAACTATGCTCAAAAAGTTATCAAACTATGCAGTAATGTTTCTACTGGGCTTATATTCTAAAGAGAGATTAAAGGAGGGAAAGGGATCCACATGTACAAAAATGTTTGTGGCAGTCCTTTTTGTAGTGGCTAGAAACTGGAAATTGAATGGATGCCCATCAGTTGGAGAATGGCTGAATAAATTGTGGTATATGAATTTTATGGAATACTATTGTTTTGTAAGAAATGACCAATAGAATAATTTCAGAAAGGCCTAGAGAGACTTACATGAACTGATGCTAAGTGAAATGAGCAGAACCAGAAGATCATTACACATGGTTTACATGATGACCAATTCTGATGGACGTGGCTCTCTTCAACAATAAGATGATTCAAACCAGTTCCAATTGTTCAGTGATGAAGAAAGCCATTTACACCCAGAGAAAGGACTGTGGGAACTGAATGTGGTTCAAGCATAGCATTTTCACTCTTTGTTGTTGTTGTTGTTTATTTGCATTTTATTTTGCTTCTCTTTTTCTTGTACAGCAAGATAATTGTATGAATAGGTATACACATTGGATTTAACATAGTTCTATCATGTTTAACATATATTGGAATATTTGCTATCTAGGGGAGGATGTTGGGGAAGGAGGAGGGGAATTGGAACACAGGGTTTTGCAAGGACTAATGTTGAAGAATTGTCCATCTATATGTTTTGAAAAGTAGAAAGCTTTATTAAAAAACAAAAAACTACATTAGTTGATTTTAATTCTCTCTTGCAATTTGGATTCAAAATTCAGTTTTAAAAGCAAGGTCTGTGTAATCTTTATATCTCCAACACCTTGTACATAATAGATACTTAAAATATATGTATTGGATCATGCAGTGAGTATCTAATGATTTGTCTATAAATATATAGATACTAATCTTCTTCATCTAAATCTCTATGGGAGCAGTCATGGAATGGACAGAATTGAATGGCACCTTGACTTTGGCCTAAGAGTTACATACAATAGTTGGACACAATAGCAATGACAAAAATATCTCATGTGGCAAAAGAACCATCATAATAGGCCAACAGGTTGCTATAGCAACAAGATTCTTTCATCCCCTCCCCCCAAAGCAGTTTGGTTACAAAAGCTCTCCCATTTCCTATGGTTTCAAGGCCACTGGAGAGTCATTGATTTCCTAAGCCCCTGTCAGCTTAGACAGCGTGGCAGAGATCACGAGTTAGACTAAGGAACGGATTTAAATCAGTTGTTTCCATGAGGCCTTTTTTTTTTCCCCAAAGGGCCACAGCTAAGTATATGAAATAGTTCTGAAGGCCATGAGTATATTTTCATATGTCAACATGGGCTGTGTAGGCTATTCTCAGGCAATTTTCAAGTTACCATTTTATTACTGCTTGCCTGAGGGCTATTGCCTCTCAATTGTTCCATTCTCCATTCCTCCTAGCCACCCACTATTATTGACACTGATCCCCTTCCTGGCAGCCCTAACTATGCAAGGCAGAAAGAGAGAAGTGAGGGTCGTACTTTTGGCCATCAGAAGCCTTTAGACCCAGTCACAAATAATCTCAGGTCAAAGTGCAGAAAATACTAGCCCTAGACCTGTATGCTTATCTCTATGCAGGAAAGTCCAGTCACACAAAAGCACAGAGTGGTCATTTGAAATGAGGTAGGTGAAGGTAGAATGAGGTTTATCATAGCAGTTGTGGCTAAGGGCTTCTGGGGTCCCTTACAGCTCTAAACAGATGATGCTATGATAAATATGATTCCTAGTTTAGTCTGTGTACCTGAGAATACCTCAGTATTATGAGAGAAAATTCTTGGCATCTTTTTTCTAGTTTCCCTCTTCTTTTAGCTACATCTATTCTCAAATTCCAAATGAGTATTGCCCTGACTTTATAGGCTTTTCTGGTTTGGGAATCAGCTGCATCCTGTTATTATCCTGTTAATGAAGAACAAAGCCAAGTCTATGTCCCACTTTTGGTGTAATCATTCTGTTTTTAGACAATATGCATTTTCCTCAATAGGTAATCCCACAAAATAGTGTAGCTTTGCCAGAACTGCCAACTGGATGCTTTGATTATTACATCTGATTGCTTATGTGGCAGGATATGGAGAGTCTGTGCCACAAATCCAGTCAGATTAGGTGTCGCTGTCCATGGTGGAAATTCAGGGGCAATTTAACCTGAAGATGTGTAAAGTAGAAAAAGGGCAATAGCAAGAGGATGATGATACGGTGATGTATTCATGTTACCATGAAAATTTTCTGTACTTACTTCCTATATCTGTTATATAACACTGTCTGGTGTTATATATAGGAAGAAAGATTTTATTTCCACGAGGTAGGAAAAGAGATTTAGATGAAGAAGATTAGTATCTATATATTGATAGACAAATCATTTGATACTCACTGCATGACCCAATACATATATTTTAAGTATCTATTATGTACAAGGTGTTAGAGATATAATAAGTATAACTTATTAGATAAGGCCTAGAAGATTGCCTAGGACTCTTAGAAGTTTATTTGTCCAGGTTCACACAACTATTAAGTGTCAGAAGAAGAATATGAATCCATATTTTCTTGACTTCAAATATGGCACCCTTGCCTGTTTCTCATATCTTTTAGTAGGTTACAAACTCTTTGAGTCAAAGACAGCAGTTTATATATATTTTCACTATCCATTTTCCTCAGCACCAAATGGAATCAATTCTTCGAATTTCTGAGGTGTTCAGCAAATGTTTACAAAATGAATGGCTCTCCTCTAAAATAGTCATATGAAGAAATAACCATTTCATAGAGCCCAAAGTTATCAGAGCTAATTGTAGACACCATAGTTATCGTCCACAGTTACCAAAAAAATCTATAGATAGCTTAGACATCATGGGGTTCCTAAGATGAACTGATTTAGCTAAGATCTCCTGCTGAGTATGACTATATCGTGTTCCAAATATGACCTTATAGACTGACTGTATCACAGTGTGCCTGGAGTCCTGGCTTCTATTTCTAGTTCTAAAAGTGACACACTGCCTATGGGGAAAGCAGCTTAACCTCTTAGCTTCAAGTTACCTCATCTGGGGAATGGACACGTTAATGCATACCACCCAGGCATGTTGTCAGATTTAATTAATGCCCATAACCCCATTTTAAAATAAAGAGATTAAAGGTGAGGTTGGCACCCCCGTATTATAACTGCCAGTTCTTAGGGATCCTTATTTTTCAAGAAGGGCTATATAAATGCAAAGAAGAGAGATATAAATATCTTTGCAGCTCCAGAAATCCCACAAATGCTAATCTATTCTTTACTGCAGCAAGGTCCTTGATTTGGATCCTGAGTGGGTCACCTGTTCCCCTGATTAACTGCATACTGATGGCCCAGCTCTGCCCTTCTTAAAGATATGCTTATCTTTCAAATTAGCACAATGTAAATGAAACAGGAAACTAATGCATAGCTCTTGTTCAGGTTAGGCAGTGTCAGCACTCTGCCCTTTCAAACTTGGGCAGCCTGCTGGGCGAGATGCCAATAACTGGGGAGGAAGCTGGGAGAGCAGATACCCTCTTTCTTAAGGGTGCTAGGGTCCACCCCTGAAAATGTAAGGGTCCTCTTTCCATTCATCATCAAATAAAGGATCACTGAAAACTGTTTTAGGAAGAGTTTAAATTCTTCCATCTTCATTTTTGCAAGGTCTTGAGAGAGTAATTCCCTGGCTTTCACTAACAGCCGGTTTCCCGACAGGAGCATTTGGAGTCCCATAAACACGCTGCCATCAGTCACTCTGACACTTCAGGAGCGGAACAATTAAAGTACAAGTATCACAGGGAAGCCTTAACTTTGATTAATAAAAGCTTGAAAGCCTGTTTGAACATCTACTGTTATGTCATTATTTCTGTTAAAAAAATTTTTTAAGTAAATGTCTCACATGACTGCTCATGATTTGTTCATTTTATTCCATTCCATTTTGTTCTGTCTTGAAAAAACCCTAGGTTCTACCACCTTTTTAATAGGAAAAAGGTCAAAAGGACACTGGCAAGGAACTCCAATGGCTTTGACACCATGTTTAATTCTCCACTGCTTATTATAATCTTTTCACAGACTGAAAATAATGTCTTCCCCCGGTAATGGTGTCCTTTCCCACTTGTTAACCTCCATTTCTCTGCTGCCACCCACCCCTGGGTTTAGTGAAGAGGGAGGGATGGTTGGAAATCATTAAAATTAACATGCTGTGCTCCCCTTTGTTTGGAACTGAAATTAACATGATCCCTTTTGTCTGACAATAAATGAAAACTTCAGTTCATGGCAGTGTTTTTTCTTGACAAAACATCCTTGTTTTTCTAGCCATTTTATTGACTGATGTCAGCAAGGGCCTGGGAACAATGTGAGCTCCTGAGGTGCAGCATGGCTTGTTGAGGAAGCGCCAACTTTGAGCTGCCTATGTTTTTAAAACATGATTGTTTGGAGGGGTGATCTCATGGATGGGAGGGTTTTTTTTCTAGTTTCCAACTTTGTTTCGAATTCTGAAAGTTTTACCATGTGCACATTGGCTAGCATAAAGGCAGAAAACTTGCCCTGATTTTGGACACGCTCATAGCAAAGCAAGGACATAAAACATTGGTATTCAGGGAACAGTTAAAGGTCAGTAGAAGGAAATGTGTACTTTTGAAAACAGATGGCCATTTGTCTGGAAAGGAGCTGGGGCTTCAGCTGCTGAGTTGTGCCTGCCTCAGTCCCCCAACCCGCCTGTCTATTTTGTCTATTCCAGACGGAAGGAAGCCGCATGTGGTTGCCTACCTTTGTGCAATATCATTTTCTGACATCCTTTTAAATCTCTTGCCTCCTACATAACTGCTTGGTGTCCTTTTTATTCCCACTTAGCAATTTCCAAAAGGAAAAAATAAACACTGTAAAACAGGATTAAAATATAATCTTCCCATTTGATCTAGTTCTCTTCAATGCTGGAAATGATGATGATCAAATATCGCTTGGTCTGCTTTTGCTTTTTCATCTGCTATTACCATCTCCAAGAGAATTCTGTTGATCATGTTTGAAATTCTTGATTGGGACAAGCTCAGATGTCGCCAAGCTTTGCTTACATGCCTATGTGTATCCTATGTCTCAAGTGGAGGATACTGAGGAACATGTACCTGTCAGTCATGGGCCCACAGTCAGAAAATGAAAATGTCACCATTGGACACATACCCAGAATACAAGGCATCCCTTCCACCCCCCATCATGGTGCGCTGATTGTCTCATTCATTCCTTGTTTGCCCTTAGCCTTTCTGTATCTTTCTTATATTTTATTTCTTACCATTAATATAAATATTTTTCATCCATTAAAAATATGTATTCCAAATTCCTCATCAACCTTCCTAAGGCAGCTAAATTAGACATGGATTACATTTCACTTCTATAGGGAGTTATATGTGGCTGTACATGTGGATTTATGTATATGTGTATACATACATATGTACATACATTACATACATACACACATATATACATAAACATGTGTGTCTATATATATGCATCTCTGTGTATACACATACATATACATACATTCATACATGCACATTCTTCCTTCCAATACCTTTTTAAAATATTTTTGGTAGATGAGAGAGACTGAGAATATGTTTTTACTGTAAATTTACTATTTCCCCCCCTCTTAATATATACAGGAGAGAGACTATCAGTGGAGAATCCCCTGGAGAACACATGAAGGATTCCTCTGCTTAAATACTCTCTTCTTACCCAGCATGCAGAATAGATTGCTGAGCCAGCTGTTTATTGGAAATAATTATTACTTCCTGCCAGAGCCAGAAAGTAAAGGAAGAGAATTTTTTAAAAGCAAGAGTCGGCCAACTTTAGAAATTTGTGCTGATTAATTTTCTCATTATTTCTGTTCTGGTTTCTTTCTTCATCAGAGGAAAAAACCTGATTCTATACCACATCTAGGCTCTGTTATGTTACCTTTGAATTGAGGTGCCAGAAAAAGAAATCAATTATGATTATTCCCCAAGTGGCACTTTGGAGAAAATAAGCTATCTTTAATCCTTCATTTCCCAATTAGATATTTGTGGGGTCATCTTTGGCCTCTATCCTTAAATATGTGCAATTCCTTTTGCAGGCAGGGAGATTCCCAAGTACCTCACACCTCTTGTAATTCTGAAATGTGTCAGATATAGAGATTCTGGGGCAATGACAGAGACATGATAATCTTTCCCTCACCATACCACTGAGTACAAAACTGTTGTTTCTGTCAATATTGTTCAACATTTGTTTACTGTTTATAGTCAATTGCATGGCTGTGAGCCATCCTATACTACAGAAACTTGTATAAATTCCATTCTTCCCCAGATCTACTAAAGGAAAAGAAACCTTGTCCCTACCCCATAATAAATTCTCCCCATCTTGCCTTCTATGTATCCATGTACCACTTCATTGTGTCTGTCCTGAATAAATAGCGGGTGACCTTGAAACAGCAGAAATAGGAATGGAATCCTTCATATTTCTCCCCATTCTATATACATCAATAAGACATGATTTTTCCCACTGCATTCTACTCTCCACTTGAGACACTTCCTCTGTCTTGATTTGCTCACTAGTGCTAACTTGCAGGGGGAAGACCTAGGTCTGAGTATTGTATCTGTTATTTGCCAGTTGTATATCACTTAATTCAACAAATATTCAATCAAATGCTTATTTTCTGACTAAGTCTGTTGCCTTTTCCATAAAATGCTGAAGGAGACAGTAATAATTCTTGTTCTACTTACCTCACAAGGTTATTGGGAGGAAAGAGCTTTGTAAATTATAAAGCATTTTATAAATATAAGCTATAATTGGTTGACATGGAGAGTAGCAACTGATTATCTTGAAAATAACTTCTTATAACAACTCCACAGGAGGTATATAGTTCCTATCTTTCCACTTAACAGTAGGAAAAAAATGATGAAAGAAAATTGTCATAAAATCCTAAGATTTTATGTTGAGAGAAGCCTCAGATAGATTATGTGAGAGTGGGCAAGTCACAACCTCTCTTAGTCTCAGTTTCTTTGTTTGAAATATGTAAATAAATATGATACTTACCTCACAGGATAATCATGAAGATTAAATGAGATAATATATGTGAAGTATTTTACAAAACTTAGGGGTAGCCAGGTGATGCAGTGGACAGAGCACAGACCCTGAAGTCAGGAAGACTCTTCTTCCTGAGTCCAAATCTGGACTCAGATACTTACTAATTGTGTAACTTTAGGCAAGTCATGTAATTCTGCTTGCATCAGTTTCCTCATCTGTCAAATGATCTACAGAAAGAAATAGCAAACATTTTTGCCAAGAAAATCCCAAATGGGGTCAAGGAGAGTTGGACATGACTAAAACAACTGAACAGAAAATTTTGCAAACCTTAAAGTAATATGCATGGTGTTCTAAAAGTTTTCGTGCAAGTTTCTGCTATTACAGCTTAATATTTAAATAAAAAATTTAATTATTAAATTTTAATGGCAGAAGCCCACACTAAGACTTCTGAACTACCAGGCATATGACTTTTATTAACCCTTCTTTTATAAATAAGGAAACTGAGGTCTAGTGATGTATAGTTCTAAACAATAAAATCCTATTTTCCAAGTAATTCACCAAGAAATTAGTAACACTGGAATTAGAATTCATATTCTCTTATACATTCCATTCAGCTTATTAACTCATTCTATTATGCATTTTAAAGGCTAAATTTGAGTTCTGTTTATAAAATGGGCATTATCTACCACAGGGCACCAAGCGATAGGTCCTTGGCCAGGCCAGGCCAACCTTTAGAGAGGCTTGAATGTCACTGGAAAGTGCCAAGAATAGTTTTAAGATTAGGATGTGTGATCTAGATTTTCTTTTACAACTGACTTATGGAAAAGTTGTTCATAACTTCACATGTGATTTCTGAAAGGGAATGGGGATGGAGACAAGGAAGAGAATCTGAATCTCAAAAGTTTTGAAGACAAATGTAAAAAATTGATTTAAATGTAACTGGGGGAAATATTAAATAGAATGAATATAAAATAGTAAAAAAAAGAAAAAAAGAAAAAAAAGAAAAGAAAAGAAAAGAATGGTTTAGGAAACCTGGCTGAAACTTGCAATTTAGACAGCAAGGATCTGAATAGATCTATAGTTGCCACAAACCTTCTACCTCTTGCTTAAACAGATCTTTTGATAATGGGTCATAGTTGAGAGACCCAGAACAATCTCTTGACCTCATTTAGTCAAGTTTCCTGTAAATGGGAATGAAAATAGTACCTACCTTTTGGGGCAGTAGTTCTCAAACCTTTGTTCTCAGTATCTTCGTGTTGTTAAAAAAAAAAAAAAACTATCAAGGATCTGTTCAAAGAGTTTTTGTTCACATGGGTTATATTTATAGCTATTTACTATATTAGAAATAAAAATGATTTTCAATTTGTAGACCCTCTGAAAAGGTTTCAGAGACCCCAACAATTCTTTGGACTACACTTTGAGGACCACTGTCTTAGGGTTTCTATGGGGGTAAAATATCCTCTATAAGTGATAGCTATTATTACTATCACCATACTACTATGTACCAAGCATTTTGCTAAGTTTTTTTATAAAATTCAGATCTAAATACTGTTATTATCCCCATTTTACTAGTGAGGAAATTAAGGCATATGGGTGAAGTGACTTTCCTAGAGTTATATAGCCAGTAAAAATCTGAGCCTAAATTAAACTTAGGTCTTCCAGGCTCAGAGTTCCGTCTAGTTTGCCACTAGCTATTGAACAGAGTAGGGGGAGGATATATGAAAGAGTGCATACAAGAATCACATGGGACGCATGAAATGGCACCAGTGGATGATGATCTGCACGGCAGAAATATCCACCTTGGTTAGATCATGGATCTATTGAAGTTTTTTACACTGGTGTCTTGCTAAGATCAGAGAGTCTCATCACTAGAAGGTTGAAGACTAGGTGATGAATTATTTTGAGAGTAAGAAGGAAACAATCATTTATTAAGTACCAGTGATTGCCTTGGAATCATGAACTAAGTTGAAAACTGAGGAATCCAGATCACTTATTTGTGAGAACAAATAGAGACAGTTCAGATGACTGCTGTGAAATACCTGACTATATGGCTGGCCCTGAATATTAACAATCAAGAAACTACAATTTTACTGGAACCTTGGCATATTTTCATTAGACTTAAAGAGAGAGAGCATCATTGGCAGGAAACCATTTTTAAATGCAATGAAGGCAGAATTTTAAGAACAGATGTGTGTGTGTGTGTGAAAATTGAAGCTATATTAATACAAGCCAAGATTGACTTAAGATGTATGTGTATTTTACAACAGAATAAACATATATCATAGATGTGCAAAGAATGCACATGGACTTAGCTGTCACAGATTGCCACTATTTCTTAAGCTCTCTTTATAACTTTTCTAATAAATTGTTCTGTAGCTCAACTATACTATATGCCTTATAAATATGTATGGTGACATTTAGCAGTTAGAATAGCAGCCTTTTCTGCCATGTGACACACTGTTCAGGAAACTGAAAGGCAGATCCCAAGATGCCTTTTCAGCTCTGACATGACACACAGACCGAGAAGCGTCTCAGTGGACAAACTAGCAGGTGACATGCTTTCTGCCTCACTGCAAGCACTGAGCTGTGGGAACCCCTGCTTACAGCTTTTATACGCAAAATCTGCTCCTTTGTGTTTTCTCTCTGGTGCCACGGTATAGAGCCGTTAAAATACAAATGAATGTTCCATTTCTCATTTAGGGAAGTGCCTCTCACTGAATTACCCTCAGATGGCAGGAAATTAAGAATTATCATCAAAAGTCAGGTGTATTTAATGCAGATTGAAAAAGAAAAAGCTAGCATCGTAACCTAATCTTTCTATTGCTCTATGTGGTGACCAGTGGCTATCATTCAGAAACGCTAATGAGTTCTAGAATCAGATGTTGGCCAAAAAAATAGTCCCTTGTCAAAAGAGAAACTTATATATTGCTATCTTCAAACTGTAAGGGGAATGATTTGAGCCCACAAAATAAGACATGATCATAACATTGTTGCGCACTCTCTCTCTCTCCCTTTCTCTTTCTGTCTCTCTCTCTCTCCCTCTCCCTCTCCCTTTATCTCTCTGTCTCTCTATCTCTCTCTCCCTCTCCCTCTCTCTCTCTCTCTCTCTCTCTCTCTCTCTCTCTTTCTCTCTCTCTGTCTCTCTCTCTCTCTCTCTCTCTCTCTCTCTCTCTTTCTTCCTCTCTCCTCTCTCTCTCTCCCTCTCTCTCTTCTCTCTCTCCCTCTCTCTCTCTCTCTCTCTCTCTCTCTCTCTCTCTCTCTCTCTCTCTCTCTTTCTCTCTCTCTCTCCCTCCCTCTCTCTCATTTTTCTCTCTTCTCTCTTGTCTGTCTGTCTGTCTCTCTTTCCATCTGAACAATTGGCTCCAAAAATCATGGATCTAGAGACCACATGGACCTCAAAAACCATTTACTACAATCTCATTTTATAGAGGAGGAAACTGAGTCCCCAAAAGGCTGTGATGTCCCTGAATTCTTACAAGTTATAAACAGCCCAGGCAGAATTTGAACGTAAACCCTCTGACCTGAGAGCCACTATGCTTTCCACTGTACCATGGAAGAATTTCCCTTCCTTCTTCTCACTTCCCTCATCCAGAGTTGTGTTTTCCATTTATTGCCACAGAGCAATAGGAGCAATCTGAATGTAGCTTGGCAGCTGTCTCATTGGTGACATCATTTTTGTCTCTTGCCCTCAGCAGTTAATCTTTCCTTACCACAAAGCATATGTTTGTATGCAGTTATGAAAAGTAAATTCAAAAACCTCTGATGAGGACTTTTCTCTGTTGAAAGCCAAGAAACAGTATGGATACTCCTTGTCTATTGGATCATTTACTCCAATGTTCTTTGTGGAAAAAGAGAGATATAAACAGAGAAGAAAACTTAGAAATAAGTGTCAGCCATACTGGAGAGACATCAGAGTCAGAACACACCATTATGAAAACTTTCTGTAGATAGGTTACAGGTGATGGTGAACTTAGAAAGAAGGAACTTTTAAAATGTCTAGTCATGGAATCATAAAGATTACAGCTAGGAGTAAACTTAGAAACAATTTAGTCTAGAATCCTACCATTTTATAAAAAAGGTAAAATTGATGGGGGAGAGAGAGAGAGAGACAAAGACAGATAGAAAGAGAGATACATATATACACATGTATGTATATTTACATATGTATACACACATGTATGTATGCATGAATGTTTATGCATATATTCCTATATACACATATGTATATGCACACATATCCATGTGTATATATATTCATAAATACCTATACGCTTTCATGTATATTATATAAATATAAATACATATACAATGTTTGTGTGTGTGTGTATATGTGTGTGTGTGTGTGTCCAGCCCACCAAACAGGGAAGAAAAGTAAGCTTGTCATTTTATACAATTATGAGTATTTGTGAGGTTTTCGTTGGGTTAAATAAAACCTATCCTCTAGTATGCATACTGTTGGCCTGAATTGTTGGTTTTTATGAAAGTTGAGAAGCCCTTTTATCTGTTCTGTGAAAAGCATAAATACAAGTAAAATTCTGATATTCCTTGGAAAACTCCTAGGAGGTGACAAAATGAGCCAAATTCTGATGTACCCAGAAGAAACTCTGATGGAAGAAAAACTTTTGAGCAAAAGGGCATGATATATGAGAAATCCCCTAGGTTGGTTCCAGTCCATGTAATTCTAGAACTGTTTTGCTAAGCTACAGGTTATAGACATGAACCTTCTCTCTCTTTTGTTTTGCAGAAAAACAAAGCTAAGTAAAATTCAATTAATAATGATGAACAATAGTGATATGGATAAACAATTATTCTCATTAATTATACTGCAAAAAAAGAAGTTAACTATGCTTTTATAATCCTATGAACTATTTTATGTATCACACATATCCCTGCAATTGTATGTATATGTGTGTATGCATGTATAGTAGTATATATCTATATAGATATAGATATTTTACTTAAATAGCAAATATATTCAAGAGCAATATTAGGGTATAATCTATACCACCACAAACCAATACATTATTTGCTAGCTGATCATTTGGTAAACTATCATGGACTATTTGGACAAGCATCTTTTAAATTGTAGCAAAATATTATTAGTTAATTTTTATATCATTACTTAATTTTTACATGTTTATGTTTGATGTCTGTATAAATTAAAAAGTTCCTTGAGGGCAGGAACACATCTCCTAGGATCCTTCAGATTATTTCACATTCATTCCTTGTTCATCTCTCCATAAAGATTTGTTGTTCTTGTAAGTGGTGAGAATGCCAATGGATCTTTAATCAATGATGACTGGTAATCACAAAACAGTATGGGCTGGACTATTTTTCAACATGTAACCCTACATATGAAAATATTACATTAACCATTATTTTTCCCAGGGACTTTTGTTATCATTAACATAAGGAACTGTAAATGTAAAAATACTCTCTATGCCCTTTACAGAATTAGTCTGATGATTGAGAGATACTTACCATCTATAAGTTTTCTGAGCCACTGAGCATTTAAATAATGTGTGCATGATTAACATAATTAGCATAGGTTCTGGACAGAAATCCAGTTATATCAGTTCTTCTTGATACTAAGACCAGACCTATATCCACTACCAATAGAATATGGATAGAATTTTTTAAAAATTAAATTTTAAAATGAATAGAATGGTTTACTGATAAGTGGTAGGCATGCAGTTTGATGTATGGCTATTTATCCCTCTGATTGTATTATAAAAAGTACGAATGACCTTAGGCTGCAGTAGGAGATCAGGGAGCAATGCCAATCGTGAAAGGCAACAGTAATATTCCTGTCTTTGTGTTGAAAGACCGTACTATTATTTACAGCTGGCCAAGCCAACAGTTCTTATCACGTCCCATAAACAACAGCAGCAACGACAACAACAAAACTCTGCAAAAATGAAATTGTGAGAACTAAATTATTTATGTGATTTCATTTGTTGGATGTATTTTGTGCCACCGAGCCTAGCTTCTTTCTAATGGCATAAGACTATTAGGAACTGTAATAATCTTCAGGGGATGGGAGATTTATCAACCCTTGCAGAATGGGATGGGAGCCAAGGCAAGAGATTAAGGGATACTAGTTAAATTAATCAGGCTTCTCTCTGTGTATGGGCCAAGAGAAGGCACTGAGTTGTTATTCATACATTTTACACGGTAGGAACACAATTTGACCGCAACCATATGTTGAATTTAATATTACATGTTGGTCCTTTCCAAAAACAACCCCATAAAAATGTCAATACTTTTTTCCAAATAATGGCTCTCTCCACTAAAAAGGGAGTTTACATACAACAAAGTGAAAAAGTGCTGAGATTCACTAGCTTGCTGGGAGACATTACATTTTAATCCTGCTATAGAAGCCAGGCTGGCTGATCTACAAACGAAGGAAGAGACTGATGGAGGAGACATCACTAAAGAGACTCTCATCCATCATTTTTGACCATAAAAGGAACTGGCATCTGTTCCCTGGTGGAATGTGAATGGGCCACCAGTCACTGGCCTTGAAATATGAGATTTTCCTTTCCACTTGAGGCAATGCTGAAGTTTTTCTGGAAGAGATAGAAGCCATCATTCCTGCCCTAACACAAAATGAAAGCATCATTATGGGAGCAATTTTGAAAATGTATTAACTTCATAAAACGTTACATTTTCCACACTGTGAGAATGGCTACACAATCAGAGCATCAAAGCCCAGAAAACTGCCTATTAAGGCTACTACCCTTTATGCTTGTTTGGGTCATACTAATAGAGAATAAGGTATTTGGCCCCATAGCATATTTATCATGAATGAGTATAGAAAACAAACACAGTATATTATGTGCCATAGGAAACACGGGCCAGAAGCTGCAGCCGCCAATAAACTCAGGTTTATCTCTCAGTGTCGTTTTTGTGCAATAATCCCTGTGAACACAGTAGCAATTTCTACATGGATGCTTTTTGGTTAAGATCCTCCAAAGGACCATATTAAGACCTGATTTCTCATTACATCAGTGACAATGCTGGAACATATATATTTGTTTATCTTTCACTTTTCAGAATGAATCAGCAGCTCTAAACTCTGAAAAGAAGCATAATAGCTAAAAATAGACAATCTGGCTCAAAAAACTACAATGAACATAAGTCTCCCAGCTTCCTATTGAAATCAGAAGAATAGAGGAGAATTCAAACATATCCTAACCTTCCTTAAAAGAAGACCAACTTGGTATTCTTTTTGACCAGAAGATAGAATATCAGGAACCCTTCAAAAGTGCCTGCTTACCTATTTATTCAGGACTCTATCAAAAGAATTCAAGTTGTTCTGAGTCATGGTAATGGTATACAGTAATAGTTCTACTTTTGGATATCGTGGTCCCCTTTGGCAGTCTGGTAAAGCCTATGGACCTCTTGAAATCATGTTTTAAAATGCATAAAAATACATGTGATAACAAAAGAATTTCATTTTATTGAAATAGTTATCAAAACACTTTTAAGTTCCTATACCACATTAAGAATGGATATTGCATCATAATATAATAGATATTATTTGGTAAGGGCTATTGACAAATATGATAAATACTATTACATAATATATATTCTAACAATCTATTCTAATATATAAGATTGATATAGCTATTATAAAATGATTTTGCATAATACACAAATTTAATATTATATTATTTAATGTCACATCATATGCAAAGTGTTCTAAAAAATCTTGAGCAGAGTTTAAATCTTCACTGAAATTTTTGGAATAGATAGTAAACAAGAGAGAAAGAATGGCAAATATTTTAAGAAATACTTACTATATCCACCCATTTGAATATAAGCTTTTTTCAATGAGAGATTAATTCTTTATACCTACATACCCAGTACCTAACAGAGTACCCAACATGTAACAGATTCTTAATTAATATGACAAAGAGACAAAGAGAAATGTGGTGTCATAGACAAGGGGTCAATTCCTTCCCCTGACATATATTAACTGTATACTTTTTTTTTTAGTGTTTATTGATATGTGATTCTTACTCACATAAGTTCATTAAATTTTTCATAGAGGAACTTCCCTAACTGCCAGAAGACTTACAGGTCTTTAAATATCTTATGGATTCTTGTATTAGATTCAAGCTATCAATTATTTCTTACTCTCATTACATGTGACCCATCTTCTTTTTTGGCTACTTGTGTCATAAATGATGGCTTTTGTGCTATTTTTATGTGTGCAAATCATTATTTGCATTATTTGCAAAATATTTATGTTCACTACATGTCCATTTTGCTTCAGATTTTATTCTTTTCCCATTGTGGGATTCTTTGCTTTATATATATATGTACTATCAATAAGAGACATTCTGAAAGGATGGGCTTTAACAGCCACAAGAACCCTGAGATTATTGAAAATGTTATACATTTTCTTAAGTGTGACCCCTTCTCCTCCCCCACTCAACTCTGAACCTAGTGCATAGTTCATCTGTAGTGCCTGTCTTGGGATAAGAATGGACTGAATAGGTCGCATATTCAAATGAATGAATGTCAAAACCTAAGAAATATGCATCCTTTGTCTATTTGGGTTTTTTCTGAGTGAATTATTAGAAGTATACATGAATAATATTGAGGAGGATTTATTTCATGTTTGTGCATCTTGAAAATATCAAAATCTATAAGAAATCCTTCCTCCATGTGGATAGCAGTGTAATATGATGGGCAAAATTAATGTAACATTGGATGCCTTAAAAGGAGCTTGGCTCCTGGGAATAATGAATAGGTCTGTACCTGCAGCATTAGATAGGACACTATTAAACAGGAAGGTTTCCAGAAGAGGGTAACCATAATGGTAAAGAACCATGAAACTCTATTATTTAAGGACAAGTAGAATGAAGTAGGTGTGTTTAGACTGAAGAAGAGAAAATTTAAGAGGTATGCAATCAATTGATGTTTTAAATATTTGAGGAGCTGAATGGATTATTCTTATTTTCTTTGACCCCAGAGGGAAGAGGCAGGAGCAAGGGGGAGAAATTACAAAGGGGCAGACTCAGGCTTATGTAAAGAAAAACTTTGTAAAAATTAGTGTTCTCAAAAAACAAACTGGGTTACTCTCTCTCCTCCTCCCCTCCCCCCGCCGCCCCAAAGGTAATGGTCTTCCACCTCCTTAAAGGTCTTTGAGCAGCAGCTGAATTTTCACTTATGGAATATTTACTAGTGGGAATTCATTTTGTGATTTGAGCTAGCCCTTGCATTACCTTCTATCTCTGAAATTCTGTAATTCTGTGAACCCATGAGAACTCTATTGTAGACCACTGAGAGTATAAAGAAAGGAGAGTCCGGGACAAAGCCTTGGAGGACAGATATTGTGAAAAGGGAAAACATAGAGCATGATTTCCCAAAGGAGGCTAATAAGGAGCACCTGGACAGGTAGGATAGGAACCAAAAAGAGCAATGCCATGAAAGCTGGAAAAGAAAAGAGTGATCAACACTGCAAAATGCCATAGAGAAGTTAAGGATAATGAGGAAAGAGGAAATAGTAAAGCTAACATCTAAAGGATCATTAGCCTGATAATTTTTTCAGAATTCCTTTACTAGAATTGCCATAAAAAGCCTATTTACAATGTACACAAGAAAACCTATCTCATGGTTTGGTAGTTGCCCAAATGACTACTTGGAAGAGTATGACTTTCATTTGCCTGCATAATTTCTGGTATGTTCATTTAAAAAAATCCATGATGGCTTCTTTGTGAAGAAACTAAGAAGGTGTAGCTAAAGAAAGATTAAGAAGATATGACCTTTGTCTTTACATGTTTGAAATACTGTCATTTGGCAGAAGAATTAGACTTCTGCTTAGTTCCAAAGGGCAGATTTAGAACCAATCAAAAATTTATTTCAGCTTAATGCAAGGAAAAAATTTGTAACCAAGAGAGCTGTCAAAAAATGGAATAGAAGATAGTGAACTTCCATTCATAGAAATCCTTTAACTTAGCCTTAGCTAACCACTAAAATAACAACTCACTAGGGAACATTACAGGCAAGATTGATGATTTAGGTAAAGGTTGAATTGTGTAATTTAAAGGTATGGGAGACAGAATCAAAAAGTAAAAAGAACTTAAATTTTTAATTTTACTTTTTATGCTGAATTTAACAGACACCAAATAATATGACCATTTCCATAAGTAAAACAAAGTAGAAAAAGAGAGTTTCTTCTGCAGTAATGAATCAATATCATATAGAGCAAGACTTCTTAAACTTTTCCCACTTGTAACACCTTGTCACCCAAGAATTTTTATATGACTTTGGGTAAATAGATATATAAAATAGATTTACAAGTTAATCATTTACTAGTATTAAATCATAAATTTATTTTAAAACAAATCTTTGGAATGCCTATAATTGTGTCATTTATTAAAGACAAAAGCAAATTTGCATACTAATAGGATGGATATGTTTATTTTTTAACTTAAAGAATTAAATCTGGATGGTACCTTTTGTTGTTTCCAAATTTTTCATAACCCTTACATTCAGTTACACCATCCCATATGGAGTTGCAACCCAGTTTTGATATGCAAGTTACTTCTTCCCAACTTTACAACAATTTAAGTATGTTATTTTTTAATCTAAATAATTTGTATATCCTACTGACCTTTCTGTTCTCTTCTGTTCATTTTATCAAATGCTTCAACGACTCTCTTCTTATTTTTTAAAATTTTGGTAACCCTATTGCTAGTCATTCTACCCATCACAATTTATATCACAATTGGGAGAAAGAAAAATTGAACCCTTGTATCAAATACAAGTGAAGCAAAAGAAATACATATATTAGCCATGATCCAAAATACATGTCTAATTTCATACCTTACATTTATCACCTCAGTTTTTGAAGATAAGTAATATGGTTCATCAACATTCCTTCAGAAATACTGTTCATACATTGCATTCATCAGAATTCTTTTTTAGTTGTTTTTTTCTTACCCAGTTGTCATCAAATAATTTATTTTTTCAATTCCATTCACTTTACTATGCACAAATTCAAATAAGTTGTCTTAAGTTTGTCTTGAAGTCATCCCTTTCATCATTTTGCTTTTACAACACAATAATATTCTTTCTATAACCAAATTATCTTTTTTTATTATTTTTTATTACAGCTTTTTATTTTTCAAAATATATGCATAATTTTGCAACATTAGCCCTTGTAAAACCTTGTGTTCCAGTCCTCCCCCCTTCTCCCGCCTCTTCCTCTAGATGGCAAGTAGTCTAATATATGTTAAACCTGGTAGAAATATATTAAATCCAATATATGTATATACATGTATACATATATAGATACACATACAATTATCTTGCTGTACAAGAAAAATCAAATTAAACCAGAAAAAATGATAAATAAAATAAAATACAAGCAAACAATGACAAAAAGAATGAACATGTAGATGGTTCTTTTCATCATAAGACCATTGGACTCATTGTTGAAGAGAGACACATCCATCAGAATTGATCATCGTATAATATTGCTGTTGTTGTGTACAATGGTGCCTTATTTTCTTTAGAAATAAATGGCCCTGTGTAAGGCTAAATGCCTTTTTTTTTTGAATAGCTGAGTGCAAAAATAATGAAAAACTAACTCCAAAAAGAATGAAAGAAATAAAAGCTTTTAAGTCCAGATACTAAATGGATAGCTAGATATATACATACATATATGCATATGTACATACATAGAAGATCTAGATACAAATGTATCTATGGAAAGTATATTCTTTATGTATTTGAAAATTTAGACTTCCCAAGAAATCTAGGAAAGAACAGGATTTCAAACAAAAAAAAAAATTAGGAAAATATACTAGAATGCTACTATATAAGAAAATCCAATAATTCTCAGACTTCAACCCATTAATCAATAAGTATCTATTGTGTACAAGGTACTATGTTATATCCTGAAGAAATTAAGAAATAATTGAAAAAGTGCCTGCTGTAAAGAAGGTCATGATTTTATTGAGATGGCAAGGAGATTTAGGTAGACCAAATGTACATATTTCAATAAATACAAAATAGATATAAGGTCATTTTGAAAGGAAGCAAGGCACTAGCAGTTGAAGATATAATGAAGAGCTTCATGGAGAGTTATCCTTTGAAGTAAATCTTAAAAAATACTAGGGTTCTAAGTGACAGAAGTCTAGAGGTTATAAAGTTCTGATGTGACATGGGAAATCAACCAATTATAATACCATGCATAAAAAATTATAAGGTGAAGAGTTTGAATGGTTCATAGAAGATGTAAAGAAGAGACATGTATAATAAGGTTGGGGGAAAAGATAGTTGGAGCATGAATTATTAAGAGGTACCAAAGCACTTTATATTTGGAGTTACTGGAGTTAATTGAAGAGGGGAATGATGTGGTCTGTGCATTAAGAAAATCATTTGGGCAGCAATGGAGGATGGACTGAAGAGGGAAAGACTTGAAGTAATAGGATTAATTCTAAGATGATTGTAATAGTTTAAACAAGAGATAATATGGGTATATACTGTACTAGTAGCTTTGTGAATGGCAAGAAAGCAAGAGGTGTGATTTCCTGACTGAATGTGTGGGATGAGAGTGAGGAGTCAAGACTTGTGAACTGAGAGACTAAAAGGATGTTTTTGTATAATTCAGTCATGTCTAATTCTTCATGACCCTATGGACCATCACATGTTAATATTGTCCAGGTGGGGTTTCTTGACAAAGATACTGTAATGGTGCTTCCTTCTCAGGTGAATTAAGGTAAACAGGTTAAGTGACTTAGCCAGAGTGAGGCAACAGGTAAGCATCTAAGGCCAGATTTGAGCTTCCTGTATCGAGGCACAACACTTTATCTAGTGTAGGACAGTAGTATCCTAAACTGAAATAGGGAAGACCAATAAAGGGGGGAAAGAGAGAAAGAGATAATAAACTCTGATTCGAACATATTAAGTGAAAGGATGCCCAATCAGAAATGTTTGTTAACTATTGGTTCCTAGAAGATAAATTCAAGGGAAAAAAATGCATAAGCAGAAATTTGTCATGGAAATTCAAAAAGAATCTTCATTAAATATGGTGGTCTCACCTGGAAATCTACATTGTAGTATCACTTTCCTATTTCCTCAATAGAATATAAGCTCTTTGAAGGAAAGAATCATCATACTTCTCTATTCGTGCCCAATATCTAGCTCAGTGCCTGGCACATAAAAAAAAAAAACACTTACTGTTTGTTGACTCATTCATTCATTCATTCATTCATTCATAGCAGAGATGCATTTAGGATAATTCATAGTAATCAGTGAATTTTCCTGAGCCACAAAAATACCGAAATTGGTGCTGAAAACATTCTCTATTTCATAGCAATTTTTTTAAAAAAGCAAGTATTTGAGAAAAAGGTTATTTATATACTGATAGTTTAAAAACTGTCATTTTCCTGGAAGTATTCTTACATGAAAATATACTTAATTTATTTCCATATGCATACTTACCTATGAATTTTTAATCAATAATTTAATAGATGTTTTATTCACTTCCATTCTGTTGTTTAATCCTTAAAAGTTTTCATGACAAAAACATACAACTGTGCAAATAACATTTCATTAAAGTATTCTTAGGAAACTAGTTAGACTATTTACAATAATAACATGTATTGAGGTAGAAACTGATAGTAGTGTCATTCATATTTTAAAAAATAGAGCTTCTCACCTATCATTGCCTTATATAACATGCCGTTTCCCCCTGATTTTGTAAATTTTCTTGCCTTGCTTCATTTCCTTTTACTCTTGTTTTACCTCTGTCCCTTGTGTTGATAGACAGCTGGACCTGCAATTTAGTTGGGCAGGTGCCATTCGCACCCTACAAAAGATAAATCCATTGACTGAGCCTTTTTCCACAAGGCCACTTCATGAATAATAAGCCAACATTTCAGTTTTCTATTCATGAAATTGTTTGGTGATTAGCAAAATCTGTTTGAGATGTAACAACAAATGAATATACCCCCCAAAATCAATCTGATTTACAATATAATTCATATGCTAGATAGGCTCTGAGGATAAATTGTTTTTCCTACTTTCCTTATTCTGCAAGGTTATTAAGAAATAGCATTTAAAGAAAAAAAATTGCTAGGGAGAGAAAATTCACTCAGTGTAAGTAATATGATGATATTTCAATTGACTAATTCAAATACCTTGAGATGGAATTAAATTAGGGCTCAGTTCACCGAGTGTCAGGCCTGGAGTCAACAAAACTCATCTTCCTAATTTTTAATCTAGTGTCAGACATTTCTTAGCCGGTAGACCATGGACAAGTCACTTAACCCTATTTGCCTCAATGCCTCATCTATAAAATGAATTTGAGGAAATAGCAAAACCAATCTAATTTCTTTGCCAGAAAAACCCTTCACTGAGTCAGACAAACCTACATAGCAACAAGCTAGGCCCCTCTCATTCTTTCCATCCAACAAGCAGATTATATGAGCTCCACAGGTTGGCTTTGGAAACATCATATCTTCAAGTCTATTAAATATAAATAATGTGAAACGGTTGCATTATTTGAACTTGCACTGCATATTTCCATTGGGCTAGAATCAATTGTCACATTATACATAATTATGACTTTCAAATATGAGACCATCCCATGCTATTCATTGCAATAATTGGGACCTGCCTATTAAAGGAGAATATCATGATGGGTTTATATTGAATTGGAGGATTCATCAAAATCCCTTATCTTTCTCTACCCTGCCCAAGAAGTCCTTAAATATTTAAACACAAAGGATCATTTCAAGACATTCTTGAATGCAAAAACATTCTGCAAAAATGTCAATTCTCTAGTTTTATGAAAAATCAGAATGTTTTATTTTTACTTCCACATTAAGTAATCAACCACATTACCCTAGATTGATGGAATAGCAATGATTGCTTATATTTCCAGATAGCATACATTCCTTACTCTCTTACCTGGGCTGTGATTAATCAGCTTTTTCTTGTTGTTTGTTTCTTCTTGTTCTTCTTCTTTAGTCCTTTTAATCATGTGTGACTCTTCATGACCTCATTTGTGGTTTTCTTAGAAAAGATACCGAAGTGGTTTACCATTTCTTTCTCCACTTCATTTTACTGATGAGGAAACTGAGGCAAATGAAGTTAAATGACCTGTCCATGGTCCCACAAAAAAGTTAATTGTCCTTGGCCATATTTTGAATGCTTGATGAGTCTTCCTGATTCCAAGTCCAGTGCTCTATCTTATACTGTGCTTTCTATCTGCTCCATTTAATCAACTAAAAGTAGTTAAAGATGAGATTGAAAGAAAGAATTAAAAGAGAAAGAGAAGACAGATGCTATTCTCTGCAGTCATAATGTAGAACTCCAAAAATATTCCCATGGCTAGGATATTTTAAAAGAACTGTTGATTCTCACCTGATGAAGCTTTATCATTTGGAGAAGACTTCCAACTGTGAGCTTCACAGTCACATAACATGAGGATGCTAAGCAGTGTTCTGTACAATATTTTTAGTATGAAGCATAATGCAAAAATCTAAAGAGAGGTGATATGACTCGTGCCCCACAGAGCCTCATTAAAATGAGATGTTTCTCTACAGAGAGTAAGCCAGTGAGCAATGTTTAAATTACTTAATCAGGCTCCCAAATAGCAGCCCCACCAGAAATAAAAATTTTAAAACAAGTCTTTCCTTTCATAGACCTGTAGTTGGCAGTAAGAAGGTGAAATCTAGGAACAGTACTGGCCCAGGAATAAAGAGAATCTGAGTTCAAATGTGGTCTCAAACACTTTTAGTGGCTTCAAACAGTCAGTGTGTCACACTTAGCAAGTCACTTAACCCTGTTTGAAGAAAGAAAAAGAAAGAAAGAAAGAAAGAAAGAAAGAAAGAAAAGAAAGAAAGAAAGAAAGAAAGAAAGAAAGAAAGAAAGAAAAGAAAGAAGAAAGAAAGAAGGAAGGAAGGAAGAAGGAAGGAAGGAAGGAAGGAAGGAAGGAAGGAAGGAAGGAGGAAGGAAGGAAGGAAGGAAGGAAGGAAGGAAGGAAGGAAGGAAGGAAGGAAGGAAGGGAGGGAAGAAGGGAGGGAGGGAAGGAGGGAGGGAGAGAGGGAAGAAGGAAGAGAGGAAGGAAGGAAGAAGGAAGGAAGAAGGAAGGGAGAAGGAAGGGAGAAGGAAGGGAGGAAGGAAGGGAGGAGGGAAGGGAGGAAGGAAGGGAGAGAGGAAGGGAGGGAGGGAGGAAGGGAGGGAGGAAGGGAGGAGGAAGGGAGGAGGAAGGGAGGAAGGAAGGGAGGGAGGGAGAAAGGGAGAGAGAAAGAAAAAGAGAGTGAGAGGAAGGAAGGAAGAGAGGGAGAGAGGGAAGAAGGGAGGGAGAGATGAGGGAGGGAGGGAGGGAAGAAAGGAGGAAGGGAGAAAGGGAGAGAGGAAGGAAGGGGGAAGACAGGGAAGGCGGGAGGGAGAAAAGGAGGGAGGTATAAAGGGAGGGATAAAGGAAGGGAAAGAGGAAGGGAGGAAAGAAGGAAGAGAGGAAGGAAAGAAGGAAGAAACAAAAAAACAAAGAAAGAATCTAAATGATTTTTAAATGTACCAGGATCAAAGAGAACGGACTTAAAGCTAACCAGATTTGAAATTTGTAGTATTTTAATTCAAGAGCAATCAGGTTTCTATTCAGACAGAGGATAGAGATTGCTTAGAATTATGTACTCTTTTGAACAAACTGATATCAGCTTAATAAGAGCACACTGTATTATGGGGCTTTGAAAATTAATTCTACCTTCCATAGGTCAAATACTATCACTTTGGATAGGAAAAGCCAGAATTCTAAGAATGAGGCTAGTTGGGACTGACAAAAGCATGCTTCAGGAATTGACACACAGGGAAATTTGCAATAAACCAATGTCCATTTCTCATGAAATTTAATATCCTAAAGCAATTTTTCATTGTTAAAAGGCTCTTCTCTGAACATTCTTTGGCCAAGTAAATTGTTAAAACACTAAATAAATAGAAAAAAATACCCAATGATGAATGGCGATGTTCTATTTCCTGTGTTTGAAATATGCAATCTTTGACTAATTGTGGATATGGGTGAGTTATGAACCTCTCACAATTAAGTGTCTTCTTCCTATACAAGGGACAGATTGGGTTACTTATTCCAGATATATAATAGTGGAATGGCAAAGAAATAAGTCATTCAGATATGCTGTGCCAAAGTTTGGGCGATTAAAAAAAAAAAGGAGTGGGGAAGAATAAAAATGAGCCTAACATCAGAGTAAGTCACTCGATATCAATGTGGCGCAATAACTAGAATGCTAGAACTGGAATTAGGAAGGTCACAATTAAAATTCCACCTCTGACATTTGCTGCCTATGTGATCTTAAATAAGTTTGTCCTGGAAAAGGTTCATTGAATTATGATTTCTTAATTTGAAATTCAAAATAATAATAATACCTATTGTAACTACAACAATACATTATGTTGATTTTTCAAAGGAGATGATATGTGTAAAATGCTTTTCAAATTTCAAAGAACTATACATATGAGTTGTTATGATAATATTATTGTGTCCACAAATGGAAAATAACTTACCAAACTGATGAAGTCCAGTTGCCAAAATATACCCTCAAATTCTCTCCCATTTAATTCTACTTTAAAAGACTTCTCACTCTCAGTTTTAAGACCTCAGTCCATCTGCCAACAGTGTCTGCTTTCTTTTTGAATTCTATTCAATTGTTTTTGTTTGTTATTTCCTTTTTAAACTTCTTAGGTAACTGGCAGATAGATACACAACCAATCAGCTGAACTGTGCAGTTGGAAATTTCATATTAATGCAGCACCAGTCCTAGTGGTCTATCTTAGTTACATCTAGCTAGCTAATAAGTGGTTTGCCTCACTACATTGCTAAGGTTGGTTTAATTCTGACCAAATCCCTTGATTTGGGACTGATCCAGTCCTAAGAGGTTTGGCAGTGAAGAAGGTGGAGAGGGTGGGATTCCTGAAGAGGAATGCTGAGATTAATCAGATTCTGAGCAAGTGCTTCTTGATAATTAGAGCTGTTTAGGAGAACTGAAGATACCTCTGACTATTCCCTGCCTGAATCAGATTCCCAGTCACATCAAGAATCAAGCCAAAAATCCTAATAATCATTTAATGAATTAATTTTTTTCAAAACCAGCTAACTCTCCCTAGTGTCGCCCAGCCAAGAATATTTGAAAATTACTTTCAATAAAAGGTGGGAGGGTTTTAAGATTATAGGATTTAGAGCTTTGTGGATGATATAATCCAACCCCTTCATTTTTCAGATAAAGTGAGACAGAGAGTCCAGCCTTCGTCTACAGATATTAGAAGAAAGCCCAAGGGCAGTCTGATCCCTTTTCAATTTGACCTCTGATCATCTGGAATAGTAAGATTAAATCAAGAGTCTATTAACCATGGAGCAAGTTGAGCTAGGTTCTTCCTTCTGGGAACTTTTCTTCTCCTTTCCCAAAGTCTGTGTTCATGCAGCGCACTGCCAACTCTAGGATCATTTCTACATCAAAATCAAATTTTAAATTTTTCAATGCTAAATCTTCTCAAGATGAGAACAGCAGATTCAGCAACTTCAGGATGACATCTACATACCTTTTATGTAATTATTCTATCTTTCTACTTCTTTCACTTCAATTTCCACCATGTTTTATATCCATGACCCTGCTCTCTACTCACATGGTCACTACACTAGTGTAGTGACTCATATCCCATCTAGACTATTGCAAAAGCCTCCTGGTTATCCTCTCAGTTTCTGGTCTCTTCCTCTCTCCAATACATTCTCCACATAAGGCCAAAATAAATTTCCTATAGAAAAAAATTTAATTATGTCACTTCCCTGCTCAAGAATTCCTAGAAGTTTCCTCTTTCCACTAACGCAAAATGCCAACTTAGTTTATCATTTAAGAGTCCTCCATTTTATCGTTTTATTTTTGCCTATTCGTTTTCTTTGTGTACTGTGAATTCTAGTTTAAAATGGCCTCCTATCCTCCTACTTTAGACTTTTATAATTTATATAGAGAGAATATACCCACTTGACCTCCTTAGAATCCCATTTTCTTCAAGGCTCAGATCAAGAGTTTGCTATAAGGCTGCTAGATTGTACAGTGATTATGGACTTGGAGTCAGAAAGATCTGGATTTAAATCTTGCCTGAGGTATTTGCTGGCAATGTGATTCTTGGCAAACCACTTAATTCCTCTGATGTCTCAGTTTCCTCATCTGTAAAAGGGACATTACCATAATAACTACCTTACCAGAGATGTGAAGATCAAAAGAGAGAACATATGTAAAGTATTCTGCAACTCTTCAAATACTCTATAAATCCTAGTTATCATTATTAGTATTATTATAAAGAAGTTAAGCAGCATTGAGACTTGTCCATAGTCACGAAACTCATAGGTATATTTGTGAATTTGAACCCAGATCTTTTTTTTTTTAATTTTAAATTTTTATTTAATAATTACTTTATATTGACAGAATCCATGTCAGGGTAATTTTTTTACAACATTATCCCTTGCACTCATTTCTGTTCCGATTTTTCCCCTCCCTCCCTCCACCCCCTCCCCTAGATGGCAAGCAGTCCTATATATGTTGGATATGTTGCAGTATATCCTAGATACAATATATGTTTGCAGAACCGAACAGTTCTCTTGTTGCACAGGGAGAATTGAATTCAGAAGGTATAAATAACCCAGGAAGAAAAACAAAAATGCAGATAGTTCACATTCGTTTCCCAGTGTTCTTTCTTTGGGTGTAGCTGCTTCTGTCCGTCATTTTATCAATTGAAACTCAGGTCTCTTTGTCAAAGAAATCCACTTCCATCAAAATATGTCCTCATACAATATCGTTGTTGAAGTGTATAATGATCTCCTGGTTCTGCTCATTTCACTTAGCATCAGTTCATGTAAGTCTCGCCAGTCCTCTCTGTATTCATCCTGCTGGTCATTTCTTACAGAACAATAATATTCCATAACATTCATATACCACAATTTACCCAGCCATTCTCCAATTGATGGGCATCCATTCATTTTCCAGTTTCTAGCCACTACAAACAGGGCTGCCACAAACATTTTGGCACATACAGGTCCCTTTCCCTTTTTTAGTATCTCTTTGGGGTATATGCCCAATAGAAACACTGCTGGGTCAAAGGGTATGCACAATTTGATAATTTTTTGGGCATAATTCCAGATTGCTCTCCAAAATGGTTGGATTCGTTCACAACTCCACCAACAATGCATCAGTGTCCCAGTTTTCCCGCATCCCCTCCAACATTCATCATTATTTTTTCCTGTCATCTTAGCCAATCTGACAGGTGTATAGTGATACCTCAGAGTTGTCTTAATTTGCATTTCTCTGATCAAAAGTGATTTGGAACACTCTTTCATATGAGTGGTAATAGTTTCAATTTCATCCTCTGAAAATTGTCTGTTCATATCCTTTGACCATTTATCAATTGGAGAATGGCTTGATCTCTTATAAATTTGAGTCAGTTCTCTATATATTTTGGAAATGAGGCCTTTATCAGAACCTTTAACTGTGAAGATGTTTTCCCAGTTTGTTGCTTCCCTTCTAATCTTGTTTGCATTAGTTTTGTTTGTACAAAGGCTTTTTAATTTGAAGTAATCAAAATTTTCTATTTTGTGATCAGTAATGGTCTCTAGTTCATCTTTGGTCACAAATTTCTTTCTCCTCCACAAGTCTGAGAGATAAACTATTCTATGTTCCTCTAATTTATTTATAATCTCATTCTTTATGCCTAGGTCATGGACCCATTTTGATCTTATCTTGGTATATGGTGTTAAGTGTGGGTCCATGCCTAATTTCTGCCATACTAATTTCCAATTATCCCAGCAGTTTTTATCAAATAATGAATTCTTATCCCAGAAGTTAGGGTCTTTGGGTTTGTCAAACACTAGATTGCTATAGTTGATTATTCTGTCTTGTGAATCTAACCTTTTCCACTGATCAACTAATCTATTTCTTAGCCAATACCAAATGCTTTTGGTGACTGCTTCTTTATAATATAATTTTAGATCAGGTACAGCTAGGCCACCTTTATTTGAGGTTTTTTTTCATTAATTCCCTTGAGATTCTTGACTTTTTATTGTTCCATATGAATTTTGTTGTTATTTTTTCTAGATCATTAAAATATTTTCTTGGAAGTCTGATTGGTATAGCACTAAATAAATAGATTAGTTTAGGGAGTATTGTCATCTTTATTATGTTCATTCGGCCAATCCAAGAGTACTTAATATTTTTCCAATTATTTAAGTCTGACTTTATTTGTGTGGAGACTTTTTTATAATTTTGCTCATATAATTCCTGACTTTCCTTTGGTAGATAGATTCCCAAATATTTTATAGTATCGACAGTTATTCTGAATGGAATTTCTCATTGAACCCAGATCTTCTAATCTTAATTCCAAAATTGCCTTCATTTTATCCTGTTAGGAATCATGTCATATTTGATCATCTGGCTAAGGTACAATGTTATATAGGTGTTTAATAAATAAACATAAAAAGTCCATAACTAACAAGATCTGTTACTTCTATCCTTGAAAATATTGCTTAATAGCCTTTTCTCTGTATATCCTTTTTGATTATTTTCCCAGAAGGGGAAGAGAGGAGAATGGTTCCAAAGCTCTGACTTCATTAATTACTTTAATTAATTAATTACATTAATTACATTCATTAATTACTTCAATTAAAGAAATTCCATCTAGTAAAGCTATTCTGAAATGTATATAGTCAGATGCTTTGGTTAAGTGACTTGTCCAGGATAATACATTTAATATATACTCAAACTAAATTTAAACTAATGTCTTAATAACTATTCAGATTACCTTCATCCCTAATTAGTTTGGGAAATTCAATCCATGTTTCTTCAGCTTGCATTTCTTAGGTGTCTACTATGATAGGAGACAATATGTTAAGCACTAGAAATTCACAATAAAAAAATAAAAATAAAACTGTTTCTGACATCAAGGTACTAACATTCTGATAGGGCTACAAATTGGCTAATTCTATTGCAGTACTTAAATTTGTATTTCCATGGCTCTTTGGGATGCATCCAAGAGCTTAATTAAATCGTAAATTGTCAGGAGAACAACAATTGTCTTTATATAGTAGCAGAACTAGAGACCTTCTCAACACTTGACAAAATTTGGGTTGAATTGAGTTAATAGCCACATACCCTCTCCAAAATGCTTCTTCTGTCTATGCCTCAGTAAATCTGACCCAGAAAGCCAGGAATTTAAAAAGAGAGACATACTAGGATAATGCCTTAATCCTCTGTTGATGAACAGCCCATTCAACAATTCCAACCCCAACTGCTATCTCATTACCTTATAGGCCTGGGATATCTCATGTAAAAATATACATTCCAAAAATCATTCTATTTCCATTATCAAAATTTTAAAACTTATTTTTATTGCTTAGTCTGAGGAAAGAAACTCTTTATTTCTGCTCTCCATTGAGGATGATGGCAGGGAGAGATTAAAAAAAAAAGAGGATAACAAAAAGTTTAATGTGAAAATTTTTTAAAATAAGCATTTATAATACTTATATAGAACAGTAGAAACTTCCAATAAATAAATATCATACATGCAAAATAAGCCAAATAAATCCCTCTTTTTCTGGAATTCTTAGGACTTCATTAATTCTAACCCTCATTTATTAAACCCTGTTTATTAATCCAATGTAACTGAATCTCTTCTGTGTGCATTTTTATCAGCTCTTTATTATTCACAAGATGGGCTTCCCCTCTGAACTATCAAAATTTAAATTATTTATATTTGCCAAGTTCATTCTACATTTTGCAAACCTGTCAACAGAGTATTGACTGAATTTGTGAGGTATTATTGGTGCAGCTTCCAAATGTGATCTTTATTGGTTTATTTGATTGTCCAGGGATTGTGATTCCCACAGTATTGTTTAAGGAAAAGCACACATTTTGCCACAGATACTTGTAACCACTGGGCCCTTAAAAGAGAAAGCTGATGAATTCTCAGCTCAGCTTTTATTTGCCACAGTTTTTGTTTTTGACTCAGTAATAATACATATGAGTAAAATGAGTATTCAAGTAGGGCAACAGTATATGCAAAGTAAATAAGCATGTAATGTCACTCCAGAAAGATTTCTCAGAATATTAGTCAGGGGAACCAAATAAGGAGAAGAGCTTCAAGTTTGGAAACCAACTCATCCTGGGGTCAGGAGATGGTTCCTACCAACTGTGCAGTTCTAAAAATCAATTAAATAAACCTGAGTTCCCAGTGAGCCAGGCATGGCATAATGAGGGGCGCCATCCTAAGTGATGTTTTGGTTTCAAGCAGAGCGTACAAACATTCACACACAGAGACAATGGGATAGTTTCTGAAGTGCCTTAAAAATAGCTCTGGTTATGCTTTTTCAGTTCCTGACTATTTGGGATTTATGGTTATCATCAAGACAAAGAGAAGAAGAACACATCAGAGTGAAAGACAAAAATTAAATTGTTGGGTCAGAAGGTCTGTGCTGAATTGTGTGTGTTTATGTACAAGCTTCAAAAATGAAAAAAAGTTCATAAGAAATGAAGAGAAAATAAAGGAAATAAGAAAATACTTTGCCCACTTGTATGCTAAGGAACTTGAAAATTTAAATTAAATGGGTGAATATTTACAAAAATTACATAATACTAGATTAACATAATAAGAATGGAGAATTTAAATAATTCAGTCTCTGGATAAGAAATTAAGCAATCCATAAATAAATTTATTTCCTTCCCCAAAAGAACAAGGTAGATTATAAGTATATAAGTTAATTCTATTAAATATACATGGGAAAATTGCAAAGAACTTCTTTCTGGAAGAATCTCAGAGAAATTGGGAATCTGTCTGCCAAGGGAAAGTCAGGAACAATATGAGAAAAACTACAAAACACTTTCCACACAAATAAAGTCAGATCTAAACAATTGGAAAAATATTGAGTGCTCTTGGATAGGTCAAACAAATATAATAAAGATTACAATACTACCTAAATTATTTATTTATTTAATCTATTTATTTAATGCTATATAAATCAGACTTCCAAGAAACTATTTTAATGACCTAGAAAAAATAACAACAAAACTCATCTGGAAGAACAAAAGGTCAAGAATTTTAAGGGAACTAATGAAAAAAAAATCAAATGAAGGTGACTTAGCTGTACCTGATCTAAAACTATATTATAAAGCAGCAGTCACCAAAACCATTTGGTATTGGCTAAGAAATAGACTAGTTAATCAGTGGAATAGGTTAGGTTCATAGGACAAAATAGTCAATAACTATAGCAATCTAGTGTTTGACAAACCCCAAGACCCCAACTTTTGGGATAAGAATTCACCATTTGACAAAAACGGCTGAGAAAATTGGAAATTAGTATGGCAAAAAGTAGGCATTGACCCACACTTAACACTGTACACCAAGATAAGGTGAAAATGGGTTCACGATCTAAGCAAAAGAATGAGATTATAGATAAATTAGAAGAACATAGGATAGTTTACCTCTCAGACCTGTGGAAGAGGAAGGAATTTGTGACCAAGAAGAACTAGAGACCATTATTGATCACAAAATAGAAAATTTTGATTATATCAAATTGAAAAGCTTTTGTACAAACAAAATAATGCAGACAAGATTATAAGGGAAATAATAAACTGGGAAAACATTTTACAGTCAAAGGTTCTGATAAAGGCCTCATTTCCAAAATATATAGAGAATTGACTCTAATTTATAAGAAATCAAGCCATTCTCCAATTGATAAATGGTCAAAGGATATGAACAGACAATTTTAAGATGATGAAATTAAAACTATTACCACTCATATGAAAGTGTTCCAAATCATTATTGATCAGAGAAATGCAAATTAAGACAACTCTGAGATTCCACTACACACCTGTCAGATTGGCTAAGATGACAGGAAAAAATAATGATGAATGTTGGAGGGGATGCGGGAAAACTGGGACACTGATGCATTGTTGGTGGAGTTGTGAACGAATCTAACCATTCTGGAGAGTAATCTGGAACTATGCTCAAAAAATTATCAAACTGTGCTTACCCTTTGATCCAGCAGTGCTACTACTGGACTTATACCTCAAAGAGATACTAAAGAAGGAAAAGGGACCTATATGTGCAAAAATGTTTGTGGCAGCCCTTTTCTTAGTGGCTAGAAACTGGAAACTGAAAGGATGCCCATCAATTAGAGAATGGCTTAATAAATTGTGGTATATAAATGTTATAAAATATTATTGTTCTGTAAGAAATGACCAGCAGGATGAATACAGAGAGTCTTGGAGAGACTTACATGAATTGATGCTAAATGAAATGATCATTATACACTTCAAAAACAATACTATAAGAGGATCAATTCTGATGGACATGGACCTCTTCAACAATGAGAGGATCCAAATCAGTTCCAATTGATTCATGATGAACGGAACCAGCTACACCCACCGAAAAAACACTGGGAAATGAGTATGGACCACAACATAACATTTACACTCTTTCTATTATTTTTTGCTTGCATTTTTGTTTTTCTTTCCAGGTTATTTTTTACCTTCTTTCTAAATCCAATTTTTTTTGTGTGCAGCAAGATAACTGTATAAATATCTATACATATATTGTATTTAACATATACTTTACCATATTTAACATGTATGGAACTACCCTGCAAGGATCAATATTGAAAAATTACCCACACATATGTTCTGCCAATAAAGAGCTATAATAATAATAATTAAAAAAAGAATTTCAGAGAAAGTCTAATCTTCCAAGAAAAAAGAAATGTTGTATTGGAAAGATCATTGAACTCAGAATCCTAGGACATACACTTAAATTTGGGCTCTGAAGCTCTAATTTTTGTAAGTCACATGATATCCCCAAACTCAGATTTAACTTTATCCTTTAAAAAAGGATAATGCCCTTGGAATCATGATCTGTGTTTAAGTATTCCTTTGACATATACTACTTGTGTGACCATGGGCTAATTAGTGAAAATTTCTATATCTATTTCTTATATTAATACAGTCATAAGTCCTGACTTGATAACCATAAAAGTAATCATTGTTATGCATATTTTATAAGGAAATATTGGAAACATCATCCCATACCATTGTAGTTGCAATAATGTAGCACTCACCAAAGTGGTCAAAATTATACCCAGAGAATTGGTGGTTCATAGAACAAATCAAAGTAAAAAGAGATAATTTCATGAAGGAAAATGTCAACAGTGAAATTATATGAAAACTGGTATGCAGCCAAAATAGTCCTTAGGGTAAAATTTATTTCTCTTGACATTTTCATCAACAAAAAAGAAAGAACAAATCAATGACTTGGACATACAACTAAAAAAATAAAGAACTAGAAGAGCAATAAATAAATAAAAACTGACTAAATGCCAAAATAGCACTTCTGAAAATCAAAGAAGATATTGGTAAAAATTAAAAGCAGAAAGAACTAGATGAGTGAAGAGTAATAACTAGGAAATGGTGAAAGTATCTAATAACAGGAAGAAACCAATAGCTAATTTGATTTTTTTTTTTTTTTGGAAGAGGAGAAGCAAAAGGAATATTCTGGCAAGATGTAGGAGTAGGTCAGAATTTTCAAGCTCTCCAGGTTTCCCCCACAGAAACCAGAAGATCCAAAGAAAGACCACACGATATGGATTAGTCAATGTGAAGTATAAACATCTCCAGGCTAGTTCTATAGAAACAGCAAGCAGGAAGCCCTGGGTTAGCTGGGTCCTATAGCAGTCCAAACCACAGGCATTTTCACCTCCTGGACAGTATAGATTTTAGTACAGAAAGAGTGAGGGAACCTAGGCCGACAAATCCTGCTGTGCTGCTTAGATGTGCCCCTGATGAGAAGGAACCAGCACACCTGGTGAGTGTAGAAGCAGTAGGACAGGGATGTTGCTGGCTGCAAGAACTTGCCAGTGGCCGGGTGGGGGGGAGGGGGGAACTTTTGATTTGGAGTCCCAGATCAGAAGGGAGAGCTGAAATGAAGGCAACAGCACCCCTCCTCACTCCGGATTAGAGGTACTTAGATTAATAGTTTTCATTTTTAAAAAAGGAAGAAAGGAAGGAAGGAAGGAAGGAAGGAAGGAAGGAAGGAAGGAAGGAAGGAAGGAAGGAAGGAAGGAGGAAGGAAGGAAGGAAGGAAGGAAGGAAGGAAGGAAGGAAGGAAGGAAGGAAGGAAGGAAAGAAGGAAGGAAGGAAGGAAGGAAGGAAGGAGAGAGGGAGGGAGGGAGGGAGGAAGGAAGGAAGGAAGGAAGGAGAGAAGGAAGGAAGGAAAAAGGGAGGGAGAGAGGAAAGGATAACAAGCAACGAAGAAGGAACCCAACCATAGAAATTTATTGTGGAAATAGGGAAGACTGGGGTTCATCTTCAGAGGAGGATAGTGAAATTAAAGAAGGCTTTTCTACCCCAGAAAGCTATGTTAATGTTAATTGATTACCTGCTCAGAAAGAATTTATAGAAGAACTCAAAAAAACTTCAAAAATCAAATGAGACAAATTGAGGGAAAAAAATAAGAATGATCCAACCCCCCTTCCAAAAAAAAAAAAAAAAGATTATGGTGGGGAAAGTTAACTAATTAGAAAAGGAAATACAATTTAAAAGAAAAAAAATAACTCTCTGAAAATTAGAACTGGGTAAGGGGAAGTCATTATAACTATAAGAGACAAAAAATATACATACATATATGTATATATATATAATATGAAAAAGAACAAAATGTGAAACATTAAATAAATAACAGATCTGGAGAACAAATCAAGAAGAGAAAATATAAAAAATAACCAGACTACTTAAAAGCTGTGACAAAAAAAAGAACCTTGACACAATAATACAAAAAAAAAATCAAAGAAAATTTCCTGGGAGGGCAAAGTAGAAAAAGAAAAAAATCCACCAATCACCACTCAAAGAAATCATACATGGAACACACAAAGGAATATTATTGCCAAATTTCAAAATCCTAAGATCAAAGAAAAAAACTACAGGAAATAAAAAATTCAATTATGCTGGAGCTAAAATTAGAATTGTATAGGATTTATCAGTACCTACAATAAAAGAACACAGGTCCTAGAATAGTGTACTTCTATAGAGAACATATGTGTGTGTGTGTGTGTGTGTGTTTATACACACACACACACACACACACACACACACACATATAAGCAATCAAAAGGAGTAGACCTGCAGCCAAAAATATCATATCCAGCAAAATTAATTATAATATTGAATTAAAAAAGGAAATTCAACAAAGTTACAGGTTTTCAGCACTTTGGCTCAACCAAAACTTAACTTAAGAGAAAATATAACATAAAAGAGCCAAATTCAAGGATTAATTTCAGGGGACTTTTAAACATGGACAAATTGTTTATTTTTTTTAACATGGAAATGTATACCCAATGCTTAAGACTGATATCAATAATTGGGTAGTTCAAAAGAAAGATTGGGGGAGATTTAAGTATGCATGAGTCTAAAAAACAAAACTGTCCAGGAAAAGCTTAAAAATAATAATTATGTTCGAAGAATGAAATACAGAGGAAGAACTGATGCAGAGACATTAGAGAGGGGAAGAGGGCTGATAATTCTGAAAATCTATTCAAATCAGCAATGAATTAAATAGGGAATAATGCACACACACATGCACACATACATGTATACACATGCCATGAAAGGCATAGCACCCTCCAAAATTTTTTTAAAAATAAGGGGAGAGAGATAGGATAAAGTAGAATATAGAAAGGTGTGTAGATTTATGGCAATGGGACTAGATGTGTAGATTAATGGGAAAGGGATAAAAAGAAAACAAAAGAGTAGGAGAGAAAATAAGGGAATAACAAGGTAAATTAAGGAGTAGAATAGAAGTAGAAGAGTTAGCAAGGTTAGGAAGTAACAAACACTACAACAAGAATCACGAGTAGAATTTATTAGGGAAAAAAGTAGGGCTAATGAAAAAAAGAAGACAAAACTTCCAATATCAAAAATGAAAAAAAGAGTTCATAAAAATAGAGAATAAAGGCAATTATTAGAAGAGACTTTGCCCAATTGTATGTTGACAAACCTGACGATTTAAATGAAATGGATGAATATTTACAAAAATATAATACAAGATTAACAGAAAAAGAAATAGAAAATTTAAATAATCAAATCTAAGGAAAAGAAATTAAACATTCCATAAATGAACTTCTCCCCCTCTCCAAAAGTGATAAGATGATGGATTTTTAAGTGAATTCTATCTATCCAAAGAACAAGTAATTCCATTATTATACAAACTACTCCAAAAATAAAGGTTATAAACAAACTACTTCTATAATACAAACATAATCTTTTTAACATCTTATTGAAGTCAGTTATTTGTATATCCTTATGTAAGGGAACAGGGACAGAAACTTTCTCTTTCTTCTTCCCAGAAAACCATCCCATGTAAGAAGGGGTATTTTTAAGACAAAAAAAGGAAAGAATCAGTACAACCAACAATATATTGGGAAAGTTTGAAAACACATTCAGTGTACATCACCTATGAATATCCCACTGCTGGAAAGGAATGGATTGGGAATGTTTTCTCATATTTCTTTTTTTCAAGTCATGCATATTCTTTATAATTTTGCATTCATTTTTAATTTTGTATGATTGTTTTGTGTCTTTAAATTGTTGTAGACATTGAGGATATTTTTTTGGCCATGATTAAATCATTCTACATCAATTCATGGACTCTGTTACATAACATATTTTGCATAAATACTCTCTACTTAATTTTTTTTGCAAGGCAATTGGGGTGAAGTGGCTTGTCCAGGGTCATATAGTTAGGAAATGTTAAAGTGTTTGAGGCTGAATTTGAACTCAGGTTCTCCTGATTCTAGGACCACTCTGTCATCCAGCTGTCCCAATACTCTATATTTATTACAAACATCATTTCTTATAGCACAGTTATATTCCATTACATTCAGGTATCACAGTTTATTTAGTGATTTCCCATCCATTTTGAGCATCTGATTCCAATCCTTTGGTATCATGAGAAATGATGTGATTTAAAAAAAATGGTTTTTAGGGAAGATTTTCCTCTTTTTAATGACCTCTACGGACTATGAGCATAGTAATGGAATCTCTGGATAAAATAGAGATAATAATAGTACCTGCCTTCTCTTTATTTAAGAGAAGAGTCATTTCTTGATGCATGCTCAAAAGCAAACCCTTTGGAAGTTTCCACTTCTTGCCTGAAATGTTGACTGAACATGAAAGTGTTAAGAGGACATAAAGAGCAAAAGTTGGGAAGGAACTAGATAAAACTATTGTTCACAATTACAAGGACCAAACACTGACACACTAAAATTTAAGTAATAAGTTTTTAATTGATAGCATCATTGAATTACATGGAACAAAAAAAATGAACATATAAAATTAGTTGGAAATGAAAAGACTATGAGAATAGATGAAACCATGTATATTTTCTATCATTCTCCCTAGTAATAGAGTGGTCCCAAAGTCAGTCAGTCAGTCACCCAATAAGCAGTTATTAAACACCAATTGTGATGCTGTGCTTAGCATTGGGTAAACAGAAAGATGTAAAGCACAGTCCTTGCCCTCAAGGAGCTCAACACACTTTCAGTGAGCTTATAAAAGGTGAATTCATATCCATATTTGAGCATTATTCACTTTTTATCCATGTGTATAATAATTCACTAAATATTAAGCAAAAAAGATAATAATCATCCCTGGAACATTTCTAAGTGTTCTCCATTGTACACATGAAAAAATGAAATAATAACAATGATAATAATGATAGTAATATTTATACTGCTCACTTCATGGAGTAGTAAAGAAATTGCTTTGTAGAACTTAAAGTGCATATGATCAATGACAACTAAACTATTATTCTTTCTCATTAACAATAATAATAGCTAGCAATTTTGTAGTGTTTTGAGATTTGCAAAGCACTTTGCCATTATTAGCTAATTTTATCTTCATAATAATTCTGGAAGGTAGATTCTATTATTTTCCTTTTACAAATGAAGAAACTGAGACAGACAGCAGCTAAGTAACTTCCTCAGGATCACACAGCTTAGAAGTGTCTGAGGTCATATTTGAAGTCAGTTCTTTCCCTCTCCAGATCTAGCACTCCATTCACTGCACCACTTGGTTGTCTCTTTTCCTTGCATATTGCCTCTAATTCTTCAGGGAATCCTTTCCCAAAATGCAAATAATAATATTAATAAACTGGAGCAGCTAAGTGACAAAGTAGATAGAATACCAGACCTGGAGTCAGGAAAATCTGAGTTCAAATCTGTCCTGAGACACTGTCTAGCTGGTTGCTTTTCCTCTTCCCCCCCACCAAAAAAAATAAGTAAATTTAAAAACTATTTTTTTCAATTCCTGCCCTTTTTATTCAATAAAGGGAATGGTTTTTAATTTCCATAAGGCTGAGAAGGAACCGCCCCCCCAAAAAAGTTGAAGGCAGTAAGGCATCATGCAAATATTCCTTGACTAGCAGCTGTGAAGACCCAGCTTCAAATTATACTTTTGATACTTACTGACATTGTGATCCTGAGCAAGTTACTTAAATTCTCTTATCCTCATGTACAAAATGAAGGGCTTAGGCTACATGCTCTCTGAAGTTTTGTCCTGCACTCAATTTATGATCTTCTCTGAGTGTATTATGTTGGGAATGTTTGTTTCTTCTTTTCAAAAGGAAACAAGAAAGGTCTAAGAGGAATTTTATCTAATTATTAAGGGATTGTAGAACTCTAGAAATATTTTGAAAGAAGAAAATCATTGACCACGCCAGCACTTATCCTGTCCCTTCTGTTTCATTCAATGGAAAAAAAAATAGCTTTATTTCTTAAATACTTGTTCTAGAAGTAGACTAGATAGATATCCACAAAAAGTAAAATGTTTATTTTTGTATTTGTGTGTGTGTGTGTGTGTATTTCTTCCTAAGATTGCCATAATCAAGTACAAGATGCCTATTCCAAAACTGGGAATTTTCATTGGCTAATTCAATGACATTAATGCTGGAAGGCATCCTAGTCAATACTTCCAGGAGTGCTGTCACAGCTGGGCAGTTTGGCAGTTTCCATATAGAAGAGAATTTTTAGAAAATTCAAAAGTGATAAAGTGACTATCCAGCTCTACCTCCCTTGAATTCTCATCAGTTATATTTAAGAGGTTCTTTGGGTCATTCCTCATTAGAACAGCTGATGTTCATAATTTCATCAAGAAATTAGCAAAACAACTTTATGAACAGATTTAAAATTTCTTTAAGTTAGATCCTGAAGCTATTTTCCTATAAGCCTCACATGGAAACACAGAGTCAAAGAATTTCAGTTAGCAGGGGATAATTCCTACTGGGGTCAGTAGTAGTTGCTCCCAATTACTCAGACAGAATTTGAACTTCCAGATTTTTTGTCACAAAATAGGAGATACATCAAATACCTAAATAAAAAAAATTACAATCCCCTAGATATCTGATTTGCACCACTAGGGCATCATTACTGATTTCAGCAATAAGTAAACTGGGGAATGGAGCCAAATGCTTTTCTCTCACTTCCTTTGTACCATTAAAAATGCATGAATCCTGATTCAGATAATACATATTGAAAACTACTTCTTTCAGGGATGGGGAAATGTTTCCCTTAACAAATGTACCTTTTATTGAGGCTGCCAACTTCATCACTTGTGGGTTACCTTCCAAAGAACTCTCAATGAGGGTGAGTACTATATTGCCCATGGACTCTGGGTGCCTCTCTCAGGTCAATCCTATTCTTTGGGTTTGTTTGGCATTTCTTGAGTGTGCTGGACTGTCTTTAGTATCCTTTCTGATAGCAGTGCCTAGATCATCATTTCTGGATTCAGTCACTGAGATCTATAGAGGAGATTCACAGAAGGCTTAATACTGGCATGAGCTGGACATGTAAGCATGCAGAATCTCTGATATTGGAGCTGTTACAATGGTTCCTAATGTGTTTGTTTTTTCAACTTTACTTATGTATTTTGTTTTTATACCAAATTAATTTTCCACTCTATTCCATTTCTTCACCACTGTTCCCAAACCTCCTTTAAGACAAATAGGTCAGCAAAATCAACCCACATAGTGTTCTCATCTGATAGTCTATCTGATATTACATATTCCTTGTCCCCAAATTTTATGAAATCATAGATTGAAAATAAAAGAGTTTTCAGTTTCAATTGATCAATGATGGACAGAAGCAGCTACACCCAAAGAAAGAACACTGAAAGTAAACTGTTTGCATTTTTGTTTTTCTTCCCGGGTTATTTATACCTTCTGAATCCAATTCTTCCTGCGCAACAAGAAAACTATTCGGTTCTGCACACATATATTGTATCCAGGATATACTGCAACATATCTAACATATATAGGACTGCTTGCCATCTGGGGGAGGGGGTGGAGGGAGGGAGGGGAAAAATCGGAACAGAAGTGAGTGCAAGGGATAATGCTGTAAAAAATTACCCAGGCATGGGTTTTTTCAATAAAAAGTTATAATTATTTAAAAAAAGAAAGAAAAAAGAGATTCATTTTCCTCCTGATGGTTCACATTATTCACATGAATAAAAATGTTTATAAGAAAAAAAAGAAAATAAAAGAGTTTAAATAATTTAGTCCAACCCCAACAGAGAAAACTAAGGCTTAGAAAGGTATAGTGTTTGCCAAGGCAATACAAAAGGTGGTAGTAGTGGAATTTGAAATCAGGTCTTCCAGTTCTTCAGCTGGCATTCTTTCTGTTATTCTCAACAAAAAAAGAAAGTAAGTTTCATCATCTGTTCTCTGAGACCAAGACTGGCTATTGTATTTAATCTGAGGCCAGCTACCTTTTAAAATAGATTTTGTTTACATCATAGTCATTGTTGATGGTTTTTTTCTGATTAAACTTTATTCTCTCTGAAATATCTCAGACAAGCTTTTCTATATTTCTTTGAATTTTTCGTTTTTTAATTTCTCATGGAGTAATAAAATATTGTTATCTAGATCTTGTCTTCCTTTCCACCATTGTACTCATAGGATTTCTGCACCAGTTCATCTCTTTCAACTGAACCCTCACCATCTATGTCATCTTTTCCATTAACAATATAAGCTCCTTGAGAGTAAGGATTACCTTGCTTTTTAAAAATTCATGTGCTTAATTATTGGTGGAGTGGGTGAAATGATCCAGACATTCTGGAGAACAATTTGGAACTATACCCAAATGGCTAATAAACTGTACATAGTCTTTTATCAGGCAGTGAAACTACTGATACCAAATCCCAAAGAGATCATAAAAGAGGAAAAAGGGTCCCATGTGCAAAAATGTTTGTAAAAGCCCCCTTTTTTAGCAGCAAGGAATTAGAAATTGCACATATATTAGGGGATGATTGAATAAATTATGGTATATAAATTTAATGGAATATTATTGTTATATCAGAAATAATGAGCAGAAATAACCAGAAAAGTTTGGAAAGACTTACATGAACTGGTGCTGAGTGAAGAGCAGAATCAGGAGAAAATTTTACACAGCAACAGCAAGATTATGTGATGATTAATTATGATGGACTTGGCTCTTCTCAGCAATGCAGTCATCCAAGACAATTACAGTAACTTGAGTGGAAAATGACATCCACATCCTGAATGTAGGTTGAAATACAGTATTTTAGCAATTTTTGTTTGTTTGTATTTTCTTTCTCATGATTTTTCCCTGTTGGTCTGATTTTTCTTATATAACACAACAAATATAGAAATATGTTTAAGAGGATTGCATATGTTTAACCTATTTCAGATTGCTTGTTGTCTTGGGGATGGAGGAGGTAAGGGAGAGAAGGAGAAAATTTAGAACATAAAGTTTAAAAAAAATGAATGCTGAAAACCGTTTTGCATGTATTTAGAAAAATAAACTATGATTGGGGGAATATGTATATATACACATGCTTAGTTCTTAGGCCAGTGCTTGATAAAGAGCACTTTCTACATGTTTCTGATTTTTTGAATTTCAATATTTTTCC